>NC_143025.1:33931388-34569166 GCF_057628025.1 Oncorhynchus mykiss
CGAGGTCCAAACTGCCTCTGGAAGCAATGTCAGCACAAAAACTGTTCGTCGGGAGCTTAATGAAATGGATTTCCACGGCCGATCAGCCTAAGATCATTATTCGCAATGCCAAGCATCGGCTGGAGTGGCCTCAAGCTCACCGCCATTGGACTGTGGAAACGCTTTCTCTGGAGTGATAAATCACACCTCGCCATCTGGCAGTCCGATGGACGAATCTGGGTTTGCCGGGGTAATTCTACCAGCATGACTGCATAGTGCCAACTGTAAAGTTTGGTGTAGGATAAATAATGGTCTGGGGTTGTTTTTCATGGTTCGGGCTAGGCCCGTTAGTTTCAGTGAAGGGGAATCTTAACGCGACAGCATACAAGGACATTCTAGATTATTCTGAGTTTCCAACTTTCCTGTTTCAGCATTAAAACATGCGAGGTCAATACAGAAATGGTTTGTCGATATGGGTGTGGAAGAACTTGACTGGTCTGCACAGAACCCTGACCTCAGTTATAGCAACAAAGTGGGAACCAACTCCATATTAATGCCCATGATTTTGGAATGAGATGTTTGACGAGCAGGTGTCCACATACTTTTGGTCATGTACTGTACTTAAATTACTAACCTTAATTTTTTTTAAATTATTCAAGTATAAGTAGTAAGTATTTCTGATTAGTGGTCATGTCCTAATGTTTAACATTGTTCATCTAGCTCATTTCTCTAGCAATAACTGGAGCTAGAGCTCTAAGCATTACAGAATGCTGCGTTAGCCTCTGTCGTTAAGAGTGATGCACATGACCTTGTTGATGGTGGGAAATGCTTGTCTCATTATTGAACATCAATTAGCTCGACGGTTTTGATATCATTCATCATGACCAATTACACATCATAGCACAATAAACGAGTTCAAACTATTTTAGCAATATACTTTTCTTTCTTCAGACATGCATATATTTTTTTGTAAAAGTATCATGAAGTCAAAACATTTTTGAATTGCCCGCAAGCCTTGATAAAAAAGAGCCACGTGGCACTATTAAGTATTTATAACTTGCAATAAAATAATAATTCTATATTAGCAAATACAGATAAATCAAGTGGTTTTTTTTAAACTCAAAATAAAATACATTGTTGTTGGTCACATACACATATTTTGCATATGTTATCACAGGTGCAGTGAAATGCTAATGTTTCAAGCTCCAACAGTGAAGTAATACCTAACGATACACACAAATCCCAAAAGATATAAAAAGAAAGACATTCAGAAATATCAGAACAAGCAATGTCCAATTCCGGAATATAAATACTTCAGAAAGCATTTACACTCATTGCCTTTTACAGCCTTAATTTAGAATGTATTATATTTAAATGTTGTGTTACTAATCTACACACAATACCCCATAATGTCAAAGTGGAATTATGCTTTTAGAAATGTCTTGAGCCATTAGTCTTGAGCCATTAGAAATGTCTTGAGCCATTCAACCATTCAAGTATTCAACCCTTTTGTTATGTTAAGCCTAAAAAGTTCAGATGTAAACATTTGCATGGACTCTGTGTGCAGTAATAGTGTTTAACGTTTTTAAATGACTACCTCGTCTTTGTACACCACACATACACAAATCTGTAAGGTTCCTCAGTCGAGCAGTGAATTTCAAGCACAAATTCAACCGCTCAGACCAGGGAGGTTTTGCAATTGTTCGCAAAAAAGGGCACATCTTGGTAGATGGGTAAAACAACTAAACAGACATTGAATATCCTTAGAGCATGGTGCAGGTATTAATTACACTTTGGATGGTGTATCAATACACCCAGTCACTGCAAAGATACAGGCATCCTTCCTAACTCAGTTGCCGGAGAGGAAGGAAACCACTTAGGGATTTCACCATGAGGCCAATGTTGATTATAAAACAGAGTTTAATGGCTGTGATAGGAGATAACTGAGAAAGGATCAACAACATTGCCGTTACTCCACAATATGAACATAAATTACAGAGTGAAAAGAAGGAAGCCTGTATAGAATGAATGAGTGAATACATCAATATATTAAAACAAGCATCCTGTTTGCAGTAAGCCACTAAACTAATACTACAAAGAAATGTACTTCTTGTCCTGAAAACAAAGTGTTATGTTTGGGGAAAATCCAACACAACACATCACTGAGTACTGCTTTATATTTTCAAGCATGGTAGTTGCATCATCATGTTATGGGTATGCTTGTCAGGACTAGGGTGTTTTTTTAGGATAAAAGGAAAAAGAATAGAGCTAAGCACAGGCAAAATCCTGGAGGAAAACTTGGTTCACTTTGCTTTCCAACAGACATTGGGAGACGTTCACCTTTCAGCAGGACAATTACATAAAACACAAGGCCAAATACACAGTGGAGTTGCTTACCAAGACGACATTGAATTTTCCTGAGTGCCCTACTTACAGATTTGACTTAAATCGGCTTGAACATCTTTGGCAGGACTTGAAAATGGCTATCTAGCAATGACCAAATCCAACTTAACAATGCTTGAAGAATTTTTTAAAAGAATAATGGGCAGATATTATACAATCCAAATGTGCAAAGCTCTTAGACTTACGCAGAAAAACTCACTGCTGTAATTGCTGCCAAAGGTGATTCTAGCATGTATTGACTCGTGGTTAAATGCTTATCTAATCAAGATATATTATTGTTTAATTTGATGTTTTTTTAAATGTAAAATGTTCTCCCACTTTGACATTAGAGTATTTAGTGTAGATCGTTGACAAAAACGGACAATTGAAAAACGTTTTAATACAACAAAATGTGGAAAAACTCAAGGAGTGTGAATACTCTCTCAAAGCACTGTATGTATATAATGTATGGACATTATATGAATAGAAAATGTGTGTACAGCAGGAGTTATATAGGATGAGCCTTGACTAGAATACTGTATATACATATTAAGTTGGTAAAACAGTATGTCAACATTATTAAAGTGACCAATTCAATGACTATGTACATAGGGCAGCAGTCTCTAAGGTGCAGGGTAGAGTACCGGGTGGCAGCCGGCTAGTAACTGTGACTAAGGTTCAGGTTATGGTACGGTGCAGAGGCTGACTATTTAACAGTCTGGAGATTAGAAGCTGTTTTTTAGTCTCTCTGTCCCAGCTTTGACGCACCAGTACTGTCTCTGCCTTCTAGATTGTAGCGGGGTGAACAGGCCACGGCTCGGGTGGCTGAGGTTCTCAATGACCTCCTTGACCTTCCTGTGACACCGGGTGCTGTACATGTCTTCAAATATCAATGTGTCTGACTACTACTTTATTGTTTTGTAAAGACATAAAACATAATAGAATCAAGTAAGAACAACTTATTTGATGTTCTACTGACTTTAAAATATTAAATCATAACTTTTAAAAACAACTTTAGCAGAACACAAATAATTAAAGTTATATTTACTCAATAGCTTAATATTTGTGAACAGTACTCAAACACATTAAGCAATAAGAAATCTTATTGACATAATGAGTTGGTACCACTTTCATGATTTGAGTTCTACTGACCTTTTGGAGATGTTTGAGAAGCCGCTACTCAATTTCTTTAATGAGTCAGGCAGTTACTTTTTACAGTGCAGAAATAGCTTTCAACAGGAGTACTATTTTCCCCATGTTGCTCAATTGAATATATGTGTGTGCATGCACTGCATTGTATACAGCCTCCGACTTTGTCCTTTGTGTGAGTTGTAAGAAGGACTAGAGGTGAGTAATCGTGCAGGATTGCAGGGAGCAGTCAGCCCGGTGGCTTCCAAGAAGAGAGAAGTCATGCTGGTCTGTTATGAGAACCACATCTCCTTCATTTGACCCTCTTGCCCTCTCCACAGAGGGAGCGGTGGGGCGGAAGGAGAGAGGGGAGGGAGGGTAGGGGAAGAGGTTTGTGTATATACGCTCCGTATTCACAGCCACAGAACTCTGGGGCGTTGGGAAGTTCCAAAGACCACAGAGGGGGAGGAGGTTGGGTGGCATTCCAGTTCTGATATTCTCAACCCCTCCCTTTTCCCCAAGGTCCTCTCTCTACTTCTGCCTTCTGTTAGCAGTGATAAGCAGTCAGTCAGGCGGTCGGCCTCGTGAGGAACTCTCCCTCTGCAGTGGTGTGATAGCGAATGATATCATGCATCCCAACCCCCAACCACCACCCCTTCCTCAGAGTGCTACTGATGATGCCATGATTGGATCATTCTCATCCTTCCAAATAAGGAAAGGATGTTCCATTTCCAACTGTTCTTAAAATCTGAACTAGGGTTGACCTTACTAACCTTTTAACTTACTACTCACTCAGGTGTAGCCTGTAAATTGCATGCTGCATGAAAAAATATTTTTTGTTATTCTTATGCCTGGAGTAGCTGTGCATTAGTGCATGCTCAACAGTCTGACCACAAGAGGCATTGTGAGCTTCAAGTCTGACCCGTGTCCCAGAGTGGAATCTGTGGAGTATTATTTTTGAACTATTGTAGCTACTGTGTCTCTGGCAGCATAATAATGACTAATCACATATTTATTTGTGTGCTAAGTGTCATTACGCCGGTCTTAAGTCAAGTTTCAGGGATTGTGGTCCAGCCCATGTCTCCCATTGTCAACGCTTTAGATTTTTATGACTTCAAGACACGTCTACTAAAACCAGTCACAGATCACGTTCAAACAACGCACCCACACACCTGGAATGTTGTTTTTATGAGCATGTTGTATGTACTATAAATATATATGTGAACAGGTTCTTCTTGAATTTGTGCAAGCACAATGACTTTTCATGTAATCCTTTTAACGTGCTTGTGTTTTCTCGCAGCGATTCCTCGCATGCGCCTTCTAAAATCTGCAGGATATCATCTTGTTTGTGAACGGTGTTTTTTGGAGTTGTGTTAGCGTACCGTCTCTGACTGTTTCACCCGCTTTACAGAAGGTCCTGTAAAACACACTGTACTGTTTCACCCGCTTTACAGAAGGTCCTGTAAAACACACTGTACTGTTTCACCCGCTTTACAGAAGGTCCTGTAAAACACACTGTACTGTTTCACCCGCTTTACAGAAGGTCCTGTAAAACACACTGTACTGTTTCACCCGCTTTACAGAAGGTCCTGTAAAACACACTGTACTGTTTCACCCGCTTTACAGAAGGTCCTGTAAAACACACTGTACTGTTTCACTCTCTTTACAAATGTCTTTCCTCTTGCTTCACAAACCTTAAGAAGTATCATTGTTCTTGTGCTTAGAAGTAGCTATGCATTTAGTTTTTTTTCATCTAAGTGAGTTACGGCACAGTTACTACTACTACTAGTATATAGTCATGTAGGACTTCCAGCATTTGACAGATAACAGAAAGAACTCTAAGGACTGCAGCATGCATGTGAAATGATGCACGGAATACAGTTGAAGCCGGAAGTTTACATACACTTAGGTTGGAGTTTTTCAACCACTTCACGCATTTCTTGTTAACAAAGCATAGCTTAAACAGCTTGGAAAATTCCAGACAGTTGTGATTTAGAAGCTTCTGATAGGCTAATTGACATAATTTGAGTCAATTGGAGGTGTTCCTGTGGATGTATTTCAAGGCCTACCTTCAAACTCAGTGCCTCTTTGCTTGACATCATGGGAAAATCAAAAGAAATCAGCCAAGACCTCAGAAAAAAATTGGATACCTCAACAAGTCTGGTTCATCCTTGGGAGCAATTTCCAAATGTGTGAATCTACCAAGTTCATCTGTACAAACAATAGTACGCAAGTATAAACACCATGGGACCACACAGCCGTCATACCACTCAGGAAGGAGACGCGTTCTGTCTCCTAGAGATGAACGTCCTTTGGTGCGAAAAGTGCAGATCGATCCCAGAACAAGAGCAAAATACCTTGTGAAGATGCTGGAGGAACCCGGTACAAAAGTATCTATATCCACAGTCAAACGAGTCCTATATTGACATAACCTGAAAGGCCGTTCAGGAAGAAGCCACTGCTTCAAAACCGTCCCGAAATATGAATGCCAAACTACATTTCGCAACTGCAAATGGGGACAAAGATCGTACTTTTTGGAGAAATGTCCTCTGGTCTGATAAAACAAAAATAGAACTGTTTGGCCATAATGACCATCGTTATGTTTGGAGGAAAAGGGGGAGGCTTGCAAGCCAAAGAACACCATCCCAACTGTGAAGCGCGGGGGGTGGCAGCATCATGTTGTGGGGGTGCTTTGCTGCAGGAGGGACTGGTGCACTTCACAAAATAGGTGGCAACATGAGGAAGGAAAATTATGTGGATATATTGAAGCAACATCTCAAGACATCAGTCAGGAAGTTGAAGCTTGGTCGCAAATGGGTCTTCCAAATGGACAATGACCCCAAGCATACTTCCAAACTTGTGGCAAAATGGCTTTAAGGTCAACAAGGTCAAGGTATTGGAGTGGCCATCACAAAGCCCTGACCTCAATCCCATAGAAAATTTGTGGGCAGAACTGAAAAAGTGTGTACGAGCAAGGAGGCCCACAAACCTGACCTAGTTACACCAGCTCTATCAGTTAAACAATTTAAAGGCAATTCTACAAAATACTATTTGAGTGTATGTAAACTTCTGACCCACTGGGAATGTGATGAAAGAAATAAAAGCTGAAATAAATCATTCTCTCTAGTATTATTCTGACATTTCACATTCTTAAAATAAAGTGGTGATCCTAACTGACCTGAAACAGGGAATTTTTACTAAGATTAAATGTCAGGAATTGTGAAAACTGAGTTTAAATGTAGTTGGCTAAGGTGTATGTAAACTTCCAAGAGATGAAAACATGTATATGTGTGTACATTGGCCCCACCTCAGCCTGCTGGTAATGGATGTATCTCAAATTGAATCCTATTCCCTATATAGCGCATTACTTTTGACCAGAGTACCAAGGGCCCGAGTGGAAAATAGTGCACTACATAGGGAATAGTTCTGTTCGGGTTTTGTCACATGCACAGTGAAAGTACAGTGAAATATTCAACTTACAGCAGTGCAGTAATCAATATATATTATTTTTTATAACTAATAAAAATATCTATATAATAATAAGGAATAAGGGGGGAAGCTATTGAAAGGGATGGTGTCAATACCAAATGTGCAGGGATACTGCAGTAGTTTGAGGTAGATATGTACATGTAGGCAGGGGGATTAGGAGAACGTGGCTGGTAGCAGGAGAAACACAAATAATAAAAATCAGTGCTGGAAAAACTACACAATTGTCATATTTGAATTAAAGTAAAGATGCCTTTAATAGAAAATGACTGAAGTAAAAGTGAGTCACCCAGTAAAATACAACTTGAGTATTTGGTTGTAAATATACTTAAGTATCAAAAGTAAAAGTATAGACCATTTTAAAATTCCTTATTAAGCAAACCAGACAGCAGCATTTTCTTGTTTTTTTTTTATTTAAAATGTACGGATAGACAGGGGCACACGCCAACACTCAGACATCATTTACAAAGTAAGCATTCGTGTTTAGTGAGTCTGCCAGATCAGAGGCAGTAGGGATGACCAGGGATGTTGAGTTGATAAGTGTGTGAATTGGACCCTTTTCCTGTCCTCTTAACATTCAAAATGTAATGAGGTACTTTTGGGTGTCAGGGAAAATGGATGGTGTAAAAAGTACATTATTTTATTTTAGAATGTAGTGAATTAAAAAAATATAAAACTTAAGTACAGATATGACTCAAATAGTACTTTTAAAGTATTTTTACTTAAGTATTTTACACCACTGATAATAATACTAAACAGTATGGCGTCAGCATAATTGGTGTGTGCGTGCATGTTATTGTGAGAGTGATAGGCAGATATGCATGTAAACAGAGCTGAAAAGTGACTGGTACAGTATACACTGAGTGTACAAAACATTAGGAACACCATCTTAATATTGAGTTGCACCCATTTTTGCCCCCCCACAACAGGCTCAATTCGTCAGGGCATGGACTCTACAAGGTGTCGAAAGCGTTTCACAGGAATGCTGGCCCGTGTTGACTCCAATGCTTCCCACAGTTGTGTCAACAGTTGTCAACTTTTTCCTGCTGAAACAAATCTATTCCCATATGGGTTCACTGCTGCTGTGAAGGGATGCACCTGATTGGCAATGATGTTCAGGTATTCTGTGGCATTCATACGTTGCTCCACTTTTATCAAGGAGCCCAATGTGTGCAATGAAAACATACGCTACACCATCACACCACCCTGCAATGTTGAACACGTGATTTTCTCCATACCCTAGTCATCCCATCAGAATGAAACATCAGGAACCAGGATTCATCAGACCAGGCAATGTTTTTCCAATTCTCCAGTGTCCAGTGTTTTTGTTCCTTAGCCCACTGCAGATTCTTGTTTTTTGCTGAAAGAAGTGGAACTCTATGGTCATCGGCTGCCATACCCCGTTCATGTCAAGGTACGATGAGTTGTGCATTCTTTTATGGATCTTTGGGCACCAATGTTGTACTGGACTGTCAGTTGACTAACTCTGTGCTCTGCACAATTCGTGTCAGCCTCCTTTGTCCTCTTTCATCAATTACCTGTTTTGGGACCTACTACCATACCCCGTTCAAAGGCACTTCAATATTTTGCCTTGCCCATTCACCCTCTTAATGGCACACATACACATTCCATGTCTCAATCCTTCGTCCACTTCAGCTACAGTGATTTGAAGTGGATTTAATAAGTGACGTCAATAAGGAATCATAACTTCACCTGGATTCAGCTGGTCAGGATATGTCATGGAAAGAGCAGGTGTTCCTGATGTTTTGTAAATACTTATGGTAATGTATACATGTAAACAGGAGTAATATAGCAGGATAAAATAGATTGATTTTATATATATATAATATATAAAATATATTTATATTACCATTACGCTGCTGTTAATTTTTTTGGGGGGTTGAATTTTTACCCCTTTTTCTCCCCAATTTCGTGGTATCCAATTGTTGTAGTTGCTACTATCTTGTCTCATCGCTACAACTCCCGTACGGGCTCGGGAGAGACGAAGGTTGAAAGTCATGCGTCCTCCGATACACAACCCAACCAGCCACACTGCTTCTTAACACAGCGCGCATCCAACCCGGAAGCCAGCCGCACCAATGTGTCGGAGGCTACACTGTGCACCTGGCAACCTTGGTTAGCACGCACTGCGCCCGGCCCGCCACAGGAGTCGCTGGTGCGCGATGAGACAAGGACATCCCTACCGACCAAGCCCTCCCTAACCCGGATGACGCTAGGCCAATTGTGCGTCGCCCCACGGACCTCCCGGTCGCGGCCGGTTACGACAGAGCCTGGGCGCAAACCCAGGGACTCTGATGGCACAGCTGGCGCTGCAGTACAGCGCCCTTAACCACTGCACCACCCGGGAGGCCCCCTGTCATCATTTTAGCAGCAGCGTAGGTCTCAGGGGGCGCAGTAGGAGTTAGCCATTTAACAGTCTTATGGCCAGGGGATAGAAGCTGTTTAGGTGTCTGTTGGTCTGAGCCTTGATGCACCAGTACCATCTGCCAGACTGGAGGACAGTGCATGTCTCAGGTGGCTGAAGTCTTTGAAACATGTTCAGGCCTTTCTCAGACACCACCTGGCATGTACATCCTGGAGGAAGAGGGTGTCATTTAGGACGTGTCTCATCTCTACATTTTCATTGTCATTATTACAATACAAAAAGGGTCGCCCGGGAATTATGTATTCTGTTTGGTTTCGAGACTTAACCGCTTTCCCTCCTCAGGCAACCTGACATACACCTTACCTCCGCGTCTGATTACTACCGTTAAGTTTTCCAATGACACAACAGTGGTAGGCCTGATCACGGACAACGCTGAGACAGCCTATAGGGAGGAGGTCAGAGACCTGACCGTGTGGTGCCAGGACAACAACCTCTCCCTCAACGTGATCAAGACAAAGGAGATGATTGTGGACTACAGAAAAAGGAGGACCTAGCACACCCCCATTCTCATAGATGGGCTGTAGTGGAGCAGGTTGAGAGCTCCAAGCACATCAAGACAGTCGTGAAGAGGGCACGACAAAACATATTCCCCCTCAGGAGACTGAAAAGATTTGGCATAATCCTCAAAAGGTTTTACAGCTGCACCATCAAGAGCATCCTGACGAGTTGCATCACTGCCTGGTATGGCAACTGCTCGGTCTCCGACCGCAAGGCACTACAGGGGGTACAGTACATCACCGGGGCCAAGCTTACTGCCATCCCATCCAGGACCTCTACACCAGACGGTGTCAGAGGAAGGCCCTAAAAATTGACAAAGACTCCAGCCAACCTAGTCATAGACTGTTCTCTCTGCTACAGCACGACAAGCGGTACTGGAGAGCCAGGTCTAGGTCCAAGAGGCTTCTAAACAGCTTCTACCCCCAAGCCATAAGTCTCCTGAACATCTAATGAAATGGCTACCCAGACTATTTGCGCCCCCCACCCTCTACGCTGCTGCTAGTCTCTGTTATCATCTATGCACAGTCACTTTAATAGATCTACCTACATGTACATGTTACCTCAATTACCTCGACACCGGTGCCCTCTTACATTGACTCTGTACCGGTAACCCCTGTATTGTTATTTACTGCTGCTCTTTAACGATTTGTTTTTCTTATCTCTTACTTTTTTTCTGTATTTTCTTAACTGCATTGTTGGTTAAGGGCTGCAAGTAAGCATTTCACTGTAAGGTCTACTATACCTGTTGTATTCAGTTGTATTCAGCGTATGTGACAAATTAAAATTATATTTGATGTTGTCATTCATTCTTAGTCAAATAGTCTAAAGGTACACAGGCCTTAGCATTATAGCATTATGTTGGTCTACTGGAAGGAAGTCCTAATCTGTGTCCCAAATGGCACCCTATTCCCTATATAGTGGTCAAAGGTACTGCACTATACAGGGAGTAGGCTGCCCTTTGGGATGTACCTGGAATAGTTAATAGGACTGAAATCTTGAATGCACCCTGTATTCCCCTTGTGCATGTACCCTGGAAATTGTGATATACACAGCGTGTCCTTTATTTCCCGCTCTGGAAGTGAGGAATGTCTAGAGGTAAATAGAGGAAATGCTCTCCGCAAGTTACCTTGAAGGGACTACACCTAAGGGTTGAACTTTGCACATGGTGTACACCAATGTTTTTTGTTATGGCATGGGAGGAACAAAAGAGACACTCAGTATCTGTTAGTGGAACCGCCTCGAGAGAAGAGACTTGTACTATTGAATATTGTTATCTCATAAGTACTCGTATGCCCACATGCAGTTTGGTATACTCTCAGTGAGCATTCAAACAGGTGAGAATGTGTTGTCTGCTTTGCTGCAGATACTCAACAATACTTCCTTTTTTTACACGAGAACTGAAAAGTTATATTTTCTCATAGTGCTGACAGAATTGTGTTGTTCAGCAAAATGCTCCAATCAAGCT
Source organism: Oncorhynchus mykiss (assembly GCF_057628025.1). NCBI lineage: Eukaryota > Metazoa > Chordata > Actinopteri > Salmoniformes > Salmonidae > Oncorhynchus > Oncorhynchus mykiss. The sequence continues at coordinate 33,942,773 of NC_143025.1, forward strand.
AATAAGAAATATGTGGTATTGCCAGCTAGAGTGTTGCATTAAGGTGTTGTAGAGTAAGAGAGAGACCTTTTGTAGCATAAGGACTGTGAATTAACTAACTGTCTGGTGCAGCCAGCGTGAGAGAAACAGCACAAGGTAGTAGTATAACAATGAGGGGTTGTGGGTTAGCTGGATTCCTATCCAGTGAGTTAGTACTGCAGCTCTGTCTAGACACAGGCGAGCCGTTGCCCGTCGGTCAGTGAGACCCACACTAAAAATAATGCTGGATTGAAAACAACCCAATTTGGTTGTTTGCAACGTAGCGCTGGGTAAATATTGGACAGAAGTTAAACACGCTGGGTTATTTTGACCCAGCCAGTTGGGTTGCGTGGATAACCAAACATGTTGGGTTACACAAACAGGTTCATTTAACCATCAGTTATTTTTTTGTTAAACATCAGTTGGGTTGACCCAGCAGCTGGCTCTTTTTTTTAATGTAATTCATGATATTTTCAGCAGGCGTGGCCTATGAGGGGCGTGGCTTTGAGATAATTATTTTAGGCCACCCATAAGAGTAAATGTCATTCCTGTTCATCAAATGAAAATCTTAATTCATTGTCATTGCATATATTTTAATATAAAATATTATGATATAAAAGTCATAATGTTATTATTTACAATTGAGATATGTATTATTTACATGTATAAAAAAAAGCATTCCAGGTGAAGCTAGTTGAGAGAATGCCTAGAGTGTGCAAAGCTGTCATCGAGGCATAGCGTGGCTATTTTGAAGAATCTCAAATATAACATTTTTATTTGTTTAATACTTTTTTGGTTACTACATGATTCCACATGTGTTATTTCAATGTTTAGATGTCTTCACTATTATTCTAAGATGTAGAAAATAGTAAAAAATAAAGAAAAACCCTGCAATGAGTAGGTGTTTAAAAACTTTTGACTCAAATCAACTTTTATTTGTCACATACACGTGTTTAACAGATGTTATTGCGGGTGTAGAGAAATGCTTGTGATTCTAGCTCCAACTGCAGTAATATCTAACGACTGGTACTATAGGTGCGGGCACACGCATGCATGTGAGTGTGAAGAGGGGTTCCGCTTAGCTAATTTCTTACTCCTCTGTGGGATTTTAGCATATACGGTCCAACTACTCTAACTTCCAGACAGCTTTGTGTGCTGAGCAGTCATGCAAGATCTTCTCTCCTATTCTGAGAGGGTCGAGAAAGCAAGCCAGCCAAGGCAGGTTTTCACAGTCCGTTGTATCAGACCAGTAGTATGGAGAGGCCTCAGCCCTTTCAACTCACTTACTCAATAGGAAACAGTGGCCTTAGTCTGGTCTAGCAAAGTAACACACAGTCAGACACACTCTAGGCATTCTCACAACTAGCTTCACCTGGAGGGGCGGGGGCGTATGCCTTATGACTAACGTGACATGGTGCGATGAAAGAAACATACAGGAACTCAAATCCTTCTGTTCACCTGATTTAGAATTCCTCACAATCAAATGTAGACCGCATTATCTACCAAGAGAATTCTCTTCGATTATAATCACAGCCGTATATATCCCCCCCCAAGCAGACACATCGATGGCTCTGAACGAACTTTATTTAACTCTCTGCAAACTGGAAACAATTTATCCGGAGGCTGCATTCATTGTAGCTGGGGATTTTAACAAGGCTAATCTGAAAACAAGACTCCCCAAATTTTATCAGCATATCGATTGCGCAACCAGGGGAGGAAAGACCTTGGACCATTGTTACTCTAACTTCCGCGACGCATATAAGGCCCTGCCCCGCCCCCCTTTCGGAAAAGCTGACCACGACTCCATTTTGTTGATCCCTGCCTACAGACAGAAACTAAAACAAGAGGCTCCCACGCTGAGGTCTGTCCAACGCTGGTCCGACCAAGCTGACTCCACACTCCAAGACTGCTTCCATCACGTGGACTGGGAGATGTTTCGTATTGCGTCAGATAACAACATTGACGAATACGCTGATTCGGTGTGCGAGTTCATTAGAACGTGCGTTGAAGATGTCGTTCCCATAGCAACGATTAAAACATTCCCTAACCAGAAACCGTGGATTGATGGCAGCATTCGTGTGAAACTGAAAGCGCGAACCACTGCTTTTAATCAGGGCAAGGTGTCTGGTAACATGACCGAATACAAACAGTGCAGCTATTCCCTCCGCAAGGCTATCAAACAAGCTAAGCGCCAGTACAGAGACAAAGTAGAATCTCAATTCAACGGCTCAGACACAAGAGGCATGTGGCAGGGTCTACAGTCAATCACGGACTACAGGAAGAAACCCAGCCCAGTCACGGACCAGGATGTCTTGCTCCCAGGCAGACTAAATAACTTTTTTGCCCGCTTTGAGGACAATACAGTGCCACTGACACGGCCTGCAACGAAAACATGCGGTCTCTCCTTCACTGCAGCCGAGGTGAGTAAGACATTTAAACGTGTTAACCCTCGCAAGGCTGCAGGCCCAGATGGCATCCCCAGCCGCGCCCTCAGAGCATGCGCAGACCAGCTGGCCGGTGTGTTTACGGACATATTCAATCAATCCCTATACCAGTCTGCTGTTCCCACATGCTTCAAGAGGGCCACCATTGTTCCTGTTCCCAAGAAAGCTAAGGTAACTGAGCTAAATGACTACCGCCCCGTAGCACTCACATCCGTCATCATGAAGTGCTTTGAGAGACTAGTCAAGGACCATATCACCTCCACCCTACCTGACACCCTAGACCCACTCCAATTTGCTTACCGCCCAAATAGGTCCACAGACGATGCAATCTCAACCACACTGCACACTGCCCTAACCCATCTGGACAAGAGGAATACCTATGTGAGAATGCTGTTCATCGACTACAGCTCGGCATTCAACACCATAGTACCCTCCAAGCTCGTCATCAAGCTCGAGACCCTGGGTCTCGACCCCGCCCTGTGCAACTGGGTACTGGACTTCCTGACGGGCCGCCCCCAGGTGGTGAGGGTAGGCAACAACATCTCCTCCCCGCTGATCCTCAACACTGGGGCCCCACAAGGTTGCGTTCTGAGCCCTCTCCTGTACTCCCTGTTCACCCACGACTGCGTGGCCACGCACGCCTCCAACTCAATCATCAAGTTTGCGGACGACACAACAGTGGTAGGCTTGATTACCAACAACGATGAGACGGCCTACAGGGAGGAGGTGAGGGCCCTCGGAGTGTGGTGTCAGGAAAACAACCTCACACTCAACGTCAACAAAACTAAGGAGATGATTGTGGACTTCAGGAAACAGCAGAGGGAACACCCCCCTATCCACATCGATGGAACAGTAGTGGAGAGGGTAGCAAGTTTTAAGTTCCTCGGCATACACATCACAGACAAACTGAATTGGTCCACTCACACAGACAGCATCGTGAAGAAGGCGCAGCAGCGCCTCTTCAACCTCAGGAGGCTGAAGAAATTCGGCTTGTCACCAAAAGCACTCACAAACTTCTACAGATGCACAATCGAGAGCATCCTGGCGGGCTGTATCACCGCCTGGTATGGCAACTGCACCGCCCTCAACCGTAAGGCTCTCCAGAGGGTAGTGAGGTCTGCACAACGCATCACCGGGGGCAAACTACCTGCCCTCCAGGACACCTACACCACCCGATGTCACAGGAAGGCCATAAAGATCATCAAGGACATCAACCACCCGAGCCACTGCCTGTTCACCCCGCTATCATCCAGAAGGCGAGGTCAGTACAGGTGCATCAAAGCTGGGACCGAGAGACTGAAAAACAGCTTCTATCTCAAGGCCATCAGACTGTTAAACAGCCACCACTAACACTGAGTGGCTGCTGCCAACACACTGACACTGACTCAACTCCAGCCACTTTAATAATGGGAATTGATGGGAAATGATGTAAATATATCACTAGCCACTTTAAACAATGCTACCTTATATAAATGTTACTTACCCTACATTATTCATCTCATATGCATACGTATATACTGTACTCTATATCATCGACGGTATCCTTATGTAATACATGTATCACTAGCCACTTTATACTATACTATGCCACTTTGTTTACATACTCATCTCATTTGTACATACTGTACCCGATACCATCTACTGTACCTTGCCTATGCTGCTCTGTACCATCACTCATTCATATATCCTTATGTACATATTCTTTATCCCCTTACACTGTGTACAAGACAGTAGTTTTGGAATTGTTAGTTAGATTACTTGTTATTACTGCATTGTCGGAACTAGAAGCACAAGCATTTCGCTACACTCGCATTAACATCTGCTAACCATGTGTATGTGACAAATAAAATTTGATTTGATTTGATTTGAGTAAGCAGTTACCAACACTTACTGCCCTGCTTGCATGGACACAAACACACATGAATTTCCTCTTACTGACCAACAGTGTTTATCACCGCTGGGAAGAGAATTAAAAAAGGGAATTAAAGAAACATCCACAAGCAGCAGCATCTTAGCCTGGTCACAGAACTCCTATGGTCGTTGTATGACATCACCGAACAAACAGATCTGGGACCAGGCTAGCATCACCTCACTGTTTAAGTCATTTTTTGGGATTGAGATACTCACTGTTCGTATTAGAAGAAGTGATAGCGACATGATCTCATCACAGCTGCTTCGTAATGGCGTGGTTGTTACAGAGTTACACGATTTTGAAAGTTACATGACAACTTGTCACTTGAGAAGAGCTATTAAGATCATGTGAGCTTGTTCTGTGTCACTTTAGGTGTCAGCAAGTGTCAGACACGAAAGCTCAGATTTTTGTTGGTTTAGGATGACTGACCGGTATGGTTTAGGTATTTCTTTCACTTCCAAATCTTTGTTCATCACTCGGATATTGGAAGGTTGATTGAGAAGGAATGTGAGAAAGCTGGAAATTGAGGTTCGGCATTGGGTGTTAGATCAGTAGAGCTTCAGCCAATCAGGGGCTCTGTTCAAGATGTGCTGTATTTGTCATAGCTACCTGAACACGAACACACACAACGTTTGTTTTTGTTACTAGCCACCTGACTTCCGATAATCTGCCACACACAAAGATGAGCTCTGACCTCACCTCAGCCCTCCCCTCCTCAGCCCTGGCTCAGACCCCACACTTTCATCTTTCATAAAGCCAACGCCAGAACACATGATTAGGGCAAGTTGACAAAAGGATGAGAGACAGTCAAACACTTCTCTGCAGTTGCCGTCATTTGGCTTGACTTTTTTTGGCTGTGAATAAGACATAAGAATAAAAACAGGCTTAGTGTTAAGATGTGCCAGAGCAGACAGTGTGACTAAAGGTTCATGATCTTATCTGTAATTCTGAACCATGTCTTGAGGGTGTTTCTTTCTCTCTCTGCAAGAAAAGGAACAACCGCACTTTGTGCAGTCTTTTTTGGGGGGGGGGTGGGGATTATTCTACAAGATGACAGCTAGAGTGTGTCTATGAATTGTAGCGGCTAGGAAAGTATGCAGAATGACGTTAAAGCAAGTAAGCAACAAGGCTTGACACGTGAAAATGAATGTCCCTCACCACCACCCTTACCAGCTTGTGAGATGTTCTATTGCTGCGTAGAGTAGAGGAAGAGAACCTGTCTTATTTGCTTCATTGTCCTGATTGTTCTAAAGTAAGCATTTGGGTTGGTCTCAGCGGAGATGAAAAGCCTCTAATGGAGCTGGAGAGACTGTTGCGTGCAAGGCCCTTTTCATTATGCTGCTTCAAAGTAAATGGAAGGCATGCAACAGGTTTAGTTTGCATGACATCTCTCCTCCCCCTTTGTCCTCCACTGTGTGTGTGTGTGTGCGTGCTTATGCACGCGTGCGTGCATCTACTAATAGAACCAAACGGTGGAGCGTTTCATTGATGTTGCATCTGGTCATACACACTGTGCCAGACAGACTCTCTACCCCTCTCTCTTACATGCCACCTTGTTGCCTGCTGAAAGAAGTGTATACGCAGAGGTTATCTCGTATTTACAGCTAGGCTACAAATGGCCGCAGTTTTGAGCAGACACTGATCATGATCGAATGAAAACAAATACATTGAATCAGGATAAAATATACAGTGTGCTTCCTGAAAGGAAATTATGCACATGTATGTCAATGTGTAACCGCACCTGGCTCTTGCCTTTTGCTTGCCACCCTCTATTGGCTGGCTCACAGATGTACTATATGGAGAGTAAATCCACTTCAGAGCAAGCCTTAATCCATGGACATTGCTCACCTTCAATCTCGCTGCAGGGTGTACATGCATTGGAAGCCATTGTTGGACTGCTGCTGTATCTTAGGAAATCTTACATCAAAGACATCTTACTCACAAAGCTTTGATCACTTTCTGTCCGTGTTGTGTGGGATGGCCACACACAGCTCACCTCTGCTGCAATACAGAAAGGCAAAGCAAGGCAGGTGGAAAGAGAGAGAGGAAAGGGTGAGAAAAGACTCTGAGACGTTATTGTCCTGAATTTGACACTACCCGCACACCTAATTTGCTACTTGTCTCTGCAGAGCTCAGTGAGAGAACAGAGACTTATTCTCTGGAGCCAAGAGTGAAACCTGTAGCAAGTGACTCAGTGGCAAAGAAGCCTTCTATCCTGTTGAGTAGACTGTAAATAAAACACCCAGTCTATGTTCCAAATGGCACCATAATTCCCTATATAGTGCATTACTTTTGACCTGAAAAGTAGTGCACTAAATAGGGAATAGAATGCCATTTGGGACAGAGGTGGGTCGTTCCACCAATTAGGTGCCTTTTGAGTAGTGTAACCTTCTGAAATATATATATTTATTTCACAAAATGTTAACATTCTGCCAAAAAGACCACATGTTCTAAATTAACTAAATTAAAAAAACATTTTACCATCTCGAGGTTAGATTTTTTTTAATAACTAAGTGCCTATTAAGTGCCAAATAAAGTAACAGGGTTGACCATAAGATTTAATCTTAAATCAGCCATAATTCCCCTTGTGATGGGGAATGGAAGCTTGTTTTTCTGCAATAGGGAAGGACAATTGAATGCGAGCTTAAAAAAATAGATATAATTGTGAAAACATTTCTAGCCTGTCTATCTATGGGTAAAAGGGTTGACATGTTATGCTCGTCCTGCTCAGTTTTCCACCACAAAACACAAGCTGTCACGTTCTGACCTTAGTTCCTTTGTTATGTCTTTGTTTTAGTATGGTCAGGGCGTGAGTTGGGTGGGTTGTCTATGTTAGTTTTTCTTTGATTTGCTTTTTCTGTGTTTGGCCTGGTATGGTCCTCAATCAGAGGCAGCTGTCTATCGTTGTCCCTGATTGAGAACCATATCTAGGTAGCCTGTTTTCTATTGTGTTTCGTGGGTGATTGTTTACTGTTTTCTGTTGTGTGTCTGCACCAGCCAGAACTGTTTTCGGTTGTCGGTTTATTGTTTTGTTCAGTGTTCAAGTTCTTTATTAAAAGATATGGACACATACCACGCTGCACCTTGGTCCCTCTTCTTCTTCCACCGACGACGACCGTTACACAAATCAAAAAGACTAGAACCAGCTCACCTGCTTTTACAACACTATGATTAGACTATTAGAATAAATGTTTCTTTTGAAAAAAGGGTTTAGTTCAACAGGGTTGACCTTAAAATGAGGGACAGGTTTTTTTTTTTTTTTAAGTCTCTTTTTTTTACCTTAAAATTAGTCTCTAATCACATTAAATAAACAATAATCTTCAGAAAGGACCACGCAACAAAATCATTAGGGCTTTACAATTATGGTAAAATGGGAAGAAATGTAGGGTTGCGTGGGTTAAAATCTTCCTAGAAGTCACAGAGGATGCACAGAGGGACATGGCAAAATGCTGAATTTGAGCACTTTAGCTGATTTACCGAATGTTTCATGTGGTCAATGTTAAAGGGCACGTTATATAATATGAGGCTTTTAAAATTCTATATTTGTGCACAATTTCTACTTAATATAACAAAGGGACGCCAAAGGCATTCATTTTGTTGCATATCGCCTTTCATCTTGGCTGACTATACACCTTAGGCGTCCAAGTCAGTTTGAACCACAAATAACTGCACTGTAAATCTGTCATCATAAACATTATTACTTACCAATGTTGATTCCTACAATTAATGCTCAAACCCTGCTTGACTGTCGTTCTTGTTACATTGGTCATCATGGAGTTATCAATAGTCCTACTATGTTTGGGAACCTGTCTTTCTCTGCACGCCTGACAAACTGCCTGCTCTCGTCTCGGACAGTCTGTCTCCCAGTCCCAGATAGCGTCAGGCTGTGTGAGATTAGCACACGAGAGCGCAGTTAAACTTGTAAGAAACCTCCCGGCCCCTATTTTTGCTTCCACTATTTTACACGTCACGAGCAGTCAGTAATACAGTGTCTGACTCTGGTGCGTCTATTCCCACTGATAACACATCTGCATTGTCCCTGTGGGAATGTAATGTCCCATGAGGCCTCAGAGCTCATTGTAGTATCCGGCAACAGGCACATATTTAGACCCAGACTTGAAGCCAGGCCATCTGGTTGTTAGGCAGTTTAGTAGTGGAGAGGACAAATAATGGACCTTCTTTGTCTCCTGTTCTCGCCCGAGGTGGTGTGGTATATGGCCAATATACCACGGCTAAGGGCTGTTCTTATGGATACAGCCCTTAGCTGTGGTATATTGGCCATATATCACAAACCCCTGAGCTGCCATATTGCTATTCTAAACTGGTTACCAATGTAATTAGAGCATTACAAATAACTGTTTTGTGATACCTGCGGTATACGGCCTAATATACCACGGCTGTCAGCCAATCAGCATTCGGGGCTCGAACCACCCAGTTTATAATAGATAATAAATCATTCTCACAGCCCTGCCAAGTTTCTCTTCTTACAATCATCCCTCAATCACTGAATAAATCCAGTGTACATTTCAGAGTGTATTAGCAATATAGTAATTGGTAATACCTACAAGTAATCATAGTAATAACCATAATTTCACAAACGAGGCCTTAAATATCTCAACCATTTGATTATAGTTTCACACCACAGTTCAGAGCTTGCCGTTCGTTCGACCTCTGCTTCTTCTGGTGTGGCGAGAACCCACCTGTGTACACTACAGCCACATGAAAGCAGTGCCTCTGTGGTCTCAGAGCAGTCTATAAATATGAAGGTCATTAGTATCAATGGTGCAGTGTTTTGTGGTATATACTTACATGGTTTTAATTGGCATTACTAAAGACTCAAATCTCAGGTCCAGAGAGGTGGCTGGGGAGCAGGATGGGATGGTAGCTATGGCATTCCTACAGACAGACATTCCCAATCCCTGAGTCTTGGCTGCCTTTTTCCTGGACGGGAGAATAGAGAAGGGGGGTGGTCCTGTTGACTGGCTATTTATTTGTCAGTGAGAATCTGTGAATCCCTTGACTAAGTCCCTCCAGCACTGCCGACAGGGGAACAGAGTTATTTCGGGGCCGGGAGATACATCCGAGGCCTGGAAGGTACCTCCTCTGTCCGTCAGAGCCATAGGGCTCTAGTCAAAAATAGTGTGCCACATGTATATAGGGTAAAAGGGCCCTGGTCAAAAGCAGTGTACTATATAGTGAATAGGGTGCCATAGAGTCAAAGGGCTCTAGTCAGAGTAGTGCACTAAATATGGAATAAGGTGCAATTTGGGACGCATACAGGCTGTTCCTAGAGGAAAGCCAATCAGCACGGCTTGTGCCAAACTTCCTTCCTTTACTTATTTACTGCTATTGATGCATAGCAAGGCCAAGGACAACAGCTTTCAGCTTGTGCCAAAGCCACAGGGAAATTACACTGCCAGCTCAAAGGTGTACTGTATGTGTGGTCTGGTGGTGGTGGCCACCTCTGCTGCCAGCCAGTTGTGCCAGGTGGGCATTTTACTGTGTCCTTGTGGCCCATGTCCTTAGGTGGTCTGACCAGGTGTGGAGCGTCCGAGTCCATCCAGTACAAAAACATGATGCACAAAGACACCCAGCTGCAAATCCGAGCACAGGACGACTCTAAATCTGCATCCCAAATGTCACCCTATTCCATATTTAGTACACTACATTTGACCAGGGACCATAGGCCTCTGGTTAAAGGTAGTGCACTAAATAGGGTATTGGGGGCTATTTTGGGCACACTAATACTGTACATACTAGTACTGTTCAGTACTTTCTTCAAGGAGATACAAGGTATGATTAGATTTAAAGCCTCTCTAAATAGCTACAACTGAACACGTTTCATTGAGTTGACTAGATTTACTGCAGCCTTTATTATTAAACATAATCTATCATTGGGAAAATGTGTTATGGCTTTACATCTTCTACCATATCATCCAATATTACACAGATTAGATTAATTAATGGAAGCTTCTCTAATGTAAAGTGTGGTATTCCGCAAGGCAGCTGTCATGGTCCTTTTACTCTTACTCTTACTCTATTTTTACTAATGATCTACCACTAGCCTTAAACAAAACCTGTGTGTCTATGTATGCTGATGATTCGACATTATACACTTCAGCATCACAGCTAGTGAAATCACTGCAGCCTTAAACAAAGAGTTGCAGTCAGTTTTGGAAAGGGTGGCTAGTAATAATCCAGTCCTGAACATAGTGTCTAAAACTAAGAGCATTGTATTTGGTACAAATCATTCCATAAGTTTTAGACCTCTGAATCTGGTCTCTGACTGTTGAGGAAATTAAACGTTTTGGTGTTACCTTAGACTGTAGATGGTCATGGACAAGGAATGTTGAATCCGTTGTTGTAAAGATTGGGAGAGAGAGGTGTGTCTGTAATAAAGAGATGCTTGGCATTTTTAACACCACAGTAAACCAAACAAGTCCTGCAGGCTCAGTATTTGTATTGTTTATTTTTTCTCAATGTGTGTAAATTTGTGTTTTTAATTGTATTTCTTTATTATAATTGTTTTATATGTCTGTAATGTCTATCTTCATTTTTTAAATGTATGTAAATTGTAAAGTATTTTTGTCTGTCTTTGTCATTATGTGTCGGCCATTAGCGTCAGCTAATGGGGATCCTCATAAAATCATGAATCATAAATCTGGTTGTGAGTGTTGTACACAGCAGCACCCAGCCCTTTGCCCTAAAGTAATCAAATCAAATCAACATTTATTGGTCGCATACACAGATTTGCAGATGCTACCGCAGGTGCAGTAAAATGCTTGTGTCTCTAGCTCCAACAATGCACTAACACCTAGCAATACAAAATACTCACATAATTCAGAAAAATAAAAATGAAGTAATATTAGAATAAGCATTGTCAGAGACCTGAAAATAAATATACAGTGCCTTGCGAAAGTATTCGGCCCCCTTGAACTTTGCGACCTTTTGCCACATTTCAGGCTTCAAACATAAAGATATAAAACTGTATTTTTTTGTGAAGAATCAACAACAAGTGGGACACAATCATTAAGTGGAACGACATTTATTGGATATTTCAAACTTTTTTAACAAATCAAAAACTGAAAAATTGGGCGTGCAAAATTATTCAGCCCCCTTAAGTTAATACTTTGTAGCGCCACCTTTTGCTGCGATTACAGCTGTAAGTCGCTGGGGGTATGTCTCTATCAGTTTTGCACATCGAGAGACTGACATTTTTTCCCATTCCTCCTTGCAAAACAGCTCGAGCTCAGTGAGGTTGGATGGAGAGCATTTGTGAACAGCAGTTTTCAGTTCTTTCCACAGATTCTCGATTGGATTCAGGTCTGGACTTTGACTTGGCCATTCTAACACCTGGATATGTTTATTTTTGAACCATTCCATTGTAGATTTTGCTTTATGTTTTGGATCATTGTCTTGTTGGAAGACAAATCTCCGTCCCAGTCTCAGGTCTTTTGCAGACTCCATCAGGTTTTCTTCCAGAATGGTCCTGTATTTGGCTCCATCCATCTTCCCATCAATTTTAACCATCTTCCCTGTCCCTGCTGAAGAAAAGCAGGCCCAAACCATGATGCTGCCACCACCATGTTTGACAGTGGGGATGGTGTGTCCAGCTGTGTTGCTTTTACGCCAAACATAACGTTTTGCATTGTTGCCAAAAAGTTCAATTTTGGTTTCATCTGACCAGAGCACCTTCTTCCACATGTTTGGTGTGTCTCCCAGGTGGCTTGTGGCAAACTTTAAACAACACTTTTTATGGATATCTTTAAGAAATGGCTTTCTTCTTGCCACTCTTCCATAAAGGCCAGATTTGTGCAATATACGACTGATTGTTGTCCTATGGACAGTCTCCCACCTCAGCTGTAGATCTCTGCAGTTCATGCAGAGTGATCATGGGCCTCTTGGCTGCATCTCTGATCAGTCTTCTCCTTGTATGAGCTGAAAGTTTAGAGGGACGGCCAGGTCTTGGTAGATTTGCAGTGGTCTGATACTCCTTCCATTTCAATATTATCGCTTGCACAGTGCTCCTTGGGATGTTTAAAGCTTGGGAAATCGTTTTGTATCCAAATCCGGCTTTAAACTTCTTCACAACAGTATCTCGGACCTGCCTGGTGTGTTCCTTGTTCTTCATGATGCTCTCTGCGCTTTTAACGGACCTCTGAGACTATCACAGTGCAGGTGCATTTATACGGAGACTTGATTACACACAGGTGGATTGTATTTATCATCATTAGTCATTTAGGTCAACATTGGATCATTCAGAGATCCTCACTGAACTTCTGGAGAGAGTTTACTGCACTGAAAGTAAAGGGGCTGAATAATTTTGCACACCCAATTTTTCAGTTTTTGATTTGTTAATAAAGTTTGAAATATCCAATAAATGTCGTTCCACTTCATGATTGTGTCCCACTTGTTGTTGATTCTTCACAAAAAAATACAGTTTTATATCTTTATGTTTGAAGCCTGAAATGAGGCAAAAGGTCGCAAAGTTCAAGGGGGCCGAATACTTTCGCAAGGCACTGTATATACACTATATATACAAAAGAGTGTGGACACCCCTTCAAATGAGTGGATTCAGCTATTTCCACCATACCTGTTGCCGATAGGTGTATAAAATCGAGCACACAGCCATGCAATCTTCATAGACAGACATTGGCAGTAAAATGGCCTTACTGAAGAGCTCAGTGACTTTCAAAGTGGCACCGTCATAGAATGCCACCTTTCCAACAAGGCAGTTTGTCAAATTTCTGCCCTGCTAGAGCTGCCCCTGTCAACTGTAAGTGGTGTTATTGTGAAGTGGAAACGTCTAAGAGCTACAACGGCTCAGCTGCGAAGTGGTAGGCCACACAAGCTCACAGAACGGGATCGCTGAGTGCTGAAATCGTCTGTCCCCAGTTGCAACACTTCCTACCGCGTTCCAAACCCCCTCTGGAAGCAACGTCAGCACAAGAACTCTTTGTCGGGAGCTTAGTGAAATAGGTTTCCATGGCCGAGCAGGCGCACACAAGTCTAAGATCAACATGTGCAATGCCAAGCGTCGACTGGAGTGGTGTAAAGCTAGCAGCCATTTGACTCTGGAGCAGTGGAAACATGTTCTCTGGAGTGATGAATTATGCTTCACAATCTGGCAGTCTGACGGACGAATCTGGGTTTGGTGGATGCGAGGAGAACACTACCTGCATGAATGCATAGTGTAAACTGTAAAGTTTGGTGGCTGAGGAATAATGGTCTCGGGTTGTTTTTCATGGTTCGGGCTAAGGGCCTTAGTTCCAGTGAAGAGAAATCTTAACACTACAGCATACAATGACATTCTAGACGATTCTGTGCTTCCAACTTTGTGGCAACAGTTTGGGGAAGGCCCTTTCCTGTTTCAGCATGACAATGCCCCCATGCTCAAAGCGAGGTCCAAATAGAAATGGTTTGTTGAGATCGGTGAGAAAGAACTTGACTGGCATGCAGAGAGCCCTGACCTCAACCCCATCGAACACCTATGGGATAAATTGGAATGCCACCTGGGAGCCAGGCCTAGTCGCCCAACATCAATGCCCGACCTCACTAATGCCCTTGTGGCTGCTGTGTTGCTTCCATTCAATGTTCCAACATCTAGTAGAAAGCCTTCTTAGAAGTGTGGAGGCTGTTATAGCAGCAATGGCAGGACCAACTGCATATTATTGCTCATGATTTTGGAATGAGATATTTGACGAGCAGGTGTCTACATACTTTTGGCAATGTAGTGTACATATAATGGTGTGTAAAGACAGTATGGACAGTATATGAATAGAACATATGTTTACAGCAGTAGTTACACTGAACAAAAATATAAATGCAACATACAACAATTTCATTGATTTTACTGAATTAACGTTCATATGAAGAAATCAGTCAATTGAAATTAATTAATTAACCCCTAATCTATGGATTTCACATGACTGGGAATACAGATGTGCATTTGTTGGTCACAGATGATAAAGAATGGTCCTCAGGATCTTGTCACGTTATTTCTGTGCATTCAAATTGCCACCAACAAAATGCTAAAGGGGTCCGTTGTCTGTAGCTAAGGACTGCCCATACCATAACCCCACCGCCACCATGGGGCACACTGTTCACAAAGTTGACATCAGCAAACCACTCACCCACAAGACACCATACATGTGGTCTGTGGTTGTGAGGCCGGTTGGACGCAATGCCAAATTCTCTAAAATGACATTGGAGGCTGTTAAAATAGTAGTAAAATAAACATTACATTCCCTGGCAACAGCTCTGGTGGACAGTCCTTCAGTCATCATGCCAATTGCATGCTCCCTCAACTTGAGACATCTGTGGCATTGTGTTGTGTGACAAAACTGCACATTTTGGAGTGGCCTTTTTTGTCCCCATCACAAGGTGCACCTGTGTAATGATCATGCTGTTAAATTAGCTTCTTGATATGCCACACCTGTCAGGTGGATGAATTATCTTGACAAAGGAGAAATGCTCACTAACAGGGATGTAAACAAATTTGTGCTCAACATTTGAGAGAAATAAGCTTTTTGTGCGTATGGCATGTTTCTGAGATATTTTATTTCAGCTCATGAAACATTGACCAACACTTTACATGTTGAGTTTATAGTTTTGTTCAGTGTATATAGGATGAGCCATGGCTAGAATACAGTATATACATATGAAGTGGGTAAAACAGTATGTAAACATTATTAAAGTGACCAGTCTTCAATGACTTCAATGGGCAGCACTCTAAGGTGCAGAGTAGAGTACCTGGTTGTAACTGGCTACAACAGTAACTAAGGTTCAGGTAAGGGTACTGGGCCGAGGCCAGCTAGCGGTGACTAACAGTCTGATGGCCTGGAGATTGAAGCTCGGTCCCAGCTTTGATGCAGCTGTACTGTCTCCACCTTCAATGGTAGCAAGGTGAACAGGCCGTGGCTCGTGTGACTGAGGGCATGCAGTGTGCCCCTGGTGATGAATTGGCCTGCCCGCACCACCCTCTGGAGAGCCTTGTGGGTGTGGACGGTGCAATTGCCATACCAGGCGGTGATTCCAGCCCGACAGGATGCTCTCAATGGTGCATCTGTAGAAGTTTGTGGGGGTCTTAGGGGCCAAGATTCATTTCTTCAGCCTCCTGAGGTTGAAGAGGCTCTGTTGCGGCTTCTTCGCCAAACTGTCTGTGAAGGGACCATTTCAGGTTGTCAGTGATGTACTTCCTCTTTACTCTTCAAGCCCTAACTGCTAGCGTCACACGTCTCATGCAGAGCTGCCAGGGTCCCGTTGTGTCTCGTGCAGAGCCGTAGACACTAAACACTGGGTTAGTAGCCCTTGTCTGACCCAGCCCTCGGATAATGGGATTCTTCCATTGTTCACTCCATCGGTGTGTTTTTAAAACCTGCTCTTGTGCAAAGAACACAGACATATGCGCATTAAACCACTCCAGTGTCTGCCCAAGCCAAGCACACAATAGGCACTAAGGCAGACATGAGGATGAAAGGGACTTGTATACATTTTAAGGAAAGCTGTAGTGTGGAAGAGGATGAAGTATCTTTGATTATTTCAATGATTCAGTGAAGATCCTCTCACGTGAAGAAAAGATTGTTGAGACTATGGTCTTCAAATGTTTATTTGTCAGGATCCTGTGATGCTATTCCTGTACTCACTCCCCGTGGTCTTAAGCTTTATGTTCTTGTCGGTTTGTTTGAGTAACCACCTCTGCAGCTCTTTCTTCTTCCGCCGGGCTCTATTTTTAAAACCGGAACATATTTAAGAATTTATACTTCAGAGGGAAACTGAACTGGCTGTCTGGCTGGGGATACAGCTTCCTGTGAAGGGATGAAGGGAAGGAGGAAAGGAAAGGAGTGGGTTGGTGGGATGGTTAGTGAGATGTATGCTTCCGATGGAGGTCTCTTCATCCACTTTGTACTCAGCTGTACTGTGGCTGGCTACCAATGACTTCATTGTTTCTGCTTCCTTACGTGCATCCTCCTCCTCCGTAAACCTCTCAGCTATTGTAATAGAAGTGGAATCACAGTTTGATGACCTCAATACAAAGGTTATAATTGAGGCTTCTTCTCAAATGAACTGCACTGTGTGTGTGTGCGTGTGCGTGTGCAATGGTATTGTTGTTATAATGTAATGCGTGTATTCCTTTCCCTGACTTAAACACAGCTGCTGAGCTAGTCTACCTTGCCCGACTCATTCATGTACTGTACTGTTGACCAAGAGATACTGTATGTCTTTTTCAATATTGCATCATGTGCAGATAGTCAACCTGAACTCAGAGCGAATTTCAATCGTACAATGTTACGAATTTGCTAAATGCATGAAATGTTTTACGAATTTCAATTTGTTTTGGCTAATGTTAGCTAAGTGGCCAAAGCTAACATTAGCTAGGTGGCTAACATTAGCTAGGTGGCTAACATTAGCTAGGTGGCTAACATTAGCTAGGTGGCTAACATTAGCTAGACTAGGGGTTAAGGTTAGGAGTTAGATTAAAGTGTTAGCAGGTTAGCTAACCCTTCCCCTAAGTTAGATGTTTGCGTTATCCTGTGCGTCCACCCACCCACCCCGACCAACCACCCTACTTTTTTTTCTGATGACTGCCTTGCCTGGTTCACCAACTACTTTGCAGACAGAGTTCAGTGTGTCAAATCGGAGGGCATGCTGTCCGGTCCTCTGGCAGTCTCTATGGGGGTGCCACAGGGTTCAATTCTCGGGCCGACTCTTCTCTGTATATATCAATGATGTTGCTCTTGCTGCGGGCGATTCCCTGATCCACCTCTACGCAGACGACACCATTCTATATACTTCCGGCCCGTCCTTGGACACTGTGCTATCTAAACTCCAAACGAGCTTCAATGCCATACAACACTCCTTCCGTGGCCTCCAACTGCTCTTAAACGCTAGTAAAACCAAATGCATGCTTTTCAACCGTTCGCTGCCTGCACCCGCACGCCTGACTAGCATCACCACCCTGGATGGTTCCGACCTTGAATATGTGGACATCTATAAGTACCTAGGTGTCTGGCTAGACTGTAAACTCTCCTTCCAGACTCATATCAAACATCTCCAATCGAAAATCAAATCTAGAGTCGGCTTTCTATTCCGCAACAAAGCCTCCTTCACTCACGCCGCCAAACTTACCCTAGTAAAACTGACTATCCTACCAATCCTCGACTTCGGCGATGTCATCTACAAAATTGCTTCCAACACTCTACTCAGCAAACTGGATGCAGTTTATCACAGTGCCATCCGTTTTGTCACTAAAGCACCTTATACCACCCACCACTGTGACCTGTATGCTCTAGACGGCTGGCCCTCGCTACATATTCGTCGCCAGACCCACTGGCTCCAGGTCATCTACAAGTCCATGCTAGGTAAAGCTCCGTTCACTGGTCACGATGGCAACACCCACCTGTAACACGCGCTCCAGCAGGTGTATCTCACTGATCATCCCTAAAGCCAACACCTCATTTGGCCGCCTTTCGTTCCAGTTCTCTGCTGCCTGTGACTGGAACGAATTGCAAAAATCGCTGAAGTTGGAGACTTTTATCTCCCTCACAAACTTCAAACATCTGCTATCTGAGCAGCTAACCAATCGCTGCAGCTGTACATAGTCTATCGGTAAATAGCCCACCCATTTTTACCTACCTCATCCCCATACTGTTTTTATTTATTTTATTTTCTGCTCTTTTGCACACCAATATGCACACCTGTACATGACCATCTGATCATTTATCACTTCAGTGTTAATCTGCAAAATTTTAATTATTCTCCTCATGCCTTTTGCACACAATGTATATAGACTCTCAGTTGCAAATGAGAACTTGTTCTCAACTAGCCTACCTGGTTAAATAAAGGTTAAATAATTGTTAAAAACATTTTTTTGCCTTAACCCTTGGCCTACAATGGTCATGCCCCTGCGGAAATCTAATTAATCCACTGCATCTGTCGATATCGCCCTTCTGCATCTGCAGTGAAAGGTAGAGCGGTGTTTGTCAGACCTTGAGACATCCCGAAATTCAATCTTCTCACGGAAACATCTGTAGCGTCCGAAAGGTTTGCCGTACACGCGATTATGACCACTCGACTGAAGGCTGAGACTCTCACGAACACAATGTTCTTCTTCTTTTGCCCTTAGAGCGCCCACAAGCCTCAAAAGACTCATCTGAAGTACCAGCAGAAGTATACAGTATATGGTTTAGTGCCTAAAATAAGGGGATATATATATATGTTACAAAAATCTCAGATATCTCAGATATAGGACAGACACTTTAGAACAAACTTCCTTTTTAATAATTTTTTGGACGATATGTTGTTCCATGTAGTGAATCTCCCCGGGTTTAGAGAGACTCTAGAGGGTTAGGTAACCTTCTGTCTTATCTAATGATACCAAACGTAACATAATCATACTAACTGTTCCCAGCCGAAGACGTGGATGTCGATTTAAGGGAGCCCCCGCACCTCTCCGATTCAGAGGGGTTGGGTTAAATGCAGAAGACACATTTAAGTTGTACAACTGACTAGGTTTCCCTCTTTTCCCCTTTAATTTGAGTCTTCCGGTGTTATGTTTACTATGTTACGTCTAGTCTGTGTTACGTCTAGTCTAGTCTAGCCTGAGACCAGGCTGAGATAGTAGAATACCGCTAGTAGGCTAAATCTTGCCCTAATATCTCTAACCAAGATTCCCACTCAGTCAATCTGAATCCACAGGTTTCAAGGTGAGAGAAAAACCTGGCAGACTGGGTGTTTTGAACAGTGCCAACAACCCAAGCAATCTCTTTCTTACTACATACAGACCCACCATAGCAGACTGTCCTCTCAGGCAATGTCTTTAATGCTATGGACCAATGTAGACTTCCCATGATGTGTGAGATTGTGCAACAGTGTCCATCTTGGCCAATCTTTATGTGATTACGTCCGCTAGCTTGTTTGCAGGTTGTGGGTTTAGTAAATTAGGCTTGTTTTTTTGTATATTGTGTTTGGCAGCTTTTCAATGTTATGTTCCTGACACTTAACCATATTGTGTAACTCTCTAACACACCATCTCTTGTGCAAAGACGTAAGAAGAGCCAGCTGATGTAACTGGGATATCTTTTATGACACAGTTATACAGGGACTGGCTGTACTGCTGCCCTATATCAGTGTACAACTGGTGATTCAATTATGTCTTATTGTGCTTTTCTTTTGTTTTTCCAGATAAAGCCACTCACACACTGCCGCTGCTCCCAAATTGTGGACGGTATACCCAATAACAATACAATGTTAATTCATTCATTCAGTCAGTTCATTAATTATTTTCCATGGTGTTACACAGTAGGTGAAGACTGAATCCAGTATGTGTTTTCAACAGAGGTGTGTGGAGACCAACATATCTTTCGAAGATGCAGAGTTCCAGTAACACTGCCCGTGCCAGGAGGGCAGTCCAGCAGCTGAGAATAGAAGCCAGCATTGAGAGAATTAAGGTACGCTTCTCAAACAGCCCATATATCCATATATACAAAGATATACGTATATGACATTACATTTTCCATCCTGCAAGTACTTAGTCTGGCTGACACCAGCTCTCAAAGTCCTCCCATGTAGTCGCGTGGGTTGCGTCAGCCAGGCTAGCAAGACCTGCCTTCTCTGACCTTCTCTCTGTGTGAGTGTTTCCTTGTGTTGCCAATTGTAATCTGCTGTATGATTCTCTCCTGCAGGTGTCCAAGGCCTCAGCAGACCTGATGCACTACTGTGGAGAACAGGGTAAATACGACCCTCTACTCATGGGTATACCAGCCTCTGAAAACCCCTTCAAAGACAAGAAGCCATGCACTATATTATAGTAGCGGAACAGCTGAATTATCTTAGCTTTTTTTTATTTGTATTCTTTTATAGGGAGAAATATACAATGTTAATACCGGTACACTATTTGCCTTAAGGCCAGCCCAGTCCCACTCCCCATGTTTCCTTGTACTTTAGGTTGATTTCAAAATGTTACCTTAGGGCTCTGGTCAAAAGTAGTGCAATATAAAGGGAATAGGGTGCCATTTGGGACTCATTCACTCTCTCTTTTAAACTAGTGCCATTTTGGTAGAATCAGAATCATTGGTCCTCTCTCTCTCCATCATATACAACAATTCATTTGTGACCCAGAAAAAAAGGGTTTAGTTTAGTTCAGTCAGTCATGAATAGATAGCTCATTCTGAGGCTCCTCTCAACAGAAACGGGTGTTCTTTCAGATTGTTACCATATGTTATGCAGACTAAAGACCAGCTGGGTTTGAAATGGGGGTTCCCAACTTTGTCATGTTAACATTAAAACAGTTCCTTTAAAATGTACATCAACTTACTGACAGCAAATGTATTTTACAGTACAGCTACTGTAATCCATTTCACTGTAATCCATTTTACAGTACCACAAATGTTACTGTAATCCAATTTACAGTACATTACTGGAATTACCCATGCAGTAGCATATTATCCAGTGTTCTTTGCAAATGTTCATTTTTAGATTTACATTTTGGTAATTTAGCGGGCACTCTTGACCTTAGCAGCTTACAGTCAGTGCATTCAACCAAGGTTGATAAAAAAAAAACACATGTCATAGCAAGTAAAACGTTTCTTTAACCGTAGATACTATTTTATGTCTCTGTGTCCAGTACGAAGGACGTTTAAAGGTAGTTTCGCGAGTCAATGCTAACTAGCATCAGCACAATGACTGGAAATCTACGGGTAAACTGACAGTGACTACAGATCAAAGGACAGGGCTAGCTACTCAACCATTCATGGTTTTGAGACTTGCTGCCACTCTGATCTACCCCTATATACATTTAATTGTTAGGGAACTACTACCACCTATCACTTAAATTGGTACAGCACTCTCACCAATGGGTGCAACAAATATGGCCGCTTACAAGACATTCCTCAAAATATATTAATGAGTGAGAAACAACAATACCATAAACCAGTTAGGGATCAAAAGGTTTTTGGCTCTCCAAAAATACTGTATTGGTAATGTATTATAAATTACTGGTAGCAATTGGCCAGTAAAGTTTGTAGAATTCCTAAAATACAGTATATTACCGTATTCTGTAGGGGTACAGCATTCTCGCTCATTGGTGCAACAAATATAGCCTCTTACAATTTACGTTATTTTACTGTGCACTCTACAATGTTTTACTGTTGAAATTACAGAAAAGTTTTAGTGTGCTGTAAAACAAATGCATGGTATTTCACTGTGCCTTCAATGATAATCTACTGTATTCAGTTTATACAGTACCATACTGTTGATTAATACAGTAAGTACAGATACAATTACAAAAACATCTAACAGTGCACATCAGCTAGAGCATAAATCATGTCAATGGCCCTAAAGCATTGCAGTTGCACCACGCTAGTTTAAACCTTTAAGCTCCTGATTGCGTCAGTCAGTCCCCACACAGTAGCCTCTTTGGAAAACAATCAGCCTAGTTTGAATGCTACTGATAAGCTTGTAATAACCCTGTTATGTAAATCAGCCAGTCCCATGACACAGGAGTACACTAACCAGTGCTGATGGGCTGGTAAACCACTGTATGTCTTTGTTCCAAATGGCATCCTATTCCCTATATAGTGAACTACTTTTGACCAGAGCCCCATGGGCCCTTGTTAAAAGTAGTGCACTAAAGGGAAAAGGCGGCCATTTGGGACTGGCCTGTGAATGTCCCATCAAAACAAGAGAGGGCAGGCTGGCCAAAAGGTCATGGCCTCTGTGACAAATTAACACACTCTCAAAGGGTGCCTGTCATTCTGTAAGGGAAAGCATCTAGCTTGCATCCACAGGGCCTGAAGAAGGTTAAAGGATGACCACTTCACCATGTCTAACAAGCATTGTTTTGTTTCTGCAAAGACAATGTCAGAGATCATTTTCTTTTCAGGCGTGGGTAGAGGGTGTGGGGGGGGTATCAATTCAGACTATCCCACTTCTATGTATTTGTTATGAAACTCAGACTAACCTTTGCCTTAGAAACCAACCTTTGTGACTTTGCATAGTTGTCTCGCTTGTATGTGGTACAGTAGATAGATAATGTAGTAACAACATGAAGTATTGCAGACCACGGTACACTAATATTATGTAACCCTTTAAATGAGTGTAATATGCCTTACGTTGATGTAAAAGATGTTGGTCCATAATGTTATCTCTACATAGCTGAAGCAGAGGAGGTAAGATCCGTCGGTGCCATCACAATGACATCTATCCAATGTACCAGCATCAGAGGAAACATACTGTACTAGCCTGAGTGCCAGTCTGTATGTGCTATCATGCAAACTCCTTGTGACTCATTTTCTTGGCAAACAATTGTGAAAACTAGGGATTAAGCAAGAGCACAAACCGATCTGGTACCAGGCTAGAAATGTGCAGGTTTTCTGATTGTATTTTATTGCCAGTACTTTTAGTGTTTCATTCTGATAATGTTTAATTGATAAATGTACGACTTCTATCCTGAAAGGGATTCCGTGAACTTTGTGTAGACTGTTATTATGATTTCTTCTTGAGTTTTAACATTCCATGTTTACAATAACAATACAATAATATTTTCTTATTTCATGCTCTCACAATGGTCATGATGGTCACAGTGGTTGAATAATTGTTATTGTGTGTGTGGGAGTATGCATTTGTGTAAGTGTCCCTGTGTGACTTTGCACGCGACTGGCAAAAGCAACTCGGTAACCATTGTCATGTGCAGTAGGGCATACTGTAGCTAAAACTATAGTTTCTTATTAGACAAGTTCAGGTAGTACCTCCCCAGTTCACTTCACTTTGCACCCAATGAACACGACCCAGCTTAACCATCCAGGGCCTTAATTTTGAAGTAGTCTTGCTTCGGCATCTCACCACTACCTTTCAACCACACTCCTCAAACAACACTAGGATAATACTGTGAACAACGGAATCACTACATTCCCAGTGGATGCAGGGAGCACATCTACGCTGTCATTTGTTTTGTTAGCTATTCAAATAATAGAGACTGACTGCTATTTGGATGGTCAACTGACCGCCACGGAGACAGGCTGCAGCACCAATTAAAACGTTCCCACACCACATGGTATGCTATTTGTCTCCCTATTCTGGGAAATCTCGGCAACCCAGAACCAAAGATCTCACATTCTACTATTTATGTTACGCTCACTCCACAAGATATTATATTCTGTGGCTTTGAAGGCTCGCTTGAAGTTGCGTGTTGCTGTACGATGTGTTTCTACACTTGCCTCTTCTCACTGTCACAATGTCACTGCAACGACATGCTGAACTTCAGTCGAATCTAGACTATATGTGTGTTAACACTTTTTTTTTCTTCTTTCCCTTGACGATAAATTGATGATAATACAGTAGGGGAGAGCGAGGTATGTTATCACACTTCTCACGATGTCTAACATCTACTGGGCACAACGGATCACAATGGTAACGATGACATACAAATGAAAGAAGGAAGTCTTGGGCACATATGTTGCATTCATTCCAGCTTCATATCTTACATATCTTCACTTCGCCTAGCTGACATACATCCGTATCTGACTAATCAGACTCATCTTCAGAGTCACAGTTCTGGCACACATAAATTGCCAGGCCTGAGGTGCAAGCATCATGGGCCCATTTGTTGCATCTCACACACTTCACCCAAGTCTCCTTTGGAAGGCTGTTTGAAAATGGCTCCACACAGACGAGGCAGAAGCTCTCCTCTTCATCTGATGACTCTTCTATGATTTTTTTCTTTTTTTAGCTGCCTTTTTCTTTGCAGATCCAGATTTGGACTCCTCCCCCTTGCTTCCCTTTCTTCGGAAACAGCCTTTTGCTATATTGTGCCTTATTCTTTTCCATTTATAGTACCTGCTTTACTGGTGTCATTGATCATTGCTGTTTTGTGCTGTTTTCTTCCTTTGCAAGCTGATTTTCGGGGGCCAGCTTTTGGATATGGCCGGATATCCTCTGGAGATGGTAGTCCGCTGTCAGGAATGGCATTGCTGGGCAAGGGTGAGCTGGTGCTAGCATAAGAACTGGGCGTGTCTGAGCTCATGCTATGCAGGGCTAGAATAGTGCTGGGGCCTGGAAGGGCTGGAATGTTGCTGGGGCCTGGCAGGGCTGGAATGTTGCTGGGGCCTGGCAGGATTGGTGCTGGGGCCTGGTAGGGTTGGGTTCTGAATGGGGCCATCTTTAACGTAGGATGGTGCAAACTCGGTTTCCATAAATACATCCCTGTTGTAAGGTTGTATTCCGGCCACCCTAAAGCCAGCCTGAATGTTCAAGGGGGTTGCAGCCAGAGGATAGACGATTGCCACAATCCCAGGAATGTCATAAATGTAACATTGTCTCCCCGGGATTGTTCCTCATCCGGCATCACAAGCAGTGTTCATGTGCCTCTTTAGCGGCATGTAGACAGACCTATCTAAGGGTTGAAGCTGATGAGAGCAATGGGTTGGGATAATTGAGTCCATAATTGAGTCCATCAATGGACAGATGAGACTCGTGGTTTTGTCCAAAAGGAGTAAACAGGGCTTCTCCTTGGAGAATTTCGTATGCTGGACAAAATGTTTCAGGAAGTCAACAAAGTGCACATCTTTCATCTAGCCAGAGAGATTTGCCCCTCCTTTGCTGCCAGGTGCCCCGTTAATCAGGAAATGATCGCGGAAGTTGACACAGGGGAATATAAAATATGGAGGTATACTATTCCTTGTGGCTGAGACAGCACAGGCCAGTGTGACGAGGGTTCTCCTTTCAGCGGAGGTCAGTGACCCTAATTGTTTGAATCAACGTCTGCCCACCACTATGCCAGGTTTATGTACAGTGGTCACCCCAGTTTCATCGACATTCCATATGTCTCCTGGTCCAAACTGATATCTCTGTAGCACTTCTGCTACATTGTCGAAGAAAGCATGAACATTTTCTCTGTTGAAGCTACTTGCCCTGTCAAGGCTAGTTGCCTCTGGCTTTCTCAATGACACCGCTGGGTGCCGCTTTAAGAAGCCTGTAAACCATTCTAAGCTGGTCTTTTCTTTTTCTGCCCACATTGGCACGAACTTCAGCTGGTGTGCCACAGCAAACAAATAGGCAAGTCTTCTGACCTCACTTGGCGACAGACCAAAATAAATGTCAGCTGACCTAGTAATATACTGAACAAGCTACATCTCCAAATCAGGTGGAAAAAAACTGCAGTGGCTTTGAATAGCCAACCACTGTTGTTGGCATGGCTGTCTGACTTTCACCTTCTTCTCTGGTAACCTTTTGAAAATACAGAGTCAGATTACGGTCATTTATGTAAAAATCCTTCGCTGTACTCCTGATTGATTTGTTCTGAAACTTCACCTGCCTCACTGCCTTTAACATTGTTTCAGGTGGTGT
The DNA here is from genome assembly GCF_057628025.1 of Oncorhynchus mykiss. Lineage (NCBI taxonomy): Eukaryota > Metazoa > Chordata > Actinopteri > Salmoniformes > Salmonidae > Oncorhynchus > Oncorhynchus mykiss. Next base: position 33,968,489 of record NC_143025.1, read on the forward strand.
GCTGCCATTCTGTCTTTTATCATTTCTAACCATCTTTCTTTCCTTCCTTTCTTCTTTCCTTCAAAAACACATTTCCTCATTATATACTCATTACAGGCTTATTATGCCCACCTCACCGTCTACTATCATTGTTGCCACATTGCAATTCATAACACCACACTAAATTCATGACTGTGTGTGTGTGTGTGTGTGTGTGTGGATATACTGTCTCATATAGTAGGCATGTAGTGTGTTAGTAGATACAGGTGCGCACACACCACACACCACACACACACACAAGCCAGAGCCTGTCTTCTGTAGTCCAGGGATATGTCTGCTGCTCTAAACTATATGTACAGTATATATAATAATACATTTATGGTAACATTTAATACTACTATCAGAGCTGATTACACAATATCACATTTTTTTAAGCCTGTTCTATGTGTACTGGGGCAAGTTGTCACATGTAAAGACTTGCCCCAAAGTCATTAAAACAACTTACCCCAAACTGACGTGTGCTAATGTTGGCTAAATCTCAAGGTTAGCTCAACATAGGACTGCAGCTAAAGTATCAAAAGACACGTTATTGTCTTCTCTACTCAGTGCAAAATTATAATTTTTAACATTCATACCTAACAAAGTTTTATTGCATAAAATGTAAAGTGCCAATTTTTTACTTTTGAAGGGGAAAAATAACAAACTTGTGCTCACCTCAGATTAGAGTGACCTTGACCACATGTGAACAGGAAGTTGACCATAGAACATGTAGTCACACAAAGTAGCGATTTGATTTTTTTTTAGATAGCGCCTCTAGTGTTGGAGGTATGACCAGTTTAACAACTTACCTCGCTCTCCCCTATATGTTATTTTGATGTAGGTGTTCCATTTGATTTTTGCCGACTCAATTCATGTTACAAAAGGATTTTACAGTTTTAAAGCAAACTTTTTTTTTTCTCTCTGTGACAAATACGGATACTGGATTTGATCTCTGGTACATATTGTCCATGTGGATATTTTTCCTGTGTCATGTAATTTTTGCATTATATTCCCAATTTTGACGCCTTATATTTGTAGATGTTAATAAAGGTCTTTAAACACATGATTTTTGAGTGATTTATAAACATACTTGTCCTGGCACAAAAAAATTGCTTGTGTGTAAAAAAACTATACATTTATTACAATGTTAAGATACATTTTAGAGGATAACTTGAGAGTATAGATTGTTTAATTGTCACAACTAATAGACAAACCCGTTTATCTAGTATCAGGTCAATCACTGAACTGTAATCCTTCCCATTTGCTCAGATTTTTGCTGTATTTTGTTGTACTGTTCTCTGTCCCCAAGTCAAGGCAGGGCTGTTAGGTTACAGTGCCAAGTGAAAGTCTACACACCCCTTGCACAGTCTTCACATTTTGCTGCCTTAAAATTATATCAAAACCTTTATGAAATTGGATTCCACTCCACAACCTACAATTTTCAAAGTGAAAGAAAAATTATAGAACATAAAAAAAAGAGATCATAATTGCACATGTCTTCACACCCCAGGGTTAATGTTTGGTGGAAGCAGCCATTACAGCTGTGAATAATTTTGAATAAGATTCTACCAACTTTGTTAGTAAATTCACTCCAAACCATCCATTACTGTTTGCAACAAGGCCATTAGTAATTCTTCAAGACAACATGGCAAAGAAATGGCCTGAATAAAAAAATGGTTTGGGTCCAATACAACATAACACAGAGTGAAACCCTCTGTATTTTCAAGTAGTGTGGTGGCAGCATTATGTTATAGGTATGCTTGTCACTGGCAGGGAGAGGGGATATTTTCAGGATCAAAATAAATATGAAAGGAGCAAACCCCAAGTAAGGAGTTAGAGGGAAACCCCCAGTCTTCTGAAAAAAACTCTGCTATATAATTTAAAAAAATTGTGGGGCAATTAAACACATTTTAATACCAAAAACAATGGATAAATCTTGCCTTAAGATTTCGTGCAAAGTGTGTGGAATCATATTCAAAATGATTCACAAAGTATTAACTCTGGGGTGTGAAGACATGCGCAATCAAGACATCTGTTTGTTTGTATTATTAGACATTTTTTAACGCTTCTATAATTTTTCTTTCACTTTGAAAATGTGGAGTAGATTGTTCCCTTTTTCAGATTTCATTTTGGGACAGCAAAATGTGAAGACTGTGCAAGGTGTGTGTAGACTTTCACTAGCGACAATAATGCTCCCTGTGCCTACGAGTGGTCTCTCTCGCTCTCCTCTCTGAGGGTTTAATGTTACAGGCAGAAACTAGCTCTGGCTATATTTGTTGGACCACATGGATGTAATCGCCACTCTCCCATCTGATGATGGATGATATTGGGCCTTTGTGGAGATGTGATTGTGTTACCTTGACAGAGAGAACTTTGGGATATGCAACCTATTCGCTATACACTGAGTGTACAGTCATGGCCAAAAGTTTTGAGAATGACACAAAGTTTGCTGCTTCAGTGTCTTTAGATATTTTTGTCAGATGTTACTATGGAATACTGAAGTATAATTACAAGCATTTCACAAGTGTCAAAGGCTTTTACTGACAATTACATGAAGTTGATGCAAAGAGTCAATATTTGCAGTGTTGACCCTTCTTTTTCAAGACCTCTGCAATCCGCCCTGGCATGCTGTCAATTAACTTCTGGGCCACATCCTGACTGATGACAGACCATTCTTGCATAATCAATGCTTGGAGTTTGTCAGAATTTGTGGGGTTTTGTTTATCCACCCACCTCTTGAGGATTGACCACAAGTTCGCAATAGGATTAAGGTCTGGGGAGTTTCCTGGCCATGGACCCAAAATATCTATGTTTTGTTCCCTGAGCCACATAGTTATCACTTTTGCCTTATGGCAAGGTGCTCCATCATGCTGGAAAAGGCATTGTTCATCACCAAACTGTTCCTGGATAGTTGGGAGTTGCTCTCAGAGGATGTGTTGGTACCATTCTTTATTCATGGCTGTGTTCTTAGGCAAAATTGTGAGTGAGCCCACTCCCTTGGCTGAGAAGCAACCCCACACATGAATGGTCTTAGGATGCTTTACTGTTGGCATGACACAGGACTGACCTTGTCTTCTCACCTTGTCTACTCACCTTGTCTTCTCTGGGCAAGCTTTTTTCCGGATGGCCCAAACAATCGGAAAGGGGATTCATCAGACAAAATTACTTTACCCCAGTCCTCAGCAGTCCAATCCCTGTACCTTTTGCAGGATATCAGTCTGTACCTGATGTTTTTCCTGGAAAGAAGTGGCTTCTTTGCTGCCCTTCTTGACACCAGGCCATCCTCCAAAAGTATTTGCCTCACTGTGCGTGCAGATGCACTCACACCTGCCTGCTGCCATTCCTGAGCAAGCTCTGTACTGGTAGTGCCCCGATCCCGCAGCTGAATCAACTTTAGGAGACGGTCCTGGCGCTTGCTGGACTTTCTTTGGCACCCTGAAGCCTTCTTCACAACAATTGAACCGCTCTCCTTGAAGTTCTTGATGATCTGATAATGGTTGATTTAGGTGCAATCTTACTGGCAGCAATATCCTTGACCTGTGAAGCCCTTTTTGTGCAAAGCAATGATGACGGTACGTGTTTCCTTGTAGATAACCGTGGTTGACATAGGAAGAACAATGATTCCAAGCACCACCCTCCTTTTGAAGCTTCCAGTCTGTTATTCGAACTCAATCATCATGAGAGAGTGATCTCCAGCCTTGTCCTCGTCAACACTCACACCTGTGTTAACGAGAGAATCACTGACATGATGTCAGCTGGTCCTTTTGTGGCAGGGCTGAAATGCAGTGGAAATGTTTTTGGGGGATTCAGTTCATTTGCATGGCAAAGAGGGACTTTGCAATTCATCTGATCATATGCAAATTGCCATCATACCAACTGAGGCAGCAGACTTGTGAAAATTAATATTTGTGTCATTCTCAAAACTTTTGTCCACGACTGTACAAAACATTAGGAACACCTGCTCTTTCCATGACAGACTGGCCAGGTGAATCCAGGTGAAAACTAGGATCCCTTATTGATGTCACCTGTTAAATCCCCTTCAAGTCAGTATAGATGAAGGGAAGGAGACAAGTTAAAGAATAATTTGCAGAAAGAAAATAAATAGCAAATACAGGGCTAGTCAGGGGCCAGTGCACTACTTTTGTGAAAACATTTAAACTAAATGTATTTGAGTGTCTACCTGACATTTATATGTACAAAACAATTAATCTGATTATACTTGCTTGATATGTTTTCCAGCTTCTTGAAATACTTTGCAAATACAACTTATTTCTGTGTGTAAACTGAAATGGTCCATTCATTCCTTTTACATTTTAGTAGATGGTCTTACTCAGAGCAACTTTCAGTAGTGACCGCGTACATTTTCTTACTGGTCCCCTGTAGAAATGGAACCCACGCCACAACCCTAGCGCTGCAAGCGCCATGCTCTACCAACTGAGCCACATCATCACAAACCACTTGATGTCACAATGTACTCAATTACTGTATTGTGCATTGTTTTTCTTCCTGGTGATGGAAAGTCTACAGGTACCTAGATGACCAGCCTACTGTATGTACAATACTGCAATTTACATGAAGTGGTTTGTAACAATGGTAAATTAATACTGCACAAAAAGTGGTTTTCCATCTTAATTTGATGTGGATGTTTTGTCTCTTTGCCCAAACTTTGCACCTTTTAATGTAGATGTTTGAAGACAGGGTTTTGTTCTTTCTGGATTCCATTAGAACTACTGAATCCTGCAAGATACTGTTCTTAATTATCCCACTACTTTTTTGGTTGCTAGGTAGTTAACGTTAGCTAGCGCTAGATGACTGTAATTGCACCAAAACTCTGGTATTTCTCCTACCATTGCTTAAACGGTGAGACATTTTTATTTCCATGACTGATCAAAACTAGTTTTCTCATGGCTCTCTCTTGTCCCTCTGTAGCAGGCATATACTGTAGTGAGCAATATGTTTGGAACATCAACTCGCGATGTAAATCTCAGTATCAAATCGCAATACATATAGAATCGCAATGAATTGTCATACATGTATAATTGCAATACATACCATATAGGCACCTAAGTATTGTGATAATATCATACTGTGAGGTCCCTGGCAATTCCCAGCCCTACAGATCAGTGTCTTTATCAAATGTTTCCATTATTTTTGGCATTGCGATTTAGGCCTATAGATCCATAGTGAAAACCTGCATAAACCGTGCATTCAGAGTTCATCAGAAAATGATAGTAGGGTTCTGTTCTGTTCATTTGTCGTTGCTTGCTCCTCCCTGCTGAATTCCCGTCATCAGTGTCATGTGTTGACTTTCACTGGTGATACCCCCAGCCCAGCTATTTTCCATGACTCTTGTGGAAATGGAAAATAGGAGTTAAAGTTCAGAGGAGTGAGGTTGCAGTGTACTGGCCTTCTCCTAACCTCCAGTCACCCACCTGACTGACGCACCATTCCTGACTTGCAGTATTTTAACCCCTGTAAAACCACTAGATCGCTACCTCTGGAGAAGGTAGTAGCCCCCCTATTCATACACCCCTGCATTCCATTCCACATAGGGCTAGCAGGACAGACCTGCAACTCTCCTCTATTCTCACTCACTCTATTCTCACTCCCCCCCATCATTGAACAGCCGTATTTCAGGCCTGCATGACATCAGGGGGTTAACAGCCAGCTCTGGTTAACAGCCAGCTCCGCTTGTGTTGCTTTCTAAATAGTAACATTATTATTCCTATCAGTGCGTCACTGTGACTGCATCACCTCCATTCATAGGGTCTATTTATAGCTATTATGAAGTCAGTAGTACCCTCCCGTACTCTCACTGTGAGTCTAAATGAGCCTTGATTCATAGTCACACACTCATTGTTTCATCAGCTGCTCTTTGAGGGCTTTGTCCCCCTGCTCTGCTCCACACACACACATACACATTAAGTTCTGGTGTCCTCTGAGTGTGCTGGCTAGTAATATATATTTTCTTTCCTCTCTGGCTGTTTTTGGCCCTGTCAGGGGACAGTTGTTTATCCCCTTGTGTGTTTGAATAGAAGGCCCAGTGACAGCAAGGGCTGTCATTGTGATCACACACACACGGATGCTGCTGTTCACAGAAGGAAGCTACATGTATGGGAATTCTCCTTCTCCCTCGTGAGTGATGGTTAATGATATGTTTTGTTAAGATGTGAGCGCAGAGTGTGGAACGGTTGTTACAAGGGCTTTTAATAACAGACACGCTGTAGTGTTTACCACTGGTGTCAATGGAGGGATGCATTGTATTGTTAAGACATGGTGCATGTTTCATTAGAAATATAAGCTAAACTAAGTGCTAGCTTTTTGCACCAGGTTAAACCATGCACACATCCTCAATCCTTTCTTTACTCAGCTGAATATGCGAGGTCATTTGAAAGCGTTGCATGCCATTCCCCTGAACTGAGGCTGTTAGTCAACACCTGCAGCTGAGGGGGGCCCTGATTTCCACTTCCTTTACAGAGAAGCATTATAAGTCCGGACTCATGTGTCCCTAACAGGTAACTCAGAAACCCGCTGAGTGATGCTCATAACTCACTGCCTAAAATCCAAAAAAGCAAAGCAATTAAATGTTTAGTTCAGTTTTGTTTATTTCTCTGCAAAGGTAGCTGTTGATGAACATTGCGACATCAATTCATTAAATTAACATAAACATTGAATTAAACAAAACAACAAAGTTAATGTTTAAGTCAATACATTGGTTTGTGCTGACAATGACCTAAACAAGTTCTTCCCTCTTAATTTAAATAATTCCCAAAATAACAATTTCAGAAATAATCAAGATCATATAAATTACAGTTGTGATGTATTTTTTCCACACTAAAACGTTTCCTGTACAATGTACACTAACTTACTGGCAGAAATTGGCCAATAATTTACTGTAATTTATTTTACAGTACAACTACTGTAATACATTTTATGGTAATAGATTTTGCAGTGCCAAAAATGTTACTGTAATCTAATTTAGAATATATTACTGGAATTCCCCATGCAGCGACACATTACCCAGTGTTCTTTGCAAAAGTTTTATTTTAATTTTAGCATTTTGGTAATTTAGCAGGTACTCTTGTCCTTAGCAACTTAGTCAGTGCATTCAACCAAGGTTGATAAAAAATAATAATAATACATATCACAGTCATAGCAAGTAAAACATGTTTTTTTAACCATTACTGAAAATGTTGTAGTTAAAGATACATTGGTCTTCAAAATAATTATAATTACAAGATATCTTATGATATATCGCTGACAATCTCTGGATAGTGCCAATACAATAGAGATTTTCATGGTAACTTGATGTCAGAGCAATGAAGCACAGTAACAGTCACTAAACTGTAAGAAAATACAGTATTTTACTGTAATTACAAGGGATTAGAGAAAGCAGGTTGGCATTTGCATATTACAGCATTTTAATGAATACTAGCTGTTTTATATCACTTGCACTTTAGGCTTTAACAAAAGCTTCTAAACTGACAGTGACTAAAGGGCAAAACAGATCAAAATAGATCGCCACTCAACTATTAAAGGTTTGAGACTTGCTGACACTCTGATCTGTCCCCTATATACATTGCATTGTTAGGGAACCACTACCACATACTGTATCACGTAAATTGGTACTCTCACGAACGGGTGCAACAAATATAGCCTCTTACCAGACACGCATCAACATATGTTAATGAGTGGTCCAACGTTTTTTGGCGCTCCAAAAATGCGGTATTGGTACTGTATTCTGAATTACAGTATATGACTGGCAGCAATTGGCTACTGTAGAGTTTCAGGACAAAGTTTGTAGAATCCCTAAAATACAGTATATTACCGTATTCTTTGGGGGCTCAGCATTCTCACCACGGGTGCAACAAATATAGCCTCTTACAAGGCACACCATAATATGTTAATGAGCCAGAGACTATTTTCCCGTCCACAACAACTTCTCACAATGCACAATATGAATACTGTAAAACACATTTACTGTTGAAATTACAGAAAGGTCTGAGTGTGCTGTAAAACAAACATATGGCATTTTACTGTGCATTCTATGGTAATCTACTGTATTCAGTTTATACAGTATCATAATGTTGAATAACACAGTAAGTTACTGATATAATTGCATAAACCTTTAACATGCAGAGTATACCCATATGGAAATTTGATCCACTTTCCTTGAGGCATTATCCATCCTGTAGTCCCAGACTAGTCCAGACTACTGCGGTCCAGTTCAGAAAACTCTAGTTTGGTTTAGTTCAGTCCTTGAGTATGGTCCTTGGAGTCAGTCCTTTGAGCATCCAGGAGATTCCAATCCCCTGCTGCCTTGTGCACTCTGCTCTGCTCACCACTACGTGTGTATGTCTGTTCTGCTGTGTGCTTGCATGAGTCAGCTTCCTGTAATGGCAGCGCCTGGGCATGAGGATCAAGCCATGCCAACGACCAATCGCTACCTTCGTATTAGTCATACCATTGTTACCTTGGCAGTCCTGGAATCCAGAATGCTAAATCCCTCTACCTCAGCTGAAATCCCCAGCATAAAATCCACACTGATCCAGCAGGTTCTCTTGTTCTCCTTCCCTCTGTTGAATGAGGTTTGTTCATGAGTTCCAACCAAGGCATTATTACACAGATCTAGTGCAGTGTGCTGTGCTTCAATAGAAAGTGTACAGCGTGGTCACGTGGAGTCCATGCTGCTTGTTCATCAGTCAGGTAAGTTGATGATGGGGACCCACTGGTCCAGTATTCGACTGTCTCTACAGAAGCGATTCACTTTGCTCAGAGCTGGGTCCTTGCACGTGCTTGACTTCTGTGAAAAGAAAAGAAAAAAAAAAGTTAGGCCAAAGCTGCTTTCTATAAACGTATACATTAAAATACAGACAAGTAGGCCTTAGAAATGTAGAACAGCCCTAATCAGTTAGGGCTGAGGGTTCTATACAAGTGCGGTAATTATAACTGCACACACAGTTAATAACCACACATCTAGCCAATTGCTGTGCTTTCTAAACATATGCATCAAATAGAAGGATACACAATTTAACAACCATAATCAGATAAGGGTTCTCTGCAGCGTGGGGTATGAACTGATAGTGGGCCTCACAGATCAGATCACTACTAAGGAAGTGTATGAGCAGGGCATAAAAATGTCTCCGTGCTGACTTCTAAGAGTCTCTCTGTAAACGTGCCATCATTCATCCTCTTTCTCCTATGAGCTAAGCTTTATTTCCTGGAACGTGGGTTTGAAAAAGTACTAGTGGCCCACAGGAAGAGCAGTTAAGAGTACACATCGCTACGCTAACTCGGCCACAAACGTTGAGGTTACGTCGCAAATAGCACCCTTTTCTCAATATAACGGGTAGGCAACTCTGGTCCTGGGGTGCCGCAGGCACTTCAGGTTTTTGGTTTAACTGACCTGGAAGACGAGGTGTTGAACTTAGGTAATCACTGAACTGATCAATTAGCTCAGTTGGTCACGTGTGGTGCCTAGTTGGAACAAAATCCCGCAGTACCTCCGGCAATCCAGGAACAGGGTTGCCTACCCCTGAACTATGTAGTGCACTATGTAGGGAATAGGGTGCCATTTGGACGCAGCCCTAGTAACTGGAGTCAGATCACTCGCAGTACTGCAGCCAGTGTAGGCTACGTCAGACTACTAGGAAAGCCACATCACAGACACACTGCAGATCATGCGGCTGCAGTCAGCTGGATCAACCTTCAAAGAGCCGAGCAATGAATGAAGATATAACTACCAAGCCAGATGTGGTCGCTGTTAAAATCAAGTATTTGCATCCATCTAGGGCTAGGCCTTTCATGCTGTACTCAAAGCTCCTGAACTGCAAATCTTTAGCATCCATGAAACATTTTATTATAGCCTAGCTGGTATAATGAACCACACCGGCAGAGACCCCACCTGAGGAACTGATATCAAAGTCCAGCACTGTTAAGTAGATGAAAAGCCAGGGATATGGAAGTAGGAACAATGTAATGAAACATACAGTAACTAGTACACAGTGCAGGTCCATGGGCTCTTCCCCAGGCTTCACTCCTCCAAGTATCTCAGCGAGGCGCCTCATGTTGCTGACCCGCAGGATGTTGATGTCGTTCTCGCAGCAGAAAGCCTGAATCAGGGTGAAGTGGATCTGTAAAGCCACGTCCACGACCTGCTCCTCATCTGTGGCCAGGAGGCACAGTACCACATTATCTGGGTCCCTGGTGAATTAAATGTCAATACAATTAGCTAGCTAATCAAGTAACATTACAGTAATAGAGTCATGAACTTATTTCAGAGTAGATGTATCACTGCTTAATAACTTAAGAATAATCTATTGAAAAATTATTTGGCTACTTCATTCACTCCTCGTATTTAGTCGTTTAAGAATATAGGTATTTTTGGATAGTAGTTCACATTCACGTTATGCCTGTAACTAATAATCTCTTGCAACGTGCTTCACTTACACATTGAGTGACTTTGCTGCCTCGTAGACTCCTACAGTGACGCAACCTTGGGGTAACGCGGAGGTGATAACCTCCTCCAATGCTTTAGACACCGAATCCATCCTGTGGGTGCAAAACAATAGGTAACCATACTGAGACAAGTATACGACTTTATTGTTATTTAGTCAGCTTGCATCAATATAGAAAGTAACTATATAGGTTACTGTAACTTGCTAACTAGTTAGCTAAATTAGATTGGACATGCTGGGGCAAACTCGTGCATACAGGGAGACGAGTTTGACAGTTAGTGCTCAAGCAGTGACAAATTCAACAAGTTGCAAAGATAATCTTACCTTTCTATAGAGTTTTCTCCACTGGTTTCCTCAAAAGTCATATTGCACATAGGAAAATTATCCACCTGGAAATCAGAATATTCACTGATGGTCCCTCCAGTAACGTCCCAGTCAAATTAATGTCCGTGTGTGTCTGCACGTCTCGTCTTTGTGCATCTGACTCTCTCACCTTTCCCAATCCCCAAATTTAACGCGGAAACAGGAGTTCGAGCGCCTCATATTTGCATATCCAATCCCATTGGTCACATGCTAATGACTAAAGGGGTTCCCGCGAATGCGCAGCGCCCCGCAATTTATCACCACGTCTTTAAACTAGAGAGGTACACTGCGACACCTGGTGGCGAAAATAGTAAAGTTATAATGATCAGTGGCTCACTGTATTTCCGTGCTTACATGGTAGGCTATCCACACCAAGAACGATAACTATGACATAACTTGTTGGCAAACATCCACTCTAGAGGAAAGTATTAGGTTATTTTGTACACCTGTCTATCAACTGATCCAATGCATCCTCTAGGCCTATTAATATGGTGGTAACACAGATATCTGGGCTTTCAGGGTGTGTTCATTGTCATAGTGACAACTGCAAATAACACTTCAATGTACATGTAATGAAAAATAATATTGAAACTCATATTTAAATGTATCAACAACAAACACCGTTTAGCCTGTGTATTTACAGCATGTCATTGCTTGCCTTGTTGTCAAGTGGCTTTCAAGTGATTTCCATTTTTCTAATGTTTGTCAATTATTTTGAATCTTATTTGTGTCTGTCCTGTGCAACCATTCGCAATACATGCACCGGTCGAAATTACAGTGCCTTGCGAAAGTATTCGGCCCCCTTGAACTTTGCGACCTTTTGCCACATTTCAGGCTTCAAACATAAAGATATAAAACTGTATTTTTTTTGTGAAGAATCAACAACAAGTGGGACACAATCATGAAGTGGAACGACATTTATTGGATATTTCAAACTTTTTTAACAAATCAAAAACTGAAAAATTGGGCGTGCAAAATTATTCAGCCCCTTTACTTTCAGTGCAGCAAACTCTCTCCATAAGTTCAGTGAGGATCTCTGAATGATTCAATGTTGACCTAAATGACTAATGATGATAAATACAATCCACCTGTGTGTAATCAAGTCTCCGTATAAATGCACCTGCACTGTGATAGTCTCAGAGGTCCGTTAAAAGCGCAGAGAGCATCATGAAGAACAAGGAACACACCAGGCAGGTCCGAGATACTGTTGTGAAGAAGTTTAAAGCCGGATTTGGATACAAAAAGATTTCCCAAGCTTTAAACATCCCAAGGAGCACTGTGCAAGCGATAATATTGAAATGGAAGGAGTATCAGACCACTGCAAATCTACCAAGACCTGGCCGTCCCTCTAAACTTTCAGCTCATACAAGGAGAAGACTGATCAGAGATGCAGCCAAGAGGCCCATGATCACTCTGGATGAACTGCAGAGATCTACAGCTGAGGTGGGAGACTCTGTCCATAGGACAACAATCAGTCGTATATTGCACAAATCTGGCCTTTATGGAAGAGTGGCAAGAAGAAAGCCATTTCTTAAAGATATCCATAAAAAGTGTAGTTTAAAGTTTGCCACAAGCCACCTGGGAGACACACCAAACATGTGGAAGAAGGTGCTCTGGTCAGATGAAACCAAAATTGAACTTTTTGGCAACAATGCAAAACGTTATGTTTGGCGTAAAAGCAACACAGCTGAACACACCATCCCCACTGTCAAACATGGTGGTGGCAGCATCATGGTTTGGGCCTGCTTTTCTTCAGCAGGGACAGGGAAGATGGTTAAAATTGATGGGAAGATGGATGGAGCCAAATACAGGACCATTCTGGAAGAAAACCTGATGGAGTCTGCAAAAGACCTGAGACTGGGACGGAGATTTGTCTTCCAACAAGACAATGATCCAAAACATAAAGCAAAATCTACAATGGAATGGTTCAAAAATAAACATATCCAGGTGTTAGAATGGCCAAGTCAAAGTCCAGACCTGAATCCAATTGAGAATCTGTGGAAAGAACTGTTCACAAATGCTCTCCATCCAACCTCACTGAGCTCGAGCTGTTTTGCAAGGAGGAATGGGAAAAAATTTCAGTCTCTCGATGTGCAAAACTGATAGAGACATACCCCAAGCGATTTACAGCTGTAATCGCAGCAAAAGGTGGCGCTACAAAGTATTAACTTAAGGGGGCTGAATAAATGTGGCAAAAGGTCGCAAAGTTCAAGTGGGCCGAATACTTTCGCAAGGCACTGTATCTCAATGCACTCTCTCTCCTCAACTTTCTCCTTTCCCCGACAAAAAATGTGTCCTATGATGTAGGCATATTTTACATTTCCCTATTAACAAGAGCAAGCATCCTTCTCTCCTCGAATTGGATATTATGCCTAGTATAAAACATGTTCAAAATAAATGTCATATAGCGTTTGTAGCCTATATATAGCCTTTCCTGGGATTTCAAGAGAAGAGGAATGGCAGAGAGGCTTGCGTATACCCTAGCCTATGCCGCACGAGAACAGCTGGAAGAGAGCGACTAGAGATGTAGTAAGAAGCTAAATATTAAGTAGATATTAGGCCATTAATTAGCTTAATATTAGGGCTATAATATAAATATGAACATTTATCTGTCAAAGTGCAAGAAAAAAAGTGAAAAGATTATGAAATGTCAGATCTGTGCGTTCCTCCAGGCTGCACTCTGCAGTCCCCGGGCACGCAATGCTCCACAGTTGATTAGGCCTATGTTGTTAGTGCAGTGATGTATAGGCTAATTTGAATAACAGCTCAAAGGTCCTGTTTTGAATGCGTCTTTCATGCCGAAACAACTGCATATAGCCTAGGCCTGCTTATGCAACCATTTGGATCAGTTAGGGGTCTATTGACCGTTTACAAGGTCCAGAAAGGTAGGCTACATTAGCAGGTCACTCATATGGTATGTTTTGTCAGGATGTATCAGCGTTAACAGATAACATGGGAAAATGTGGTCTTCTGATACTGAGATGTGCTCTCTCCCAAGCCGTCCTATAATTAATGTTGACTGACACCAATATGCTCAAAAGCCCAGTTATTCAGGAAAGCTCACCGTGCGCTCTGCCTCACATCCTTTCCCCTCCTAGCATCTATTCCTCACGCACCTAGAACCTAGAACGCTCCAATAGAACACGCTATTGAAAAGTGATCCCAACAACGGCTAGCGTTGTCGTTCTCTACTGTTATTGTGGTTATCGTTGTAGTGTGGACGTTTCTGTTCACTTGAATTTAACAATTTGTATAATTATAGTTATTTGATATTGTGTGCAGAATAGTGCATAAGGAGTCGAATATCTTATTTGAAAACGATTTATAGGCTTCTTGTCCACAGAGATTTGTATTGAGGAAGCCTATCTTGGAATATCTAAAACATTGCCTAACTGATCATTCATAGAGATGTGTGTCCTTAAAATACACTAGTGATATGGGCCTCCCATCTGTTGGAGTCCTCCAACTTTTTCCTTTCCCAATATGGAGGTTTTATTATACCAGCCCAGCTATATGTAAGGCAGCAGTACTGTTTCTTTTCTCCACTGCATGATTTTTCAGTCAACATGTCATGTCATGTTGTGTCTTTCTGTCCTTTCCTTTCACCCTGTCTCCCTCTGCTGGTCGTATTAGGTTACCTTTTCTCCCTCGCTTTCCCCCAGCTGTTCCTTGTCTCCTCCTAACTACCCATTCACCCCGTTTCCCACCTGTTCCCTTTTTCCCTCTGATTAGGTCCCTATATCTCTCTCTGTTTCTGCTCCTGTCTTTGTCGGATTCTTGTTTGTTGTGTTTCATGCCTGAACCAGACTATCGTCATGTTTGCTGTAACCTTGTCCTGTCCTGTCGGAATCTGCCGGTCTGTCTGAACCTACCTATGTTTGGTTATTAAAGAAGCTCTGTTAAGTTAATTCGCTTTTGGGTCCTCATTCACTCACCGTGACACAACAGTGTTTGACGCAACGTGGCATGTGCTGACCATCCTGACAATCCTCATAAACTTAAAGAAAAACATGGAAATGGATACAGTTATAGCAAACATAATAAAATGGTGGTCTGATAGTCCAGGATTATGAGGAAAAACATTTAAGATCCACAACATTTATTCCTTGAGACAAAACTAGGTCCAGAGTATGACTGTGATAGTGAGTAGGTCCAGAGACATGTTGGACAAAACCCATCGAGTCGATGATGGCTCCGAAAGCCTTTTGGAGTGGGTCTGTGGACTTTCCATGTGAATATTAAAGTCACCAAAAATTAGAATATTATCTGCTATGACTACAAGGTCCGATAGGAATACAGGGAACTCAATGAGGAACGCTGTATGACCGGAAACATGACCGAATACAAACAGTGTAGCTATTCCCTCCGCAAGGCAATCAAACAAGCTAAGGTCGTTCTAGAGAAAATGGGGAGGCTGGTACAGAGGTAAACATTTATAATTATGATCAATAAATTATATGAATTTCTTCTGACAAAGATACTGTACAGATCTGTGTTGCTGTTTGCCCACTCTGTTTAATACTTATTTTAGTAACTTGGTTGTATGATGTTCTCCATCTGCACTCATTCTCCTATCTTGGTTTGGCTGGTCTTGTCCTCCAGACCTCCTGTTGTGCTCATGGGACTCTGGCAAGTTTCAAGGCGTCAGGCCTGTCCTCCAGTAGCTATGAGCTGAGCCAGTACATCAACGATGCTGAACAGACTGAACCTGCCCCACAAGCCACCTGGAGCACAGCAGACACAGGTAAGCCTTGAGTTACATGTAATCTCCACCCAAATATTGTAGGTTTGTCTCTTAGAAACAGGGGTCACATAATGGTATACACTTACTTAGCTGTAGGGCTGTATACCACTAAAAACAAAAGAGCACAATGATGTTAACTGGTCATCCTCAAGTCTAATGAACACTCATTACAGCACTTTCAATATCCCCCATGAAGGTGATAATATTAATTATGATAATACTGCATATTCTCTCCTTAGAGCATGCAGCAGTTTCTAAGGCAACTCCCCCTCTGAAATACACTTTAACACGTGCTCTGGACCAGTGTTGCCAACTAATTTTCAGGGGAAGTTGCTAGAGGGAGGTTGATTTGTTGCTAAAAGTTGCTAAATGACCTTGTTATCATTGCGTGATAACGTAAAACTGCGTAATTACGTAGATACATGATAACGTTACTCAAATTGACTTGCCATCTCTGCAATAAATATTATTTGACATTTGTTAAGGTACAGACTCCCACTATTTTCTGTACAGTTTTGATTGAAACATGCTGATTGATGTTGTAAGTTCTGTTCAAGATCAAACATTCGTGACCAACTATATTCATTGGGTTTGGCTCGTCGAACCCGTGCAACTACTGCTGTAGTCAGCCAACAATGACGAGCTGAGCGCCTGCTGCTGACGTCACTCACAACGCACTTTTGCAGTCAGGCACGCGTGTTGTGACTGAGTGTGTGACAGAAAAAAATTGTTTTTGTGTTATTTAGAGGGAAAATGTGTGCATTTTAGCTTTTCAAAAGTTGTTAAAAGTTACAAATACATTTTTTAAAGTAGCTAAATTCGTTGCTAGGTGCTGTTTGAAAAAAAAAAGTTGCCAGGGTAGTCTGAAAAGTTGATAAATCTAACAACAAAATTGCTAAATTGGCATCACTGCTCTGGACAGCTTTGGTCCAGCAGGACAGTTGATCCGGGTCAGTCCAGGTCTGGCCATGCAGGGAGACCCAGGGAAGGTGAAACTACACAGTTTGGAGGTACAGTTCTAGGTTTTAAAAAAAGCAGGAAAGTATTAGTATGGAGTAGGGTATATCTTCGGGGCAGAATTGTCGTGTTGAATTAGCAGGTTAGGAGGAAGGAGTCGCAATCATTATAGTGAATACAGTAGGCATCCAGGATTGGTTGATTCGTTTGGATTGGAGGAGCTGTTGAGCTGTTCTTATCAATATTGAGCCGGCGTGTTAGAGGTTTCTGTTGTTGTGTTACTGAGAGGCTGTCTGTTTGTTTTGTCTGCAGATAATTCTGGGGGAAACGGGAGCAGCGGGACATGAGATAATTTCCTGGGCCGCTGGCTAGGTATTTTACAGTCTCAAACCCGATATCCGCACTTGCATACTACATTGTATTTGATTATGTATTGGTCATGCATGCAAAGTAGAAAACACTGACCAAATAACTACTCACAAAAAAAAAAAAAAATGTTTCCCCACAACTCACAAAACTGTTCTAGAGACACTAAAAACAGGCACTTAAAACGCATGGAAAACATGACGGTTTACTGTCATAATTTTGTCAGTAGCTAATTTAGGTTTCCATCCAATTGTCGACAGGTTTTCATGCAAATATTCTAAAATCTGCATAAAGTATTTTCCCACTAGTGGTGTGTTTCTAATTGTTGTTATTAATTGCATTGCGTGAGGATGTATTGTACGCCAAATTTACTTTTTTCGCTTATGTTTCAATAAATATTCAAACTGTTTCCATCGCATTTTCAACTCTACCGATAGTTTTGTCACAAAAACTGTGTTAAATAGCAAATGTGCCTACTCTGGTCTTTGCATGTGTGCTCTAGCCAACAGCTCGCACAAACGGTGCGGCTAGGCTAGTCGACATGATGAGATTATTATGGAGAAGAGCAAGATTATTTTTTATTTACAAAACGGCAGTCAAACTTCAATCATCATGTCACCAGAATAAGACCCTCGATATCTATTGGAAAGGAGATCACTGTCTACTTTCAACACCCTGTGAAGTTCTCCATCATTTATTTAATCTGTAGCCTAATAAACTGTATGGTTTCCCGAGTCATAGTGGGAAGACCACACACCATATCCTTGTGACTCCAAGTTTACTTCGGTATGATGGTTATTATATGAATATTTCCGCATAAAGGCGTTTCCACCACCATTTCTTTCATAATTAATATTACAGACACAAAAAGATCTCACCATGTCAAAAAAAATTGTATACGGTATGACTTTACTTAATTGGATAGAAGCGTGGTTTATGAGTCTTATCTGTGCATTACTTTTAATTTGAGTTTCTTCTCCTTTAAAGGGAAGACCTGCACAAAGTAGATGCCATGTGTTTTGCCCACCAGAGGGCAGAAGCCTGCATGACAAGGGCTCTGCCGGCCTCCTTTGGAATCTACTTGTACTGCTGTTCAGCCAAAATGGAGTAGGTGAACATCTCTTCACGCTTTTATATTAGGTGAAACCCCTTTCTCTTATTGCTCTTGAAATATCACAAATTGGCCAAGATGGTCCAAACTACACGCAACAATCATCTATTGTTATCCCAGTCTGTGGAATTTGGATTATCAGCATTATCTGTGAAGCGCCGTGCCCACCCACAAACTCATTCTAACATTACCCTTTTTTTAAAAAATCTCCTTGGATTCATTCAGCGTATTGTTGGCTCAGACATGGCAGAGCTGCTGATGAGGAACTCTCAGGGACAATATGGTTCAGGAGGCAGTGAAGGTTCAGAGGCCCCTACCCTAATAGGTAGAGGACACCACACCACACGTACCGAGGAAGATGTTTTGTGTCTACTGGACATATAATGTTAAGTAAAACGTTTTTTTTTTAAAGCCTGTAAATAATTGCTAATGATGAAAAATGTTACATTTTTACATTACCCTCATAGATCTGAGCGAGGGCCCCAGTCCTGAGACAAACGCCTTGGATGGAGCAGACCTACTAACAGGGGCAGCCACTAGTGTCTGTATGGCTGAGTTCACAGAGAAGGATATGCAGGGATACGCCAAGCTTCTCCTGGCTGGACGGAAGAAGGTCAGGGTAAACTCTCTGTCCCTGTCTCAGTTTGTCGGTCTGTGTCTTTCTCTCTCTTTTTTGGTCTCGCTCCTCACTGTTCCCCTCTCTATTTATATCAGAAATATTTAGTAAGATTAATGGTAAAGTAATCTCCTATGTATTCTGAGAGTAATAGATGGTGTATGACACTGATTAAAACCACAAAGACAGCATAGTTGACACATTACTGGCTGACTAATGTTACACCAGGACTATCCTCTTACTCCTCCAACACTAACCCCTGACACTGTGTTCTTCTGCAACCCTTCCACGTCTCCTCCATGTTCTTTCACACCTCCTTCACCCCTGCCCTATGCCTCCATCATAACTCCCCACGCCTCATGTCTCCTCCAGATACTTTAGACTCACAGATCCCCCTCTGCTAGCTCTCCCACATCTCCCTTACACCTCCCCATGCCTCCCCACGTCTCCCCCCACAGTTCCTTCACACCTCCCCCACACCTTCCCATCGTTCCTTCACGCCTTCCCATGCCTCCCTCCACGGTTCCTCCACGCCTCATTCACATCTCCTCCACATCACCTTTATGGTTCTTTCGCATGAGGCCCAAGAGTCGGCCATGAAGAGTGGACTGTGGGGACAGCCCCTGTTCCTGGCCAGCAAGATGGACAACAGGTTCTATATCACTGTATGGAACAGGTGAGTGCATGGAGCAGCATTATCTCTGAGACATTTTACAACATAGATATAGAATATTTGTCCGCATAGTAAATTGAATTGACTGTTTGATATTTTGTTTTCAGTGGCACTTTTTACAGGTCATAAACACCCCCTTATAGGGATATTAAGTCTTTAATTAATTCCTAGAAGATTGATCTTTCTTCGGACTTCCATAAGTAAAATCTATATATACTGTCTTTGTCCCAAATGGCACCTCATTCCCTACATAGTGCACTACGTTGACCAGAGCCCTATGGATCCTGGTCGAAAGTGGCACACCATGTAGGGAATAGGGTGCTATTTGGGACATATACACTGTTTCTATCCTGCAGTACTTTGGTCACTCACTTACAGCTGTTGTCTTCTTCCTATAATCTAAGCAAGGGTATTCCTGTTGTGAACCCTGTGAATTGCTCAGTCAATAATACACAGAGATGGACTAAATCATAATATCCTTGTGAACTGCTTGACATCGTAACCCAACTCTTCATACTGCATAATCAGCAGTGTGTCCATGCCTAGGGAGAGAATGTGTTTTTGGGGCCAGTAAGGCCACATGAGTGGGGGAGTTGGATGGAGCTGGGAATTCCCAGCCTGGGAGGGAGCAGGAGGGAGAGGCGAATGGAGACGAGGATGAGGGGGAGGAGTGAGGCTGCGTGTAAGGGATAAGGGGAGGCTGGGGGGATGAGGAGTGAGGCTGGGGCGAGTATATATATATATATATATATAGAAATCCCTCCCCCTCATTAATCTACACACAATAACCCATAATGACAAAGCAAAAAATGGCTTTAGAAATTTTAGCAAATGTATAAAAAAATGTATATCAAAATATCACATATACATAAGTACTCAGACACTTACTCAGTACTTTGTTGAAGCACCTTTGGCAGCGATTACAGCCTCGAGTCTTCTTGGGTATGATGCTAGAAGCTTGCACACCTGTATTTGGGGAGTCTTCTCTGCTGATCCTCTCAACTTCTCTCAGGTTGGATAGGGAGCGTCGCTGCCCAGCTATTTTCAGGTCTCTCCAGAGATGTTCGATTAGGTTCAAGTCCAGGCTCTGGCTGGGCCACTCAAGGACATTCAGAAACTTGTCCCTAAGCTACTCTTGCGTTGTTTTGGCTGTGTGCTTAGGGTTGTTGTCCTGTTGGAAGGCTCACCTTCGCCCCAGTCTGAGGTCCTAAGCATTCTGGAGCAGGTTTTCATCAAGGATCTCTCTGTACATTCCTCCGTTCATCTTTCCCTTAATCCTGAATAGTATCCCAGTCCCTGCCTCTAAAAAACATCCCCACAGAATGATGCTGCCACCACCATGCTTCACCGTAGGGAGTGACTTCCATCTGGCCACTCTACCATAAAGGCCTGATTGGTGGAGTGCTGCAGAGATGGTTGTCCTTCTGGAAGGTTCTCCCATCTCCACAGAGGAATTCTGGAGCTCTGTCAGAGTGACCATATTCAATCCAATTGAGATGGTTTGGGATAAGTTGGACCGCAGAGTGAAGGAAAAGCAGCCAATGAGTGCTCAGCATATGTGGGATCTCTTTCAAGACTGTTGGAAAAGCATTCCAGGTGAAGCTGGTTGAGAAAACGCCAAGCTTGTGCAAAGCTGTCATCAAGGCAAAGGGTGGCTACTTTGACGAATCGCAAATATAAAATATATGTTTATTTGTTTAACACTTTTTGAGTTTTTGGTTACTACATGATTCCATATGTGTTATTTAATTGTTATGATGTCTTTACTATTATTATAGCATTTAGAAAATTCTTAAAATAAAGAAAAACCCTTGAATGAGAAGGTGTGTCCAAACTTTTGACTGGTACTGCATATCAAAACCGCAATACAGTTCTTTATTGTTGAATCGTATTGAAAATAAATTCAGCAACTGCTAATAGTGAATATTTCATTATTTATTGCAGCATAACAACTGATATTTTTCATTTTAATATTGCACATTTTAATATTGCAAATCACATTCAGTATTTTCATGGCTTAGTCATCTCTATGGCATCTCTACGGCAGGTTTGCAGACCAGCTAGCTCCCAGCGACCCGCTTCAGACCCTTTTTCAGCTGCTCTCTGGGAGGATCCCTGCTGTTTCCATGGTAAAACAATGCTTTCAACCACAACATTATATAATCATATATTATATAAGCTATTTAGCAGACATTTTTTTCCAAAGCAACTTACAGTAATGTATGCATACATTTTTGCATGGGTGGTCTCAGTGAAAATTTAGCCCATGACCCTGGCATTATATTGCAAGTGCTAAGCTCTACCAACAGATATAGGCATACAGGCTTGACTGTCAATCATAATACTTCAGTATACTGTAGATCTATGATTTATGGGTCTGGCCTCCTATGCTGGCAACTACATGTAGGCCTATCATTTTTAGCTCTTCAGAGCTATTGGACATTAAACTGTAAAACATTTCCTGTAAAATGTACATTAACTTACTGGAAGCAATTGACCTGTACTGTATGTTACTGTAATTAATTTACAGTACAGCTACAGTAATCCATTTTATGGTAATCCATTTTAGGTTACTAAAAATGTTACTAATCTAATTTACAGTATATTTCTGGAATTACCCATGCAGGTACTTATTGCCCAGTGTTCTTGGCAAGTTTTCATTTTTACATTTACCAATACAATTTGGTCATTTAGCGGCTGCTCTTGTCCTTAGCATCTTACAGTCAGTGCATTCAACCAAGGTTGATAAAACAAACACATACAGTTGAAGTCGGAAGTTTACATATACTTAGGTTGGAGTCATTAAAACTGAAATGTCCTCTGGTCTGATGTAACAAAAATAGAACTGTTTGGCCATAATGACCATTGTTATGTTTGGAGTAACAATGGGGAGGCTTGCAAGCCGAAGAATGCCATCCCAACTGTGAAGCACGGTGGTGGCAGCATCATGTTGTGGGGGTGCTTTTCTGCAGGAGGGATTGGTGCACTTCACAGAATAGATGGCTTTATGAGGAAGGAAAATTTAAGCGGATATATTGAAGCAACATCTCAAGACATCAGCCAGGAAGTTAAAGCTTGGTCGCAAATGGGTCTTCCAAATGGACAATGACTCGAAGCATACTTTCAAATTTGTGACAAAATGGCTTAAGGACAACAAAGTCAAGGTATTGGAGTGACCATCACAAAGCCCTGACTTCAATCCTATAGAAAATGTGTCGCAGAACTGAAAAAGCATGTGCGAGCAAGGAGGTCTACAAACCTGACTCAGTTACATCAGCTCTGTCAGGAGGAATGGGCCAAAATTCACCCATCTTATTGTGGGAAGGTTGTGGAAGGCTACCCAAAACGTTTGCCCCAAGTTAAACAATTTAAAGGCAATGCTACCAAATACTAATTGAGTTATGTAAACTTCTGACCCACTGGGAATGTGATGAAAGAAATAAAAACTGAAATAAATAATTCTCTCTACTATTATTCTGACATTTCATATTCTTAAAATAAAGTGGTGACCCTGTCTGACCAAAGACAGGGAATTCTTACTAGGATTAAATGTCAGGAATTGTGAAAAACTGAGTTTAAATTAAATGAATTTGACTAAGGTGTATGTAAACTTCCGACTTCAACTGTATGTGTCGGAATGTATTTTAAACAAATAGTCTATTCTATTGTGTCCTTGCTTCCTTGTGTAATACCTGCTGTTCTTGTCAAATTTACTGTAGTTGACCAGTTGATCAGTGGCTATTGTGTTCATTATAACGTAGTTGGTCATTACGCTAACAACAGTACATTTATTTTGCACCAAATTGTAGTATAACAATTTTGTAATAAACTAACAGTGTATGTGTGTCCTCAGTGTTGTGGAAGTGACAAATGGGGAGACTGGAAGCCTCACCTGGCCGTCATGCTGTCCGATGAGATGGGAGATCTGCCTCTCACCAGAAGAGCATTCTTACCATGGGAGACACACTAGGTACACACGCATGCGCACTAAGTACATACTCGCGCACATAAACACACACACATACACGCACGCCTACACACAATCACGAACACACACACACACATTTCTACTGGATTATAGTGGCTGTGTTTCTATTCTCCTCAGATAACCCTCACACAAGTCTGTAGGCTCTGGTCAAAAGTAGTACAATATATAGGAAATGTCTCTCCCCAGCCTCCAGAGGGTTGTTACATGCTGCTCATATCGGCTATCTGACAGCCTGCACTCCTTTTGGCACCTACACAGCCAAGACAGAGTGACTGGTGCTTCTGTGTAACAGCAACAGGTGAGCTCATCTGTAAAGGACACAAATCCTATTTACGCTCCTCTCACGTCATGTATCTGGTTCGTGATCCCCTCATCCACTATTAACAAGCAGAGAATGTCCTCTAGGACAGTTTTGTCATGCAATGTCTTGTCATGCTAAATAGATTGGAACTGCTTATTTTGCTATTCTAAGTAGAAGGCTGTCCTGCTTCACAAAGTAGTCTCAGAATAGAGTAGGAGTGCCGATAGAATATCTGATTCACCTTTCCGATCACTTGTCAAGTATTTGGTTGATCCCCTCACCCCCTTTAATGTCTTTCTAATGAGAGGGGAATGTCCAGAGGGACTCACTGTAGAACTCCAAAGTAATGTCGTTCAATGTCTTGCTATGTTGGAAGAAAAGGAGCTGCTTATTTTGGAAAAGGAGAACAGGGTGACCACAGGCAGGGTGACCCTAGAGACAGGGTGACCCTGAACGTTTCATGTAATTTATTGTCATGGGGAAAATCTATTTGAATTCAATAGCTTTTTGACAGTACCCCTTTTGATTTGAACAAAACCTTTCATACATATTTACCTATTATAGGCATGCTCAGAAAGTGGCTTTTTGGACCTGAATGCAAAACATTCAAGAGATAAAGGTTCTCTTTACCTACAGGACCAGTCAAAAGTTTGGACACACCTTCTCATTCAAGGAATATTCTTTATTTGAGCTATTTTCATCAATACTAGTGAAGACATCAAAACAATGAAATAACACAAAGAATCACGAGGAACCAAAAAAGTGTTTAGCAAATTAAAATATATTTTATATTTGAGAAGTAGCCACTCTTTGCTTTGATGACAGCTGTAAACACTGTGGCTATCATGTCTACAAATAATATGGGATAATATGTTACAGAATGTGTATTCCTCCCATACAGTCTCTCATTCAAGGAATTTGCCCAGAATTCTGCCATTCTGCCATATCTCCAGACTTGGAGATAAATTCTTCAGTATCCCCTCCTTCCAGGTAGTTGATATTCATTTTGGTATTTTTGTGAGTGTTTAAGCAAATATAATTTATCCAGTAATGTGTCAGATGTATAACATCTCAACAGGGTTTAATAGGATGTTATTCCATTTGTATGATGCTATTAAGCTTCCTCTAGGCCACACTGTAACAAATTGCTGTACATTTACAGCAATTTACATTTACTGTAATTCTATTTTACATGACAGTACTGTAAGGAGCAATGCATTAAGGGGGCTCAATGGCATTCCGCTACACTGCTGTAAAATTACTGTATCAGCTGTTTTGCTGTATATTTATGGTGCATTGTGTGCAAATATTGTGGGCGGCAAGATATCTCTGGCTCATTAACATATTTTGCAATATGCAACCCGTTAGTGAGAGTGCTGTACTAGTTTAACTGAAATGTGGTAGTAGTTCTTTATTAATTTCATGAGTATAGGGGACAGAGCAGAGTGCCATTATATCTAAGTGTTTAGCCTTGTCCTTTTGTTCGGTTTTGCTCTGTAGTCACTGCCAGTTTAGAAGCCTTTGTTTAGGCCTCTAGACGTGCAAGTGGTATAATTACATATTCACTGTCAGCAATTGCTGTCATTTTATTACAATACAATTTAACAATAAAGTGCTAGTTTGTATATTTACTGCAGTATTCTGTAATATATGGTCCATTGTGGAAAAATGTTGCGGGAGTGGAAAGAATCGCTGGCTCATTAACATATTTGGATGCGTGGCTTGTAAGTGGCCATATTTGTTGTACCCTTT
The DNA here is from genome assembly GCF_057628025.1 of Oncorhynchus mykiss. NCBI lineage: Eukaryota > Metazoa > Chordata > Actinopteri > Salmoniformes > Salmonidae > Oncorhynchus > Oncorhynchus mykiss. Next base: position 33,993,835 of record NC_143025.1, read on the forward strand.
TGTGAGAATGCTCTAACAAATGAACTGATCTGTGGTAGTAGTGCCTGAACAATTTCATGTGTTTAGGGGATAGAGTTGATTGTGTATGAAACCTTTACTGGTTGATTGCTTTTGTTTTGTTGGATGACCATTTGTTTGCCTCATTTGAAGTGATTGCTTATTGTTTGAGTTGTTTATGATTTTGAATTTTAAATTAATGATGGATTAAATTTAAACTTTTTGAATATTTTCAACTGTAATGAATTTTGGATTAGCCAAATAAATGGACCTTTACTGGTTGTGTTTTGCCAAGTCCTTTTGGTCTGATTTGCCCTGTAATCGCAGACAGTTTTAAAGCTTTTGTTTAGGCCTCTAGAAATGCAAGTCATGTAAAAACCCAAATATACTGTTTGCTGTAATTATCATGACACAAGGTGAGACCCAGATGCAGACACAGGTGGCAGATGGTTGGAGTCTTACAATATTTAATAATCCAATAGGGTGAGGCAACAGAATGACAGGCAAAAGAATAAAAACCAGTTCAGAGTACAAAAGGTACCGAAGGACAGGCAGAATCAAGGTCAGGGCAGGCAGGCAGGAAAGTAGTCCAGAGTCAGGCAGGGGTCAAAACTGGGAAGACTATGAAAAAGAGAATAGGAGAACGGGAAAAACACGCTGGTTGACTTGACAAACCTTCAAGACGAACGAGAGACAGGAAACACAGGGATAAATACACTGGGGAGAATAAGCGACACCTGGAGGGGATGGAGACAATCACAGGAACGGGTGAAACAGATCAGGGCGTGACAGTAATATACAATAGCCAGCAGCCAACCTGTTTGTACAAATCCCATTTAATTACAGTAAAATACCAATATTACAGTTACAGTAGCATTTACTTTCCTACAGTATAGTAGGAAAATGTTACAGTATTGTTGCTGTGATATTACAGCAACTTATAGGAGACTGGTCACAAGTTACTGTGCACATTACAATAATAAACAAAATACCTTGAATATCTTTTAACTAGTACAACTTTCTCAGTTATGGTTACGAAATGGTTTATTTAGTTTAATGCACTGACTGGACAAGAGCACCTGCTAAATGACCAAAATATAAATGTAAAAATTAACACTTGCAAACTGCTGGGTATTATTCTAATGAGCTCTGCCCTCAAACTATTTGCGTTTTGATAAAATGTGTTCTTATTTGGAGGCAGAGCTCATTAGAATAATACCCAGCAATGTGCTTTGGAAGTGTTCATTTTTACATTTACATTTTTTTCATTTAGCAGACGCTCTTATCCAGAGGGACTTACAGTCAATTAATTAAACAAAGGTAGATAAACAAGAACATATCAAAGTCATAGCAAGTAAAAAGATGATGTTACCATTACCGAGAATGTTGTTGCAGTTAAGTGCACTACTTGCAAGTTTTAAAACTTTGTATTTTATATTAAACTGTTACAAAATGCATGGATTGTAGGTCAGGCTAGTGAACTACAAATTACATTATAGGTATTGAAACTATTGAAGTACATATATCAAGTACATGTATCCAAAATACTGCTGATCATTCGTAATAGCTGCCTGCACTGTAAATGTTTACTAACCACTGTGCTTACAGTAATGCACTGTAAATTCTATAAATACAGCATGTTGCTGTAGTCTGGTGTTCCAGTAATATGCTGTAAATTTGTGTTTTGGTAAAGGTTCTGTAAATCTACAGTAATTTACTGGCTTTTGTGCTGCCATTAATTTACTATAAATGTACAGTAACCTACTGGCTACTGTGCTGCCAGTAATTTACTGTAAACATTACAATAAATGTTTTACAGTGCAGGAGACCGTGAAAACCTATTTTGGTTGTGTTACCAGGTGTAGAATTTATGTAAGTTGTTTTATAGGGTTGTTCCAACCTGTTTTCTCTTTAGCAGGTGTATAAATTCCTGTATGCGTGTCGTCTGCTGGATATTGAGCTGGCATCCCAGGCCTATCACTATTGTGAGGTGATAGGGATGTCTTTACGCAGACTGTAGGAGCCCTGCATGGTGTTGCTGGGAAAGCTTATCAAGGCATAGCACTTCACCATGGCACTCTGGCACATAAACATCTGATACGCTGACCAACAGTATACATTCATACACGCCTAATCTATGCACAACTCAAAACACAGTCTTCGGGGAGAGGTTATGAAAGTACTGTACTCTGACATGTACTGTACATATCATGAACACATTTTATACAAAAGTGCATTCCTAGTATCCAATCACTTTAGTGCCTGTATTCATAAACTATCTCGGAGTAAAGCACCTTTAAGATCATAAGGCAGGGGTTGGCAAGAGCCGTCTGCCGGGCAAGTCAGGAATTTATTTTGGCCCCGTAAATCTCCCTTATTAAATATGAATATTAAATAATGCAAAATGTCCCAAAAAAGAAAGTTAACCCACCTGAATTAAGTTACATTTGATCTCAAATTCATAAGGAGAGAGAGTGCAGGAGACAGTCAACTAATAAGGCAATTGGGTGGACAGCTTTGTAGTGCTGAAACGTTAAGCAATGGCCACGGCATAATCAAACCGAGGTAGGCAGCGCATGGTACTGAAAGTCATTTGATTCATTCATTTAAAAAAAAATCTTAATTTGAATTCAACTTCACTAACAACAAGAGGGCTTTGTTGGAGCCTATTTCTTCCTATTTAAGAAATAAGAGGTAGGCCTACCTGTTTGACAGACACAATTATGGTTTCCATAGATTTGTATTAAGCCAAATCCTCCAATACTGTCATCTCACCATGCACTCCTTAAATACCTCTGCGTCTGGGAAGGGCTTGGTGTGTTTGGTTAAAACCAGAGCTTGAATTCTGAGGGTATTTGAGGGTATGGCATACCCTTTGTTAAAGAAAATGTCAAAACGGATACCCCTTGTTAGCTTAAAATGGAACCTGATTATATAAAACATTCTATACAAATGCTTAAATATGTGATGCCATATGCTAGAAAATAGCTTTAAATTGCCCACGACTCCGAGGTATATGGTGATATCTTTAGTCTTATTTTGAAACTGAGCTCTGGCCTTCTATATTCGAGAAGACAAGGAGACAAACAATTTACTTTGCTATTCTGTCGCTATAAATTGAGCTATTCACTGTGAAATGATAAGATGCTTATACCCAGGTAGCTTTTAGGAATGCACCCCTGTTGTTGGGTTAAGTAATGGACGAGTAGCCAGCAGTTGAAGATGACATTTTTCTGTGTCAGTCAGGCCTCTGTCTGGGTGGAAAGGTAATATTTTTTTAAAGTAGGTTACCAGGTTTAGATTCATAAGAACTTCTAATATTTAATTATTTGCAAACAGCGACAGTTTCGTTGCAAACAAGACACCTCTGGTTTGACATTGGAGAAATATGATAAGAATAAATATTTCTCTATCCATTCTTCCCTGAAAATTCTATTTTCATTGTCAACCTTTCTTATTAGACATTTTTAAAGCGACATTTTCTCGTCATTGAAAGGTGTTTTTTTGTGTGATTTTTATCAGTGTAATCAGATCAAAATTATTATTTTATTGTCAAATTGATTATATATTAACCAGATGTGTTTCAAATGTTGTTCAATTTGTAGTGAAAGCCTATTTTTGGGGCTGCTATTATATGCAACAGCAACAAAATTGGGCCATGGCCAAAACCAGTTGCCAATTTTGGGCCCCTAATCTACTGAACTGTAGTGCCTAAAAAAGACTAATGGTGTGTGTTTGCTCAGCACTTCCCCTCTGTGTGTGTGTCCTCTCCCCTCAGTTGGCAGAGCGGCTGAATAAGTATGAGGGAATGGGACAACTCAGTGACACAGCTGACGACAGCTGCCCACAGGACCCTAGCTGGCTACAGCAGCTGCGATGCAGACAGCAGGGCATACAGGTGACCACACCACAATGCATCACCATTGTACCCATCATGTTTCTCTGTCACATGTTTTCATGTTCCTCTATTTCTGTTGGATATGAAACATTTTATTTGTATTTTTCACCCCCCTTTTCGTGGTATCCAATTGTTAGCAGTTACTGGCTTGTCTCATCGCTACAACTCCCGTACGGGCTTGGGAGAGACGAAGGTCGAGAGCTATGCGTCCACCGAAACAACCCAACCAAGCTTCTTAACACAGCGTGCATTCAACTCGGAAGCTAGCCGCACCAATATGTCGGAGGAAACACTGTACACCTAGTGACCTGGTCAGCGTGCACTGCGCCCAGCCCGCCACAGGAGTCGCTAGTGTGCGATGAGACAAGGATATCCCTACCGGCCAAACCCTCCCTAACCCGGACGACGCTAGGCCAATTGTGCGTCGCCCCATGGACCTCCCGGTCACGGCCAGCTGTGACAGAGCCTGGGCTCGAACCCAGAGTTTCTGGTGGAACAGCCACAGGTGGCCTTAGACCACTGCACCACCCGGGAGGCCCATAAAACATATTTATTGGGTACAAACAACCTTGTGTAGAGTAGGGATTTGTTGTTGTTGATTGAATAATGGTCATAAATGGGACTCACTAATGCCTGGATATTAGGATAGATATGGATATTAGCCACTGGTACTGGTGAGTGAAATTATGTCAGTAGGCACTTATGTCAAGGTTGCTGAGGTGGTAAGTATTTACTATAGTCCAGCTGGCAAGACAGGTGTCTGGTTTTAACGTGTCTCTACCTGCACAATGTTTGACCTGACATAGACACTGATAGCATTGTAATTACTACATTATGATCCGTTTTTATCAATCAAATGATAAATGAATAACAATACCATACTCGTTTGAAATTCTTCAATTGGCTCTCATAATCTTAATGATGTGTTTTTTTCTCTCCTCCAAAACATTCACTGCACATTAAGATGCTATGGTTAAAACGCATGCATTTGCTTAGATGGGGAGCTGCTGTTGTAGTGATATATACCTGTCACCAGCAGAGGGCCAATGAGGAAAGCAGAGTATATCCAGGTAAACCTACAGTCCCAGATCATTATTTCAATGAGTAATTAATTTATTGGATGCTCAAAGCATTTACATAGTAAGGGGGAATTTACCTCATACACTACCAATGTGAAATGCACCCCCAGTTTCTGCTTTGGTTTCCGTTTAGAATCAGACACCGGTGACCTTTCTGTGAGGGGTGATGCACGTGCAGGCACAGCAGATCAATGTCCCACCTCTGCTTCCAGTCATGGCTTCTTACACTCAGCTTGCAGTGCCCCTTGTGGCGGGAGGTCAGGACTACAGTTACCACAACACAGACACTGCCTATGCTCAGCTTCAGCATCAGCGTCCTTCAGCCACGTTAGGTGAGACAATGGATGAGGGTCCTGGTTTTGATTGAGCAAACATACTCATGATTCACACCTGTTTCTGGTGATTTAATATTAAACATGCTCATTTATGTTCACTCCTTTTTACATAATTTGTGTATCATCTTACATGTTTCTGTTGTTAACTGTGATATGAAGACTTCATGCTTTGATTTCATTGTATTCTTCTAGAGGCTGATCATTCTTCTGGCCCAGGCATGGTGAGTCCTTGGGAGTTTTATTGACTACCGAACATACATTACATGCGACACACAAACATACCTCCCATTGGCACATGCAAATTAGCGTTGAATTTAATTTAATCTCTGTGAAGATTTCTAGTTATTTACTGAGCACCTGCTGTTTGTGTTAGTGGTGCTATATTTTATGTGTATACTCATAGTAAAGTTACGTTTATTGTCAAGGTGTACAACATTTGCAGCTAAGAGCTGAATTGCATCTAAATAAACAAATAATCAAATCAATCATGTGAAAACATTCATCGTCCCATATGAATGTTGGGAAGATGCCGGTGGCAGGGTATGGTCAACAGTATGATCAGAAGTATGGTTATGGAGGTCAGAAGGCATGCCAGCAGGGAGGGCACCAGGCCACCATCACGCAGGAGGGAAAGGCCACAGAGACAGACAAAATCCAAATAAAACAGGTGGGTAGAGCCTGAAGCCTGTTGTCATGTCACAGCATCAAATAAGAACCAGAGATTTGTTTTAATGATCCTCTCTCTCTGTCTGTCTCTGTGTGTGTGTGTGTGTGTGTGTGTGTGTGTGTGTGTGTGTGTGTGTGTGTGTGTGTGTGTGTGTGTGTGTGTGTGTGTGTGTGTGTGTGTGTGTGTGTGTGTGTGTTTCTGATCAGAGCAACAAGTCAGGGTGGTTTAGCAGCTGGTTCAAACCCGAGCCCAAAGAGCAGCAAAGTGAGACGTCTCACTATGCGGACTCAGCTGACCTGGTTCCCACTACGTCAAGGGTCAAGCATACCTACTTTTAACTCTTACCCAGCCATTCGACAGAGGACATAACAGCATGCGCTGCAGCACAGATGTCAAGTCAGTGATCTCAAGTTTAGGTTTTGTAGTGTACCGTCCAACAAATCATGTCGATGGATATAACAACATTTTGTTATCTTATAAACTTAGTGAAATATAAAAACTTTAATGAAAAGGATTCTTAAAGTGAACCACGAAGGCCACCAGTTTTGGATGTTATTATTAGGATATTCAGAGTATTTGACCTTGTACTTCTCATAAGACCCAGCGGAGGTATTGACAATCTTTAGTTTGAATGTAGACCCATTGAACCTTTTTAACAGATGTCAACAACTAGCTCTAAGTAGGGCATGGTATTTGCTGTTGGTCAACCAACTCTTCCCAATTTTTTGTCAATGTTAGTAACACCTTCTGTTATTGGCAGAAAGCTTACATTCTTGTTAATCTAACTGCACTGTCCAATTTACAGTAGATATTACAGTGAAGGAATACCAGGCTATATTGTTTGAGGAGAGTGCACAGTTATGAACTTTATTAATAAACCAATTAGGCACATTTGAGCAGTCTTGATACAACATTTTTAACAGAATTTCAATGGTTCATTGGATCAGTCTAAAACTTTGCACAGACACTGCTGCCATCTGGTGGCCAAAATCAACATTTCACCTGGGCTGGAATAATGCATTATGGCCTTTCTCTTGCATTTCAAAGATGATAGTACAAAAAATATCTATAATTTTTCTTTTTTTCTTTGTATTATCTTTTACCAGATCTAATGTGTTATATTCTCCTACATTAATTTCACATTCCACAAACTTCAAAGTGTTTCCTTTCAAATTATATCAATAATATGCATGTCCTTCTTTCCAGTCCTGAGCTACAGGCAGTCGGGTTTGTCATTTTAGGCGAAAATTATGGGTAATTTCACAAGGTCACTGGAATTTTCAGTAATTTGGTAATTAACAGGTCATCTATGGTAACTTTAGTACTTTATACTTAAATAACTTTTTTTTAAATGTATTCATATAACATATTAATTAATGTTTCTTAATTGTTATCTATGTCCATATTGTCCACAAGTTTCTAGTAGATACTTCTAGTATACTACATGATTCAAGACAAAATAGCCTAATTTATGAAAAAAATATTTTCAATTAACTGCAACTTTTCCAGTTTGTTGCCAAAACATTTACAACAAGCACATATTGACAGAGCAAGATAAATAAAAGCGTGTAAAAAATATAAAATATATTTCTTGCTGAAAACCATATTTAACGGCAATGTTATTCACTAAGTTGAAGGGCTGTATTTAGATTGTTTTACATCTTTGTTATTCCATTTTTATATTAAATAGTCTTCATTTATGATTTTATATATATTTTACATGTTATAAATTACATTAAATCCTTGAAAGTTTCCAAAATTCCAGAAGTTTACTGGTAAAGTTAGACAGTTACCAGTAAAATTCCCTCTTTGAAAACCCTAGCGTTACGAAATTGCACAAGACCCAGTGACCCACTACTGCACAATGACGTAACCGACGAATACATACCGAGGGGCACTGAGCATACTGAGAAGGCATCACTCGGAAAGTCAACCAGGCGACACAGATTTTTTTTTAACAACACTAGGATGTGTTACGTTTGCTTATGTCTCAGAACCTCCTGTTAAAGGGGCATACATATACTGATATGATTAGGATTGTTCATAGCTTCCTTTCGAGAGTCTACCGTCTATGACACAAGGAAAGCTACTCCTGTCTCTGATTATGTTATCATGTATTTAGTGTGTTTCTGAAAAGCTTTACTTTGACAGAAATTGGTAGGCTATACTTTTGATAAAAGTATGTTAAACGTACAACAATTCATCAGCTAGTCAGTCTCAAACATATTGAAATACTGGTATCATTGAATATAGAAAAACAATAAAATCATTTTAATTAAAGGTCATGAACAGTCAAAATCATGTTTTTAATAATTGGATGATATTTGAGGGAAACCAGATCAAAGTATGATGACCAAAGAATGAACAATGTCTGTTGCTTCTACATTGATAAAGTTTTATCATAAAGTTACTGATTTATTATTAAGGGGACAAGTTGACATCGCCCTCATTCTAATTTTAATACACCAATGGTAACATGATATTTTCTACACCTAATTTAAATAAGTACCACCTTGTAGCCAACATCAGAGAAAGCCTGTTTGCAAAGGGACTTGGTTTATATAGCTAGATAGCAACTCTACTGGTGCCAGAATTTGACTGTAGGGTGTCAGCAAGTATAATAAAAAAGTTTACCATATTCATCTATGGCAAAGATATGTGTGTCTGGTGTTAGCAAGTTACTGGCTAGCTATGTCTTTAGATAGCACGGAACAGAAGGTGGGGAAGGATCATTCAAACTCTGACACAGTTGTCATGTCAACACATCACTCAGTGCTGCAATAAACTGCATCACAAGTGACAGGCAAAATGGTAGATGGATACAATAAATTGATACAGTTGGAGTCAAAATATAGTTTTGGAAAGTCGGTTAGGACATCTACTTTGTGCATGACACAATTCATTTTTCCAACAATTGTTTACAGACAGATTATTTCACTTATAATTCACTGTATCACAAATCCAGTGGGTCAGAAGTTGACTGTGCCTTTACACAGGTTGGAAAATTCCATAAAATGATGTCATGGCTTTAGAAGCTTCTGATTGGGTAATTGACATAATTTGAGTCAATTGGAGGTGTACCTGTGGATGTATTTCAAGGCCTACCTTCAAACTCAGTGACTCTTTGCTTGACATCATGTGAAAATCAAAAGAAATCAGCCAAGACCTCAGAAAAAGATTGTAGACCTCCACAAGTCTGGTTCATCCTTGGGACCAATTTCCAAACACCTGAAGGTACCACGTTCATCTGTACAAACAACAGTATGCATGTATAAACACCATGGGACCGCGCAGCCGTCATACCGCTCAGGAAGGAGACGCGTTCTGTCTCCTAGAGATGAATGTACTTTGGTGCAAAAAGTGCAAATCAATCCCAGAATAACAGCAAAGGACCGTGTGAAGATTCTGGAGGAAAAGGTACAAAAGTATCTATATCCACAGTAAAGCGAGTCCTATATCGACATAACCTGAAAGGCTGCTCAGCAAGGAAGAAGCCACTGCTCCAAAACCGCTATTAAAAAAACAGACTACGGTTTGCGACTGCTCATGGGGACAAAGATGGTACTTTTTGGAGAAATGTCCTCTGGTCTGATGAAACAAAACTTGAACTGTTTGGCCATAGTCCATTTGGAAGATGCAAGCTTTAACTTCCTGGCTGATGTCTTGAGATGTTGCTTCAATATATCCACATAATTTTCCTTCCTCATGAAGAAATGTTATTATCGTTATATTTGTAGTTGTGGGGATGCTTTTCTGCAGGAGGGACAGGTGCACTTCACAAAATAGATGGCTTCATGAGGAAGGAAAAGTATGTGGATATATTGAAGCAACATCTCAAGACATCAGCCAGGAAGTTAAAGCTTGCGTCTTCTAAATTGACAATGACCCCAACCATACTTCGAAAGCTGTAGCAAAATGGCTTAAGGACAACAAAGTCAAGGTATTGGAGCGGCCATCACAAAGCCCTGACTTCAATCCTATAGAGGTGGGCAGAACTGAAAGTGTGCGAGCAAGGAGGCATACAAACCTGACTCAGTTACACCAGCTCTGTCATGAGTTCATGAGGAATGGGCCAAATTTCACCCAACTTATTGTGGGAAGCATGAGGAAGGCTACCCGAAAGGTTTGACCAAAGATAAACAATTTAAAGGCAATGCTACCAAATACTAATTATGTAAACTTACAACTTCAATTGAATTGTTGATTTCATTTCAATGTTGTTTGAGGTGCTTTGTGCATCACCACATTTGCTTGAGATGATTTTACTGCTCACTGCATCCAAGTTGCTTGACATAGGCATTTCAAAGAGTTTTCAGTAAAGCCAAGCTCATTAATATCAGCTCCCCACCCACTCAGCCTCTCTTTTCAAACTTCCTGGTAGTTAGATATATATATTACACATTTTTAACCAGTTTTTTGGGTAGGCACAAAACTACAGTGTTCCTTCATATTTCCATTGATTATTTTAAACCGGTACTGGTTACATTCAGACGAGTCCTGTGATACTTGTAGGGGTCATAGAACAAAACGAGGAACACCATAGTGTTTGTGAGAATATCCCCTTTCCACAGTAGGGTCACATTAGTTCGGACGCTACAGATGTTTTCATGAGAAGACCGATTTTCTGGATGTCTCATTGTCTGACAAACAACGGTCTAGCTCTGCCACCTTCCACATCTGTGGTGAAAGTACAACATCTGAGGATGCAGTGGATTGAGACGCATCCAATGCAACAAAAAAACGGTATCTAACTTGAACTGAAGGATGTTGATGGGGATTTTTTTTATTATGTTACTTAGAGTGATGCGCCAATGCGTCAATCGACTCCAGGGGGTCAATATCAGTTGCTTTATTTCATTTGATATCGAGATTATATCGTTTTTTTTTATATATTGCAACTGTGTGAATGTAGACTTTTCTGTTCACTTCCACCACTCCAGTCCAGACAACTGCTTGCTGGTTGTCTATTGAGCCAGGTGTGAATGTTGTGGCAGCCAAATCCTACCCAACTGTTGCCAAGTTGACAGCCTGTGAGAATGTCTGTGAGAGGGTGTTTGTTGCACATGCAGGAATAGTCTTGTTTGGAACTCTTTCTTATTGGTCTATTAACTAATTTACCATCTGGTAAATTAATTAATAGGCTGACCATAGGCTGACCAAAACCGGTAGAAATTTCAGGCACTAAAAGGGCGTTATCATTTCACAATGTCACAATGTCACAATATTATTCCAACCTCATATTGTGGTAGTGTATATAAAACACAGGAAAATCACGTTTTTGATTGAACTGGGCCTTAACAGGAAGACTAAACCGATATCACGAGATGCCTTGCTCAAATCGATATCAAACAATATCGATATCATATTAAATTATCGATATTGCTGTTAACCAATACTTCTAAGTGTTATTCAATCATGTTATTATATATATTTATGATAGACAATTATTTGCCACTGTGTTTTACAGAAATAAGGTTAAGGCCCAGTGAAATTGAATCTTATGAAAATTGTAATTTACATTGGACAAGACCGCCCATAATTGAAATGCCACATGGTGCACTTTAAGCATGGGTGAAGCATTTCTCAGCACGCCTGGTGACATATCCTTTTACCATTAGTCAACTCTCCTGTCTCTCTGGCTCTAGGACTGGGAATAGTGACCCAGTTTCCAGCCAATGTGTCCCCCACCTGTTACACTGTCCCAAATGCACACACTTCCCTATATTTCACTTACTTTAGTAGTGCACTATATAGAGAATAGGGTGCCATTTGGCACAGAGCTTGACACATACCAACTCAGTGGCCTTGTGGTTAGTGTCCACCCTGAGATTGGAAGGTTTAGAGTTTGATCACCTGCCACGTCATACCAAAGACTGAAAAAACAGGTATTGTTTCATCTCTGGCAGTAAGGCCTTGCGATAGACTAGCGTCCTGTCCAGGGGGTAAACATCAAGCTGCCTCATGCTACAGAGACAGGAGATAGGCACCTGCTCCTATGAGTTGTTCTGGCCCACATAAACCAAGGCTACTGAGGCTGCCAGTGTAATGGGTGGGCGGGGGGGGGGGGGGGGGGGGGGGGGGGGCAAGGACATGTTGGCTGGACACTGGGACACCATTCTGAGCCCCAAAGTAGGAGAGGCCGCTGCTAGTAAGATTCCTGGTCAAGTCAACAGTGAAAACTCTCATTCATGATTTTGTTTCACAACACCTTAAAGAAGGAGTGGCAAAACATGTTTTTTTTATATAGATTGATATACTGTAGAGTGGCTTATATGTGCTGGGTAGATTTTGTAGGAGATAGTGTTCCATTTGGGCTTTTCTACAAGTGTTGAAGGGTGAACACTGACTACACCTAAATCCTGTGTTGCAGCATGAGAGTATTTTACAGGTAAACAAAAAAGATGGGTACGGTGCTGATAATTCTAAAGTAGGTTCCACAAAACCCTTATAATTAAAATGCAAATAACTACGAGTCTTTATTTAATTTTTATTTGACATCTTTATTTTCAGGGTCTTGTAGGGGGAAATGTATCTTCTGCCCATCACCAGTTCAATAGATTCTGTTATGCGACTGTTAAACTGGAAATGCACGTGTGTACATTGAAAGTATGTGGGTGGTAATGTATATGTTGTAATGTCGATTGAGAAATTTAACCTGCCACTAACACGGATCATCAGCTATCTGATACTGGTGTGTTGCTGGGTTAAAATGTCCAGCTCTTGTCAGAAATATTTTCCAATATATCTTATAAGCAATTACAGGATTACTATAGACATTATATAATATAAGCCCCATTGCCAATCGAACTCTCTGTCATATTTGAACCAGACTTCTCAGAAACAAAATGATTCCACTAAATGAAAATGTGTTTTATCATATTTTATTCTTCATGATTTCAGCCTGTATGGTAAAAATGTAAATGCTACTCAAATAAAAGGGTCTATAATGTTTACATTATAAAAATAATTATGACTTGTTTTATTCTCTTTTATTTAAATTCTCTTTCATTCAAATCCACATTTACACATACTGCAACATCTGCTACAGAAATCAGGTCCATTGCAGCTTGTACAGTACAAATTCTGTACATTTTTATCATACCCACAATATTCATTAGACCTTTTGGTCTTCAAATAGTATATAAAATATTCAATTTAAAAAGGTTTTGTTTCAATAAATTGGTGTGTAAAGCTTTTTAAAATGTCAAGAAGTCCCCAAGGGAGGATGGTGGGTGGGGCGAGGGCAGCTTGACAACTAAAATAACATTCTGCATTCTTCTGACATCTAGCAAATATTCACACAATATTTCTTGACCCACAGACACAAACATCAAAAGTGCCACCCTGGGCAAGAGTGCAAGGACGTCAGGTGTCAATGTTTTTTCTTCTTTCTTCTCTTATTAACACACTAGGACGTGATTAGAGCCTATTCCCCAGGTCGTTGCTGTAAAAGAGACATTTTTCTCAGTCAACTTACCTAGTTGAATAGTGGTAAAAATAAAAAAAATATTAAAAAGAAAAGCCTCATTTATACCTGGTGCTAACATGAATCCTTTGTCCTGATTTTGTCCACATTATGATTGTGCCCACATTTTCAGATATGCACCTACACATTAAAAGGTGTCTCTTATTTGTCCACTGTGTCAGCATTGTGACCAGATTTTCTGGTCCCTCCCTGTATGCTCAATTTTTTGACGGATATTCTTTCAAAATAACATTTATTTATTTTAAGACACCAGTGCTGCCTCCTCAGAGGAGGAGGGGAGGACCATACTACTCAGTGAATTTCGGGAAAGAATGTAAATAGTGACACATGAAAAAGTTATCCTTTTTAGATAAAACTACACAAAATATATCCACTTTACCAAATAACTGATTAAAACACACTGTTTTGAAACGAAAGTCTACAGTAGCCTCAACAGCACCCTCTGGGGTAGCATCATGGTGTAGCCGGAGGACATCCTCCTTTGGGTACATTGACTTCAATACAAAACCTAGGAGGCTCATGGTTCTCACCCCTTCCATAGACTTGCACAGTAATTATGACAACTTGTAGAGGACAGAGCTCTTTCACCAACTGACATGTTGTCCATCCAATCATCAAAGGATCAGATAATTAATCTGGCACTGAAAGTATACACTACAGCTAGCTAGTACTGCAGTGCATAAAGTGTGGTGAATAGTTGACTCAAAGTGAGAGAAAGACTATTGTTGAACAGTTTTGAACAAATTAATTTCTTCAAAAATTAAGGAGAAGCAACAGAGAGAAAGATACATTTGGTCTTTTTTTCTTAGTTTACCTTTCACTCAACAATCTGACTCAACAGAGAGGAATGTTATTCATGTTAACTAGCTGGCTACGGCTATCCAACACTGCAACTCTTCCAAGTCAAGGTAAGCTTTTATTAATTTATTGCTACCAGGGCCCGCCGGTGTAACTGCTAAATTGCTTGCTGTACACTGTACTGCATGATTGTACACATGGATTGGATTGTGGGTTTATGGTGCTTTCAAGACCACTGGTAACTCAGAAAAGATCGAGGTGAAATCAGGACGTCAGTGATCTTCAGGTCGGAAAGTGAGAGCTCTAGAAAGATGCCAGAGTTTCCAGCTTGGAATTCCGAGTTGGATGACCGTTCAAAACTGTTTTTTTCCCAGTCGGAGATAGTTCCCAGTTATCTTGAACACACTGAAGTTAGAAGCCAGAGATTTCTGAGTTACCAGTTGTTTTGAACGCGGCAAGTCTAACACATTAGTTCTAGTTTGTTGACTGTGATGTTAGCTAATATGGTGATAACGATGTAGACGGAGTAGCAGTCAGTGGTTAAGGTATGATGAAGGTCTGGCTTGGAGAGGTTTTTACGCCTGGTCACAGACAGCTGTTGTGTTGTGCATAGAAGTTCACAAGTGAAGGGAAAAGGTGAGAGGAGGAGAGCGTGTAGATGCGAGAAGGAATAATACAATGAGTAAAGTGATGATGCTGTATGTGGCTGCTATGAAAGTGAACTGTGTGCGGGTGATCAAGCCGTGTATTCATTCCGCCGATTCTCTTGCAAAATATTTTTTTTTTTTTTACGGAAGCAAACAGAATGAAACAGGGATGGACTGACCTGAATTTGTCCAATAGAAACTAATTTAAGTTTTGGTTTTGCAACTGTTTGAACTAATGATTACACCCCAGATCAGCTAGATAGAGGCAAGAGTGTGCAAGGCCGTATTGAATGTGTCACTGTCTGCAACCTTGATTACTCCAGTTTGGTTCTCGACATGTGCACCTACGTTATAAACTTTCATTTGTAGGCTAGGTTGCAGCAACATCGTGATGGGTATAGGTCATAATTCAAGTATTATGTAGTAGCCTAAACCTATTGATGTTACATTGAACTGGGTGAATGGAATACGAATACAAACCTTTGAATATGCTGTAATAGAAATAAGGCAATGCTCATGAAAAAAAATCTTAAACGGCACTGACCACCACTGTAAAACACATATTGATGTCATTAATCAATGGTGCTGCCTGTCAATGATTTTAGAAGGCGGGATAATGATGATTTAAATGTTTCCACTGTCCAGATCTGTCAACCTCCGGATTAGGTAAGGAAGATCGGATCACAATCAGATCACAATGTGTCTTTTGATCATCTACACCTGTCTACAAATGTGGTTACAATCAGAATGTGGACACAATAGACGAATGGTGCATAAATGGGGCTTTTGTAGTATCACATGAACTCCCAATGAACTAACCTGTAGCCTGCCTGTCGCACAATTACTCTGAATGACTCTGCTCTAGTTTTCATTCAACTCAATCTCATGATTATGTGTAGAAATAATGAGTGAGTCTCTTACCTTACTAAAGGACTTGATGGTACTGATTGTATTCAGATGGTATCAAAACTTTATAATTGAGTAAATTGTGGATTGTAGTAAGACATAAGATGAAGAGAACATGTTAACTACAGATGTATTGGGGGACCAATGTTCACAACAGATACCATGGTTTAAGTAAGTCAAACTACTGGCATAGTATTCCACTATGAAAGTCCCTGCTGAGACCTCAAAGCCCTATCAGTATTGTAAACTGCTTTAAAAGTGGTCCATCTCAATCAATCTTGCTGGTCTAGGTTTTCAGAAAAGGTATGAGGCTCTCTGCATCTATGCCCCATATATATATATATATATATGTATATATATACTGTATCATTCTGTTGGTGGCAAGAATTGTATATAATAATAATGTTATTCTGATGTTATTCTCCCCTTTGCAATTTAGGTGTCCAAACTGTCCATCAAAAGAACACCAAAACACACAGGTAAAAGTTTTTTTTAAATATTTTTTATTTTATTTTTTATAACAAACACAAATTCAATAAATAATGTTCAATACTGTACTTTCAAAGATTAAAATATACCATATGATTAGCTATTCTCAGAACTGCACCCCAGGATCTCCACTTCATATATTATGTGTGCATCCCAAATGGCGCCCTATTCCCTATATAGTGCATTACTTTTGACCAGGAACCCTAGGGCTGTGGTCAAACGTAGTAAGCTGTATAAGGAATAGGGTGCCATTTGGGGTGTACACAGATAGTTTTCTACAGCAGGACAATAATCCTGCAGTAACAGGAAATGTGAATTAGAATTAAGACACTTTTGTAGGGGTTGATAAATCTTTGGTTATGGACATTTTCTAAGTGGAAATTACAAACTTCAGAAGCCTTTTTAAACCTCAAATACTCTACAAGTTTTACATTTCCTGCACTGCAACAGGGTGATCAAATTAAGTTTCTACATCTGTAGGTGTGCGTCTCAGAGGCGCTCTTGTGTATAGTCACTCCCCAACAGATTACCCTTCGCGTACCTACACTTAAAAATAAAGGCATAAATTTGAACCAAATAAGGTTCTTGATAGCGATGCCATAGGGGAACGATTTTAGAGTCTCTGAAGATCCATAAAGGAGATGGTTCTTTGAAGAACAATACAAAATTCCAGAAATGTTTCGGCCCTGCTGTAGGGTTTTAAGCCTTATTTGCATAATTCCCAGGGGGCCTTCTGAGTCAATTGTAGAGTTACCAGTACCACCCATGACTTTGTTTGCTAGTGACAGAGACATGGTTGTAGCATTCATTTGTTTTCAATCCTGTAGCCTTCACCAAGTAAGTTTGTAAGTGAACATGTAGTCATTAAAGTTATATTCTTTAAGATAATATGTATTTCAGTGGCCTAAAGCTCATAGTTTACAGGCTACACCAAGTCACATTATACTGGCTTGCAAAGTTATGTGTAATTGCTATTGGAATCCAGCCAGATTGGGCATATCCAACATTTGGCATTTGTATCCACCCGCAGCCTGCATTATGAATGACTGCTAGGTAAGACTATGATTTGAGACTACCTTAAACATCTAAACTGGAACAACCATTTCAGTAACAGGTACAATAAGTCCATGTAACAGATTGGAATAGTTTTGAAATATGTATGTTATTTACACTCCACAAATTTCTTGTTAACAAACTATAATTTTGGCAAGTCGGTAATTTTTCCAACAATTGTTAACAGACACATTATTTCACTTATAATATACTGTATCACAATTCCAGTGGGTCAGAAGTTTACATACACTAAATTGACTGTACCTTTAAACAGCTTGGAAAATTCCAGAAAAGGATGTCATGGCTTTAGAAGCTTCTGATAGGCTAATTAACATCATTTGAGTCAATTGGAGGTGTACCTGTGGATGTATTTCAAGGCCTACCTTCAAACTCAGTGCCTCTTTGCTTGACATCATGAGAAAATCAAACGAAATCAGCCAAGACCTAAGAAAAAAATGTGGAGACCTCCACAAGTCTGGTTCATCATTGGGAGCAATTTCCAAATGCCTGAAGGTACCACGTTCATCTGTACAAAAAATAGTACGCAAGTATAAACACCATGGGACCACGCAGCCATCATACCGCTCAGGAAGGCGACGCGTTCTGTCTCCAAGAGATGAACGTACTTTGGGGCGAAAAGTGCAAATCAATCCCAGAACAACAGCAAAGGACCTTGTGAAGATGCAGGAGGAGATAGGGACAAAAGTATCTATATCCACAATAAAACGAGTCCTAAGAAGCCACTGCTCCAAAACCGCCATAAAAAAGCCAGACTACAGTTTGCAACTGTACATGGGGAGAAAGATGGAACTTTTTGGAGAAATGTCCTCTGGTCTGATGAAACAAAAATAGAACTGTTTGGCTATAATCACCATTGTTTTGTTTGGAGGAAAAAGGGGGAGGCTTGCAAGCCACAGAACACCATCCAAACCGTGAAGCACGGGGTGGCAGTATTATGTTGGCATCATGAAGAAGGAAAATTATGTGGATTTATTGAAGCAACAGCTCAAGACATCATTCAGGAAGCTTGGTCGCAAATGGGTCTTCCAAATGCACAACTTCCAAAGTTGTGGCAAAATGGCTTAAGGACAACAAAGTCAAAGTATTGGAGTGGCCATCACAAAGCCCTGACCTCAATCCTATAGAAACTGTGTGGGCAGAACTGAAAAAGTGTGTGCGAGCAAGGAGGCCTACAAACCCAACTCAGTTACACCGGCTCTGTCAGGAGGAATGGGCCAAAATTCACCCAACTTATTGTGGGAAGCTTGTGGAAGGCTACCCGAAATGTTTGACACAAGTTAAACAATTTAAAGGCAATCTTCCAGATACACTCAATTAGTATGTAAACTTCTGGCCCACTGGGAATGTGATTAAAGAAATAAAACCTGAAGTAAGTCATTCTCTCTACTATTATTCTGATATTTCACATTCTTAAAATAAAGTGGTGATCCTCACTGACCTAAGACAGGGAAGTTTTACTAGGATTAAATGTCAGGAATTGTGAAAAACTGAGTTTAAATGTATTTGGCTAAGGTGTATGTAAACTTCCGACTTCAACTGTGTATTTGACTAGCATAAGATTCATTAATCAATGTACATGCAAAAACATCAACAACAAAAAAAATCAAAATTTGCTACATATAATTTCTGAGCGTCATACATCTGCCTAAACAATTGTACTTTTTTTCCCAGCCAAACTCAGGCTTCACAATAGAACAATTAAATATAATCTTTTTTTGAATGCATTTTAGAACATTGTCAGAAGATCCTTAAAGGTTAGCAGACTAGCAGGATGTTGCCCTAGCATGTAAATATCAATAAGGTTGACTAAACCAACAGTGTGTACTATATGAGAGGGTAGCTCCCAAACATCAATAGCATCAATCAGTTGTCTGTGTTTCCGACAGCTGAAGCAGCAACAGTAGAGTCATGGCTCAGCATGTGCTCAGTGAGCTGAGAGGCACACTGAAAAGCCTTGTCACACTTCACACATACAAAGATCCTCCCGGCACACATCTGCTCCTGGTGGCGCTTCAGAGCAGTTGTTCGGCTGAAGGACATGCTGCAGCCTGTGCAGTTGAAGGGCCTCTCTCCGGTATGGATGCACTGGTGACGGACCAAGCGAGACACCATGGCGAACGCCACCCTGCACTGGGAGCATTTGTGGGGGCGGATGCCACTGTGGACGGCCTGATGCTCCAGCAGGTTGGAGGACTTGGTGAAGGATTTAGAACAGACCAGGCAGGTGTAGGGTCTCACCCCGGTGTGCACCATCTGGTGCTCTGCCATGCGGCTGGCCACGGCAAAGGCTTTCCCGCAAACGGAACAGCAGAAGGGCCGCTCGCCTAGATGGGTCCGCTCATGGCGGAGCAGGGACAGTGGCTTGTTGAAGGTCTTGCCACACTGCGTACATGGAAATGGTTTGTTGTTGGTGTGCATGTTACGCTCGTGCTTCCGCAGGTCCGAGGAGCGCACAAAGTCCTTGCCACAGGTCTCGCACACATATGGCTTCTCTCCGGTGTGCGTGCGGATGTGCTTGCGGTAATCAGAGGACCAGATGTAGGTCTTGTCACAGAAGGGGCAGTGGTACGGTCTCTCTCCGGTGTGCAGGCGCTTGTGCTGCTGCAGTGTGCCCTGGTGGGAATAGGCCTTGCCGCATAGGTCACACACATGAGCCTTCAGGCCACTATGAGTATCCAGATGACTCTGCAGATTGCTGGACTTCTTAAAGGCCCAGTTGCAGTGAGTGCACTTATAGGGCCGGTTCTCTGTGTCTCCCTCTACTCCACGTTTCTTCATGGCAGTAAACACTATAGGCACCTTATTCTTCTCACAGGCATCAATCATGGCCACAGCCTTGTTTAATGGAGGGGGAATTACTAGTGATACTCCACTCTTCTCATTTCCATTTTTCCCACACACATCAAACATCTCACGCACATCACAATGCACATCAGACAGAGCCTCGTTGGGTTTGGGCCTGATCTCTCTCACCAGATGCAGCTTCAGATCGGAAGGATTCCCGCTAGAAACTTTCTTCTGCGGTCTCCTTTTAGAAACCTTCTTGATGTTGCCTTCCTCTTGTTGTGACGAGTCTAGGTAGACCCCATACACGCCAGTAGACCCTCTCCTATTGGGAATATTATGTTCAATGGCCGTGGGTGAACCTGGAGGACCACAGAGGTCCTGATAGGTAGAAAGTCTCTTGTCTTCTCCAGAGTTGAGTTCAGTAAACTTCTCAGCTAGAGTCCAGGTAGGTGTTTGTGGGTTTAAATAAATCATCCCGGTGAAGCTACTACCTGAGAGGGAGTCGGTGTCGTCATTATCAGAGGGGTTAGAGTCACTTTCCACTTTGTAAGCAGTGCTGACTGTTACATTCTCTGAGGGCATGTGGGAAACGTAATGCATTTTGTTCATTACGTTTTTCCTGATACTTCTCTTTGAAATGTACATTTTATCAACAAACCTGTCGGAGGTCCATGAAGGCATTCCTTCAGCCATATTGGATATTATAGAGGTGGTGAATGTGGTTTGAGGTTGAGCTCACCTTCTTGGCAGTGCCTGGAAGAAAAACACAAAAACAAATTTCAGTGTTCTATTCATCACAGTGAAGACAAATGTACTTTTCAAACAATAACGCTATATATTTCCTAAGCTTTCACAATATTGTCATTGAGTGCATCACATACAAAATGTTTTAGTAAGTGTTATAAAACATATATTAATGCTTATAAAGCATCTATGAAGGGTTTATTAAAGTTTTAGTGCTCCTGCAAAAACACAATACAAAAGGAGAAGATGCAAGCAGTTTGTGTTCGCCTCATAACAGGCTCTGAAGCATCTGAATCCCAATAACCTGTGTTGTGTCAGGGATCCAGAGGGCAGACGTAAAAGGGGGAGGCCCAAGACATTGTGGCGAAAAACAATCGAGGCAGAGCTCCAACAACATCACCAGAGCTGGGGCATGGTGGAGAAGACGGCCAGAGACGGACAGAAATAGAGAGCCTTTGTTCCAGGGATGAGTGAGTGAGTGTGTCAAAATCAAATCAAATTTGGGGTGGGGTGGGGGGGGGTCAATGCAAATTTGATTAGCTGTTCAGGAGTTGTATGGCTTGGGGGTAGAAGCTATTAAGAAGCTTGTTGGACCTAGACTTGGTGCTCCGGTACCGCTTGCCGTGCAGTAGCATAGAGAACAGTCTATGATTGGGCCCGATGGACCAACTCCAAGGCGGCGGACATCAGGGGTAGGCGGGTAACGATTCTTAACTATAATCCTGTTCAGCCCTCTAATCGATGCAGGGACGTAGACCTCCATCCTTCTTTCCCACGAAGAAGAAGCCTGCACCAGCTGGGGATATAGAGGAGCGAATGAAACCTGTCTCCAGCAACTCCTGGATGTAATTGTCCATGACTGCTGCTTCAGGGGTTGAGAGGGAGTACAGACGGCCCCGGGGAGGGGTGGAGTTGGAGTTCTATGGCGCAGTCATATGGACTATGAGGGGGGTGGGTTGCCTCTTACTTCGACCTCCCGGAGGATGCCTGGGGAACCCGGCGAGGCTCTTGGTAGGGATCTTTGGCATCTTGTCTGGCAGTTCTTACCCCAATCTAGTAGGTGTCCCGTGGACCAGGAGAAGAGTGGGTTATGTAGCACTAGCCAGGGGTACCCTAGGATAAGGGGGTTCTTGGGAGCAGTGATAAAAAAAGAAACTAAGTCTCTCTGAGTGGTTCACCCCAACCTGCAGTAGAATGGGCTTGGTCTGATATTCCACCTGGCCGGAGCCGATGGGGGGTCCATCGAGGGCTTGAATCTGCAGAGAGATGGGACATTTCACGCAGGGGATTTGTAATTCTCTGGCGAAGTCGTGATCAATGAAATGATCTGCGGCCCCGGAGTGCACGAAGGCTTGAATGTGGTGCTGACGGTTGTCCCAATGAAGGGTTGCGTGTAGTGTCAGATGGTGACCGGGTAGCTGGGGTGAAACTGGACAGCTCGTCATGGTCTCCCCTTGTCCTGGTGAGCCCCAGTGTTTCCCATCAACTTTGGGCATGTAGAACGGAGATGGCCGAAACCTCCGCAGTAGAGGCAGTTGCCGTTGCGCATGCGCCTGTCACATTCCTGTGGGCTCAGACGTGTGTGTCCCAGCTGCCTTGGCTCCTCAATGCTGGGCTTGGGGTGCTCCGGAAACCAGGATACGGGAGTGGTGTCAAAAAGGCGCTGTCTCACACATTCTCGGATGGAACCTCCATTTTGTTGCTCCCTGCCTACAGACAGAAGCTAAAACAAGAAGCTCCCACGCTAAGGTCTGTTCAACGCTGGTCCGACCAATCTGATTCCACGCTCCAAGACTGCTTCCATCACGTGGACTGGGATATGTTTCGTATTGCGTCAGACAACAACATTGACGAATACGCTGATTCGGTGAGCGAGTTCATTAGTGTTGAAGATGTCGTTCCCATAGCAACGATTAAAACATTCCCAAACCAGAAACCGTGGATTGATGGCAGCATTCGCGTGAAACTGAAGGCGGAACCACTGCTTTTAATCAGGGCAAGGTGACCCAAAACATGACCGAATACAAACTGTAGCTATTCCGTCCGCAAGGCAATCAAACAAGCTAAGCGTCAGTATAGAGACAAAGTAGAATCGCAATTCAACGGCTCAGACACAAGAGGTATGTGGCAGGGTCTACAGTCAATCACGGATTACAAAAAGAAAACCAGCCCAGTCACGGACCAGGATGCCTTGCTCCCAGGCAGATTAAATAACTTTTTTGCCCGCTTTGAGGACAATACAGTGCCATTGACACGGCCCGCAACCAAAACATGCGGACTCTCCTTCACTGCAGCCGAGGTGAGTAAAACATTTAAACGTGTTAACCCTCGGAAGGCTGCAGGCCCAGACGGCATCCCCAGCCGTGCCCTCATAGCATGCGCAGACCAGCTGGCTGGTGTGTTTACGGACATATTCAATCGATCCCTATCCCAGTCTGCTGTTCCCACATGCTTCAAGAGGGCCACCATTGTTCCTGTTCCCAAGAAAGCTAAGGTAACTGAGCTAAACGACTACCGCCCCGTAGCACTCACCTCCGTCATCATGAAGTGCTTTGAGAGACTAGTCAAGGACCATATCACCTCCACCCTACCTGACACCCTAGACCCACTCCAATTTGCTTACCGCCCAAATAGGTCCACAGACGATGCAATCTCAACCACACTGCACACTGCCCTAACCCATCTGGATAAGAGGAATACCTATGTGAGAATGCTGTTCATCGACTACAGCTCGGCATTTAACACCATAGTACCCTCCAAACTCGTCATCAAGCTCGAGACCCTGGGTCTCGACCCCGCCCTGTGCAACTGGGTACTGGACTTCCTGACGGGCCGTCCCCAGGTGGTGAGGGTAGGTAACAATATCTCCACCCCGCTGATCCTCAACACTGGGGCCCCACAAGGGTGCGTTCTGAGCCCTCTCCTGTACTCCCTGTTCACCCACGACTGCGTGGCCACGCACGCCTCCAACTCAATCATCAAGTTTGCGGACGACACAACAGTGGTAGGCTTGATTACCAACAACGACGAGACGTTCTACAGGGAGGAGGTGAGGGCCCTCGGAGTGTGGTGTCAGGAAAATAACCTCACACTCAACGTCAACAAAACTAAGGAGATGATTGTGGACTTCAGGAAACAGCAGAGGGAACACCCCCCTATCCACATCGATGGAACAGTAGTGGAGAGGGTAGTACGTTTTAAGTTCCTCTGTGTACACATCACAGACAAACTGAATTGGTCCACCCACACAGACAGCATCGTGAAGAAGGCGCAGCAGCGCCTCTTCAACCTCAGGAGGCTGAAGAAATTCGGCTTGTCACCAAAAGCACTCACAAACTTCTACAGATGCACAATCGAGAGCATCCTGTCGGGCTGTATCACCGCCTGGTACGGCAACTGCTCCGCCCACAACCGTAAGGCTCTCCAGAGGATAGTGAGGTCTGCACAACGCATCACCGGGGGAAAACTACGTGCCCTCCAGGACACCTACACCACCTGATGTCACAGGAAGGCCATAAAGATCATCAAGGACAACAACCACCCGAGCCACTGCCTGTTCACCCCGCTATCATCCAGAAGGTGAGGTCAGTACAGGTGCATCAAAGCTGGGACCGAGAGACTGAAAAACAGCTTCTATCTCAAGGCCATCAGACTGTTAAACAGTCACCACTAACATTGAGAGGCTGCTGCCAACACACTGACTCAACTCCAGCCACTTTAATAATGGGAATTGATGGGAATTGATGTAAAATATATCACCAGCCACTTTAAACATTGCTACTTGTCACGCCCTGACCATAGTTTACTTTGTATTTTCTATGTTTTGATTGGTCAGGGTGTGATCTGAGTGGGTATTCTATGTTTCATGTCTTGTTTGTCTATTTCTATGTTCAGCCTGATATGGTTCTCAGTCAGAGGCAGGTGTTCGTCATTGTCTCTGATTGGGAACCATATTTAGGTAGCCTGGGTTTCACTGTGTGTTTGTGGGTGATTGTTCCTGTCCTTAGTGTTAGTTTGCACCAGTTTAGGCTGTTTCGGTTTTCATTACGTTTATTATTTTGCACTGTTTGTATTTAGATTCGTGTTGCTATAGTCAATAAACATGGATCGTAATCTACACGCCGCATTTTGGTCCGACTCTCCTTCTCATCAAGAAAACCGTGACAGAATCACCCACCACAAAAGGACCAAGCAGCGTGTCAACAGGCAGGAGCAGCGCGAGGAGATGCGCAATAAGGATTTCTGGACATGGGAGGAAATCCTCGACGGGAGAGGACCCTGGGCTAAACCAGGGGAGTGTAGCCGCCCAAAGGTGCAGCGGGAGAAGAAACAACAGGAGCAGCCCAAAGAGGAGTGCAGTATGGAGTATACGACTTGGGAGGAGATCGACAGGTGGGCGGCCGACCCAGGGAGAGTGCCGGAGCCCGCCTGGGATTCGATGGAGCAGTGCGCGGAAGGATATAGGAGAATGGAGTTTGCGAAGCAAGCAAGGCGGCGCGGACGGAGGCCCCATAGTCAGCCCAAAAAATTTCTTGGGGGGGGGCTCAGGGAGAGTGTGGCAGAGTCAGGAGCCAGACCTGAGCCAACTCTCCCTGTTTATCGTGAGGAGCCAAGGAGAGCAGAACCAGAGCCGGTGTTGGAGGTGAGTGAAACAGAGACTGTGAAGGAGTTAATGGGGAAATTGGAGGAGAGAGAAATGAGGGAGTTGCTGTGTTGGTGCATTTTGCATAGAATTCGCCTGACGGAACGTGTCAGGGATTTGATGGCACCTGGGTTAGCGCTCCATACTCGTCCTGAGGTCCGTTTTAGTCGGCTGGTGAAGTTGGTTCCAGTCTCACGCATCAGGCCTCCTGTGCCCATCCCTAGCCTTGCACGTCCTGTGCCAGCACTATGCATCAGGCCTACAGTGCGCCTCGCCTGTTCAGCGCAGCCAGAGCCTCTCTCATCTCATGCGCTATCGGAGTCTTCCGCCTGTTCAGCGCAGCTAGAGCCTCTCTCCTCTCCTGCGCTGCCGGAGTCTCCCGCCTGTTCAGCGCAGCCAGAGCCTCTCTTCTCTACTGCGCTATCGGAGTCTCCCGACTGTTCAGCGCAGCCAGAGCCTTTCTACTCTCCTGCGCTGCCGGAGTCTCCCGCCTGTTCAGCGCAGCCAGAGCCTTTCTGCTCTCCTGCGCTGCCGGAATCTCCCGCCTGTTCAGCGCAGCCGGAGCCTCTCTCCTCTCCTGCGCTGTCGGAGTCTCCCGCCTGTTCAGCGCAGCCAGAACTGCCAGTCTGCATGAAGCAGCCCGAGCTGCCAGTCTGCAATGAGCTGCCAGTCTGCAAGGAGCTGCCAGTCTGCAAGGAGCTGTCAGTCTGCATGGAGCAGCCTGAGCTGTCAGTCTGCATGGAGCAGCCTGAGCTGTCCGTCTGCATGGAGCAGCCTGAGCTGTCAGTTTGCAAGGAGCAGCCAGAACTGTCAGTCTACATGAAGCAGCCAGAGCTGCCAGTCTGCAAGGAGCTGCCAGTCTGCAAGGAGCTGCCAGTCTGCAAGGAGCTGCCAGCCTGCAAGGAGCTGCCAGCCTGCAAGGAGCTGCCAGTCTGCAAGGAGCCGCCAGAGCTGCCTGTCTGCAGGATGCCGCTAAAGCTGCCAGCCTGCAAGGAGCTGCCAGCCTGCAAGGAGCTGCCAGCCTGCAAGGAGCTGCCAGTCTGCAAGGAGCTGCCAGTCTGCAAGGAGCTGCCAGCCTGCAAGGAGCTGTCAGTCTGCATGGAGCAGCCTGAGCTGTCAGTCTGCATGGAGCAGCCTGAGCTGTCCGTCTGCATGAAGCAACCCGAGCTGTCAGTTTGCAAGGAGCAGCCAGAGCTGTCAGTCTACATGAAGCAGCCAGAGCTGCCAGTCTGCAAGGAGCTGCCAGTCTGCAAGGAGCTGCCAGTCTGCAAGGAGCTGCCAGTCTGCAAGGAGCTGCCAGCCTGCAAGGAGCTGCCAGCCTGCAAGGAGCTGTCAGTCTGCATGGAGCTGCCAGTCTCCAAGGAGCCGCCAGAGCTGCCTGTCTGCAAGGAGCCGCCAGAGCTGCCAGTCTGCAAGGAGCCGCCAGAGCTGCCAGTCTGCAAGGAGCCGCCAGAGCTGCCAGTCTGCAAGGAGCCGCCAGAGCTGCCAGTTAGCATGGAGCAGCCAGGGCCGCCAGTCAGCATTGAGCAGCCAGTCAGCATGGAGCAGCTGGAGCTGCCAGTCGGCATGGAGCTGCCAGTCAGTATGGAGCAGCCAGAGCCGCCAGTCAGCATGGAGCAGCCAGTCAGCATGGAGCAGCCAGAGCTGCCAGTCGGCATGGAGCTGCCAGTCGGCATGGAGCTGCCAGTCGGCATGGAGCTGCCAGTCAGCATGGAGCAGCCAGAGCTGCCAGTCAGTATTGAGCAGCCAGTCAGCATGGAGCAGCCAGATCTGCCGGTCGACCAGACTCTCCCAGATCTGCCGGTCGACCAGACTCTCCCAGATCTGCCGGTCGACCAGACTCTCCCAGATCTGCCGGTCGACCAGACTCTTCCAGAGCTGCCAGTCGACCAGACTCTTCCAGATCTGCCCGTCGTCCAGACTCTTCCAGATCTGCCCGTCGTCCAGACTCTTCCAGATCTGCCCGTCGTCCAGACTCTTCCAGATCTGCCAGTCGTCCAGACTCTTCCAGATCTGCCAATCGTCCAGACTCTTCCAGATCTGCCAGTCGACCAGACTCTTCCAGATCTGCCAGTCGACCAGACTCTTCCAGATCTGCCCGTCGTCCAGACTCTTCCAGATCTGCCCGTCGTCCAGACTCTTCCAGATCTGCCCGTCGTCCAGACTCTTCCAGATCTGACAGTCGTCCAGACTCTTCCAGATCTGACAGTCGTCCAGACTCTTCCAGATCTGACAGTCGTCCAGACTCTTCCAGATCTGACAGTCGTCCAGACTCTTCCAGATCTGACAGTCGTCCAGACTCTTCCAGATCTGACAGTCGTCCAGACTCTTCCAGATCTGACAGTCGTCCAGACTCTTCCAGATCTGACAGTCGTCCAGACTCTTCCAGATCTGCCACTCGTCCAGACTCTTCCAGATCTGCCAGTCGACCAGACTCTTCCAGATCTGCCAGTCGACCAGACTTTTCCAGATCTGCCAGTCGACCAGACTCTTCCAGATCTGCCAGTCGACCAGACTCTTCCAGATCCGCCAGTCGTCCAGACTCTCTCAGATCCGCCAGTCGACCAGATTCTCCCAGATCCGCCAGTCGACCAGATTCTCCCAGATCCGCCAGTCGACCAGATTCTCCCAGATCCGCCAGTCGCCCAGATTCTCCCAGATCCGCCAGTCGACCAGATTCTCCCAGATCCGCCAGTCGACCAGATTCTCCCAGATCCGCCAGTCGACCAGATTCTCCCAGATCCGCCAGTCGACCAGATTCTCCCAGATCCGCCAGTCGACCAGATTCTTCCAGATCTGCTAGTCGACCAGGATCTGCTGAAACCGCCAGCCAGCCAGGTTCTGGTAGTTTCTACTACCTGCCTGGGCTTCTTCTCAGTGCTGAGCTTCTTCTCAGTGCTGAGCTTCCTCTCAGTGCTGAGCTACCCATCTGTCCCGAGTTACCTCTGTCCCGAGCTGTCCCTCTGTCCCATGTTATCATTGTGGTGGGTAACCTATTTAGGGACGTTTAGGAGGGGGATTAAAACTGTCATGGAGTGGGGTCCACGTCCAGTGCCAGAGCCGCCACCGCGGACAGATGCCCACCCAGACCCTCCCCTATAGGTTCAGGTTTTGCGGCCGGAGTCCGCACCTTGGGGGGGGGGGTACTGTCACGCCCTGACCATAGTTTACTTTGTATTTTCTATGTTTTGATTGGTCAGGGTGTGATCTGAGTGGGTATTCTATGTTTCATGTCTTGTTTGTCTATTTCTATGTTCAGCCTGATATGGTTCTCAGTCAGAGGCAGGTGTTCGTCATTGTCTCTGATTGGGAACCATATTTAGGTAGCCTGGGTTTCACTGTGTGTTTGTGGGTGATTGTTCCTGTCCTTAGTGTTAGTTTGCACCAGTTTAGGCTGTTTCGGTTTTCATTACGTTTATTATTTTGCACTGTTTGTATTTAGATTTGTGTTGCTATAGTCAATAAACATGGATCGTAATCTACACGCCGCATTTTGGTCCGACTCTCCTTCTCATCAAGAAAACCGTGACACTACTTAATATAATGTTTACATACCCTACATTATTTATCTCATATGTATACGTATATACTGTACTCTATGTAATCTACTGCATCTTTATGTAATACATGTATCACTAGCCACTTTAAACTATGCCACTTTGTTTACATACTCATCTCATATGTATATACTGTACTCGATACCATCTACTGCATCTTGCCTATGCCGCTCTGTACCATCACTCATTCATATATCTTTATGTACATATTCTTTATCCCTTTACACTTGTGTGTATAAGGTAGTAGTTTTGGAATTGTTAGCTAGATTACTCGTTGGTTATTACTGCATTGTCGGAACTAGAAGCACAAGCATTTCGCTACACTCGCATTAACATCTGCTAACCATGTGTATGTGACAAATAAAATTTGATTTGATGTGGTTGTCAATCCTGTTGGCCAGCGTTATCAGGGCCTCTCCTAGTTCCCGATCGGCCAGTTCATCCTTGATGGGGATAGACAGACCCTGATGGAAAGCAGTGACCAGTGATTCAGTATTCCACCCACTCTCGGCAGTGAGGGTGCAGAAGTCAATGGCGAAGTCAGCCACTGGTCTGGCACCTTGGCGGAGGTTGAACAGTCGGCTTTCTGCTTCTCGTCCGCCGACTAGGTGGTAGTCGCTGCTCGGCACACTCGTCACAGCTCAGCAGTGAAGGCTAATATGAAGCTGCAGAAAGGTGGCTGCTGTTCCCACTCCCCCATTGCCCAAACCAGGGCTTTGCCCAAGAGCATAGAGATGATGCAGGCGATCATGGCCCTGATAGGTGTGGAATGACGAGGACTGTAGCTCGAACACCAGAGAGGACTGAGTGAGGAACCCCTTGCATCCTTTGCCTGTTTGATGGTTCGTCGGAAGGCATAGCAGGATTTCTTATAAGCGTCCAGGTTAGAGTCCCGCTCCTTGAAAGCGGCAGCTCTACCCTTTAGTTCAATGTGGATGTTGCCTGTAATACATGGCTTCTGGTTGGGGTATGTACGTACATTCACTGTGGGGACGACGTCATCGATGCACTTATTGATGAAGCCAGTGACTGATGTGGTGTACACCTCAATGCCATCGGAAGAATCCCGGAACATATTCCAGTCTGTGCTAGCAAAACAGTCTTGTAGCTTAGCATCTGCTTCATCTGACCACTTTCTTATTGACCAAGTCACTGGTGCTTCCTGCTTTAGTTTTTGATTGTAAGCAGGAATCAGGAGGATATAATTATGGTCAGATTTGCCAAATGGAGGGCAAGGAAGAGTTTTGTACGCATCTGTGTGTGGAGTAAAGGTGCTCTAGAGTGCTTTCCCTCTGTTTGCAGACTTAACATGCTGATAGAAATTAGGTAAAACTGATTTGAGTTTCCCTGCATCAATGTCCCCGGCCACTAGGAGCGCCGCCTATGGATGAGCATTTTCCTGTTTGCTTATGGCCGTATACAGCTCATTGAGTGCGGTCTTAGTGCCAGCATCGGTCTGCGGTGGTATATAGACAGCTATGAAAAATATAGATGTTAACTCTCTTGGTAAATAGTGTGGTCTACAGCTTATCTTGAGATCTCTACCTCAGGCGAGCAAAACCTTGAGACTTCCTTAGATTTTGTGCACTCTGTTGTTTACAAATATACATATGTACATGTTCTATCTTGCCAAAAAAGCTGGTTACACTAGTGACCATATCCCCAGTGCATCCATGCGGAGGTGTTGCTAACATTTGACCTCAAATTTGAATGTATGAAAAATACCGGTGTTTTAGTCTTTTGAGGTTCTGGTCATGCAATCTATGCAGCATACCCAATCACTTTTTATAGCCACTGTTTAAAGGCCTCCCGGGCCATATACAGAATTCCTCACTGATTCCATGAATTCCTATCGGAACTCATAGTCATGGCAGATAATATTCACATTTTTGGTGACTTCAATATTCACAAGGAGAAGTCCACAGACCCACACCAAAAAGCTTTTGGAGCCATCATCGACTTTTATCGAACATGTCTCCGGACCTACAGTACGCATTGCCACAATCATAATCTGGATCTAGTTGTCCCGTGGAATAGATATTATCACGTTTGCAATCACAAAAAATAATCTGTTCAGACCCCAACCAAGGATTTTCAAAAACTGAGCTATTTATTCTCAGACAACCCAAAGATTGCTAGATGTCCTTCCAGACTCCCTCCACCTACCCAAAGACATCGGAGTACTAAAATCAGTTAACCACCTAACCAAGGACCTAAACTTAACCTTGCGTAATATTCTATCAAATCAAATCAAATTGTATTTGTCACATGTGCTGAATAGAACAGGTGTGTATGTATACCTTAAAGTGAAATGCTTACTTACAAGCCCTTAACCAACAATGCAGTTTTAAGAAAATAGCAACAAAAAAAGTAATAGATAAGAATAACAAATAATTAAAGAGCAGCAGTAACAATAGCAGGGCTATTGACAGGGGGTACTGGTACCGAGTCAATCTGTCAGTGTTGACACGTTGTCTAGATTCATTTGCACTGCTAAAAACACACAAAAAAATGTGTCACAAGAATCTCCCTAGTATACAAAAATACCCAAGCCCTGAAGCAAGCTTCCAGAAAATTGGAACGGAAATAGTGCACCACCAAATTGGAAGTCTTCCGACTAGCTTGGAAAGACAGTAGCGTTCACTATCGAAAAGCCCTCACTGCTGCCCAAACAGCCTATTTTTCCAACCTGATAGAGTCACTCGGGAAACACAATGTCAACATTCAATGCTATGCAGACAACACACAGCTGTACATCACAATGAAATATAGTGAATCCCCAAGACTGCCTACCCTGGAAGCCTGTGGTTCAGACATAAGGAAGTGGATTACGGAAAATCTTTTACTTTTAAACTCAGACAAAACAGAGATGCCAGTTCTAGGTCCCAATAAAAAAATAGATCTGCTGTCAGATCTGAAAATGAATCTTGATGGTTGTACTGTCGTCTCAAATAAAACTACCCGGAAAAGGCACTAAATAAACTTCAGCTGGTGCTAAATACGCCTGCTAAACTCTTGACTAGAACCAAACAATGTGATCACATTAGCCAGTGCTAGCCTCTACACTGGCTTCCTCTTAAGGCTAAGGCTGATTTCAAGGTTTTTCTGCTAACCTACAAAGCATTACATGGACTTACTACCTAGCTCGCCGATTTGGTTCTGCTGTACATACCTACACGTACGCTACTGTCACAAGACGCAGGCCTCCGTGTTGTTCGTAGAATTTCTAAGCAAACAGCTGGACGCAGGATTTTCAACTACAGAGTTCAATTTTTATGGAATGGTCTGCCGATCCATGTGAGAGACGCATACTTTGTCTCAACCTTTAAGTGTTTACTGAAGACTAAGCTCTTTGGTAGGTGCTATGGTTAGGTGTAGTCTGGTCTAGGGGTGCGATGGTGAATGACAAGGCACTGGAGTGACGAACCACCCTTGCTGTCTCAGCCTGTTGGCTCCCCTACAATCTCCACTGGAATTCTCTGCCTCTGACCATACTACTGGGCTGAATCACTGGCTTGCTTGCGCTCTTCCTTCCTTCCTGTCCTCAGGTTCATGCTGTGAGGTGATCTTTGTGGACTAGAGGCGACAGGTAGCCTAGTGGTTAGAGTGTTGGGCCAGTAACCAAAAGGTTGCTTGATCGAATCCCCGAGCTGGCAAGGTAAAAATATGTTGTTCAGCCCCTGAACAAGTCAGTTAATCCACTGTTCCTAGGCTGTCATTGTAAATAATAATTTGTTCTTAACTGACTTGCCTAGTTAAAGGGAAACTTTTTTGGACAATATTCCGGAGGGTAATTACAAATGTGGCCAATGTGCTCAAAGCAGCTTTACGTACAAATACCACTAATTGTGGTATGTCCTTGTGGTCTTACCTAGGGAAACCCCATAGAAGCCTTGAGATACGGATCAGTGAGCATCGCAGCAATATACGGACAGGTGAAACAAAAAAATCTAGTTAAGTTTCATGTCAAGTCCAACAGCAGTTACCTAGCCATCTGCAGCCATCGCCCAACTATTTTGAGATAAAAGTACAGCTGTCACGCTCACCAACAAATGATAGTTTTCAAAAACTGAATTTGAATGATTTCAGTAGACTATTTAATTTTTTGTGTGTTTTTTTATTTATTTAATTTCACCTTTATTTAAACAGGTTGGCCAGTTGAGAACAAGTTCTCATTTAGAACCGCGACCTGGCCAAGATACAATTGAGCTACAATTGAGCTACAATTACTGCCATGAATGCCTCTGCTGATCCTACAGCTATTGTATGCTGTAATCATGTGCCTATGAACCAGAGTTATACTGTTAGCAATGAGGTGGTATGCCCTAGCAGGAAGTCCACTGTGTGCAGTTCACCCTGCACTAACATAAATAACCTGAGCATGCCTACGTCAGGTATGCGTAAATGGTTGTAAAGGAGTCAGGTGCAGGAGAACAGATATTGTGTAGCCAACAGTCTTTTATTTTGGCGAACCAAAAACACACGGCAAAGTGAACACGAAATAACAATATGGGTTAACATAACCCAGCGCAACAGACCACACAAAGACATGAGGGAAACAGAGGGTTAAATACACAACACATAATGAGGGAAATGAGAACCAGGTGTGTGGGAAAACAAGACAAGACAAATGGAAAATTAAAAATGGATCGGCGATGGCTAGAAGACCGGCGACCTCGACCGCCGAGCACTGCCTGAACAAGGAGAGGCATTGATTCGGCAGAAGTCGTGGCAGTCTACCTCTGCTAAGCAATAATAAAGCATCCCAGAAAAGGGCTAAAAATAGCCCGTGTTAACATATGTAGCTTAAGAAACAAGGTTAATGAAATCCATAATTTGCTAGTAACAGATAACATTCATATTCTGACAATCTTTGAAACTTACTTAGATAATATATTTGATGATACAGTGGTAGCAATACATGGTTATAAGAGCTACAGAAAAGACATAAATGCCAAAGGTGGTGTGGTCGTTTATATTCAGAACCAAATTCATGTAAAGCTTTGAGAGGATCTCATGTTAAATACTGTTGAAGTAATATGGCTACAGGTTCATCTGCATCACCTAAAGCCCATTCTGGTGGGAAGCTGCTATAGACCACAAAGGGCTCACAGTCAGTATCTGGATAACATTTTTGAAATGATTGATCATGTATGTGATATCAACAGAAAGGTATATTTTCTGGATGATTTAAATATTGACTGGGTTTCATCAGGCTGCCCACTCTAGAGAAAGCTTCAAACTGTAACCAGTGGTGTAAGTACTTAAGTAAAAATACTTTAATGTACTACTTAAGTAGTTTTTTGGGGTGTCTGTACTTTACTTTTTTTTAAATTACTTTTACTTTTACTTCACTACATGCCTAAAGAAGATAATGTACTTTTTACTCCATACGTTTTCCCTGACAACCAAAAGTACTCGTTACACTTAACTTAGCACGACAGGAAAATTGTGAAATTCACGCACTTATCAACAG
Organism: Oncorhynchus mykiss; assembly: GCF_057628025.1. Lineage (NCBI taxonomy): Eukaryota > Metazoa > Chordata > Actinopteri > Salmoniformes > Salmonidae > Oncorhynchus > Oncorhynchus mykiss. Next base: position 34,028,417 of record NC_143025.1, read on the forward strand.
AACACGTGGTTATCCCTACTGCCTCTGATCGGACTGTCAACCTACCAGGGTAGTTACAAACAGCACAGGAATGAAATCATCAACATGTATTGATGACATCTTTACTGATGCTGCAGAAATGTGCTTGAAAGCAGTATCCAAACCCATCGGTTGAGGTGATCACAATATAGTAGCCATATCTAGGAATACCGAAGTTCCAAAGGCTGGGCCTAATATTGTGTATAAGAGGTAAAACATTACGTTTTGTAGTGATTCCTATGTTGTTGAATATTTGTTGGTCCGTGGTGTGTAATGAGAAGCAACCAGATGCTGCACTTGACACATTTAATAAAATTGAATTCCAGTTACTGATAAGAATGACTATAAAAACGGTTAAATACCCATGGATTGATGAGGAATTGAAAAATTGTATGGTTGAGAGGGATGAGGCAAAATAAATGGCAAATAAGTCTGGCTGCACAACCGATTGGCAAACGTACTGCAAATTGAGAAATCATGTAAACTGAACTAAACTGACTAAACTGTAAACTGACTAAACTGAATAAAAAGAAGAAGAAGCTACACAATGAAACAAATATAAATTATAGTAAAAAATAATGACATAAAGAATGATAGTAAAAGCTTTGGAGCAACTTAAATGACATTTTGGGCAAAAAGGCAAACTCCGCTCCATCATTCAATGAATCAGATTGCTCATTCATCACATTGGCAAGATTATCAAATTTAGGCATGACATGCCAGCATCAAACGCTGATACTACACATCAAAGTATATCTGACCAAATTACGAAACACAAGCGTTGTAATTTTGAATTCCCTAAAGTGAGTGTGGAAGAGGGTGAAAAAAGTATTGTTGTCTATCAACAATGACAAGCCACCAGGGTCTGACAACTTGGATGGAAAATTACTGAGGGTAATAGCGGACGATATTACCACTCCTATTTGCCATACCTTCAATTGAAGCCTACTAGAAAGTGTGTGACCTCAGGCCTGGAGGGAAGCAAAAGTAATGTTCCCTAAGAATAGTAAAGCCCCCTTTACTGGCTTAAATAGCCAACTAATCAGGATGTTATCAACCCTTAGTAAACTTTTTTTTAAATGGTGTTTGACTATTTTATAGTAAACAAATTGACAACAGACTTTGAGTACGCTTATAGGCAAGGACACTCAACAAGCACAGCACTTAAACAAATGACTGATGATTGGCTGAGAGAAATTGATAATAAAAAGATTGTGGTCGCTGTTTTGTTAGACTTCAGGGCAGCTTTTGACATCATTGGTCATAGTCTAATGCTAGAAAAACGTATGTGTTATGGCTATACACCCCCTGCTAAATTTGTGGATAAAGAGTTACCTGTCTAACAGAACAGAGGGTGTTCTTTAATGGAAGCCTATCCAACATAATCCAGGTAAAATCAGGAATTCCCCAGGCTCGAGTCAAGTGTGATATTTGTCAGCATAAAGTGACTCATTCGTGTACTAGTTGTGGCTTTCGTTCAAAATAAACAAGTTATACTATAATGCAGAGTTACCAACACATTCTTTCTGATCATCTTTTATAAATAAAATGTTTGACCAAGTTAATCTGCTCATGTTGTGTGTGTATGTGCATGTGCAGTAGACTGATAGCCATTGTCACACCCTGGTCAAAGTATTTTGTGTTTATCTTTATTTATTTGGTCAGGCCAGGGTGTGGCATGGGTTTTTGTATGTGGTGTGTATGTATGGGGATTGTAGCTAGTGGGGTGTTCTAGCTAAGTCTATGGCTGTCTGAAGTGGTTCTCAATCAGAGGCAGGTGTTTATCGTTGTCTCTGATTGGGAACCATATTTAGTCAGCCATATTCTTTGAGTTTGTCGTGGGTGATTGTCCTTAGTGTCCTGATGTCATTGGTCTTTGTTAGGTTACACAAGTATAGGCTGTTTCGGTTTTCGTTAAGTTTATTGTTTTGGTAGTGTTTGTGTTTAGTGTGTTACTTCATTAAACATGGATCGCAATAGACACGCCGCATTTTGGTCCGACTCTCCTTCTCACCAAGAAAACCGTTACAGCCATAGACAATCTGCAGAAAATATTGTAGCCTAATGTTGAAAGTATTCCGATGTATTGATTGGGAATGGCATGGATAGGTCTAAAAAAATATCAGGAGAACTTCTCTCTTCAAGTATGCATCTTTTATTAACTATCCGGATGGTAGGCTACAATTGTGTCATGGATGACACAATTGGCTAATTCTGTAAGCCCAAAGGATATCTACATTTATTTTAGAAGAAAAAGGCTATTATAATGAGTTAGACCTGAGTTATAGAAATACCCTACCAAAATATGTCTTAACACACAGCACTCACTAGCATCCTAAAATCACCACATAAAAATCCTCTAATGTAAAGAATATGGTCAACAGAAACTAAATGAACAGATCTCTGAACACCTCAAAATATTCTACATCCAATTATAGCATTGTCATAGTGGGAATCGCCTACTAACATAGACCTTCAAATCCCAATTGTTGGAAATAACATGGGAATGCAGATGGGAGACTCCACCTTACGTTGCCTATTCAAAATAGGGAGGCGAGGGGGGGCTGTCACTTTGCCATACCCTAAATTTAGCTGAAATGACGCACCTGATATTAATAAACAGACTTCCAAACGTGGGTCTGAAGCATACCCTCTTCCTCTCTGTCAAAAAAACAAAAAGTTATTAGAGCAGTAAAAATACATGTTTTGTCATACCCGTGGTATACGGTCTGATATACCATGGCTGTCAGCCAATCAGCATTCATGGCTCGAACCACCCAATTCATAATTAAGCAACAAGGCAGAAGGGGGTGTGGTATATGGCCAATATAACACGGCTAAGGGCTTATCTTAAGCATGACACAATGCGGAGTGCCTGGATACAGCCCTTAGCCGTGGTATATTGGCCATATTCCACAAACCCCTGAGGTGCCTTATTGCTATTCTAAACTGGTTACCAACATTATTAGAGCAGTAAAAATAAATGTTTTGTCATACCCGTGGTATTTAAAAAAATATATATATATATATATTATTTAAACTTTATTTAACCGGGAAGGGCTCATTGAGATTTAAAATCTCTTTTTCAAGAGCGTCCTGGTCAAGATAGGCAGCACCAAGTCATTACAAAAATTACAGACAAACAACATGGAAAAACTACAAGTAATCCAGTAAAAACCATAGAATTCACAAGAGTATAACAAAATCAAAAACATTGACCGGTCAGGGAATCAGTCTAAACATCATTCATCCGTGATTTAAAAATACTAATCGGGACAAGTTCTTCCAGTTTAAAAGTATTTTGTAAGGCGTTCCAAGATGATGATGCAGAGTACATGAAAGCCCTTTTACCAAATTCAGTTTGGACATTTGGAACAGTTAGCAGGATAAAGTCCAGCGAACGAAGAGAGTACCCACCACATTTCTGAACAATACAAATGCCCAAATAAAAAGGTATTAAACCCAAAATGGCTTTGTAAATAAAAGTATACCAGTAACTGAGCCTACGAGTGACTAGAGAAGGCCAGCCAACCCTGGTATACAAAGTGCCGTGGTGCGTAAGGGTTTTGCAGTATAAAATAAATCTCAAAGTGCCATGGTAAAGGGTGTCAATTGATCTTAAACACTGAGCGGAAGCATTCATATATAAAATATCCTCATAGTCTAGTAAAGGCATAAATGTAGCTGATATACTAGCCTCCTTCTGGTTCAAAAGAAAAACAGGCCTAAAATAAAATCCCGATTTCAGTTTAATTTTTTTTTGTAAATGGTTGAATATGCAATTTAAAAGAGAGGTCGTCATCAATTAAAATTCCAAGATATTTATATGAGGTTACAGTCTCAATCTCATTGCCCTGACAGGTAATAATAGGTGAAAAGTTCAGAGGTCTATTTCTCGCTTTAGAAAACACCATTAGTTTAGTCAGTATTGAGGATAAGCTTCAATTGACACAAGGTATGTTGAACAGTATAAAAAGCAGTTTACTAGTTCTGGAAAGCTTTTGTAAGAGCATAAAAATTACGTTGCGCATTTTGGAAATTTTTGTCTAAATTATTTATAGAAATAGTGAATAAGAGAGGACCAAGTACAGAGCCTTGGGGCACACCATTACAGACAGACAATTTAACAGACATGAGCCCATCAAATTGAGTGCACTGAGTTCTATCAGACAGATAGTTAGCAAACCATGCAACTGCATGCTCCGAAAGACCTACACTCGACAATCTCTGTCTTAGTATATAGCATGATCAACTGTATCAAAAGCTTTAGAGAGATCAATAAAAAAGTGAGACACAGTGCTGTTTTTTTGTCAAGGGCTTCAGTGAAATCATTTAAAACCTTCATGGCTGCTGTAATTGTGCTATGCTTCTTCCTGAAGCCCGATTGGTACATTGATAAAAATAGAGTTAGTAAATAAAAACTCTTTTAGCTGTTCACTCACAAGGGTTTGAAGTATTTTCACCAGGGGTGACAGCTTTGAGATTGGCCTATAATTATTTAAGAGTTGGATCTCCCCCTTTTAAAAGTGGTAGGACAAATGCTGATTTCCAGATCTTTGGAATTTCATTACATTCCAGGGTATACAGTCTGATATACCAAGGCTGTCAGACAATCAGAATTCAGGGATCGAACCACCCAGTTTATAATTTAAAAACCGCATTCCAGCGGTGTCTGCATTCGTAAATTGCCTCCACTGTATCAGGGAGTGCTCTGGGTCGTTTGCAAATTCAGAGCGTTACATTCAGAGCGTTATCATATTGTCTGTTCGTAAATTCAGAGCGCACACTGGACGCTCTTGTCGAGGAGTAGGGTTGATTCGAGCGTTCTGACCTCGCAACAGCAGTCAAGCAAACTGGCTAAAGTTGGATAGCTTGTTACAGTAGCTACTTCCAGACACAAATGAGAGATAACTTAACTCTGACCATTTCACTCGCTCTAGCAGAGTTGGTAAGGCTGTTTTGATATCTAGAACGTTAGTGACAAACCGAGCTGCTGGCAATCATTTAATTACGGGTTTTTTTGCAGACCTTTAGGCTACTGACACTGGTCAGATTCTACCGGTAATGCACGTTTGTAAATTCGTCAGTTATTCTGCGCTCTGGCACATTCAGTGCTCTGATATAGGAGTAGATGGACCGAGTGACTTTACAAACTGCTGACAATCTGTAGAGTATGTTCAAATTGAATTTCATTCAACATTCGCGACAGACAGGTGACGTATGGTTTTCGTCAATACAAACGGACAACATAAAAACTTTGCGTCGGGTCTACCCAACAGGTTGTCCAACTCTTAGTTTGTGGTGAAACCCTGCGACAAACTTTATGACACACTTTATAACACAGACTCTATAATGCATGTTTATCGAAATGTTTCATCCGATTTTACTCCATTGTAGGCTAAAATGTATTCTGTATGTAATATTTCGCAATAATAATGTTTGCTTACACGCCACTAAAATAAACGACTATCGTGACAGCAGTCAAATGCCTGATGAACCTTAAAATCACTATAATAAGATGCCTATTCAATAAGAGGCTCGGCGCCTATAGGCTGTACGCTATAGCCTGTCTATCATAAACTGTCAAAATATATGCGCATATCTTTCTCACTAGAAAGCTTAGTCATTCATTCATAGGCTGCATTATGCCACTTACCTCTACAACGTTCCCCTATCTCCCCCCAAGCAAACCATGAGCATACTCCTCTCAGCGTGCGAACCATATAGTAATTTAAGACATGCCAAACTCGGGGTGGGCGGGGCTACTGAAAATGAACCATAATGTGGGGACAGTTTGTGCATCCTACACTGATATTAAATCATGCACCCACTTCACTATCTGTATGCCAGGCCCAGGGGTACAACTTTCAATAGGGACTGGTGGGGACATGAGCCCCCCCCCCCCACATTCTGAAATTGCATTCTTGTCCTTCAAGTTTTATCATTGCACTGTTATACAAAACCTGGCTTCAGTGTGCTTTAGGACCATGTGGTAGGCTGTTTTCTAGTTTCAGACTGCTGGATTCAGGACAGCGTGGACATCACAGAGCAGAGGGTGTTGACAGGCTGTGTGAAGGCAACGCTTCTGAAAGGATACATTATAGGACCAGGACTGGAGAGATGAACAGAGGCAGCTGCTGTCTGTGTAATTCCTTTTCTCTTAGTTTTAAAAGCAAGCAGAGCAGAAACTGGCTACTCTTTAGTTGACAGATCTAGCTGGCAAAGTAACTGTTGTTTGACAGACAAAAAAGTATTTATTCCCAGTGCTGAGCTACTACTGTAACTGACATGTTACGTTAGCTCATGTTTCATCCCCTCTCAACTGAAGTGAATGAACTACTACTGTTAGCAGCTAGTTAGCTAGCTATTAGCTACCACAGACAGTTCAGCTCTAAAAAATCAAATTAAATCAAACTTACGGTGAAATGTTTACTTACAAGCCCTTAAACAACATTGCAGTTTAAGAAAAATACCCGCCATCCCCCCAAAATAAGAAATAAAAGTAACCAATAATTAAAGAGCAGCAGTAAAATAACAATAGCGAGGGTATATACAGGGGGTACCAGTACAGAGTCAACAATGTTGTGGGGGCACCGGTTAGTCAAGGTTATTGAGGTAATATGTACATGTAGGTACAGTTATTAAAGTGACTATGCATAGATAATAACAGAGTAGCAGTAGCGTAAGGCGGGGGGTAGTGCAAAAAGTCTGGGTAGCCATTTGATTAGATGTTCAGGAGTCTTGTGGCTTGGGGGTAGAAGCTGTAGAAGCCTCTTGGACCTAGACTTGGCGCTCGAGTACCGCTTGCTGTGCGGTAACAGAGCGAACAGTCTATGACTAGGGTGGCTGGAATATTTGACAACTTTTAGGGACTTCCTCTGACACTGCCTGGTATGGCAGGAAGCTTGGCCCCCAGTGATGTACTGGGCCGTACACACTACCATCTATAGTGCCTTGTGGTCAGAGGCCGAGCAGTTGCCATACCAGGCAGTGATGCAACCTGTCAGGATGCTCTCAATGGTGCAGCTGTAGAACCTTTTGAGGATCTCAGGACCCATGCCGGTCAGGTCTCCGACCTCCTCCCTATAGGCTGTCTCGTCGTTGTCGGTGATCAGGCTGACACTGTTGTGTCATTGTCAAATTTAATGATGGTGTTGGAGTCGTGCCTCGCCGTGCAGTCATGAGTGGACAGGGAGTACAGGAGGGGGACTGAGCACACACCCCTGAGGTTACAGGCCTCTCTCATCTTTTTAAGTGGGAGAACTTGCACAATTGGTGTCTGACTAAATACTTTTTTGCCCCACTGTAGGTGTTCCTTTTGGCCAGGTGTGAAAGGGCAGTGTGGAGTGCAATAGAGATTGGAGTATGCAAATTAGAGTATGCAAATTGGTGTGGGTCTAGGGTTTCTGGGATAATGGTGTTGATGTGAGCCATGACCAGCCTTTCAAAGCACTCCATGGCTACAGACGTGAGTGCTACGGGTCGGTAGTCAATTAGGCAGGTTACCTTAGTGTTCTTGGGCACAGGGACTATGGTGGTCTGCTTGAAACATGTTGGTATTACAGACTCAGACACTGAGATGTTGAAAATGACGGTGAAGACACTTGCCAGTTGGTCAGCGCATGCTCGGACTACACGTCCTGGTAATCAGTCTGGCCCTGCGGCCTTGTGAATGTTGACCTGTTTAAAGGTCTTACTCACATCGGCTGCGAAGCGCGCAATCTCACAGTCGTCTGGAACAGCTGATGCTCTCATGCATGTTTCAGTGTTACTTGCCTTGAAGCGAGCATAGAAGTAATTTAGCTCGTCTCGTAGGCTTGTGTCACTGGTAGCTCTCGGCTGTGCTTCCCTGTGTAATCTGTAATAGTTTGCAAGCCCTGCCACATCCGACGAGTGTCGAGACCGGTGTAGTACGATTCGATCATAGTCTTGTATTGACGCTTTGTCTGTTTGATGGTTCGTCTGAGGGCATAGCAGGATTTCTTATAAGCTTCCGGGTTAGAGTCTTGCTCCTTGAAAGTGGCAGCTCTACCCTTTAGCTCAGTGCGGATGTTGCCTGTAATCCATGGCTTCTGGTTGGGGTATGTACTGTACATACAGTCACTGTGGGGACAACATCATCGATGCACTTATTGATGAAGCAAGTGACTGATGTGGTGTACTCCTCAATGCCATCATATTACTTCCTTTTGTCCCATTTCAACAGAAGTACATGTTATTATGTACCATTGTACCATTAGCTAGAACTAGCCAAATGTTGGCTAATGTTAGCTAGCTAGCTCACTAACTTTAGCTATTATTTTACCTCAATCAGACTAGACCTGAATGAAACAATGAAACCAGCAGCCAAACAATTGAAGATTGATATTCAGATGTTTTTTCAGCGCAATGTGAGTCTTTATTAGTCAGTATGCCAATGTAACATTATCTGTCAGTTCCCCTAGCTAATTACATATTTTTCACACTGACACAGTATAAGCATCTCTACAGGCTTCACTGTCATGGTGCACAGTCAGTACACAACACTATGCTCATCATGTCTTAGCAGGATCAGATGGTGACATATATATCTGCAGGGTCAGACAGCCAGTCCACAGGTGAATTTTGCAGTATATTATAAAAATATGGGGCGGCAGGGTAGCCTAGCGTTGGACTAGTAACCGGAAGGTTGCAAGTTCAAATCCCCGAGCTGACAAGGTACAAATCTGTCGTTCTGCCCCGGAACAGGAAATTAGCCCACTGTTCCTAGGCCGTCATTGAAAATAAGAATTTGTTCTTAACTGACTTGCCTAGTTAAATAAAGGTAAAATAAAAAAAATATTTTAAAAATCAGTGAATGGATACAAAGTTCCATCTTGTGTTGATGGGTAGGCTACAGTCTGGGATCTGGGAATAATGGCCATTTCAATTATTGAACCAATGTTTCTATTCATGGATTATATAATGTATAATGTACACCAAGGTAATTCTTTGTCATGCATCATCTGAGAAGGATCAGATGGTGACAGGTCTCATCGGGGTCAGGAAGCCAGGGAAGACCTGTCTATGACTGCGCACTGAGGTGAACGTTTGCAGATACAACACTTTGTTCTCTCTGTGCAGCAAACACTGGACAAGCAAGAAGCTTCAAAGATTGAAATTATTTTAACCTCAGACTGGCAGACTGACAAATCTTAAAAGTTGATTTCCAAACTGTATCCCTATGACGCAAAACATGTAAAACAAAAAATGTGAGGAAGATCTGGGCGATGCTATTGATGATGATGAATGGATACAGATATGTTAGAATGCCCATTTATGTTCATAACATTTCAGACATAAATGATTGCATTTTAAGATCATTCATAGAATGTACTATATTCCAGTGGAACTCAATATCATGCACTCAGAAATGTATTCCTCTGCTGGAGGTGTAAAACACAAAAGGGGACATATTTGCATATGTTATGGTCTTGTGAAGACTGGCTGAATTATGGCAGAGTATGTTATTTTATCTCAGCATGTCTACAGATTCTCCCTTCTCCCTGTTTTTGTTTGCTTGTAAATGTTGACACTGGAGTCTGTTATCAGAAGAAACTATGTAACCTAGCATTTATAGTGGCTAAGAAATGCATTGCTATTAATTGGAAGGTTGGATATCCTCCCACAATGGATGGAAGAAATGTCAAGTTATGTATCACTAGATTTGATTTATTATAAGATTAAGGGTATACTGTGCAACTTTCATAAGATCTGGATGCCTTATGGAATACTGTACGACAAAAGGAGTCTGTATTGAAAACATGCCCATGTCAGGGGAGATACATATTTAGGCAATCCCTAGCTGCTGGGCTAATCAGTCCTGGCCCTGGGGGTCTGTCGTACTGTCGGTTGTCACTCCAGCCTTTGCTTAACACACCTGAAACAAATAATGAATGTTTCACTAAGATCCTAAAGCTGAGTGGGGCGTGTTGGGTTGGGGCGCTGCAGGGCCATGGACCCCTAGGGGCAGGACGGGTTGACCCAGATTTATTGTGTACAAAAAGAGCTCTACAGAATTATTAGGCCTATGATATGAATTATATGAAAGGTGTACTGTTTCTGTGTGTTAATGTGTGCTTTTATTAAACTTTTGTTTTCCAAACCTTTCCCTTGAGACATAAAAAGATGGCAAAGAAGTCGTGTTGAGGTATTGACTAGACTGGTGGGGGTCGGGCATGCAGGCGGCTCGGGCTGGCGGGGTGGACGGACTGAAATTTGATATAGAGGTTGACAATCAAAAGTATTTGTACTTTATTTCTAAGAGTTCTTCATTTGTTAGGTTATTGGTTAAAGGTGCAACACAATATTGAATTGTCATTGATTTAGTTCAGTCTTATCAATCACTTGAACATATTTAATAATTATCGTTTTACTTAGCTTGATGACTGTGGGCATTTTTGCTTACTTTTTGTTCTTCTAAATAGAGACATCTAAAAGGGTGATGAGTCATATTAGATTGTGTAGAAATGCAGGAAATGAGCTTTAGATGCCCCCCAAAAATGTGAGGACCCCCAGACCCGCTGCCAAGTTATGCAACCCACTTCTATAACCAATGTGGCTGACCTGGCCAGGCCCATGGTATGTTACCCACTGACCCATATTTCAGAATTACATTTTGACACTGTGGTTTCCCCATCAAAACATTACATTTTTCTCACAGTGATTGACTTAGGCCTATAGGTTGTTTGTTACTTCATACCAGGTTTAGGCTATAGACTAAAATACTACATGGCCATATTCACAGCATTTTTTTTTTTTACATTGCCCGACAACAAAGTGAGACAAAATAAATAATGTTGCTTGTTACACAGTTATTACGTAGCCTAATAGTTACGAAATGTATTATGTAGGCATAGTTACTCTGGTTGGTGTCTATTTAGAAAATAAACAATTATAGCATTTCATTGTAGTGTTCACATGTGACCACTTAAATAATGATAGTGCCTTCTCTCCGTCATATAGGATACTGTGGCATATCATATTCAGGAGTTTGTGACATGGGCTATAGCCTAGTGCGTCACTCTTTTCTTTTCCACAATCACTGACCGGCTGTCTTTCCACCAGCTGTCAATTTCCCATGGACCGACGCGTCAGCCTTACCCTCTGGTGTCACCTCATTAAACTGTCCCATCCCAGCCTGTTTTTTATTACTGAAAAAACATACAAATAGAAAATTACATTCTAAATTGTTTTCTAAAAACTTTTTAAGGAGAATTGGTCTCTCTCAGTCTTTTTTCTGCCATGTAATAGGTTATGAACCTGTTAGTAGTAGCAGGTTGTTTAAAATGAATTCAGGGATGGTGCCAATCTTTACAGTGAGAATAACATTGTAGCAACATTGTATAATAAAACAGTTTTAGGCCTACTCTCCAGTGATTTCAGTGTTGTTGACCTTTGTTTCACCTATTTTACTCAAGAAAGTCTACTTTTAGGAACTCAATGTGTTACAATCTGCTAATACAATAGGCGTACAATACAGTACAATACAATACAATAGGACTACAATACAATACAATGAAGGATAATACAGTGCCTTGCGAAAGTATTCGGCCCCCTTGAACTTTGCGACCTTTTGCCACATTTCAGGCTTCAAACATAAAGATATAAAACTGTATTTTTTTGTGAAGAATCAACAACAAGTGGGACACAATCATGAAGTGGAACGACATTTATTGGATATTTCAAACTTTTTTAACAAATCAAAAACTGAAAAATTGGGCGTGCAAAATTATTAACAAATTGATTGATTGATTCAATGGCGGTCAGTGCCGTTTATGATGAGGGAGGGCGTGTTCTGGTTAAGCATGCAACATATTGGCAGCCTATAGGAAAAACAACTATTATCTCACTATTTTAAGTTCCATGACATATTGTGAACTTCAGTTAATATATAACAATATATCTGAAAAGAAACCTTGATTTTTCAATTTATAGAAAGTAGATTCCTCAGTAGCCTTTCAGTAGTCAGTACTCAGTAGCCTTTACTAGTAGGCATTGCTCATAATGATATGAGTATTCCAGGACCCTGACGGTAATCTCATATCATGACTACTGAAAGGCTACTGAGAAATCGACTTTCTAGTGTAAGTGCCTGATGTAACCACCAGGCTGCTGTGTAATGCTGATTCCAGACCTCACAGCCCCTCCCTGCTCCACATGTGTTTTCCGGCTACAGTTAGTACTGAATGAGGACAGAGAGACATTCAGCAAAGTAAGCAACACTTGCAGCCCAGCCTTGGTACAGACTGCCACCATGTGGATTAATTTACCAAGGAACGAGTTACACAGCAATCTGAATTACACAGCAGAATTGTGCATGATCTGCATTAAAAAAATACACAATTGGTTAACTGCATATACTAGAAAAAATAAATAAAGGGTCAACAGTCAAACTGTTTGATTACCCTTTGAAAAATATAAGTAATAAGTTGGTTATTTATTTTGCACAATGATTAATGTCACAACTAGAGTTGCACATTTTGGGGAATATTCAGAGGTGGAAACTTTCCGTGGGAATTAACGGGTATATATTGGAATTAACGGAAATATAGGCAAATTAATATTACTACAATTTAAATGTAGATGTTTTTTGCATTGGATATATTTACCATCATATGGAGACAGAAACATACATATTTTACCTTATCATAAGTAGACGTAATTGCAAATGATTAAATCCTTCCAATAGAAAAAAAATGTGGTTACCAATTGAACTTTAATTAAATGAGTTGACTCTTCACATGGGATGATTTCACTGAACAACAAAAGAAAGGGAATATTGAATGATCCCCCAATGATCCATTGCGTCTCCCAAAAACGTTTTCATCATACATCTGTAAAATGATAGTCTAGAAACTAAAGCTTTGGTTGTCTTCCTCTCAGGCTTGCAAGTCTTCTCCCTGGACCTCTTCAATGTCTACCTCTTGAATATCAGACATCATCTTCACTGTCACTTTCCAACCTTGTTAAGGATGGCTCATTGTCAGGCCTATGGCTAAAAAAAACTCACATTTGCCCAGATGGCCACCAATTTTTCAACCCTTGTATTGGTCAGCCTGTTGCAAGCTTTGGTGTGTGTGTTCCCAAACGAGGACCAGTTGCGCTCAGAGGCGTCTGATGTTGGTGGGATTTAGAGGATGATGGAGGCAACAGGGGAAAGAGCCTCAGATCCACAAAGTCCCTTCCACCAGGTGGCTGATGAGATATATTGGCACGACTACCATATTGCATCTCCATCCCAAAGCCCTTGCTTGGAAGTGTACTTCGCCAGACTGCCAAGAACCTTGCCGTCATCCAGGCCAAGGTGGCGAGACATGGAAGTGATGACACCATAGGCCTTGATGATCTCTTCACCAGACAGGATGCTCTTGCCAGCATACTTGGGGTCCAGCATGTACGCTGCAGTGTGAATGGGCTTCGGGCAGAAGTCTTCACGCTTTTTTATGTATTTCAGAACTGCAGTTTCCTCTGCTTGGAGCAACAGTGAAGTGGGCAGTATGGATTTCTTCTCTTACATCTGCTAGCAGAGTCTGAACATCAGACAGGATGGCATTGTCTCCCTCAATCCGTGCAATGGCCACTGCTATAGGTTTCAGGAGTTTCAGGCTGCTTAACACTCTCTCCCAAAATAGATCATCCAGGAGGATCCTCTTGATGGGGCTGTCCATATCGGCAGACTGTGATATGGCCATTTGTGGTGCTCTTATTCTTCTCAATTTGCTTGGTGAGGTAGATTGCTGCTATAACTTGATGACCTTTCACATACCTAACCATTCCCCTGGCTCTCTTGTAGAGTGTATCCATTGTTTTCAGTGCCATGATGTCCTTGAGGAGCAGATTCAATGCATGAGCAGCACAGCCAATGGGTGTGATGTGAGGGTAGGACTCCTCCACTTTAAACCAAGCAGCCTTCATGTTCGCAGCATTGTCTGTCACCAGTGCAAATACCTTCTGTAGTCCAAGGTCATTGATGACTGCCTTCAGCTCATCTGCAATGTAGAGACCGGTGTGCATGTTGTCCCTTGTGTCTGTGCTCTTGTAGAATACTGGTTGAGGGGTGGAGATTATGTAGTTAATTATTCCCTGCCCACAAACATTCGACCACCCATCAGAGATGATTGCAATACAGTCTGCTTTCTCTATCATTTGCTTGACCTTCACTTGAACTCAGTTGAACCCTGCATCCAGCAAATGGGTAGGTAAAGCATGTCTGGTTGGAGGGGTGTATGCTGGGCGAAGAACATTCAGAAATCTCTTCCAATACACATTGCCTGTGAGCATCAGAGGTGAACCAGTTGCATACACAGCTCGAGAAAGACATTCATCAGCATTTCTCTGACTACGTTCCTCCATTGAGTCAAAAAAACTTCTGATTCCATGAGGACCATGAACTGTTGCTATCGATAAGGTGTCTGATTCATAATTTTCACCTCGAATAGAAGTAGAGGGACTTTTGTCAGAGGTTACTTGTTGTGAGCGCTGAGGGAACTTTATGCACTTGACCAGATGATTCTGCATCTTTTTTTGCATTCTTCACATATGATTTGGCACAGTATTTGCAAATGTACACAGCTTTTCATTATACATTAGCTGCAGAGAAATGTCTCCACATATCAGATAGTGCCCGTGGAATTTTGCTTTAAAGATGAGAAAAAAGTGAGTGAAAAAAAACAAATACAATTCCATGTACAAATAAATAGTTACAAAGTTAGATTAAACAACTCCTTTGTAAGATACATGTTTTAAAATTAAACATGTCTGGAAACAGGTGAATTAACACTCCTCAATTAGCAGGCTCAAGTAAACTAAAACCCACATGGTTGCAAGAACTAACTACCAGAAATTATTAACAATTTAGAAATGAATTAAACACACTTTGATGTAGGCTACTATTAACTAGTTAACAAAAAATAATGTATGTCAAATAAAATATATTCACCTCACCCAGAATTGTAATCAAAACTTACCAGAAAGCATGTAGTCCTTGGCTCAGACAGTGTAGTAGTATAAGCTAAATAACATATCATTAGTGTAAGATCTTGAGAATCAGCTGTACATGTGATGGAAGAGTGCACTGCACATGTGATGGAAAAATGCACTGTACATGGAGAGGGTTGCATTCCATTGAACTGGGGATGGTTTAACCAAAATATGCCACAAGACCTGCCTTATGTGTATCTCACAAAAAAGGTTGACTGTTATAAGCAAATTCTTTTGATGAATGGAAAATTTCCCGGAAAGTTTCCAACCCTTTGCAACCCTAGTCACAACTATTCTACATGGTTATTTCCCTTTATCAATCGCACTAAATTGCAGTCCACAATAGGTCAGAATGAGACCAATGCATTTCATAGCACTCCTTCCTTTACAATATACAGTGCCTTGCGAAAGTATTCTGCCCCCTTGAACTTTGCGACCTTTTGCCACATTTCAGGCTTCAAACATAAAGATATAAAACTGTATTTTTTTGTGAAGAATCAACAACAAGTGGGACACAATCATGAAGTGGAATGACATTTATTGGATATTTCAAACTTTTTTAACAAATCAAAAACTGAAAAATTGGGCGTGCAAAATTATTCAGCCCCCTTAAGTTAATACTTTGTAGCGCCACCTTTTGCTGCGATTACAGATGTAAGTCGCTTGGGGTATGTCTCTATCAGTTTTGCATATCGAGAGACTGACATTTTTTCCCATTCCTCCTTGCAAAACAGCTCGAGCTCAGTGAGGTTGGATGGAGAGCATTTGTGAACAGCAGTTTTCAGTTCTTTCCACAGATTCTCGATTGGATTCAGGTCTGGACTTTGACTTTGCCATTCTAACACCTGGATATGTTTATTTTTGAACCATTCCATTGTAGATTTTGCTTTATGTTTTGGATCATTGTCTTGTTGAAAGACAAATCTCCATCCCAGTCTCAGGTCTTTTGCAGACTCCATCAGGTTTTCTTCCAGAATGGTCCTGTATTTGGCTCCATCCATCTTCCCATCAATTTTAACCATCTTCCCTGTCCCTGCTGAAGAAAAGCAGGCCCAAACCATGATGCTGCCACCACCATGTTTGACAGTGGGGATGGTGTGTTCAGCTGTGTTGCTTTTACGCCAAACATAACGTTTTGCATTGTTGCCAAAAAGTTCAATTTTGGTTTCATCTGACCAGAGCACCTTCTTCCACATGTTTGGTGTATCTCCCAGGTGGCTTGTGGCACACTTTAAACAACACTTTTTATGGATATCTTTAAGAAATGGCTTTCTTCTTGCCACTCTTCCATAAAGGCCAGATTTGTGCAATATACGACTGATTGTTGTCCTATGGACAGAGTCTCCCACCTCAGCTGTAGATCTCTGCAGTTCATCCAGAGTGATCATGGGCCTCTTGGCTGCTTCTCTGATCAGTCTTCTCCTTGTATGAGCTGAAAGTTTAGAGGGACGGCCAGGTCTTGGTAGATTTGCAGTGGTCTGATACTCCTTCCATTTCAATATTATCGCTTGCACAGTGCTCCTTGGGATGTTTAAAGCTTGGGAAATCTTTTTGTATCCAAATCTGGCTTTAAACTTCTTCACAACAGTATCTTGGACCTGCCTGGTGTGTTCCTTGTTCTTCATGATGCTCTCTGCGCTTTTAACGGACCTCTGAGACTATCACAGTGCAGGTGCATTTATACGGAGACTTGATTACACACAGGTGGATTGTATTTATCATCATTAGTCATTTAGGTCAACATTGGATCATTCAGAGATCCTCACTGAACTTCTGGAGAGAGTTTGCTGCACTGAAAGTAAAGGGGCTGAATAATTTTGCACGCCCAATTTTTCAGTTTTTGATTTGTTAAAAAAGTTTGAAATATCCAATAAATGTCGTTCCACTTCATGATTGTGTCCCACTTGTTGTTGATTCTTCACAAAAAAATACAGTTTTATATCTTTATGTTTGAAGCCTGAAATGTGGCAAAAGGTCGCAAAGTTCAAGGGGGCCGAATACTTTCGCAAGGCACTGTATGGTTCACAGGGTTCCTGTTGTCTCTGTTTTGAATTAGTCTACACTACACTGGTATACACTGAGTATACAAAACATTAGGAACACCTTCCAAATATTGATTTGCACCCCCTTTTGCCCTCATAACATCCGCAATTTGTCAGGGCATGGACTCTACAAGGTGTCAAAAGCGTTCCACAGGGATGCTGGCACTTGTTGACTCCAATGCTTCTCACAGTTGTGTCAAGTTGGCTGGATGTCCTTTGGGCAGTGGACCATTCTTGATACACATGGGAAACTGTTGAGCGTGAAAAACACAGCAGCGTTGCAGTTCTTGACACACTCAAACCGGTGCACCTGGCACCTACTACTATTCCCTGTTCAAAGGCACTTAAATCTTTTGCCTTTCCCATTCACGTTCTGAATGGCACACATACACAGCCCATGTCTCAATTGTCTCAAGGCTTAAAAATCCTTCTTTAACCTGTCCCCCCTTCATCTACGCTGATTGAAGTGGATTTACAGTTTCCCCCATTCTGTACAGTTTCCCACTATGGTTATAATCCAAAAGCCCTGTGGTTGGTCCAACAGGGGGGAAACAATCAGCAGTAACACTCATAACCACTAGAGGTCTCCCTGACTCATCTATTTATTCTCTCAGTTTAATATTCTCTGAAGACCTAGGAACAACTCAGAATTGCTGAAAAATATTATCTTTATTTGGCTTTTATATTATTATTTTCTGAAGACCTAGGGAACCCTCGGAATGAATAAAAAATTATCTTCAAATATTTATAAATTGATACATTTTATTCATGAAAAAGCAAAATTGCTTTTAGCCTGGTTCCAGATGACTTTGTGCTGTGTAGCCAACTCCTATGGTCGTTGTTTTGCAGCATTTGGCATGACAATGACCATAGCAGTTGGCAAATCTGCACGAACAGATCTGGGACAAGAATAGCCTTTTCCTTACAAGGAGCCTGAAATGAAATACCTTAAAATACCTTTGCCCTTGTCCCCTAGGTCCTGGTCCAGAATCAAAATCAAATCAAATCAAATGTATTTATATAGCCCTTCGTACATCAGCTGATATCTCAAAGTGCTGTACAGAAACCCAGCCTAAAACCCCAAACAGCAAGCAAGGTAGGTGTAGAAGCACAGTGGCTAGGAAAAACTCCCTAGAAAGGCCAAAACCTAGGAAGAAACCTAGAGAGGAACCAGGCTATGTGGGGTGGCCAGTCCTCTTCTGGTTGTGCCTGGTGGAGATTATAACAGAACATGGCCAAGATGTTCAAATGTTCATAAATGACCAGCATGGTCCAATAATAATAAGGCAGAACAGTTGAAATTAGAGCAGCAGCACGGCCAGGTGGACTGGGGACAGCAAGGAGTCATCATGTCAGGTAGTCCTGAGGCATGGTCCTAGGGCTCAGGTCCTCCAAGAGAGAGAAAGAAAGAGAGAAAGAGAGAATTAGAGAGAGCACACTTAAATTCACACAGGACACCGAATAGGACAGGAGAAGTACTCCAGATATAACAAACTGACTCTAGCCCCCCGACACATGAACTACTGCAGCATAAATACTGGAGGCTGAGACAGGAGGGGTCAGGAGACACTGTGACCCCATCCGAGGACACCCCCGGACAGGGCCAAACAGGAAGGATATAACCCCACCCACTTTGCCAAAGCACAGCCCCCACATCACTAGAGGGATATCTTCAACCACCAACTTACCATCCTGAGACAAGGCTGAGTATAGCCCACAAAGATCTCCGCCACAGCACAACCCAAGGGGGGGGCGCCAGTCCAGAGAAGTGCACTAAATAGGAAATAGCGTGCCATTTAAGATGCACACAATTAAGTAATTGAACTTTCTGTGTGAGAGAGAGACGAGGCTACTCAGTTACAACTCAATTAAAACTTTAGCGAGGAGAGCCTAGGCTGCGTTTCTTTACCAAGGTCTTCCCATGGATAGGTTGATGTGTTTGCAGCATATAGAAGTCATCAGTCATCTCATTTGTAATGCTCTCTGGCCCATTTCGTTGTTCACTTTGTTTTACACCCCGTCACATCCCTCCCTTGTCTAGGATAGCTTTACTGTACGGATCTGGAGGCAAAGCAGCGGGATACATGGTTGAATGGCTGGTCTTTTTTTACCCCTGTTTGGTCCTTATTCAGAGCTATTCATAAGAAGCTGTACGTTGACAGCCGACAAGCAGTTGACCCTTTTTCATGCAACAAATGTCCCTTGTTGTGACCAGGAGACAGTACAAATGAAATGATCCCTGTTTTTCATTCTGCTGATGCTATGCTGAATCATGCTGTTTTGATAGAGTAAACAACCTCTATTGACTTACTTGGAGTAGGCTATATAGTACTATTACATATCACAGGGCATCGGTGTTAATTTCCAGTTCAAAGCTTTTAAACAATATTGATTACTTCCCTATTTCCCCAAGCTATTTTGGAAGTGTTCCTGATAAATAAACCAGTGTTAAATAATGAGACAAATTGACTCTCCCAAATGTTAACCAAATAGAGAACCAGGGCAGCATCTCTTTGGGAACAAATTCTTAGAAAAGTTACTTTGGAAAGTGTATATCAGTGTGTAACCATGTTCAAACAGGTGACCCCTGTCATTCATTTGCTTCAGGAAACAGATACAGAGATAGGATGAGTCCCAAATAGCACCCTATTCCCTATTGATGGTGCTTTCAAGACAACTGGGAACTCGAAAAAAAAACGAGGTCAAATCATAACAGTGATCTTCAGGTCGCAAAGTCAGAGCTTTAGAAAGAGGCCCAAGTTCCCCACTTGGAATTCCGAGTTGGATGACAGTTCAAAACTCTTTTTCCCAGTTGGAACTCGTTTTTGTCCGAGTTCCCAGCTGTTTTGCACGCACTGAAGTCGGAAGACAGAGATTTTAGAGTTCCGAGGTGTTTAGTGCATTACTTTTGACCAGAAACTATGTCAAACAGTTTGATGACAACATTGTCATCTTTTGAAGATATTAGGCCATTTTCACTGTAAGTGGTTTCTCAATTCTGCTTACACTTTTCCAGAAATGTCACTTCCCATGCAAGATCAGGTTGCTCAACACCCGAGGAAGGGAGAATAATTTGCATCTTTTTCTTGTTTGATGATGTCATGACAATAAGGCCCTTTGCCTTACTCCAATTAGATCAATACGATTGAACAGTTCTCATGACACCATCTACTGACAAGTACTTTAATCTTAACCAACCACGTTGTCTATGGGCCCCGTAGTGCACTATACAGGGAATAGGATGCCATTTGGGACAAAACCGGGACAAAATCATTGTCTGTGTGAGGTGCTCTCCAGTCCAGGAGTGAATGTAAGTTCACTAGATGTTGGAACATTGCTGCAGGGACTTGCTTCCATTCAGCCACAAGAGCATTAGTGAGGTCGGGCACTGATGTTGGGCGATTAGGCCTGGCCTGCAGTCAGCTTTCCAATTCATCCCAAAGGTGTTCGATGGAGTTGAGGTCAGGGGCTCTGTGCAGGCCAGTCAGTCTTTCACAACGATCTCGACAAACCATTTCTGTATGGACCTCATTTTGTGCACAGGCGCATTGTCATGCTGAAACAGGAAAGGGCGTTCCCCAAACTGTTGCCACAAAGTTGGAAGCACAGAATCATCTAGAAAGCCATTGTATGTGCAGCATTAAGATTTCCCTTCACTGGAACTAAGGGGCATAGTCTGACCCATGAAAAACAGCCCTCCACCAAACTTTATTGTTGGGACTATGCATTCGGCAGGTAGCGTTCTCCTGGCATCGAACAGCACAATAACTGTTCGTCGGGAGCTTCATGAAATGGGCTTCCATGGCCGACCAGCTGCACTCCAGCGAGCCAAAGCTTGGCATTGTGCATGGTGATCTTACGCATGTGTGCGGCTGCTCGGCCATGGAAACCCATTTCATGAAGCTCCCAACGAACAGTTATTGTGCTGACGTTGCTTCCAGAGGCAGTTTAGAACTCAGTAGTGAGTGTTTCTGTCACGAATTCTGCCGAAGTCGATGCCTCTCCTTGTTCGGGCGGTGTTCGGCGGTCTACGTCGCCGGTCTTCTAGCCATCGCCGATCCATTTTTCATTTGTTTTGTCTCATTTTCCCACACACCTGGTTCTCATTTCCCTCATTATGTGTTGTGTACAGTATTTAACCCACTCTTCCCCCTATGTCTTTGTGTGGTATTATTTATTGTAAGTGCTTGTGCACATTTTGTTTGACTGGTGCGCGTCGGGTTATTGTGCCCATACTTTGTATTGGACTTTGTATTGTATTGTATTGGTTTTACTATTTAACTGCTCTGGCTATTACCAAGTTCTGCTCTCCTGCGTCTGACTTTCCTGCCACCAGATACGCACCCCTTACATTTGCATACAAGTAGAGATGATTTTTATGCACTACGCGCCTCAACACTCGGTGGTCCCATTCTGTGAGTTTGTGTGGCCTACCACTTTGCGGCTGAGCCTTTGTTGCTCCTAGCTGGTTGAGAGAATGCCAAGAGTGTGCAAAGCTGTCATCAAGGCAAAGGCGGGCTACTTTAAAGAATCAAAAATCAAAAATATATATTTTTGGTTACTACATGATTCCATATGTGTTATTTCATATTATTTATTATTCTACAATGTAGAAAATAGTATAAATAAAGAAAATCCCTTTAATGAGTAGTTGTGTCCACACTTTTGACTGGTACTGTGTATATACACAGTACCAGTCAAAAGTGTGGACACGCCTACTCATACACAGTACCACACCTACTCATACACAGTACCAGTCAAAAGTGTGGACACACCTACTCATTACATTTTTTTTTGTATAAATATAGTATTCGTTTTTGAGTGGATTATTCCTTTAAATCACCAGCTAATTTGCTTTGATTGCTAGTTGTTTTGGTCCAGCTAGCTAGTTTAGGTCAGTATTGTTTGGTTCGGCTTGTTTTTTTGGGTCATGCTGGTTTGCATGTACTGTACCTCGCTAGATATTTTATACCAAGACTAAAGCTATGGCTAGACCTTTTCTGCTGTGCATTTATTGAAACAGAATAAGGTCATTTTAATTTCAGGGTTGTAAGGGTCTTGTGATGATACAAAAATGTCTTAACTCTAATGTTGAAGTTTTCGTTAACTAGTGTTAGAAAGAGTCAGAAAGAGTGAAAAGCTATACTGGAATATATAGCTCACTGAAAAAGTGCAAAGTCATCCTAGCTAGGGCTGGTTCTTGAATTCTGCAGTCAAGGAGACTGGACCTTAATTGAGAACATACCCATCCTGGAAATGGAATTTTCCCACACTGCTCCACTTCTGCAAGAGCAGTTTAGAAATGGGGGGTTATGGGGTACAGAATATATGGCCAAAACATGCAGTTAGGTAAACCCTCAACCTACATCTACACACACTGCCACTTATCTTACTAGTACTGGACCATTTAAAACCAGAAATAGATTACATTGCAGTATAAGTGGAACATACAGTTCTAAGTACTGTGACTCCATGTTGTTAATCTCCTCCAATCTTGAAATAAGATGTTTTTCTCCAATAGTGTTGGCATAATGGTTGAGCAAACACTGTGTTACACCTCTGTTTTAGATCAATATTGAATCTTGGGCACATGACCTTAGGTGACAGAGGTGTACTAACAGCAACATGTTTTTCTCTTTCACTTTCATGTCCAATGACCATTGAAAGCATTTTACTATCATTTGAAAGCATGTTATGATCATATCCAATAACCATTGAAAGCATTTCTTGGAGCAGTCTGTGTTGCTTTCAAAAGATCTGTATGATATAATTGTAATGATTATGACAAACAAGCTCCTAGCCAACATGTTGACACTCGTGGGATGCGTCCTAAGTGGAACCCTATTGACAAGATAGTGTACTACTTGTTGCACTACCCCAGGGCTGCCCAACCCTCTTCCTGGAGATCTACTGTCCTGTAGGTCTTCAGTCCAACCCTAATTTAGCGTATCTGATTCAGCTAGATAAGGTCTTGTTGAGCAGCTAATTAGTAGAATCAGGTGTGTTAAATTAGGGTTGTACTGAAAACCCACAGGATGGTAGACCTCCAGGAAGAGGGATGGGCAACCCTGCTCTACCCTACGGGCATCTGGTCAAAAGTAGTCCACTACAGTATTTTGTCACTAGGGTGCCATTTGGGACATAATCTCATTTTCTAAAGCACAGAGAATCCTAAAGCACAGTATCCTCAAGACATTAGTGGGGGCAGAAGCATGCCTAACCTCGCGTACCAACGTATTGTCTTGCATCAACTATTAATGATGATAACCACATATTCAAGTTACTGTGTGGTTTGGTGGAAGTTGTGAAACTTGCATGGATTTCGACAGATAAAGCGTGGGTTTCCGATTTGAGAGAATATTTTGCCTTGATGAATACAAAATGCATTGTTGATTGTGTGTGTGTATTCATCAGTGTGCAGGCACGTTGGCAGAGAGGCTGCTGATCATTTTGGCCTGAGTACCGCCTAATCTTGATGTTCACAGGCTACGGAGCATGGGAACGAGCCGGAGAACAAAAGCGTGGCACTCTCTTGCTCCCTGGTTGTATCCAAACTGGCACCCTATTCCCTACATAGTGCATTACTTTTGACCAAAGCCCTATGGGCCTTGGTCAAAAGTAGTGCACTACATAGGTAATAGGATGTCATTTGGGACACAACCCTGTCTTATCAGGAGGCCTCTGAGGCGCAAACCATCATCAGTCTCACATGGAGCAAGGAGGAGGTGAGTTGGCAACGCCACAACACCAGAGTGGGAGGAAGAGTTATGTAACTGGCTATGGCTACAGTTCACTAAAGCTGAAGACACTGTTTGTGTCCCAAATGGCATCCTTTTCCCTGTGTAGTGCACTACTTTACCCTATACTTTTGACCAGGGCTTATAGGGCTCTGGTCAAAATGTGTGAACTAATAGGGTGCCATTTGGGACACAACCCGTGTGTAGCCTAGGGAAAGTACTCAGCAGAGGTTAACAAAGCTAGGCCTGTCTCTTATGGGTAGACAGAGGAGGAGAGAGACAGAGCGAGGAGGAGGAGGGGAGAGAGAGAGAGAGAGAGAGAGAGAGAGAGAGAGAGAGAGAGAGAGAGAGAGAGAGAGAGAGAGAGAGAGAGAGAGAGAGAGAGAGAGAGAGAAACCTGTGACAAAGGGTGTGTAACGATTTATCTGGTCATTTCATAAAAAGTCACTTTGGGTGGCATGTATATATTTATATAAGATGTTGTACAAATAGGAGTCGGATTATTACCACGTATTTCCACAGTGATGCTGTAATCAAAAATGAAGGGACAGTCATGGTGTGAGTAGGACTTCATAGGACATTGCGCATCAGATGCTGTCCTCACTTGAAGCCAAACCAGGATATCAAATTAGACATATTTTATGAAGTTATGCACGTGGAAGGGAATTAGACACAGTCCAGAAAGAGGCTTGAACACGCTGATGTCCAAAAGGCAGATTTGACTTACAGAAACATTCTAGACATTCAAGCCTACAATTCTCCCAAGTACCAGCAACAGTATATAAGAAACCTCATCTGATCAATAATTACTTTTAAACAAGCACTTTGTTTATTAGTCCAGATCCTTTTTTACATATAATATGTTGTTAAGAAACTAGCCTTAGAACATACATTTATTTGTATTGCTTGATGTATATTTAGGGAATGGGAGCCAAGTAAGGTGAGAACGTAGGAATCTGGTCCAATAAACCACACTGCCAAATTAATACCCTCTCACCAACCAGAGTAGTTTGTGTTTTCCCCATGCTCATATTGTATGTAGGCAAATCAGTTAGTCAGTGGCCTGTACTTGTGTCCTGTCTGTCTGTGTTCCTGAAAAGTGGTTTGACTTGCTCCAACAGGAACAGTGGGCTGTCAGTCACACCTGAGTCCTGGCACACACCTAAGCTCTGTGAGTTTCTAACCTGTATATACAAAAGTATGTGGACACCCCTTCAAATTAGTGGATTTGGCTATTTCAGCCACACCCATTGCTGACAGGTGCATACAATCAAGCACACAGCATTGAAATTTCCATAGACAAACATTGGCAGTAGAATGGCCTTATTGAAGAGCTCAGTGACTTTCAACGTGGCACCGTCACAGGATGCCATCTTTCCAACAAGTCAGTTCATCAAATTTCTGCAATGCTAGAGCTGCTCCGGTCAACTGTAAGTGCTGTTATTGTGAAGTGGAAATGTCTAGGAGAAATGGAGTGGAAATGTCAAATCATCTGTCCACGGTTGCAACACTCACTTTCGAGTTCCAAACTGCCTCTGAAAGCAACATCAGCACAAGAACTGTTCGTCTGGAGCGCTTCATGAAATGGATTTCCATGGCCAAGCAGCCGCACACAAGCCTAAGGTCACCATGCGCAATGCCAAGCTTCGTCTGAACTCTGGAGCAGTGGAAACACGTTCTCTGGAGTGATGAATCGTACTTCACCATCTGACAGTCTGACAGATAAATCTGGGTTTGGCAGATGCCAGGAGAACGCTACCTGCTGGAATGCATAGTTAGTGCCAACTGTAAAGTTGGATGGAGGAGGAATAATAGTTTGGGCTAGGCCCAGTTCCAAGGGAAATCTTTAACGTTAGGGGAAGGCCTTTCCTGTTCCAGCATGACAATAGCCCCATGCACAAAGTGAGGTCCATACAGAAATGGTTTGTCGAGATTGGTGTGGAAGAACTTGACTGGCCTGCACAGAGCCCTGACCTCAACCCCATCGAACACCTTTGGGATGAATTGGAATGCCAACTGCGAGAAAGGCCTAATTGTAAAAATCTGTGATAATGTTGCCTCAGCAAGACTTAATTGGCAGCAGGTGCATTAATGTGCTTGGAGTAAAGACTGTGTATTCAAGCACCACATACGTAGTTCTTGTCTTTTAGCATCCCATTATTTTGCCGTAGGTCAGGGAAGAGGATACTTAACAGGTGGGATGATAGTAAATTCATAGATGGTGCTGGGAAGCGGGAGGAGGAAGAAGGGGGAGGAGTAAAATGGGGGATGGGGTGTCTTTACAATCAGCAAGGAAAATAAGGAAAGCGAAGTGGAAAAACACTGGAGACTTAGGTCGTTTTTAGCAGTGAAGAGGCATGTCAGTCCTCATCAGTGAAATTATGAACATTTCTGTCTGCATTTATTACAAAAAGACAAGCGGAGAGACAAACAGACTGTCAACATAGGCCTGGTCTCTTTTGTGTCAAAAGCAAGAAGAGTGACTCTATTTCAGTGTGTGTGACACACATGTTATATTTACACACTAAGGCAGCAGCCCAACTCACGGTCATGTATGTTTAGCCCACATACCCTCTCTCTATGCAAATAAACCTGTTTGCATGTAATATATATGTCTGATTCACACAGACACAATGCAATGTTGCAATCCAGAGAACACAGGATTCCAGTTACAAGGGGAACAGTTACATAAATGCACGAGTGAGAACATTTTGTTCTGATTGAGGGTGAGCAATCTGACACCAGGGAGTTTTACAAAAGTGAATAGAAGAAGATATTGGCTAGAAGTCAGAACTATTACAGTGTGGGGAAAAAAGTATTTGATCCCCTGCTGATTTTGTACGTTTGCCCACTGACAAAGAAATGATCAGTCTATCATTTTAATGGAAGGTTTATTTGAACAGTGAGTGACTGAACAACAACAAAAAAATCCAGAAAAACGCATGTCAAAAATGTTATAAATTGATTTGCATTTTAATGAGGGAAATACAGTGCCTTGCGAAAGTATTCGGCCCCCTTGAACTTTGCGACCTTTTGCCACATTTCAGGCTTCAAACATAAAGATATAAAACTGTATTTTTTTTGTGAAGAATCAACAACAAGTGGGACACAATCATGAAGTGGAACAACATTTATTGGATATTTCAAACTTTTTTAACAAATCAAAAACTGAAATATTGGGCGTGCAAAATTATTCAGCCCCTTTACTTTCAGTGCAGCAAACTCTCTCCAGAAGTTCAGTGTGGATCTCTGAATGATCCAATGTTGACCTAAATGACTAATGATGATAAATACAATCCACCTGTGTGTAATCAAGTCTCCGTATAAATGCACCTGTACTGTGATAGTCTCAGAGGTCCGTTAAAAGCGCAGAGAGCATCATGAAGAACAAGGAACACACCAGGCAGGTCCGAGATACTGTTATGAAGAAGTTTAAAGCCGGATTTGGATACAAAACGATTTCCCAAGCTTTAAACATCCCAAGGAGCACTGTGCAAGCGATAATATTGAAATGGAAGGAGTATCAGACCACTGCAAATCTACCAAGACCTGGCTGTCCCTCTAAACTTTCAGCTCATACAAGGAGAAGACTGATCAGAGATGCAGCCAAGAGGCCCATGATCACTCTGCATGAACTGCAGAGATCTACAGCTGAGGTGGGAGACTCTGTCCATAGGACAACAATCAGTCGTATATTGCACAAATCTGGCCTTTATGGAAGAGTGGCAAGAAGAAAGCCATTTCTTAAAGATATCCATAAAAAGTGTCGTTTAAAGTTTGCCACAAGCCACCTGGGAGACACACCAAACATGTGGAAGAAGGTGCTCTGGTCAGATGAAACCAAAATGGAACTTTTTGGCAACAATGCAAAACGTTATGTTTGGCGTAAAAGCAACACAGCTGAACACACCATCCCCACTGTCAAACATGGTGGTGGCACCATCATGGTTTGGGCCTGCTTTTCTTCAGCAGGGACAGGGAAGATGGTTAAAATTGATGGGAAGATGGATGGAGCCAAATACAGGACCATTCTGGAAGAAAACCTGATGGAGTCTGCAAAAGACCTGAGACTGGGACGGAGATGTGTCTTCCAACAAGACAATGATCCAAAACATAAAGCAAAATCTACAATGGAATGGTTCAAAAATAAACATATCCAGGTGTTAGACTGGCCAAGTCAAAGTCCAGACCTGTATCCAATCGAGAATCTGTGGAAAGAAAACTGAAAACTGCTGTTCACAAATGCTCTCCATCCAACCTCACTGAGCTCGAGCTGTTTTGCAAGGAGGAATGGGAAAAAATGTCAGTCTCTCAATGTGCAAAACTGATAGAGACATACCCCAAGCGACTTACAGCTGTAATCGCAGCAAAAGGTGGCGCTACAAAGTATTAACTTAAGGGGGCTGAATAATTTTGCACGCCCAATTTTTCTGTTTTTGATTTGTTAAAAAAGTTTGAAATATCCAATAAATGTTGTTCCACTTCATGATTGTGTCCCACTTGTTGTTGATTCTTCACAAAAAATACAGTTTTATATCTTTATGTTTGAAGCCTGAAATGTGGCAAAAGGTCGCAAAGTTCAAGGGGGCCGAATACTTTCGCAAGGCACTGTAAGTATTTTACCCCCTCTCAATCAGAAAGATATCTGGCTCTCAGGTGTCTTTTATACAGGTAACAAACTGAGATTAGGAGCACACTCTTAAAGGGAGTGCTCCTAATCTCAGTTTGTTACCTGTATAAAAGACACCTGTCCACAGAAGCAATCAATCAATCAGATTCCAAACTCTCCACCATGGCTAAGACCAAAGAGCTCTCCAAGGAAGTCAGGGACAAGATTGTAGACCTACACAAGGCTGGAATGGGCTACAAGACCATCGCCAAGCAGCTTGGTGAGAAGGTGACAACAGTTGGTGTGATTATTCGCAAATGGAAAAAACACAAAAGAGCTGTCAATCTCCCTCAGCCTAGGGCTTCATGCAAGATCTCACCTCGTGGAGTTGCAATGATCATGAGAACGGTGAGGAATCAGCCCAGAACTACAGGGGAGGACCTTGTCAATGATCTCAAGGCAGCTGGGACCATAGTCACACTACGCCGTGAAGGACTGAAATCCTGCAGCATTCGCAAGGTCCCCCTGCTCAAGAAAGCACATATACAGTACATGCCCGTCTGAAGTTTGCCAATGAACATCTGAATGATTCAGAGGACAACAAGGTGAAAGTGTTGTGGTCAGATGAGACCGAAATGGAGCTCTTTGGCATCAACTTAACTCGCCATGTTTGGAGGAGGAGGAATGCTGCCTATGACCCCAAGAACACCATCCCCACCGTCAAACATAGAGGTGGAAACATCATGCTTTTGGGGTGTTTTTCTGCTAAGGGGACAGGACAACTTCCCCGCATCAAAGGGACGATAGACGTGGCCATGTACCGTCAAATCTTGGGTGAGAATCTCCTTCCCTCAGCCAGGGCATTGAAAATGGGTCGTAGATGGGTATTCCAGCATGACAATGACCCAAAACACACGGCCAGGGCAACAAAGGAGTGGCTCAAGAAGAAGCACATTAAGGTCCTGGAGTGGCCTAGCCAGTCTCCAGACCTTAATCCCATAGAAAATCTGTGGAGGGAGCTGAAGGTTCGAGTTGCCAAACGTCAGCCAAGAAACCTTAATGACTTGGAGAAGATCTGCAAAGAGGAGTGGGACAAAATCCCTCCTGAGATGTGTGCAACCTGGTGGCCAACTACAAGAAACGTCTGACCTCTGTGATTGCCAACAAGGATTTTGCCACCAAGTACTAAGTCATGTTTTGCAGAGGGGTCAAATACTTATTTCCCTCATTAAAATGCAAATCAATTTATAACATTTTTCACATGCGTTTTTCTGCATTTTTTGTTTTGTTTTTTGGTCTCTCACTGTTCAAATCAACCTACCATTAAATGTATAGACTGATAATTTCTTTGTCAGTGGGCAACTTGCATTCTGAATCATGTTTGGGTTGAAATACAGAAGATGTTTAGTTATTCTTCTACTTATTCTTATATATTTTACTTAGAATATGTTTACTCATATTTCCAAGATGGCGTAGCAGTGCAGACTTTGTTTGTCATCCTCCCGTGTAATTATTAATATTTTTTCCATCTTTCTTTGTATAAATTTCAATATCTTTCAACCTCTTTTTCAAATTTTTAATTAAATATACCATCCGGCAACCCGCCTTACGTATCTGCTATTTTTAGACCTTATAGCCAGAATCTCCATCAGAATCTAGCCATCAGAAGCTAACCAGCTACTAGCTATTTAGACATTATTAGCCATTGCTAGTAGCCTTTACCTTTAGCACAGACATCAGCCGCTTTAAGCCTGTTTTTTTCTCCACTACAACACCGGATTCCTGCCGTAAGCTCTGGACCATTACTCCTGATTATCACAGCTAGCTAGCTGCTACCGGTTTGCACAGCCCCGAAGCTAGCCTTGAGCCAGGTCCATCTCCCGGCCTGCTCAGTGGACCCTATGATCACTCGGCTACACAGATGATGCCTCCCGGACTCTTCACTAACACGACTAGAATCCACCACATCACCGGATTCTTGCCATAAGCTCTGGACCTTTCCATCGGATCATTGCAGCAAGCTAGCGGCTACCGAGTGGCTATAGTTTAACGCCCTTGTCCCGAAGGTAGCACCAGTTATCAAGAGCCAGGCTCATCTCCCGGCTAGCAAACAAAATTACTCCAGCTACAATAGCTCTTTTGCCAACTGGCCTGGATCCTTTGTCGACACGGAGCCCCGCCGATCCATCACAACTGGTCTGCCGACGTAATTCCATCCGTTGTGCCCTCAACCGGCCTTTGCCGGACATCGGTGAAGATGCTTCTTCTAGCCCCGGCTTGCTAACTTTTTTTGTCCATTCATCGCCTGTTGTTGTTGTTGTCTGTTGTTGTTGTCTTAGCTGATTAGCTGTTGTTGTCTTATCCATTGTTGTCTTAGCTAGCTCCCCCAATCAACACCTGTGATTGCTTTATGCCTCGCTTTATGTCTCTCTCTAATGTCAATATGCCATGTATACTGTTGTTTAGGATAGTTATCTTTGTTTTAGTTTACTGTGGAGCCCCTAGTCCCACTCAACATGCCTCAGATACCTCTTTTGTCCCACCTCGCACACATGAGGTGACCTCACCCAGCATAACTAGTGCGTCCAGAGATGCAGCCTCTCTTATCGTCACTCAATGCCTAGGCCACTGTACCCGCACCCTACATTATGCCCTGAATCTATCCTACCACGCCCAGAAATCTCAGGTGGAAAAATTAGTTGCTGGCCAATATCGAACAAGCATCTTCCAGTCCCGGGCCATGGCTAGGTGTCCCGTTTCTGGCTTCGTAGGAGGATGCTTGGGCCTTTTCTGTCCCTCTCGGATGAATGTTGTTGTTTTGACGGGATTGCTTGCTTTTGGAGGTAATGAATTGGTTGCACTGCTCTTGGTCTCAAGTGCTGCAGCCAGGCTCTTGAGGACTTGAATGCGCCTCCAGGTGTAGCGGCCTTGTGAGAGGCTGGTCTTGCAACCTGTCATTATATGCCTGAGAGTCGCTGGAGCTGGGCAGAGGGGGCAGGTCGGGTCCTTGCCATAGCATTGATGTAGGTTTTTTGGTGATGGAAGCACATCATAAACAGCTCTTATGATGAAGCTGGTGTTGCTTGCCTCCATTTGCCAAAGCTCACTCCAGTTGATCTTTCTCCTCTCCAGGCCTTCCCACCGCATCCATTGCCCTTGTTTAGCAAGAGAGACAGCCTTTGCACTTCTTGCAGTCTCCTCCTGTCTGCGCACCTCCTCGACCACCAGCTTCCTGCGTTCAGATGTTGTTGCCTTATGGAACGTTGGTTTGCTTGCTGCCAGGCCAAAACCTCCTCTTCCATGCTGGATATTACCCACAATATCTAGGTGTCTCAGGGCTGATGTTGCTTGCTGCACAGCCTTGGATTATGTCAATTTCCGTCCAGTTTGTAGGGGAGGTGCAGCCCTGCTAATGGTCTGGTCTTTGGAGTCCTTTAATGTCATCTGAAGTCTTACTTTAGAGCACTCGTACTCCTCCGTTAGACTTGTAAGAGGTAGTTCAAGGACCCCTTTGCCATAGAGGCCGATGTTACTCAGGCATCGTGGGACACCCATTCATTTCTTCATGTAGGAGGTAATGGTTCGCTCCATCTTCTCCACTGTTGTTATTGGGACCTCATAGACGGTGAGCGGCCACATTACCTGGGGGAGAAGTCCAAACTTTAGGCACCAAAGCTTGAGCTTCCCAGGCAGTAGGGTCTTGTTGATGTTCTCAAGACTGTCGGCGATGTCCAGCCTTACTTGCTGCACTTGATCTTTAACCTGGAGGCTTTCGTTGTACCATCTACCCAGGCTCTTGACGGGTTGCTCAGACATCGTCTGGTATCGGGTCATTCCTGATGATGACTTCCATGGCCATAGTGAAGGACAGAGGTGAAATTGTACAGCCTGCCATTATGCCTACTTCCAAGCACTGTAATGTTGTTGTGAAGTCAGGTGCAATTGCAGGTCTTGGAAATAGGCCTTTACCAGTGTAGTGATGGGTTCTGGTACGTGGAAAATGTTCATGGGGAACTGAGCCAAAGGCATTGGCCAGGTCTAGGAAGATGACATAGAGGTCTGTCTTATCCTTCTTAGCTATTTGGATATGGTGCCAAATCATACTAGTATGTTCCAGTTACCCAGAGAAACCAGGAATGTCTGCTTTCTGTACAGATGTATCAATGTACTTGTTCCTTTCCAGGTAAGTGGACAGCCTCTGTGCTATTATACTGAAAAATATCTTCCCTTCGACATTGAGAAGGGAGATTGGTCGGAATTGACTGATGTCTGTCGCATCCTTCTCTTTCGGGATTAGCACACCACCAGCCCTTCGCCATGCCTTTGGTATTATTTCCTTCTGCCACACTATCCTCATGAGCCTTCAAAGAAAGCATAGAACATCCGGGGCGTTCTTGTAGAGCTTGTATGGTACTCCATTAGGCCCAGGAGCTGAGGCCGCTCTTGCTCGTCGGACAACGTTCTCTACTTCCTTCCATTTTGGAGGGTCAGTGTCCAGATTGAATTCTGGTGGTTGAATAGGTGGGATGTCATGTGGGATGATTATCTGCTCATGCCTTTTCGTGTCCTTTGTGAAGAGGTCTTTGACAAACTTTATTTTTTTAATAGAACTGTGTTCTTGAGTGTTCCTTCTTCCTACGTAGTTTCCTTAAATGTTCCGCTCTTCGCAAGGTTGCCAGCCGACATTTGATGTCTGCTTGGAGTAGCATGAGACCTTCTCTCTCTGCATCAGAGGCTTTCTTCCACTGCTTTCTCAGCTGCCTTCTCTCTCTGACAAGTATCTCGATCTCTTGCTGCCCCCTAGATTTGGCTGGCGCGGGTGTTGTCTTGCCACTTCTCCTTTCGTTTACTCCAAAGCGCTCTCTCCTTAGTGGTAGATAATGTCTCCCATCCTTTCAAGCTTTTTCTCTGCTGTTCCTACCTGTTGTTCCAAGATTTGTGTCAGATCGTTGTTGATTATTTCCCACTCTCTCTTTTCAACAGCTTTGGGCAACTTCACATTCGGTCTGTGCCCTTTGATCTTTTCCTCTTTTCGAGGTCTCTGTGGTTTGGTGAGTTCATTCACCGGCATTTCTGTACTTGTGTTATCCTCCTCCGTTACAGGGGTGCTGATGCTCTGCGAACTTTGGTTTGCGTCCCGTCGCTGTGCTTCATTCGACTGATTTGACTGGCTGCTTCGTAGGAAGTACTGGTCAATGCGAGGTCCCTGTCTCTGCTCTCCCAAGCACCTTTTCCTCCCTTGATGGATCCTTAACCCCCTTGCCGATGTTACTCTATCCCAACCACAGCTGCACACCTGAAGTGTGTGTCCTGCTGCTGTTATGGTTGTCTCATGTGCTGTGTTCCTACTCGTAGTAATTTCCGTTCCTGGGTCCGTAGCCGTGTGATCAGTCGTTGAGCCATCTTGCGCCCCAGCTCTCGCAGGTTCTAGGGGTATGTTCCTTTGTTGACTTTCAGCAGCACTTAGCGGGTGTCTCCAACATACTGAAGCAGCGTCAGAGACTGACAACATGGGTAGCTAGCCCATGACAGCCCCAGTGGGGTCTATTCCCTCCGGTCAGCTGTCTCTCCAAGCTGTCACACAGACTTTCCTATGTTGCCAGCTGTCCTTTCACAGCAGTCACTGGACTGGTCCAGATAATCAGAATCATAAAACACGGGACGAGATGTTAAAAACGGTCCATTGTGCCAATAGATGGTATGCACTCACATGAGATTTGCCGTGATGTTGACAGAGTGGCATGGGAGGTTTATTTCTTAGACTGGGTTAAGATGTCAATTTTGGGATACATCCTCAGTAGTGTGCCTTCGAATCAGTGGGTGTTTCGGCCTTTAATCACTAAACATCCTCATCATCATCAAAGGTGGCCAGCTAAAGGGTGATCAAGCCTTAGCTTGTGTCCCATGCCCAAATAAGATTTCCCACGGGACTATGCAAGGCAGGGGCGTCCTCTTCCCTGAGCCAGCCCTACAGCTGACCGCATACCTCAGACCTATATCCATATCTTACAGACCTATATCCATCCGCCCTGCATTTCTAAAGTTTTTGAAAGCCAAGTTAACAAACCGATCACCGACCATTTCGAATCCCACCGTACCTTCTCCGCTGTGCAATCCGGTTTCTGAGCTGGTCACGGGTGCACCTCAGCCACGCTCAAGGTACTAAACGATATCATAACCGCCATCGATAAAAGACAAGGCTTTCGACTCTATCAATCACCATATTCTTTTCGGCAGACTCAACAGCCTTGTTTTCTCAAATGACTGCCTCGCCTGGTTCACCAACTCCTTCTCAGACAGATTTCAGTGTGTCAAATCGGAGGGCCTCTTGTCCGGACCTCTCGCAATCTCTATGGGGGTACCACAGGGTTCAATTCTCTGGCCGACTCTTTTCTCTGTGTATATCAACGATGTCGCTCTTGCTGCTGGTGATTCCTTGATCCACCTGTACGCAGACGACATAATTCTGTATACATCTGGCCCTTCTTTGGACACTGTGTTAACAAACCTCCAAACAAGCTTCAATGCCATACAACACTCCTTCCGTGGCCTCCAACTGCTCTTAAACGCTAGTAAAACTAAATGCATGCTCTTCAATTGGATGCAGTCTATCATAGTGCCATCTGTTTTGTCACCAAAGCCCCATATACCACCCACCACTGCGACCTGTAGGTTCTCGTCGGCTGGCCCTCGCTACATATTCGTCGCCAGACCCACTGGCTCCAGGTCATCTATAAGTCTCTGCTAGGTAAAGCTCTGCCTTATCTCAGCTCACTGGTCACCATAACAACACCCACCGTAGCATGTGCACCAGCAGGTATATCTCACCCCCTTTGGCCGTCTTTCCTTCCAGTTCTCTGCTGCCAATGACTGGAACGAATTGCAAAAATCACTGAAGTTGGAGACTTATATCTCCCTCACTAACTTTAAGCATCAGCATTGTTAATTTGCTAAATTGTAATTCCTTCGCTACTATGGCCTATTTATTGCCTTACCTCCTGACGCCATTTGCACACAATGTATATAGACTTTTTCTACTTTGTTATTGACTGTACGTTTGTTTATTCCATGTGTAACTCTGTGTTGTTGTTTTAGTCACACTGCTTCGCTTTATCTTGGCCAGGTCGAAGTTGTCAACTTGTTCTCAACTGGCCTACCAGGTTAAATAAAGGTACAATTAAAATAAAATAAGTTACTTATAAATTACACAATATAAAGTATGATGCACTGACATTAAGGTGATGTAACATGGGTCTATACAACCGTGTGTTGCTACTGGGATATTTCCATGTGTTTCACCCTTTAATCAATGGGACAGGGCTCTATCACCCATAGTTAGAATGCCAAGTAACTAATGACTAGAGTTAGATGCCAGTCTTTTTCTCTCATACAGAAGATTCCAGAGAGGTGTGTCTTGAGAGGATTGGAGAGGTCCATTCTCCTTCTTCCATTGACATTTTGTGTGTGTGTGTGTGAATGTGTGTGCATACAGTTTGTGTGCATTACAACGTGAGTTTTCCACCACCTATCTCTTGTCCCTTATCTCCCAGTCAGTCAGCTACACATGCTGGTCTGTGGTGCAGTCAGTCAACTGTGTGTGTGTGTGTGTGTGTGTGTGTGTCGCGTGCGTGTCGCGTGCGTGCGTGGTCAGTCAATAGATTCCCAGCATGACACAGAGTTTCTCCATGGGATCAACACAAACACAAAGCATTTATTTATCTTAACATTCCTTCATCCTCCCTTGTAGATGTTTACAGCAGTACAACTGAGGAAAAAACAAAAAGGGATCCGGGGGTTGGTTGTCACACTTTTTTACTCTCATGTGTATTTCTCAGCACCAGTATATCTTAAATGTCTCTCTTCAATATTAGGAGAAAGGCCAAAGTATTGGGTTGACATGGAGTTATTAGCCATCAAACACTCTGTCCACTTGTGACAACCAGCCCCATCGCAGGGTTGGATTGTCACACTGTATTTTTTATTTCGACAGGGAGTCATGCTGAGACCAAGGTCTCTTTTACAGATGAGCCCTGTATACACATTAATATACATCAACAGACACAATATAGACCCATTCACTTTTTCTACATATTGTTACATTACAGCCTTTCTCTAAAATGTATTAAATTGTTTGTGTTTTATCATCCATCTACACACAATACCCCATAATGACAAAGCAAAAATAGTTTTTTAGAAATGTTTGCACATTTATTAAAAATAAAAAATGTAAATATCACATTTCCATAAGTATTCAGACCATTTATTCAGTACTTTGTTGAAGCACCTCTGGGAGCAATTACAGCCTTCGAGTCTTCTTGGGTATGGCGCTACAAGCTTGTCACACCTATATTTGGGGAGTTTCTCTCATTCTTCTTTGCAGATCCTCTCAAGCTCTGTCAGGTTGGATGGGGAGCGTCGCTGCTGCACAGCTATTTTCAGGTCTCTACAGAGATGTTTGATCGGGTTCAACACCGTGCTTTGGACATTCAGAGACTTGTCCTGAAGCCGCTCCTGCGTTGTCTTGGCTGTGTTCCTAGGATCTTTGTCCTGTTGGAAGGTGAAACTTCGCCCAGTCTGAGGTCCTGAGCGCTCTGGAGCAGGTTTTCATCAAGAATCTCTCTGTAAAAAAACATCCCCACAGCATGATGCTGCCACCACCATGCTTCACCGTAGGGATGGTATCGGGCAGGTGATTAGCGGTGTCTGGTTTCCTCCAGATGTGACGCTTGGCATTCAGGCCAAAGAATGCCAATTCAATCTATGTTTCATCAGACCAGAGAATCTTGTTTCTCATGGTCTGTTAGTCTTTAGGTGCATTTTGGCAAACTCAAAGCGGGCAGTCATGTACTGAGGAGTGTCTTCCGTCTGCTCTGACATGCACTGTCAACTGTGGGACCTTATATAGATATGTGTGTGCCTTTCCAAATCATGTCCAATCAATTGAATTTACCACAGGTGGACTCCAATCAAGTTGTAGAAAACATCTGAAGGAGGATCAATGGAAACAGGATGCACTTGAGCTGAACTTGAGCTGAATATTTATGTAAATAAGGTATTTCAGTTTTTAATTTTTAGAACATTTGCACAAAAAAAAAACTTTTCGCTTCGTCATTATGGGGTTTTGTGTGTAGATTGATGAGGGAAAAATAGGTCTGAAAACTTTCCTGCGTTAAGTATCAATTTCTGTTCATCAAAGGCTTTTTCCAAAGCAATGAAGTCAGATTGAAGCTCCGAAAGAGCCTGGTCAACCGCGGGGCAATAGCATGCACAACAGTGCCATCTGCATACAGGTGTATGGTAAACAATTCTGCTGATAGACCAACATTGTTTATATAAACAGTCAAAAGTACAGGACCTAAAATCAATCCCTGTGGGACACTTTTCATAATATTAAGGAAACCTGACTTAACACCCATCAGAAAAAAACACATTGTGTCCAGACTATCAAGTAATTTTCTAACCAATTACATGTTGCCTGATCCATACCCATTGCAGACAATCTTTGAATCAAAGAGTGTTTATGTCCTCTGTTACATAATCTAAAGCCTTTTATAAATGACCAGACATGATTGATTGTTTATGAGAAGCACATTTATTTATTGATAATGTGGGTTAGAGATGCCCTCTTGATCACCTGTTAAAGATGAGAAACATATATTAGAGTTTGAGTTTGGAGCGTCGACATATGGTTTGGCACCGAAACCAACTGTTGGTCTTCTCCTGGTAAAATGTTACTCTTCTTAATACGTTTGTAACGTTCAACAGTTCCAACTATGATGTGACCATGTTTATCAACTGAACGTTTAGGTTAAGCTGTAGAATGTTAAAGACTTACCTTGTATTTGCTTGTTTATTGAATAGGGTTGCGTCTTCTTCTTCTTCTTTGGTATTATGGCGGTCTACAAACAAATGTTATGGGTGCATGCCGCCACCTTCTGTACTGTATTCTGTAATATGAATTCATTACACTTTGTGAAAAAATTGCCCTTCCAGCTAACCCTGCACCCATTAAAACCTCACCATTATTTGACTACTTTGGCCCCATCTGATCCTGCACCAGGTCAGCAGTCTGGGAGGAGGGAACACTGTCGTTCAACACACCTTGTAACTCTTCTGCAGTAAAATCTTATACACCCAAGTACTTCTCTGCAGCTGCCACCACCACATCTATCCTCTGTGATTGAACGGCCAAAAAACTTTAATGAACGGCAAAAAAACTTAGGATCCCTGACCCTGGACTAATCTTCCTCTACTTCTCTTCACTGCCTCAGCAACCTCAGATACAATGAAGATGTGTTTTATTCGTGTCTCGTGTACTTTTGTATTTTTTTGTATTTTTTATATATATATTTCAATTTTATTTTCAATCTCTTTTCGATTTTTAATTTGATTATACCTTCCGGTAACCTGCCTCACCCAATGTGATACGGTATTGCTATTATTTTTAATTTTAGAACACATTCTAGAACCTCCAGAAGCTAACCAGCTAATTAGCTATTCAGTCATTGTTAGCCACTGCTAGTGGCTTTTACCTTCTGCACAGATACCAGCCCTGTTCTTAGCCTGGATAATACTCGCCAGTCTACGAGTATCGGACTGTCTCTCCACAACAACGCCGGATTCCTGCCGTAATCCCCGGACCACTACTTCTGATCTTCACAGCTAGCTTGCAGCTAGCTAGCTCACAGCTTGCAGCTATCTAGCTCACCGTGGCACCCTGTACCGAAGCTATCCCTGAGGCCCACCTCCCGGCCTACTCAGCTGTTCACCCGAACCCCACTCATACACGACTAGGGCCCTATACTCCACCGGATCCTTGCTGTAAACTCTGGACCTTGGCACCGGATCACCGCTGCTACCGATTGGCTATAGTGGCTAACGCCACTGCCACGAAGCTAGCACCAGTTAGCCGTGAGCCAGGCGCATCTCCCGGCCAGCAAACAACATTTTACAATACCTCTTTCGCCATCTGGCTTGGATTCTCTGTCGACCCAGCGCCCCGCCGCACCACCACGACTGGTCTGCCGACGAATACTCCATCCGCTGTGCCTTCAACCGGCCTCCGTCGGAGGGCTACTAACTTTAAACGCCTTGTCGCCTGCTAGCGTAGTGGCGGGTTCCCTGTTCCATCTACTGCTGCCCCCTGGACACTATGATCACTTGGCTACATAGCAGATGCCTGCTGGACTGACCATTAATCACTGTACTCTATTCTGTTTTTAATTTTTTTTTTATCCCAGACGCGAACTCAAGCTCTGTGTGTAGTTAATCCGACCCTCTCTGCCTAGTCATCACCATTTTACCTGCTGTTGTTGTGTTAGCTGATTAGCTGTTGTTGTCTCACCTGTTGTTTTAGCTAGCTCTCCCAATCAACACCTGCGATTACTTTATGCCTCGCTGTATGTCTCTCTCAAATGTCAACATGCCTTGTATACTTTTGTTCAGGTTAGTTATCATCAGAAGCCTCCTCCCTAAGTTTGTTTTACTCACTGCTTTAGCACACTCTGCCAACCCTGATGTCCTTGCCATGTCTGAATCCTGGCTTATGAAGGCCACCAAAAATTCTGAGATTTCCATACCCAACTATAACATTTTCTGTCAAAATAGAACTGCCAAAGGGGGAGGAGATGCAGTCTACTGCAGAGATAGCCTGCATAGTAATGTCGTACATTCCAGGTCCATACCCAAAGAGTTCAAACTACTAATTTTAAAAATGACTCTCTCCAGAAATAAGACTCTCACTGTTGCCGCCTGCTACCGACCCCCCTCAGCTCCCAGCTGTGCCCTGGACACCATTTGTGAATTGATTGCCCCCCATCTAGCTTCAGAGTTTGTTCTGTTAGGTGACCTAAACTGGGATATGCTTAACACCCCGGCAGTCCTACAATCTAAGCTAGATGCCCTCATTCTCACACAAATCATCAAGGAACCCACCAGGTACAATCCTAAATCTGTAAACAAGGGCACCTTCATAGATGTTATCCTGACCAACTGGCCCTCCAAACACACCTCCGCTGTCTTCAACCAGGATCTCAGCGATCACTGCCTCGTTGCCTGTATCCGCTATGAGTCCGCAGTCAAACGACCACCCCTCATCACTGTCAAACGCTCCCTAAAACACTTCTGCGAGCAGGCCTTTCTAATCGACCTGGCCCGGGTATCCTGGAAGGATATTGACCTCATCCCGTCAGTTGAGGATGCCTGGTCATTCTTTAAAAGTAACTTCCTGGGGAGCACGTGATGCCGCGGAGCTGAGCAGACGTTGACAAACCGAGTTCTTCAAAGTTATTCTATTTTTACCTAAATAACAACGTTGAAACATTATTCTAACATCGGCTGATAAATTGTCAAGTACTTACCTTCCCAAAGAGCCATGGACCTCCGACCGAGGCAAGAAGGACGACCAAAACGTTGTTGATTCCCAAGATAACGATAATGCTACAGCTAGCAAGATTAGCATTAGCCCTCATAACTCAGACGACAGTTCCAGACTGTTGCTCTCAGCAGCCTCTTGCGAGCCTGCCGACATGCTGGCTACTCTCCTCCGGGAAATTCAGGATGGTAACAGAGGTCTTTCTCTGAAAATTGATAAGAAATCGGCTGAACTCCATTCTTCCATTGACGACCTGAAATCCTCCATGAATGATCTCCTTTTGAGAACAACTGAGGCAGAGTTGCGCATTAGCTCAGTTGAAGATACCATCGCTAGACATGACCAGGTCTTGATACAACTGCAAAAGGACAATGCCTACCTCAAAAACAAGGTAGATCAGAAGGAGAACCAGAGTAGACGTAGTAATATCCGTGTGGTGGGATTGAAAGAGGACAGTTTCTTCACTCAATGGATCCCGGAGGTCCTAGGCAGGTCCTAATCAACTTCACCAAGCCGCTGGAAATCGAACGCGCCCACAGAACATCAGCGCCGAAACCCCGGCCAGATGAGCCCCCACGAGCCGTCCTGATCAGGTTCCTCCATTTCCAAGACAGAGAGAAGATACTGCAACTCGCAAGAGCCAAAGGGGACATCACCATCGATGGAAAGCGGGTCAGCCTTTTCCCAGATATGAGCGCGGATCTCGCCAGACGTCGCAAGCAGTTCAGACCTGCCGCCAAAGCACTGAAGGAGAAGAACATCACCGGCTACCTCATCCACCCTGCGCGGATGAAAGTTCAGTACAAAGGCCGAAGCCATCTCTTCAACACACCGGGAGAAGTGCACACTTTTCTCAAAGAACTGAGCAACGTCTGAGCCAGGACGGTCTCTCTGGGGGATAAAATGCAGTTTGTTTGTTTTCTCTTATCCGGATTGAACTGCTGGTATCTCCTGGTCACTATAATTGATTTGTACATTTTCAACTAACCGTATCTTCCCGGGGTGAGTTCTATTACATTTACAGAAGAGTATATTTTGGTTTAGTCCATATCTACTGGGCGAAGCAATAAGTGGGCTTAGGTCCACTGCTTTCCCCCTCATTTATGTTAATCTTTCGAAAAGAGACTCAAGCATCCCTTACCGTGGGCAGTAAATATCCAGCCATAAATATCTATTCACAGTTTACGCCAAGTTTTAGCTAGTAAGAGCAAGATGGAAAGCGAGCAGCAACGTATCTCTACAAGTGTATTCATGTTTGATTGTTGGGATTGTTGTTTTAGTCTGACAATCGGGGTGGGTGGGATTTTTATTCTTTTTTTCTTCCTTTTTTCTATGTTTATTGTTTCCTTCCTAAAGAGACACACAGGTCACTTTTGTGCTCAAACCAAAGTTGAAACATTTCCTAATTATCTGCATATGATAGATTTCTATTCAGTTACATATTTGAAACCCAACCTATGCTTAATCCACTAAAATATGTCACATTCAACGTAAAAGGTCTTAACAGCCCGATTAAAAGGAAAAGAGTCTATACATACCTTAAGAAATTAAAGGCTGACATTGTGTTTTTACAAGAAACACATCTTACTGCCAGTGAACACAAGAAATTGAAGAGGGAATGGGTAGGACAAGTTTTTGCATCCTCTTTTAACTCCAAAGCAAGAGGAACTGCAATTTTGATAAGTAGACACATCCCCTTCTGCATCAACAACACCATCTCTGATCACTCTGGCAGGTTTGTTTTGGTGCAGGGGCATATGTTTTCAGAGTCTTGGACCCTATTGAATATTTATGCTCCTAACTTCGATGACCATATGTTTATTCAGAATGTCTTCCTTCAGGTTGCTCAAGCACCACCAGGATGGCTACTGGTTGGAGGAGATTTTAATTTTTGCTTAGATACAGTTCTTGATAGGTCTTCTGATAAACCCTCACTTCTTACCAAAGCCGGCAAGCTCACCATGTCATTCATGAAAGATCTCAATTTACTAGACATCTGGAGACAGTTGCACCCACAGGATAGGGACTACTCTTTTTATTCACACCCACACAAGACACACACACGTATAGATAACTTTTTACTTTCGACACAACTGTTTCATAGAGTGTTAGATGTTGAGTATCTCCCCAGATTGCTTAGTGACCATTCTCCTCTGGTATTATCAATCTCCATTCCTACCAAGGTAAATGGAGCATATAGATGGAGACTAAATTCTACACTCCTAAAGCAACCTGAATTTTGTGCATTCATCAAAGAGCAGATCAATATTTTTACTTTGACAGACAAACCCTCTGCTCCTGACAGCTTCATTCTTTGGGACACATTGAAGGCCTATCTGAGGGGACAGATTATTTCCTATACGAAAGGGCTGAAGAAAAAACACGGTGCGGAACTGAGTGCCCTTGAATCTGAAATCTCCGAGCTAGAGAAAACCTACCAAAGATGCCCGACTAAAGATCTATACAGGCTTTTGGTAAATAAAAAACTTAAATATAATATTCTGAACACATATCAAGCTGAGAGGGCCATCACTAAATCAAAACAGCGTTATTACAAGCTTGGAGAGAAAGCTCACAAAGTATTGGCATGGCAACTGAAAGCAGAGGAAAGTAAGAGGACAATTAATGCCATAGAAACTCTTACTAATGAGATATATTTCGACCCTACTGAAATTAATAATACTTTTAAGAAATACTATGAAGACCTCTACACTTCTCAATCAAGCGATGATCTATCAGAGATCGACTCCTTTCTCTCCTCTCTCAACCTCCCATGCCTGTCAGGGGAAGACAGTGAGCGCCTGAGTGAACACTTCTCAGTTCCTGAATTGTTGGAGGCCATTAAATCCTTACCTTCCAATAAATCTCCTGGGGAGGATGGCTTCCCTCCAGAGTTCTATAAATAATTTAGGGAGCTGTTGGTCCCCTACCTTATGGAGGTACTTAAAAAAAGCCAGAGAAGACAACTGCTTTCCAGAGTCCTTCTCTCAAGCAGTTATTACTGTAATCCACAAGAAAGGGAAAAACCCGCTAAAGTGCGCCTCCTATAGACCAATCTCTCTCCTTAACACAGATTGTAAACTGGTCACCAAGATGCTATCTAAGAGACTGGAGTCATGTCTTCCCCTGTTGATCAACCCAGATCAGACTGACTTCATAATTAATAGATTGTCCTCCAATAATCTCAGAAGGTTCTTTGATATAATTCACCTTGCTAACAAAAACAAAATACCTAGTGTTGCAGTCTCCCTCGACGCTGAAAATGCCTTTGATATGGTTGAATGACCATACCTCTTTCGCGTCTTGGAAAAGTTTGGTTTAGGTACCGTGTTTGTAAATTTGATAAAATCACTCTACAAATCTCCTAAAGCTAGGATTGCTACCAATGGGATTACTTCCTCCTCTTTCCCTCTT
Organism: Oncorhynchus mykiss; assembly: GCF_057628025.1. Taxonomy (NCBI): domain Eukaryota; kingdom Metazoa; phylum Chordata; class Actinopteri; order Salmoniformes; family Salmonidae; genus Oncorhynchus; species Oncorhynchus mykiss. The sequence continues at coordinate 34,072,610 of NC_143025.1, forward strand.
TATAGGGGGAACAGACAAGGTTGCCCAATTAGCCCCCACCTCTTTGCCCTCGCCATCGAACCGTTGGCTGAGGCTATTAGAACGTGCCCTGACATACATGGCTTTGAGGTGGGCCCCCATACCCATAAATTATCACTCTTTGCGGATAACCTTATCTTATTTCTAACAAACCCAGAACACTCCCTCTCTCACTTGCAGATCCTACTACAGTGTTATAGTTCTTTCTCTGGATATAAGGTCAATTTTGATAAAAGCAAAATCTTACTGTTGTCTGTCTTTGACCATCATACCATCAAGCACAAGTTTCCTTTTAGATGGTCGCCTATGGGCTTCACATATTTGGGCATAATGGTGGATGGTAATCTGAACAACCTCTATAAACTCAATCTGGCCAGTTTGTTGCAAAAGGTGGAGGTTGACCTTTGTAAATGGATGGACTTACCTCTCACTCTACTGGGTAGAATCAATGTAATTAAAATGAATGTCCTGCCCAGATTTCTATACATGTTTCAATCTCTCCCTATCCCTGTTCCCGCAGCATTTTTTTCCTCTCTCGACAAGCTGACCAGACGGTTTATCTGGCACGGCAAAACCCCCAGGGTTGGCCTGGATAAACTGACCCTTGATTACAGTCAAGGGGGCTTAAACCTCCCCAATTTTAGAATGTACTACTGGGCTGCACAGTCTAGGTTTCTGGCTCAGAGGTTTGACAATGGTCCCTCTCCCTCATGGTTGAATATTGAAAAGCTTGAGGTAAATGATGACACTGGGGCAGATTTGTTTTACAAATGGGACAGAAAATCTATAAAAACCATCACAGACAACCCTTTAATCATACATTCTGTCCTGGCATGGTGCAAACTTCATGAGCTGTTCGGACGAGGGGGATTCCTTTCCCCTAAAACCCCTTTATGGAACAATAGATTGATCCCTATGTTTTTCCAGAATAGTAACTTTAGACCATGGTCTGATAAGGGGATCACTCTTCTGGAACATTGTTACGAGGAGGGAGTTCTTATGTCTTTTGATCAGCTGAAACAGAAATACCACTTGCCTAACAGGGACTTCTTTAGCTACCTACAACTATGAAACTGTATTAGGGTGACTCTCAAGGGACAATGGAACCTACCTAAGATGTCACCTATTGAACAACTCTGCCACGCAGACCAACCACTGTTCGAGACCATTTCCCCTGTATACGATGCTCTTATGTCAGGACTAACACTGCCTGGGCTAGATAAACCCCGACTTAGATGGGGAAAAGATCTGGGTATTGTTCTTGATGAGGGTCTATGGAGTGACCTATGCAGGGATGGTGTTACATCCACATTGAACTCCAGATACAGACTGATACAGTTTAATTTCCTCCATCAGCTCTATATCACCCCATCTAGACTGCACAAGTTCAACCCAGATCTCTCCTCCCTATGTTTTAGATGTGGCTCAGATGAAGGAACATTCCTCCATTCCACTTGGCAGTGTTCAAAACTACATGGTTTCTGGCAGGGGGTATGCAATACCATATCCTCAATTCACGGGGTTGCATTCCCTTTAGACCCGGAGGTCTGTCTACTGGGTAACTTTACTAACACCAATCTTAGGCAAAGCCATACTATAAAGCTAACAGAAATATTGCTAGCGATCGCCAAGAAATGTATTGCCTTGAAATGGAAATTGGATTCCTCCCTGCCAGTTGCAATGTGGCTATCGGAAGTTAATAGTTGTATCCCTTTGGAGAAAATCACTTACTGCTTGAGGAATAAGTTGAAGACATTTTACAGAATTTGGCAACCTTTTATTGACTATATGGAGAATCTCCCCCCACATCTCATTGATTGAATCTATATATAATCCTCACATAATGTTTCACACGTAATGTATAATATGTAGCCTGCGGCAGGTGATCCAATGTCTCGTTATTTTTATTTTTTTATTTTCTTATTGTATGTTTGTTTATATAATTATTATTATTATTTATTTTTGTTACGCTCGTCTGTTACTGTCACTTTGTCCTATCGTTGTCTAATATCTTTTCACTTTTGTTTTGAATGTCCTTAATTGGAAAATGCAAAAATAAAATATAAAAAAAAAAAGTAACTTCCTCACCATCTTAGATGCCTGGTTATTCTTTAAAAGTGCTTTCCTCACCATCTTAAATAAGCATGCCCCATTCAGAAAAATTAGAACCAGGAACAGATATAGCCCTTGGTTCACTCCAGACCTGACTGCCCTTGACCAACACAAAAACATCTTGTGGTGTACTGCATTAGCATCGAATAGCCCCACGATATGCAACTTTCCAGGGAAGTTAGGAACCAATACTCACAGGCAGTTAGGAAAGCAAAGGCTAGCTTTTTCAAGCAGAAATTTGCATCCTGTAGCACAAACTCCAAAAAGTTCTGGGACACTGTAAAGTCCATGGAGAACAAGAGCACCTCCTCCCAGCTGCCCACTGCACTGAGGCTAGGTAACACGGTCACCACCGCAACCCCCCCCCCCCCCCCGCGCAGCTGCTCACCCAAGCCTCCCCAGCTCCTCCTTTACCCAAATCCAGATAGCAGATGTTCTGAAAGAGCTGCAAAACCTGGACCCGTACAAATCAGCTGGGCTTGACAATCTGGACCCTCTATTTCTGAAACTATCCACCGCCATTGTCGCAACCCCTATTACCAGCCTGTTCAACCTCTCTTTCATTTCGTCTGAGATCCCCAAGGATTGGAAAGCTGCCGCAGTCATCCCCCTCTTCAAAGGGGGAGACACCCTGGACCCAAACTGTTACAGACCTATATCCATCCTGCCCTGCCTAGCTAAGGTCTTCGAAAGCCAAGTCAACAAACAGATCACTGACCATCTCGAATCCCACCGTACCTTCTCCGCTGTGCAATCTGGTTTCCGAGCCGGTCACGGGTGCACCTCAGCCACTCTCAAGGTACTAAACAATATCATAACCGCAATCAATAAAAGACAGTACTGTGCAGCCGTCTTCATCGACCTGGCCAAGGCTTTCGACTCTGTCAATCACCATATTCTTATCAGCAGACTCAGTAGCCTCGGTTTTTCTAATGACTGCCTTGCCTGGTTCACCAACTACTTTGCAGACAGAGTTCAGTGTGTCAAATCGGAGGGCATGTTGCCCGGTCCTCTGGCAGTCTCGATGGGGGTGCCACAGGGTTCAATTATCGGGCCGACTCTTTTCTCTGTATATATCAATGATGTTGCTCTTGCTGCGGGCGATTCCCTGATCCACCTCTACGCAGACGACACCATTCTGTATACTTCTGTCCCTTCCTTGGACACTGTGCTATCTAACCTCCAAACGAGCTTCAATGCCATACAACACTCCTTCTGTGGCCTCCAACCTGATGACGGGTGAGGGTTCCCTTTTGGGAACGACCCCTCCCACGTTCAGCTGGAACGTGGCGCATGGAACGCAGAAATATTCTTAGAAATATTTAACCTCCACACATTAACAAGTCCAATACCTCAAATGAAAGATAAACACCTTGTTCATCTACCCAGCATGTCAGATTTTTTAAATGTTTTACGGCGAAAACACACCACATATTTATATTAGACCACCACCGAAACGAAGACAAGAGGCAGCCATTTTGTCCCAGAAAATATAAAATTATAAAAGCAGGATTAAAAAATAAATCATTCACTAACCTTTTGAAAATCTTCATCAGATGACAGTAATAGGACATGTTACACAGTAAAAAAAAGTTTTTTCAATAATATGCCATTTATATCCATAAATGTCCATTGACATTGAATTCATGTTCAGAAAATACTGAAAAATGTCCGCAGAAAATATAGGTAGCGCCGCAAGATAACGTAAATAGACATCATAAACTTTGACTAAATATACATGTTCTACATATAGTTAGAAAGATACACTGCTTCTTAATGCAATCGCTTTGTTACATTTCTTTTTAACGTTACAGAAATCGCTCACTATTCAATATTCTGAGACGGCGCTCAGACATAAGCAATATTTCTCCGCTATGTTGGAGTCAACAGAAACACACAATTTCAGCATAAATATTCCCTTACCTTTGATGGTCTTCGTTCAGAATGTACTGGAAGGGTTCATACTTACCCAAAACATTGTTTGGTTTCAAGTCTTGTGTCTTTGTATTAGCATCTGCTAACATTATCAGCTGAAATGCACCCAAAATGTCCTCTGGTCCCGAAAAGTTGCGCATCAAAACTTCAAAATTACATATTATATGTTGACTAAACAGGTCAAACTAAGTGCAGAATCAAGCTTTAGGATGTTCTAAACGTACAAAACAATTTTCAATTCAACCGGTCATTGTTAGTTCTCCGGAGTGCTGGAACAAAGGAATGGATGGGACCAATTCGCGCCCTAACGCACAGGTATTTTCTCACGACACTCACTCAATTCACTCCCATAGGGCCAAAACTCGCGGGATTTGAACGATTAAACGCTCTACTGAATGAGGACATCTAGTGGCAGACATAGAAAGTGTCCCCAGATCCATAGCTGGTTGGGAAGGGTGGGGGCGATCACGTCAAAGTTGCCCCAACTTTCATGATCACAAAACTAGTTTGGAAGAATGCCTGCCCTGTGAGTTCTGCTATACTTACAGACATAATTCCAACGGTTTTAGAAGCTTTAGAGTGTTTTCTATCCAATAATTATTATTATATGCATATATTAGCAATTTTGGACAGATTTATTTTCAGTTTACTATGGGCACGCAATTCCTCCAAAGGGGGCAGTATTCTGCCTAGCCTTAAGAGGTTTTAAACGCTAGTAAAACCAAATACATGCTTTTCAACCATTCGCTGCCTGCACCCGCACGCCCGACTAGCATCATCACCCTGGATGGTTCCGACCTAGAATATGTGGACACCTATAAGTACCTAGGTGTCTGGCTAGATTGGAAACTCTCCTTCCAAACTCATATCAAACATCTCTAATCTAAAATCAATTCTAGAGTCGGCTTTCTATTCTGCAACAAAGCCTCCTTCACTCACGCCGCCAAACTTACCCTAGTAAAACTGACTCTCCTACCGATCCTCGACTTCGGCGATGTCATCTACAAAATAGCTTCCAATACTCTACTCAGCAAACTGGATGCAGTTTATCACAGTGCCATCCGTTTTGTTACTAAAGCACCTTATACCAACCACCACTGCGACCTGTATGCTCTAGTCGGCTGGCCCTCGCTACATATTCGTCGCCAGACCCACAGGCACCAGGTCATCTACAAGTCCATGCTAGGTAAAGCTCCGCCTTATCTCAGTTCACTGGTCACGATGGCAACACCCACCCGTAGCACGCGCTCCAGCAGGTGTATCTCACTGATCATCCCTAAAGTCAACACCTCATTTGGCCGCCTTTCCTTACAGTTATCTGCTGCCTGTGACTGGAAGAATTGTAAAAATTGCTGAAGTTGGAGACTTTTATCTCCCTCACCAACTTTAAACATCTGCTATCTGATCAGCTAACCGGTCGCTGCAGCTGTACATAGTCAATCAGTAAATAGCCCACACAATTTACCTACCTCATCCCCATACTGTTTTTATTTATTTACTTTTCTGCTCTTTTGCACACCAGTATCTCTACCTGCACATGACCATCTGATCATTTATCACTCCAGTGTTAATCTGCAAAATTGTAATTATTCACCTACCTCCTCATGCCTTTTGCACACAATATAGACTCTTTTTTTCTTTTTTCTACTGTGTTATTGACTTGTTAATTGTTTACTCCATGTGTAACTCTGTGTTGTTGTCTGTTCACACTGCTATGCTTTATCTTGACCAGGTCGCAGTTGTAAATGAGAACTTATTCCCAACTAGCCTACCTGTTTTAAATAAAGGTGAAATAAAAATAAAAATATAAAACCTCAACCTGCCTTTCTCTCATTGGACACCTCTGATCTTCAGCACCCTGGGTACCCCTATAGTTGATTCTACACACAAATGTTTCTAGCGATACTACACAGTCCTTTGTCTCATGTCCTCCTGCACACTTCTCACATCAATGCTGCTACATGACCATAAGCTTGACACCTTAATCACCTTAATGGGTTTGAGACAAAAGCTTTCACGGGATAACTGACACATCCTAACTTGACTTTACCCGGTAAAAACTCTGCATCAAAACGCAGTAGTACAGACAGTGTCTTCTCTGTTTCACCACGCTCTCCACCGGGTCTGCGTCGCATCAAACAACGGTCGTCACAGACACCCGGGAATCTTCAAATTCAGTTGACCCTCCTCAACACTTGACGCCATTCCAGTTATTTGAGCCTCGCACTGCTCCGGAGAGGAAAGCAAGTCACAGTTCTTGTCCCCAGTCACGTGGTTTGGCGCGCACTCTCTGGACGGCAGAAATGCAAGATTCCACTTTGAGTCACTTTCACCAATCCAACATTCCCCAACCTCTTCTCCACCCAACCTGACACCCCACATATGGATCAGACACATTCCATGTGACAACTGTCCTCAACCCCCTCATGTTAATTACTACATGGCTGGACCTAGGAACTCCGAAATAGCTTTGAAATATACAGTGGGGCAAAAAAGTATTTAGTCAGCCACCAATTGTGCAAGTTCTCCCTCTTAAAAAGATGAGAGAGGCCTGTAATTTTCATCATAGGTACACTTCAACTATGAGAGACAAAATGAGAAAAGAAATCCAGAAAATCACATTGTAGGATTTTAAATGAATTTATTTGCAAATTATGGTGGCTGACTAAATACTTTTTTACCCCACTGTAGCTCTCCCTTTCCTCTTTTCAACAATTGTTCATGGATACTACCATTATTCAAACATTTACAAAGAGAATACCAATGTATTTTTTTACTTTCACCTATGGAAAACCCCATAAATTCCCCTCACCTCAATGTTTTGTCATGATGATATGAATTGACCAGGTGGATGAGTTATTTCAAAGAATTCACACATTTTAACCTTAAAAATATTACACAGATTGGGAATAATTAACACTGTGACAACCAACCTGTGAGACAACCAACTCTGGTCTCCCCTACATTTTGTTAGATATTTAGGCCCAAATCCTAACTAAGATAGGATCATGCTTAAGTTAAGTTTGTGTAAATAATGCATTTGAGGTCAATGTGAGTCAGATGCATACAAAAACAAAAGCGACACCTGCAGATCTCAATTTGGGACTCCAGCCTTTGAAAAGTATGTAGAAAGCTTAAGTAAGAAATAAGAAACAGACGGTGGTGGTACTTATCTCTTTCAGAGACCTGAATGATTTGTTGTTCTTAATTCAAGCGTGATGTGAAAACAGCTTTCTCAGACCACTGCTGACATTGTTCGCTACGGGGGGTCCTGAGTATGGTGGTCTGTAGTGGTCTCCCTCCCCAGCGTTATAACTTTCCCTTGATCTCTCCCAAACCTCCACAATGTCTCTACTTTTACAGCTGCTGTCATTTTCCTACCCTCACTATCTCAGTGTGAGTGTGTGTGTGTGTGTGTGTGCCTGTGTCTATGTATGCATACGTGTGTGTGTGTGTGTCCTGTCTCTGTTACTGGCCGTTATCACAACATTTCCAAAAACAGGCTGCTGTAGGGGAGACTGGGAATGGGGGATATGTCACAAACACCACCAGCCCAGTCTGTTGTCAACATGGTCGGTGGTGGCTGGAGGGCTCTTTAGTTGCCCACTAGGGAAAGAGATTACACAGTGTATACTGTATGTGCGTCTCAAATGGCACTCTTTTCCTAGTGCACTACTTTTGACCAAGTCTCTGGTCAAAAGTAATGTACTGTATAAGGAATAGGGTGCCATTCAGGGTACAAGCTATGTCACAGTCATAGTAAAGCCTTTTCGCTACAATTTATGAAGTTTTTTTTATCCTGATAGGATTACAGACCCAGACTAAAGGATGGTGTCTCATTTGTGTTAAAACAGAAGCCATCAGACTTTAATTTGGACCCAGTAGATTTTGCTGTTGGGCTTTCCTCACCTAATTCAATAACAAATCATACGCCATCCACGCTGTACCATTTACACTCATTTCCAGATAAATATAGGATGTGTAGGCTTAAAAGGGCAAGGTGGAGCTTACATACATATTGTAAATATATACGGAATGTACAAAACATTAGGAACACCTTCCTAATATTGAGTTGCACCCCCTTCTGCCCTCAGAACAGCCTCAATTCGTCGGGACATGCTTTACAAGGTGTCGAAAGCGTGCTCCACAGGAATGCTGGCCCATATTGACTCCAATGCTTCCCACAGTTGTGTCAAGTTGACTGGATGTCCTTTGGGTGGTGGACCATTCTTGATACTCACGGGAAACTGTTGTGCGTGAAAAACCCTGCAGCATTGCAGTTCTTAACACACTCAAACCGGTGCGCCTGACACCTACTACCATACCCTGTTGAAAGGCACTTAAATATTTTGTCTTGGAATGGCACATATGGCACATATACATGTCTCAAGGCTTAAAAATACTTATTTATATATTATTTATATAAATATTTAACCGGTCTCCTCCCCTTCACATACACTGATTGAAGTGACATCAAAAAGGGATAATAGCTTTCACTTGGATTCACCTGACCAGTCTATGTCATGGGGGGGGGGGGGGCAGATAGCCTCGTGGTTAGAGCGTTGGGCCAGTAACCGAAAAGGTTGCTGGATAAAACCCCCGAGCTGACAAGGTAAAAATCTGTCATTCTGCCCCTGAACAAGGCAGTTAATCCCCGGTAGGCCGTCATTGTAAATAAGAAGTTATTCTTAACTGATTTGCCTAGTTAAATAAAAGTTAAATAAAATAAAAAAAACATTTCATAGAAAGAGCAGGTGTTCTTAATGTCTTGTACACTCAGTGTATGTATACATGTTCACCATCTTATAGTATTGATGAATAATCGGACTCATTCTGGATTATAAAACCCTGATACAACGCACAGATTGGACTCAGAGTGATGGTGGGTGCCATGGCAAACAAGCTTCAGCGTCCCTTCACCTTCACATTGCTGTTATGTTTACTCTCCTGGTTTGCAACGTTGCCTGAAGCTCTGTCTGTGTGTGTCTGTTGGACTGGATGGTTCTAAACGGCAGTGGATATTTTAATTGCATTTCTTCCAGCGCACGCTCTGTGGAGCATGCAGAAGGGCATGTGATGTGCACATGACTGCCACAGACCATGCCTCTATCCATTACTAATCCGCTTGAGGAAGGCAGGAGAAGACAAAGGGATTGAGCATTGGTCAAACTCACTCAGTCGGCCCCAATTCGCTCCCTATCCCTTCCCCTTGGCCCTAGCCATCCAATGTTTGTTGTGTAGGGAGGGAGAAATTTGGGACTGGCTGAGTTTGTCATCATGGTGTGTGTTAGGATTGGGTGTGATTGGCTATGGCTAGGCCACAAACTACCTCTCACCACTACAGCCTCTATACAATCTGTTTGCACAGGAGGTTGGTGGCACCTTCATTTGGGAGGATGGGCTCGTGGTAATGGCTGGAGCAGAATAAGTAGAATGAAATTAAATACATGGTTTCCATGTGTTTGATGCCATTCCATTCGCTCTGTTGCAGCCATTATTATGAGCTATCAACCCCTCAGCAACCTCCTGTGATGTTGTCTAATTACTGTCACACGTTGTCTCCTAATGATCACCGCTGTAACTGGAGCAACTCCCAATCAGTAGATTCACATATGCTTAAACCCCTTTGATCATGGTTGTCAAACTCATTCCATGGAGGGCCTAGTCTCTACAGGTTTTTGCTTTCAATTAAGACCTAGTCAACCAGGTGAGGGAGTTCTTTACTAATTAGTGATCTCAATTTATCAATGATTTGATTTATTTGTATTTTTAGGCATTTGGCAAATCCAGAGCGTCTTACATTTTCATACTTTTTTTGGGGGGGGGGGGGGGGGGGCTCTATGTAGTACTGTGCGCCTCCCATAGTCTGTTCTGGACTTGGCGACTGTGAAGAGACATCTGTTGGCATGTCTTGTGGGGTATGCATGGGTGTCTGAGCTGTGTGCCAGTAGTTTAAACAGACAGGTCGGTGCATTCAACATGTCAATACCTCTCACAAATACAAGTAGTGATGAAGTCAATCTCTCCTCCACTTCGAGTCAGGAGAGATTGACATGCATATCATTAATGGTAGCTTTCTGTGTACATCCAAGGGCCAGCTGTGCTGCCCTGTTGTGAGCCAATTGCAATTTTCCTAAGTGTGGCACCAGACCACACGACTGAACAGTAGTCCAGGTGCGACAAAACTAGGGCCTGTAGGGCCTATCTTGTTGATAGTGCTGTTAAGAATGCAGAGCAGCACTTTATTATAGACAGTCTTCTCCCCATCCTAGCTACTGTTGTATCAATATGTTTTGAGCATGACAGTTTACAATCCAATTTCAATCAATTTCCACATTATTCAATACAAGATTTAGTTAAGGTTTAGGTTTTAGTGAATGATTTGTCCCAAAAATAATGCTTTTAGTATTTGAAATATTTAGGACTAATTTATTCCTTTCCACCGCAGCTCTTTGTTAAGTGTTGCTGTCATTTCAGTCATTGTGGTAGCTGACGTGTATAGTGTTGAGTCATCCGCATACATGGACACACTGGCTTTACTGGCATGTCGTAAAGATTGAAAAAAGTAAGGGGTCGAGACAGCTGCCCTGGGGAATTCCTGATTCTACCTGGATTTTGTTGGAGAGGCTTCCACTAAAGAACACGCTCTGTGTTCTGTTAGACAGTTGTCACACCTGCTCCCGCTCTCCCTCTCCTGCGGTCGAGGGTTCCAGACTGCCTATCAATTACGCCCACCTGTACCCTTCGTTACGCGCACCTACGCCTCATTGGACCCATCTGAACTCCATCACTATTTGATTGCCTCCCTTTGTCTGTTTCCTGTGTCTGCATTGATGTTGTTACTTTGTCCCCTGTCCAGATGCAGTTCCTGGCCTGTTTTAAGTCTGTTATTCATTAAATGTTCTCCCTGTACCTGCTTCCTGTCTCCAGCGTCGATCCTCACAGAATGTAGACACCACAATTGGAAGAACCTGGGAGGCCTGGGGTTTTGTTGGTGACGTCGGGTCCGGGTGCCATTTTCGATAGAACCGGGGGTGCCTCAGCTAGCTTGTCGGGCTTCCACGCCCAAGCTGGCTTGAGACGTTTTTCTTGCCCCGGTGGGCTCGGCAGGCGTCCACCCCATGTCAGCCATCAGGCTTTCATGCCTCAACTGGATTGTCAGGCTCCCACGCCTCAACCAGTTCGCCAGGCTCCCACGCCTCTGCCGGTTCATCTGGCTTCTACGCCCCAGCTGGCTTGTCCAGCGCCCAGGCGACCCGCTAGGCTCGCCCAGATGGGACACCTGGTGGCGCCCCTAGAGGGGTCTGCTCCCGCTCTCCCTCCTGTGCTCAAAGGCGGCAGATTTCCTATCATTACGCACAGCTGTCCCCTTCATAACGCGCACCTGCGCCTCATTGGACCCACCTGAACTCATCACTATTTGATTGCCTCCCTTTTATCTGTCTGTTTCCTCTGGGATAATGTACATTTGCTGAAGCATTATGACAACTCAGCGACATAATGGTAGGGATTAAATGAGCTGGACTTAGGTCATTGTCTCAACGCAGACTTAAACTTTTTTATCTAGGCAAGTCAGTTAAGAACAAATTCTTATTTACAATGACAGCCTAGGAACAGTGGGTTAACTGCCCTGGTCAGGGGCAGAATGATAGATTTTTATCTTGTCAGCTCGGGGATTTGATCTAGCAACCTTTTGGGTTACTGGCCCAACGCTCTAACCACTAGGCTACCTACTGTCCCCACATAATGCTGTGAAAAGAGCCAGGAACCCAACTGATTTGGGTGGATCCCATCCTCTTTATAATACAAGCTTTGTTTCCAGAAAGTATCAAAATTGTCAATAAATGTTACACCCCCATTAATTAGAATCAACATAATAATTCACATTTCCTGTTGCTGCAGAATTATTTTCCTGATGTAGCAAACTGGCTCAAATGAAGATCCTTCATCTGTACAGAGACAGCACAATTCTAATATTTTTCCACTAATTGGTTTTTTGACCAATCAGATATTCTGGATCAATTGGGGGGGGGGGGGGGGGGGATCTGAATTGGGCTTCCTAGGGAATATGTTGCCATTTGGAACGCAACCAGGGGGTTGAATTAAGACCAAGAGAGAACCAGCTTGTTTTTCTTTGCCTGTCTTGCTTATGAGATGGTCAAAGTAAAACATTTAGCTGGGTGTTTGTTTTGTCATTGACCTGAGCTGCAGTAGTTAACAGCTGTGTACAGCTTATGTTCCATCTCCAGCAGTGGAGTGGCACATGTCTGGACCTGTGGGACTGTTTCTATCTATATGGGAATTTTTTTACATGGTTGTTCTTCCAAGCTTGTTTGTTTGAACAGGTCAGTAACTCTCACGCTTTCCCCCTACAGCTGGGATGATGACGTCATCATGTGGTTATCCACGTACTGTGCATTCGGAAAGTATTCAGACCGCTTGGCTTTTTGTTACAGCCTTATTCTAAAATTGATTAAATTGTTTTTTTCCTCATCAATATACACACAATACCCCATAATGACAAAACAAAAACAGGTTTTTAGAAATGTTTACAAATTTATTACAAACAAAAAACTGAAATATTACATTAACATAAGTATTCAGACCCTTTACTCAGTACTTTATTGAAGCACCTTTGGCAGCGATTACAGCCTCGAGTCTTCTTGGCTATGACACTATAATCTTGACACACTTGTATTTGGGGAGTGTTTCCTATTCTTCTCGGCAAATCCACTCAAGTTCTGTCAGGTTGGATGGGGAGGAACACTGCACAGCTATTTTCAGATCTCTCCAGAGACGTTTGATCAGGTTCAAGTACGCACTCTGGCTGGGCCACTCAAGGACATTCAGAGACTTGTCCCAAATCCACTCCTGCATTGTCTTGGCTGTGCGCTTAGGGTCATTGTCCTGTTGGAATCCCTCTGTACTTTGCTCCGTCCATCTTTCCCTCGATCCTGACTAGTCTCTCAGTCCCTACCGCTGAAAAACATCCGCACAGCATGATGCTGCCACCACCATGCTTCACCGTAGGGATGGTGCCTGGTTTCCTCCAGACATGATGCTTGGCATTCAGGCCAAATAGTTCAATCTTGGTTTCATCAGACCAGAGAATGTTGTTTCTCATGGTCTGAGATAGAGGTCGACCGATTAATCGGCATGGCCGATTAATTAAGGCCGATTTCAAGTTTTCATAACAATCGGTAACTTTCCTTTTTGGATGCCGATTATGGCCGATTACATTGCAATCCATGAGGAAACTGCGTGGCTGGCTGACCACCTGTTACGTGAGTGCAGCGTCAAAAGCACCTTGTGGCTGCAAGGAGCCAAGGTAAGTTACTAGCTAGCATTAAACTTATCTTATAAAAAACAATCAATCTTAACATAATCACTAGTTAACTACACATGGTTGATATTACTAGGTTAACTAGCTTGTCTTGCGTTGCATATAATCAATGTGGTGCCTGTTAATTTATCATCAAATCACAGCCTACTTCAACTTCGCCAAACAGGTGATGATTTAACAAAAGCACATTAGCGAAAAAAGCACTGTCGTTGCACAAATGTACTTAACCATAAACATCAATGCCTTTCTTAAAATCAATACACAGAAGTATATTTTTTTAAACCTGCATATTTAGTTAAAATAAATTAATTTCAGCAGGCAATATTAACTAGGGAAATTGTGTTCAGTGCAAGCAGAGTCCGGGTATATGCACAGTTTGGGCCGCCTGTCTCATTGCGAACTGTGAGAATTGCCAGAATGTTACATAATTATGACATAACATTGAAGGTTGTGCAATGCAACATAAATATTTAGATTTAGAGTTCGATAAAATACGGAACGGTTCTGTATTTCACTGAAAGAATAAACTTTTTGTTTTCTAAATGATAGTTTCCAGATTTGACCAAATTAATGACCAAAGGCTCGTATTTCTGTGTTTATTATATTATAATTAAGTCTATAATTTGATATTTGATAGAGCAGTCTGACTGAGCAGTGGTAGGCAGCAGCAGGCTCGTAAGCCCCCATTCAAACAGCACTTTACTGCATTTGTCAACAGCTCTTAGCAATGCTTGATGCACAGCTCTGTTTATGACTTCAAGCCTATCAACTCCTGAGATTAGGCTGGCGATACTAAAGTGCCTATAAGAACATCCAATAGTCAAAGGTATATGAAATACAAATGGTATAGAGAGAAATAGTCAACACGTCATAATTCCTATAATAACTACAACCTAAAACTTCTTAACTGGGAATATTGAAGAACTGGGAATATTGAACCACCAGCTTTCATATGTTCTCATGTTCTGGGAAAGGAACTTAAACGTTAGCTTTTTTACAAGGCACATATTGCACATTCACTTTCTTCTCCAACACTGTGTTTTTGCATTATTTAAACCAAATTGAACATGTTTCATTATTTCTTTGAGACTGAATAGATTTAGTTTATGTATTAAATTAAGTTAAAATGAAAGTGTTCATTTTTCATTCAATATTGTTGTAATTGTCATTATTACAAATATATACATAAAAATCGGCAGATTAATCGGTATCAGCTTTTTTTGGTCCTCCAATAATCGGTATCAGTATTCGCGTTGAAAAATCATAATCCAGAAACAAGTCTCTCATTGTTGCCGCTTGCTATAGACCACCTTCTGCCCCCATCTGTGCCTTGGTCACCATATGTGAATTGATTGCCCCCCATCTATCCTCAGAGCTCGTGCTGTTAGGTGACCTAAACTGGGACATGCTTAACACCCTGGCCATCCTACAATCTAAATTTGATGCCTTCAATCTCACACAAATTATCAATGAACCTACCAGGTACAACCCCAAATCCATAAACACGGGCACCCTCATAGAAATCATCAGGACCAACCTGCCCTCCAAATACACCTCTGCTGTCTTCAACTAGGATCTCAGTGACCTCATTGCCTGCGTCCATAATGACCACCACTGTCAAACGTTCCCTAAAACACTTCAGCGAGCAGGCCTTTCTAATCGACCTGGCCCGGGTATCCTGGAAGGATATTGACCTCATCCCGTCAGTAGAGGATGCCTGGTTATTCTTTAAAAGTGCTTTCCTCACCATCTTAAATAAGCATGCCCCATTCAGAAAAATTAGAACCAGGAACAGATATAGCCCTTGGTTCACTCCAGACCTGACTGCCCTTGACCAACACAAAAACATCTTGTGGTGTACTGCATTAGCATCGAAAAGCCCCACGATATGCAACTTTTCAGGGAAGTTAGGAACCAATACTCACAGGCAGTTAGGAAAGCAAAGGCTAGCTTTTTCAAACAGAAATTTGCATCCTGTAGCACAAACTCCAAAAAGTTCTGGAACACTGTAAAGTCCATGGAGAATAAGAGCACCTCCTCCCATCTGCCCACTGCACTGAGGCTAGGAAACACTGTCACCACCGATAAATCCACTATAATTGAGAATTTCAATAAGCATTTTTCTACGGCTGGCCATGCTTTCCACCTGGCTACTCCTACTCCGGTCAACAGCCCTGCATACCCCACAGCAAATTGCCCAAGCCTCCCCCATTTCTCCATCACCCAAATCCAGATAGCTGATGTTCTGAAAGAGCTGCAAAATCTGGACCTCTACAAATCAGCCGGGCTAGACAATCTGGACCCTCTCTTTCTAAAATTATCTGCAGAAATTGTTGCAACCCCTATTACTAGCCTGTTCAACCTCTCTTTCGTATCGTCTGAGATCCCCAAAGACTGGAAAGCTGCCGTAGTCATCCCCATCTTCAAAGGGGGTGACACTCTAGACCCAAACTCCTACAGACATATATCTATCCTACCCTGCCTTTCTAAGGTCTTCGAAAGCCAAGTTAACAAACAGATCACCAACCATTTAGAATCCCACCGCACCTTCTCCACTATGCAATCTGATTTCCGAGCTGGTCATGGGTGCACCTCAGCCATGCTCAAGGTCCTAAACGATATCATAACCGCCATTGATAAGAGACAATACTGTGCAGTTGTATTCATCGACCTGGCCAAGGCTTTCGACTCTGTCAATCACCACATTCTTATCGGCAGACTCAACAGCCTTGGTTTCTCAAAAGACTGCCTCGCCTGGTTTTACCAACTCCTTCTCAGACAGAGTACAGTGTGTCAAATCGGAGGGCCTGTTGTCCGGACCTCTGGCTGTCTGTATGGTGGTGCCACAGGGTTCAATTCTCGGGCCGACTCCCTTCTCTGCATACATCAATGATGTCGCTCTTTTGCTGCTGGTGATTCTCTGTTCCACCTCTACGCAGACAACACCATTCTGTATACTTCTGGCCCTTCTTTGGACACGGTGTTAACTAACCTCCAGACGAGCTTCAATGCCACACAACACTCCTTTTAAAGCAAGTAAAACTAAATGCATGCTCTTCAACCAATCCCTGCACGCACCTGCCCGCCCGTCCAGCATCACTCCTCTGGACAGTTCTGACTTAGAATATGTGGACAACTATAAATATCTAGGTGTCTGGTTAGACTATAAACTCTCCTTCCAGACTCACATTAAGCATCTCTAATCCAAAATTAAATCTAGAATCAGCTTCCTACTCCGCAACAAAGCATCCTTCACTCATGCTGCCAAACATACCCTCGTAAAACTGACCATCCTACCGATCCTTGACTTCGGCGAAGTAATTTATAAAATAGCCTCCAACACTCTACTCAGCAAATTGCAATTTATCACAGTGCCATCCGTTTTGTCACCAAAGCCCCATATACTACCCACCACTGCGACCTGAATGCTCTTGTTGGCTAGCCCTCACTTCATATTCATTGCCAATCCCACCCACTGGCTCCAGGTCATCTATAAGTCTTTGCTAGGTAAAGCCCCACCTTATCTCAGCTCACTGGTCACCATAGCCCATCTGTAAATAGCCCATCCAACTACCTCATCCCTATACTGTTATTTTTATTTTTTATTTTGCTCCTTTGCACCCCAGTATCTTTACTTGCACATTCATCTTCTGCACATCTATAACTACAGTGTTTAATTTCTATATTGTAATTATTTTGCCACTATGGCCTATTTATTGCCTTACCTCCCTTACCCTACCTCATTTGCACACACTGTATATAGACTTTTTCAATTGTATTATTGACTGTATGTTTGTTTATTCCATGTGTAACTCTGTTGTTTGTGTCGCACTGCTTTGATTTTTCTTGGCCAGGTCGCAGTTGTAAATGAGAACTTGTCTCAACTAGCCTACCTTTTTAAATAAAGGTGAAATAATGTTTGTTTTTTAAAATTAAAATAATCGGTCGACCTCTAGTCTGAGAGTGAGCTGTCATGTGCCTTTTACTGGGGAGTGGCTTCCGTCTGGCCACTCTACAATAAAGGCCTGATTGGTGGAGTGCTACAGAGATGGTTGTCCTTCTGCAAGTTTCTCCTATCTCCACATAGGAACTCTAGAGCTCTGTCAGTGCTCATCGGGTTCTTTGTCACCTCCCTGACCAAGGCCCTTCTCTCCCGATTGCTCAGTTTGGCCAGGCGGACAGCTCTAGGAAGAGTATTGGTGGTTCCAAACTTCTTCCATTTAAGAATGATGGAGGCCACTGTTCTTTGGGACCTCCACCACTGCAGATTTTTTTTGGTACCCTTCCCCTGATCTGTGCCTCAACACAATCCTGTCTTGGAGCTCTACAGACAATTCCTTTGACCTCATGGCTTGGTTTTTCTTTGACATGCACTGTCAAATGTGAGAACTTCTATAGACAGGTTTGTATGCCAGCAGCATACCACCCTGTATCCCACTGCTGGCTTGCTTCTGAAGCTAAACATTGTTGGTCCTGGTCAGTCCCTGGATAGGAGACCAGATGCTGCTGGAAGTGGTGTTGGAGGGCAAGTAGGAGGCACTCTTTCCTCTTTTCTAAAAAATATCCCAATGCCCCAGGGCAGTGATTAGGGACACTGCCCAGTGTAGGGTGCCATCTTTCAGATGGGACATTAAACAGGTGTCCTGACTCTCTGAGGTCATTAAAAATCCTATGGCACTTATTGTAAGAGTATGGGTGTTAACCCCGGTGTCCTGGCTAAAATTCCCAAGCTGTCCCTCATTCAGTCACCTAATCATCCCCAGCTTACAATTGGCTCACTCATCCCCCTCCTCTCCCCTGTAACTATTCCCCAGGTTGTTTGTTGTAAACGAGAATGTGTTCTCAGTCAACTTACCTGCTAAAATATTGGTAAAATAAAAAACTTGTACCTTTCCAAATAATGTCCAAACAATTGAATTTACCACTGTTGGACTCCAATCAAGTTGTAGAAACATCTCAAGGATGATCAATGGGAACAGGATGCACCTGAGCTCAATTTTGAGGCTCATAGCAAAGGGTCTGAATACTTATGCAAATAAGGATTTATTTTAATATTTACATTTGCAAACATTTCTAAAAACCAGTTTTTGCTTTGTCATTATGCAGTAGTGTGTAGATTGATGAGAATTGTTATTTAATCAACTTTAGGATAAGGCTGTAACGTAACCAAATGTGGAAAAAGGGAAGGGGTCAGAATACTTTCTGAATGCACTGTAGGTATAGATGCCGCGTTCAACATAAAACATTTGAACTATCATCCAACTCGGAATTCCAAGTCGGAAGCTCGGTTATCTTTCTAGAATTCCAACTTTCCGACCTGAAGATGAGTGACGTCATTATCTGACCTCGATTTCCCAGTTGTCTTATATCAGATGTATGACAAACATACAGTGCCTTGCGAAAGTATTCGGCCCCCTTGAACTTTGCGACCTTTTGCCACATTTCAGGCTTCAAACATAAAGATATAAAACTGTCTTTTTTTGTGAAGAATCAACAACAAGTGGGACACAATCATGAAGTGCAACGACATTTATTGGATATTTAAAACTTTTTTAACAAATCAAAAACTGAAAAATTGGACGTGCAAAATTATTCAGCCCCTTTACTTTCAGTGCAGCAAACTCTCTCCAGAAGTTCAGTGAGGATCTCTGAATGATCCAATGTTGACCTAAATGACTAATGATGATAAATACAATCCACCTGTGTGTAATCAAGTCTCCGTATAAATGCACCTGCACTGTGATAGTCTCAGAGGTCCGTTAAAAGCGCAGAGAGCATCATGAAGAACAAGGAACACACCAGGCAGGTCCGAGATACTGTTGTGAAGAAGTTTAAAGCCGGATTTGGATACAAAACGATTTCCCAAGCTTTAAACATCCCAAGGAGCACTGTGCAAGCGATAATATTGAAATGGAAGGAGTATCAGACCACTGCAAATCTACCAAGACCTGGCCGTCCCTCTAAACTTTCAGCTCATACAAGGAGAAGACTGATCAGAGATGCAGCCAAGAGGCCCATGATCACTCTGCATGAACTGCAGAGATCTACAGCTGAGGTGGGAGACTCTGTCCATAGGACAACAATCAGTCGTATATTGCACAAATCTGGCCTTTATGGAAGAGTGGCAAGAAGAAAGCCATTTCTTAAAGATATCCATAAAAAGTGTTGTTTAAAGTTTGCCACAAGCCACCTGGGAGACACACCAAACATGTGGAAGAAGGTGCTCTGGTCAGATGAAACCAAAATTGAACTTTTTGGCAACAATGCAAAACGTTATGTTTGGCGTAAAAGCAACACAGCTGAACACACCATCCCCACTGTCAAACATGGTGGTGGCAGCATCATGGTTTGGGCCTGCTTTTCTTCAGCAGGGACAGGGAAGATGGTTAAAATTGATGGGAAGATGGATGGAGCCAAATACAGGACCATTCTGGAAGAAAACCTGATGGGAGTCTGCAAAAGACCTGAGACTGGGACGGAGATTTGTCTTCCAACAAGACAATGATCCAAAACATAAAGCAAAATCTACAATGGAATGGTTCAAAAATAAACATATCCAGGTGTTAGAATGGCCAAGTCAAAGTCCAGACCTGAATCCAATCGAGAATCTGTGGAAAGAACTGAAAACTGCTGTTCACAAATGCTCTCTATCCAACCTCACTGAGCTCGAGCTGTTTTGCAAGGAGGAATGGGAAAAAATGTCAGTCTCTCGATGTGCAAAACTGATAGAGACATACCCCAAGCGACTTACAGCTGTAATCGCAGCAAAAGGTGGCGCTACAAATTATTAACTTAAGGGGGCTGAATAATTTTGCACGCCCAATATTTCAGTTTTTGATTTGTTAAAAAAGTTTGAAATATCCAATAAATGTCGTTCCACTTCATGATTGTGTCCCACTTGTTGTTGATTCTTCACAAAAAAATACAGTTTTATATCTTTATGTTTGAAGCCTGAAATGTGGCAAAAGGTCGCAAAGTTCAAGGGGGCTGAATACTTTCGCAAGGCACTGTATCAACAACCTTCCAGTAGGTATAGGGATAAATAGCATACTGGAAATATTCACATCAGCCCTATGTAATGTCTAAACTTACAAATATGACTAGAAAACTTGAACCTGGATAAGTATCTTTAAATCTAAACCAAGGGAGAGACAGTTTGAAAGATGTTTCCACTGTGGCTGGTTTCCAGGTTTCCTTGCCTTGCAGCCTTTAGGGTGGCTCAGGAACAGGCAGGCACCCCTCCTTCCTTTGTGACTGCAGTCTGCAGAACTAGGCTAAAGGTCCCAAAACAGACTTGTTTCCCTCACTTGCCAAGTGTGTCGTCATCTACAAGAGCAGAACGTGATTGGAGGGATGTTGGAAGCTCTCTCAGTATACTAATAATTGGTTGTGCAATTCCTTGTGTGGCTATTGTGAGTTGTGCTAAAGTTTCTCTAGAAATATGCAAAAACCTGTCAAGAATGTGTAGACAGGCCATTGTCTTCAGAATACTTCCTCCCTCACTGAATCTCCGTTTGAAATACAGATATTAAGTTAAATTGATACCTATTCAAGTGAAAATTAAGTCTGGTCTGTACCATCATGAGTATTCAGTATGCATCAATCTTATTTCAATTGTTAAACACTCAATATACACGTTTTCCTACAGTAAGTTATTAGGCTAATTTCATTCAGTCTCGTGAAACTAGTAAATTCAAGATGCCCTAAAAGATCTGAACAGCTGAGTGAAGAGGACAGGAGGGAAATTATATACTCATACTTTCATCACATTGTGGATTGATCCAAGGTTATGCTCCTGATTAAAGTCTAAATTGAGAAGCACATGTCCTCAGTGTTGATCTGACAAGGTTACCTTTACAGTCAAGTCTTACAGAATATTGCGTGTAAACCAGAATTAATCTCTGTGCCCTTGCTTCTGCTTTGCGGGGATCTAGGCCAGGTTACAGTAAAGCAACGTTAAAAGGGCAATCAGCAGTTGCTACAGCTGTTTTCTACTTAATACTGTATGTACCCACTGATTATTGAAGATTAACTTAAAAGGCCTCATGAGATTAGTTCAACTGTCGTACCCCATCAGAACCCAAAATAAGCTTGTTTTACTCAGTAAAATTGCCTCAACATTGTTAAATCTAATTTTGATTAGAGGTCGACCGATTATGATTTTTCAATGCCGATAACGATTATTGGAGGACCAAAAAAGCCGATACCGATTAATCGGACAATTTTTTTATTTGTAATAATGACAATTACAACAATACTGAATTAACACTTATTTTAACTTAATTTAAAAAATCTATAAAATCAATTTAGTCTCAAATAAATAATGAAACATGTTCAATTTGGTTTAAATAATGCAAAAACAAAGTGTTGGAGAAGAAAGTAATATGTGCCATGTAAAAATGTGTGCCATGTAAAAAGGCTAACGTTTAAGTTCCTTGCTCAGAACATAAGAATATATGAAAGTTGGTGGTTCCTTTAAACATGAGACTTCAATATTCCCAGGTAAGAAGTTTTAGGTTGTAGTTAATATAGTATTTATAGGACTATTTCTCTCTACACCATTTGTATTTCATATACCTTTGACTATTGGATGTTCTTATAGGCACTATAGTATTGCCAGTGTAACAGTATAGCTTCTGTCCCCCTCCTCGCCCCTACCTGGGCTCGAACCAGGAAGACATCGACAACAGCCACACTCGAAGCATCGTTACCCATCGCTCCACAAAAGCCGCGGCCCTTGCAGCGCAAGGGGAATAACTACTCCAAATCTAAAAGCGAGTGACGTTTGAAACAGTATTAGCGCACACCCAGCTAACTAGCTAGCCATTTCACATTGGTTACACCAGCCATTAGGCTGATAGGCTTGAAGTCATAAACAGTGCTGTGCTTGAGAAGAGCTGCTGGCAAAACGCATGAAATGCTGTTTGAATGAATGATTACGGGCCTGCTGCTGCTCAGTCAGACTTCTCTATCAAATCAGACTTAATTAATGCATAATAACACACAGAAATACAAGCCTTTGGTCATTAATATGATCGAATCCGGAAACTATCATTTCGAAAACAAAATGTTTATTATTTCAGTGAAAGACGGAACCGTTCGGTATTTTATCTAACGGGGGTGGCATCCCTAAGTCTAAATATTCTTGTTACATTGCACAACCTTCAATGTTATGTCATATTTACGTAAAATTCTGGCAAATTAGTTCGCAATGAGCCAGGCAGCCCAAACTGTTTCATATACCCTGACTCTGGGTGCCATGAACACAAGAGAAATGACACAATTTCACCTGGTTAATATAGTAGTTATAACTAGCGATTATGATTGATTGATTGTGTTTTATAAGATAAGTTTAATGCTAGCTAGCAATTTACCTTGGCTTCTACTGCATTCGCGTAACAGGCAGGCTACTCGTGGAGTGCATTGCGTTGGACTGTGCGGTTGCAAGATTGGAACCCTGAGCCGACAAGGTGAAAATCTGTTGTTCTGCCCCTGAACAAGGCAGTTAGCCCACAGTTCCTAGGCAGTCATAGAAAATAAGAATGTGTTCTTAAACTGACTTGCCTAGTTAAATAAAAGGTATAAAAAAAAAATAATAATAATAATAAGAAATCGGCGCCCAAAAATAACGATTTCAGATTATTATGAAAACTTCAAATCGGCCCCAATTAATCGGCCATTCCGATTAATCGGTCAACCTCTAATTTTGATATCATGGATGGCCAGTTAATGCAGCCATAGCGCATTCTATAAATGTGATAAAATCATATACTATTAAAGTAAAACAAGAAAGATTATGGTAAAATTATATATTTTTTTATGTTACAAAAAAGACAGAACCTGTCACTTGCAATATAAGTTCCATAGCTGGCCACTAGAACAGTATACAAATCCTTAAGAGACAGACCCCCCCCCCCCCCAATCAAAAATCTACAGCATCTTGGTTAGTAAATCATGTTAAACAAATTGATACACAACTAGAAGTAGACCTATATATAGAAAACATGTATCCCTCCAACAGACATCTGTCTGGAATTGTTAAGTCCATAGCATCAATTAAAAAGGGCAATGTTGGCAGTGATCAAAAGGTAGGGATCTACTCTACCCTGAACACAGACTGCGGAATATACCGAAGATTCTCCCATGAAAAGGGTTAAAAAGCAAGCCATACATGGATGGTCAAGACTTGCAATATGCAAGGGGTTTACAAAGCCACAGACAAAACAGTACTTGGAATGACACTTGAGATGTAGCGCAATAGGACAGGAGGGGGATTATTTCAGACCAAAAGAGTATCTAGTTCATTTGCTGTATTCTTTAGGCTCCTCCCCCTCTTCACTGAGCAAACATGTGCGTATCAGCGCTTCCGTGACTGCATATGGGTCGCAGTTAGCAGATGGACGGCGGTCCTCGAAGTAGCCCTTCTTGTCCTGACCCACCGAGCGGGGTATGCGGATGCTGGCGCCGCGGTTTGCCACGCCGGCAGAGAACTCGTGGATGTTGGACGTTTCGTGGTGACCGGTCAAGCGCCGGGCGTTGTCCAGCCCCCCTTTGGGGTCGTAGGCACGGATGTGGTAGCGGTGTCTCCTTCCCAACTTCTCAATCGAATCTTCGATGCCCCTGTGTGGATAGAAGACAGAAGGGGTTAATCCACTGCTAAAGAGACTTGAGACTTAAAAAGCTTATGAGGCCGGTTTCCCAGGTTGGATTAAGCTTAGTCTTCAACTAAGAAGCATAATCAATGGAGAATTGCCATTTGTCTAGACCTAGGCTTAATATGGGTCCAGGAAAACCAGCCCTAAAAATAGAGCAGTGGGTTTACAGCACAATTGAATCCATGCCTACCTCAATCCGCCATCTTCTCTCATCTCCTTGGTGCTGAAGTTTGTATGGCAGCCAGCGCCGTTCCAATTCCCAGGGATGGGCTTGGGGTCGAATGAGGCCACCACGCCAAAGTCTTCACACACCCGGTGGAGGATGAACCGAGCAGCCCAGAGGTGGTCACCCATGTTGATACCTTCACATGGCCCAACCTGGAACTCCCACTGGAAGACAATAAGAGTCAGAGAGATGATGGTTTTGAATATTTACAGAGTTTCATAGACACAGATTTAGCCTAATCCTGCACTAAGACTAATTCTAGGACTATGCTTAATCTGTATACTGAACAAAAATATAAATACAACATGTAAAGTGTTGGTCCCATGTTTCAGGAGCTAAAAAATTTGCCAAGAACTCTTCCAAGACGCAGAAAAAGCTTATTTCTCAAATTGTGCACATTTGTTTACATCCCTGTTAGTGAGCATTTCTCTTTTGCCAAGATAATTCATCCACCTGACAGGTGTGGCATATTAAGAAGCTGATTAAACAGCATGATCATTACACAGGTGCAACCTTGTGCTGGTGACAATAAAAGGCCACTAAAATGTGCAGTTTTGTCACAACAATGCCACAGATGTCTCAAGTTTTGTGGGAACGTGCAATTGGCATGGTAACTGCAGGAATGCCAACCAGAGCTGTTGACAGATAACTGAATGTTAATTTCTCTACCATAAAAGTCACCACCAACATCGTTTTAGAGATTTGGCAGTACATCCAACCAGCCTCACAACCACAGACCGCATTTATGGCGTCGTGTTGGCGAGCAGTGTGCTGATGTCAACGTTGTGAACAGTGCCCCAAGGTGGCAGTGAGATTATGGTACGGGCAGGCATAAGCTACGAACAATTGCATTTTATCAATGGAAATTTGAATGCACAGATCCCTATCCCAAGGCTCATTCTCATGCCATTTATCTGCCGCCATCACCTCATGTTTCAGCATCATACTGCGCAGTCCCATGTCGAAAGGATCTGTACACAATTCCTGGAAGCTGAAAATATCCCAATTCTTCCAGGACCTGCATAGTCAGACATATCACCCATTGAGCAAGTTTGGGATGCTCTGGATTGAGGTGTACAATAGCGTGTTCCAGTTACTGCCGATATACAGCAACCTCACACAGCCATTGAAGAGGAGTGGGACAACATTCCACAGGCCACAATTAACAGCCTGATCAACTATGCAAAGAAGTGTCGCTCTGCATGAGGCAAATGGTGGTCACAAGATACTGACAGGTTTTCTGATCCACCCACTTTTTTAAATAAAAGGTATCTGTATTCCCGGTCATATGAAATCCATAGATTAGGGCCTCATTTATTTAAATTGACCAATTTCCTTATATGAACTAAAACGTTGCATTTATATTTTTGTTCAGTAGAATAGTCAAGTGGTTCTTACCTGAGCTGGCATGACTTCAGCGTTGGTGCCACATATCTTAACCCCAGCATAAAGACAAGCTCTATAGTGGGCTTCTACGATGTCTCTACCATACGCCTTGTCTGCTCCCACACCACAGTAGTAGGGGCCTGTTCAAAAACACTGCATCATCAGGCTCAACAGTTTAGATGCTAAACATTTAATACTCTACTTGAATATACCGACTGAAAGTAGCTATGGATAAAATCTGATAATGAATGGTATTTTATATTTAAACTTAAACTCTCAAACTAACCTTGTGGACCAGGGAAGCCGTTGGAAGGCCAGCCAAACGGATGTCCGTCTGTTCCCAGGATGGTGTACTCCTGTTCCATGCCAAACCACGGCACCTGGTTCTCTACCATCTCCATGATCTTCTTACACATCAGCCTGAGGTTAGTTTCTGGAGGGCAACAAACATTGTACTGGTCATTCAAACCATTTCTGCTACACTGAGCCAATGGGGCCTGGGTTCAATAAGATACTTAAGGCTGGGCCATGTTCAGCAGGCATGAAATGGAAGAAAACGGGGTGGTATTATCCAAATGTATCCAATAAATCTAATTTAAATTTTCTATTGCAAAAGTTAAAATGTTTGAGCGCCAATGAATATGACCGCCCCAATGTCACTTTACTGCTTAGGTTTACCTGTAGGCTTGCGGTTGTATTTGAGCACTTCACACAGGACCAGTTTGTTGGGGTCTTTCCTGAAGGGGTCCCTGAACATGGCAGCAGGGATAAGGTACATATCGCTGTTGGAGCCCTCCGACTGGTACGTACTGGAACCATCAAAGTTCCACTCTGGGAGATCTGAAGGAGAGAGGGAGGGAACCGTGCGATAAGAGCAACTCAGGGATTCAAATACCCGTTAGGTTCAGGGTTATTAGTCAAAGCAACCCGTATTTTTGAATTTATGCTGTATTAGAAAAGTAACCCCCCCCCCCCCCCCTCCCCCAAAAAAAGTAATTTCTGCCACCCACCACTGAAAAAACATTAGGGAAAACACTGGGTGTAGCACAAAAGTTTCTTATTACCCATTTCAACAGGCATAGATCAATGCAAATCAAATGTCAGATCTTACCATCAATGTTCTTGGGTTCAGAATCCAGAGTTCTGGTCTTGCAGCGGAGCCCCTCTCCAGTCCCATCTATCCAGATGTACATGGCCTGGACCTTGTCTCCCTGAGAAAGGTCCATATAATGCTGCTTCACAGTTTTACTCAAACTGGCACTCTCTGACGTGGCCATTTTTCAATGAGCCCTGGAAAACCTTGGAACAAAGAGCAATCATTTGGAATCCACTTGAAGCGTTTGATTCTTAGAATTGAGCCATTTGAGGTCTACAACTCATTTGAGGTCTACAACCCACTGATTTATAGTAATAGTTGATCTACTCAAAACGTCGTAACAAAAAAATAAAATGTTCAAAACTTATGTATTGTAAGTTTGCCTAATTACTATTGCACCAACGTGTGATGAGAACGCAATCAACATCCTGCAATATCGAGTTAAATCCATGAACGTTTTCCACAAGAGAAAACAGTCCGGGTTACAATAAAGCACGTACGCGAGCATGCTGCTATGTCAGTTTACAATAGGTTACAATACTGATGCCTGTTTACGCCTGGTTACGATGATGGAAAATAAAAGCGCAATGGTTTCTATTGCCAGGTTATGATAGTCAAAAACGTCTGGCACGCACTATCCATACATGGCACATAATCAACAACAATAATAAATAACTAATATAAATGGAATTCACCATAATTCGGCTAAGAGGTGCGAAACAATAAAGAGAAACAGCACACCAATGACTCAATATGATGAAAATACAATGTAATTGTCGTAGTCGCTCCTAGAACTTTTAAAATAGTTTAGGAATAATGACCTTATATCAAGTAAGGAATTAGGATCAAAAGCCTGGTACAGCCTTCTGTAAATGTTCTGTGTAATTCCAAATGTTTTTGTTTCATTCTCTACCGCAAAATTTGTCCTAACGGTTCCATTTATAAAAGAGAGATATGACCCCCTCGCCTCAGATTGGCTAGAAAAGAACGTGATCCCTTCGTGATCAGGTGATGGGGAGCTCATGGTTTGCGTTCATTGGTCGTCCGGAAAAATGTGGAGTTTCATTCAATAGCCTGGCTAAAATCCTTCCAAACAAGTATTTATTTCAAGACTACTCTTTGTTTGCTAAAGGAATGATAACTATCCTTACCAAAACCTCAAATACGTTTATTTATTTGAACAGTATGATAATTTGTTTAAAAAATATGAAACGGGGAAAAAGATTATGCATGGGATAATTTATATAATATTGTAATTATAAAGAACGATGATTAAGTAAAATACGCCCCTTGACGAAATGAAAACGGAATATTCCTAGAATCAATTATGTTGTGGTGCCTCTAAAGAACAAATGTTCCTAAATGATGAAAAATAAGACCATGATGCTCTTTGACTGTTCTTTGCCTTCTATTGGCTAAAATATCGACGTTCCGTACTATTTTATTATAAGATGGACATTTGTTATGATGAAGAAACAAGAATGAAAAAAATACAGCCTACCGATTTACAAGCCAATTAACCAACAACGTAATGAATTGTAACAATTCATACAGGTTTACGTTACGATTTTATGATTAAATTATTACGTCATTGGTGATATAGAGCGACTGTATGTGAAACCACATGGCTGAATAAAGGCACAGTCTGCCTAGTAGACAACCTGCGTTTTTGAGGTATTATAGAATGAACGAATAAAAATGACCAACAACTCATCAATACTGAAACCATCTGGTATGTTCTGCATAATACTATAATACCGGTAGGCCAGCACAATGCCATTCCTTAGGCCTACATTATTTGCTGAAGCCTAACATGACGCACATAACATGATAAAATGTAGGCTTATGTTTTTTTTCAACAACACCACAATTTGTTCACATTTGTATCAATTTTAGGTGGCGATGATGACCGACTGTCAGATCTTCTAAAAAATGACGTTTTCGTGGATTTCTTTAACACGTTTCTGAACCTACCGGTGAGCCCCTTCTGCGATATAAAATAGAACACAGCTCTTTCACAGAATTTAGAATAGAATATAACTGAACAGAATAGAATAGATCTTTCACAGAATTGATACTAGAACATAACTGAGTAGAATAAAATAATTGTCACAGAATGTATGTCACATTTGAATCTGTTTTCTGCCTAGGTGTTTGGTCAAACTCCTCTCTTCTTTCTGTCGGACAACGAATGGTTAACTTGTCCTGAGCTACTTCAAGGCCAGGTAGAGAATACAAAACCTAACGAATGGCGCCCTCCTGTGGTTCATTTATGAAACAGTACTCGCTGTCCATATATATATATATAAAAAATTGAACCATAGGGTTCAAATAGAGTTCAAAACAGAACTTTTACTCTCCATACCCATGAGAAAGACAATACAAATTAATTTCTTCATTTTGAAAAAAAAATGTCAGTAGGCCTTGGTATTTTTTATTTAATATTGTAGCGACCTTAACGGAACACCTATCAACCTCAGCAAGAGGTTCAGACCACTTGTCATAAAAGTTAAGGTGTTGGATTAATAGTTGCCAGACCTGTGTTTGAGTCCTGTTCAAGGCTACCCCCTGAATTTGTTATACTTTGTTAAAATGTTATGATTTATATGCTATTCTAATTTTTGACATAACAGGAGGTGAACAGAGGAGGATTTCAGAAGTGGTTGACTGCTCATCGCTTCACCTTGTTCAAGGAAACAGAGTTGTTCCATTACTACACTCTCTGTAAAGAATTCTTGGAGTTCTCAAACCATCATTCAGAAGGTAATCCGATTAGTTATATATACAGTATATATATATTTTATATTCAGTATGATAGCGGTACTGTAAAACTAAAGCATAGAGAAACGTGACAGGGAAGGAACCATAGTTTTGGTCAGTGTTTCCCTGTTGACTCTTATTAGTGATGAACATCTAAATGGTACAAAAACACCCTTTACCTGTTGAAAGTGAAAGTATGGGGAGGGTTTCTAAGTACAAATATTTGGGTTAAGGGTACAATGAGCGATATACATGGAAAGGTAATGTCATAAATGTTGAAACAAAGTGTAAGAAGGTGGTGAATCATACGCACTCGGTCTCTGGTTATGAATGGGGGGCTGACAGACAATCGTTGATGGATATTTATAGAGCTCTGATTAGGATGACACTTGATTACGGGTGTATAGTTTAAGGAAGCGGCGAAGACCTGGCTTCAGAGGCTGGTCAGGATCCAGTATATAGCTTTAAGGATATGTATTGGTGGATTTAAATCAACATCTGTATGTGCATTACTAGTGGAGACAGGTGAGATGCCTTTGGATAAATGGCATAAAATTGTCATTAGCTTGTTGGGTTAGGTTGAAAGGCTGTGAGGTTGAGCATCCCACTGCTACTGTTCTAGATAACTAGTAGGCAGTGGTTCGTACCTTGTCAGCTCTGGGATTTGAACTTGCAACCTTTCGGGTTACTAGTTCAACGCTCTAACCACTAGGCTACCCTGCCGCCCCATACAGATATATTCAGTTGAATTGTTGGTGATATTAGTTGCCCTCCAGTGGGTGAAGGACATACAACCTGTTAGTATGCTCAGATTCTCTGTTTTGGTTGGACAGTTTTTATGCTTTTTTTAACCACTTTTCACGATGGATCCAAGGACCCAGATAGTGGGCGCACAGGAGCAGGCGTTTACATTTCTGAATTTGATGTGCAGATATGTAGAAAATTAACAGTCCATTTGGCCCAGCTGGAACAGCGTTGTGTTCTCCAATTCGTTTTTGAAATAAGAAAAAAAAAATCAAGGACACCAGAGTTGGAGGGCAGCAAAAGCAATGTGGTCGCAAAAGCAATCTAACCACATCGTCATCATTGCGTTGATCCAAAGAATTGTAGTCACATATTCAAATTATCTTTAGAACAAACATTCCTCATCTTTCGGCATTGGTGCGCAATTGCCTCAACTGCACCACCAGTCTATGTTGATCCTGGGGATGGGTTGGGGCTGTGGTCTAGCTGTTGCTACAGCTTCGGTGGCCATCTAAAGCTCAATTTTCCTAAATTCTTCGTCCGACTACTCAAGCTCAAATAAATATGTTTCGAAGACACAATCGGTGCCCCTCCAGTAGTGGCGACCCGTCAGTCAGTGCAGGTGGGGCTCTGTTTTGAGCAAAAAAAACAAAAATTCTAATAAAAATGTATATTTTTTTGGGGGGGGGGCATACTTATTTTGCATGTTATTTTGGCATTAATACGTGTCACATATCAGTTTGCAAACAATGTAAAATATATATATATATATGTCATTGAGGTAATAAAGCCTCATGGTCTCTTTTGTGTTTTCTTGAGGTAGCTCAAAAATGCTGGTGTTTCAGCCTAGCTCAGTGCTTTCTGTGGTGGTGGGGCAAGCCAGCAGAAAATAGGAGCACTGCGCCGTGATTGGCTCAGTGTTCTGTCACTCATGGGGACATTACGTCACAGGCCAAGTCTAAGTCCTTAGTAAGGGTAGACATCGAACATTTAATCTACTTTGGGTCCTGCCATAGAGTTACATTAGAAGAGCCCTTCCAAAAAGGCTCAAGGTCATTGGCCACAGATAAAATGACATAATCGCCACTGCCCTCCAGTAGTTTTCTTCATCACTCACAACTATTTCATCGTCAGACATGTTCCTAGGTTGTTCTTTACTTTGTTTAACTAATGTGTAAGGTGGTCTTCACTTCTCTGCCCAGAAAATACCCACATGAAAAAAGTGTAGTTTACTATAGAATAAATACTCCAGTACTTACTATAGAATTCTGTAGTAAATTGTAGTATACTGTAGTATCCCTCGATCATTTGTAGTACTTACTCAATAAATTTGTAGTAAACTGTAGAACACTATAGTAAATACTACAGTATTATCCGCCAAGAAACACTGTAGTAAGTACTACAGTAATCTCCACAAAACACTACATTAAAAAAAAAACAACTATATATAGCGCACATGCACAGTTGTTACCCAGCTGTGGCAGTCGGCTACATAAAATAACTATATAAAATAATCGCAAAAGTTTTAGGTGGAAAAGTACACATTTACTGACTTAAAACCAATAGTATTTTTTTTTTTTTTTTAAATAGCTAATTTGGCCGTACGCTTTCAATAAAACAACTAATTTGTCCACACCACAGATTTCTGAATCATGAATCATGAACTGGCAATGGAGCAGAGCGAGACATGCATCCAGCAATGTCATGAGTCACGTGACCCATTTTTACAGCTGTTTCAGTACAGCACTGCAGGGAGAGAGAAAGGAGGAGAGGGCAAACTCCACTGAATTAGTTTCAATGTATGAAATCACTTGGGAATTCCAGGATTTTGGGTAAACTTTTCTTTTAACCTTTTACAAACAAGAAAACCTGAGTCATTTAATAAACTTTGCTTGTTTTTTATATCTGCCTCCCACCAGGGGTGGACTGGCCATCTGGCATTTCTGGCAAATGCAAGATGGGCTGGTCTATTTTTAGCCAAGTGGGCCTGTCTAACTTGTTTGTTTTTTTGTGTGCAAAATGATCATTATCTGGCTAATAATGGGGGCCTCAATGAAAAAAATCGGCCAGTGTGGAGTCCTCGAGGGGGAAAATGGGCCGGTGTGGGGGGGGGACAAGTTCGCTACCCTGCCCCATCCGCCATGTCTTTATGGCACATGTGTTTACTGTCAATTCCATGAAGGTCTGTGTGAAAACCCTGCTGACAGATTCAGAGTAAGGTGCTGTACAATGCTAATTTGAGGTTCTTGTTGGTTAAAGTGTTGAAATGGACAACAGCGGACCAGTGGCTACTAAGGAGATGCATTGGGAGTGGGAGAGGGATGAGACGATTCAGCACTTTCATCAAGGGCACTTGTGGTAGGTGACTGGTGTTGGTGTGTGTGTGTGTGTTCCTGGCCTATGAAGTGGCATTACTCATTTATTTTCTATGCTACTGTGTATTTTCCACGTGTGGTCATTCATCGACTCATGCTTCCTGTGTGTGTGCAGGGAAGGAGCTGGTGTCGTTCTGTGTGAGAGTGTCCAGGTTGTTCAACATGGACTGTGAGGATGCAGGTCAGAAACACAGATACCGGGCCCTGCTGACTGTCATCAGAGCCATCCATCTCACAGAGGGATCCAGCATCATGGCTATCTGTCACATACCACGAGGTAAAGAGACTAAACTGGTGACAAAGTACATTACCCTGGGATCGATAGTCACCATGAATAAAGATGATTCATTCAAGAGATGGCCAGGCCACATCACCGTTACCTGTCCTGAACCTACTCACCTGCCCCTTCTCTGACCTATAGGGCTACATACTGTTTGTGCTGTGTTGATGTATTTTCTTGATTTAAATCCCTTTGTCTGTGCTCTCCTGTGTCTGTCTGGTAGATACAATGATTAGCATTCTATCCAGTGAGCTACCCGACAGTGCCAGAAAGCAGATCATCGGTCAGATGTATAACAAAGCTTTACATCGGCTGCAGCTCTATTGGCTTCCTCAGTTTCTAAGATACTGCAAGGACTCACTCTGGAGAGCTGCAGAGTGCAGCCACATCGTTCAGGAGTACAGCGCCATCGCATCCCACTCTGCTTCTGAGGATGTGCCTGGTACACCTGCTCAACTGGACCCAGGCCTGGGACAGGTGAAGGAGGCAGAGCTGACTGGGAGTGCAACTGGGACCTACTGTTCCAAAAACACCAAGAGACTCCTCTGGATGCGCCACGAGGAACCACAGAACAGATCCAAAATGGCAGCCCGGGAGACTGAGAAGATCCAAGATGGACGTCTCTGTTGCCAGTGGCTTCGTCTTGAGGGTGAAACAGGCCAGGAACGGTGCACTAATGCTGTGCATAGCAGTCAAACCAAATACCAGATTGATGCCACAACTGAACAATACCGCAACATGCCTGACGATGCAAAATCCCAAACCTGCATCAAACAAACCAGCAAAGTGGATAACCTCAAGTCCAGCCACAGAAGTGGTAACCTTCTCCCAAACATTGATGTTGAAGGGGTCCAGGAGGGAGAAGTACTTATTCCACACACCTGTATGGAGACTCCTGCCTACTACCAACCGTCTGTCTTACCAGCTCCCCCTGCACCAGCAACTCCAGAGTCCCACCGCTACAACTACCTTCAGCCTGCCCTGTCAGCTGACAGCTTGGCTGGTGGGCCCTTAGCTGCCTTCCTGAGGGCCAGGGGACTGGAGAAAGAGCTGCAGCATCTAGGGCTTTGGCAGGACCTGGACCTGGTCCTTAGCCTGGTGCTCAGGTATGGAGATATTTAAAAAATAATGTAAATAGTTGAAAAATAAATCATGAACAAATGTGTTGTGAAAATACTGAATGCAACTTTAAAAATGAAACGTCTGTGAAAATGCCCAAAGTGAGAAATATGTTTATAAAATGTGCTGTGTTAAACAGAAATAAACATTGTGGTATTGTGGTATGTGCTAATAATGATTTGTTTTTGGTATTGATGACTCGTTCACTTTTGTAGACTATCTTTTATTTGACTGTAATATACTGTATCCTCCATACTCAGGGCCCAGGGAGATGACTCCCTCCACAGCCAGAGACAGGCTGTGGCCAGGAGGATCACACACACCTACCTGGGGGAGAACGCAGAGAGGGTAGGCCTCCTGGAGAGCGACACCAGCAGGCAGCTCCGCAGACTCCTGCCCTCTGGAGCAGTCATACCGTGGATATACACAGCCAAACATGAGATCTGTAAGGTAAAGTCAGCATGTTGACATACACTTAATATTTGAATGTTTTTGAAATCCTGTGAATCTTTGAAAATGTCTTGAGTCGATATCTTAGTAATGGCCATTTTTTTTGTAGGTGCTTTGTGCCTCTTACGATTCCTTTTTGGACGAAGACGACAAACATTTCTGCTCCTGTCTGGTAACTGATTTGATTTTGTTTTATGCAAATTGATTATGCAATATAACTGTATTGTCCATGGTTACAACGGAAATGTGTACCCCCCCTTCTACATGCACGTATCTGTCCACCTCCCCTTGAACTCTGTTGATGGTTATGTTATCACATTTCCCCATATGATTTGACTACAAGGAGAGTGCCGGTGTGAACTGTGGTCAGAGGTTATCTGCTATTGGCCAGAACACAAAAGAGCAGCAGGTCAGGAGGATGAGGGAGGCTCTGGCCCTTTGTCAGTCCTTTTGTAGCCATGGAGCCACGGAGCAGCCCTCTGATTGGCAGGAGGACTGGGCCCTGATGGCTCTAGAGGACGTGAAGAGAGGAGGGTCTGTCCACCTGCACTACAAAAAGACTGGTAGGAACATAACCAAGGGCTAACACAGAAGAGTTAATGAGAATAAGGTGAATGTGCAGATTCAGTTGTAGCTAAGGCTACGAGAGAGCAATGCTGGTGTTACTACAGCGTGAACAATGAAAGCTCAATGATGAGTTCAAACTCCATTTATAGTTGCATTGTAACATTTGTATTACAGTTGAAGTCGGAAGTACACCATAGCCAAATACATTTAAACTCAGTTTTTCACAATTCCTGACATTTAATCCTAGTATAAATTATAGTCAAGGGGTCAGTTAGGATCACCACTTTATTTTAAGAATGTGAAATGTCCGAAAAATAGTAGAGAATAATTTATTTCAGCGTTTACTTCTTTCATCACATTCCCAGTGGGTCAGAAGTTTACATACACTCAATTAGTATTTGGTAGCATTGCCTTTAAATTGTTTAACCTGGGTCAAATGTTTCGGGTAGCCTTCCACAAGCTTTCCACAATAAGATGGGTGAATTTTGGCCCTTTCCTCCTGACAGAGCTGGTATAACTGAGTCAGGTTTGTAGGCTTCCTTGCTCGCACATGCTTTTTCAGTTCTGCCCACATATTTTCTCTAGGATTGAGGTCAGGGCTTTGTGATGGCCACTCCAGTACCTTGACTTTGTTGTCCTTAAGCCATTTTGCCACAACTTTGGAAGTATGCTTGGGGTCATTGTCCATTTGGAAGACCCATTTGTGACCAAGGTTTAACTGATGTATTGATATGTTGCTTCAAAATATCCACAAAATGTTCCTACCTCATGATGCCATCTATTTTGTGAAGTGCACCAGTCCCTCCGGCAGCAAAGCACCCCCACAGCATGATGCTGCCTCCCCACAGCATGATGCTGCCTCCCCCGTGCTTCACGGTTGCGATGGTGTTCTTCGGCTTGCAAGCCACCCCCTTTTTCCTCCAAACATAACGATGGTCATTATGGCCAAACAGTTCTATTTTTGTTTCATAATTTCTACAAAAAGTATGATCTTTGTCCCCATGTGCAGTTGCAAACCGTAGTCTGGCTTTTTTATGACGGTTTTGAAGCAGTTGCTGAGCGGCCTTTTGGGTTATGTCGATATAGGACTCGTTTTACTGTGGCTATAGATACTTTTTGTACCTGTTTCCTCCAGCATCTTCACAAGGTCCTTTGCTGTTGTTCTGGGATTGATTTGCACTTTTCGCACCAAAGTACGTTCATCTCTAGGAGACAGAACGTGTCTCCTTCCTGAGCGGTATAATGGCTGCGTGGTCGTCATGGTGTTTATACATGCATACTGTTGTTTGTACAAATGAATGTGGTACCTTCAGGCGTTTGGAAATTGCTCCCAAGGATGAACCAGACTTGTGGAGGTCTCCAAATTATTTTCTGAGGGCTTGGCTGATTTCTTTTGATTTTCCCATGATGTCAAGCAAAGAGGCACTGAGTTTGAAGGTAGACCTTGAAATACATCCACAGGTACACCTCCAATTGACTCAAATTATGTCAATTAGCCTATCAGAAGCTTCTAAATCCATGACATCATTTTCTGGAATTTTCCAAACTGTTTAAAGGCACAGTCAACTTAGTGTATGTAAACTTCTGACCCACTGGAATTGTGATACAGTGAGGTAAAAGGGAAATAATCTGTCTGTAAACAATTGTTGGAAAAAGTACTTGTGTCATGCACAAAGTAGATGTCCTAACCGACTTGCCAAAACTATAGTTCTGTTAACAAGAAATAAACGAGTTTTAATGACTCCAACCTAACTTCTTGGCGCACCCATCCCATTCGCAGGATCATTTTCGTCAACATCCGCTGAATCGCAGAGCGCCAAATTCAAATTAAACTACTAAAAATATTTAATTTTCATGAAATCACAGCAATCAACTGTATGTGGAGAGCAAACTTCCACGATAAGGACTCTAGGCCCTGTGAATACTGTCATTGTATCTGTCTCTAGAGCCACGTGATCTGCCGTTTGACTTGCTGGCAGTGAGGTACCCAAAGCTGGCACTGGAGAATCTGAGTGTTAACTATTTGCTGTATCAGAAGAAGAAGCCTTTCTCAGACGGCGAAAGCTCTAAGCCAGTATCCGCTGGTTCCATGATGAAGAAAGCCCCTCTGATGTTGAAGAAAGACAACAGTTTTGTTCGCATGCCGTCTATGAGGCCAAGGTACTGTTGGGACACCACCTGAAATGCTACCTTCTCATTGAGTCATTGTTTATCTAATGAGTGTATCTAATCTAGCATAACTAAGAATCTTCAGCTACCGCTGATTTTGCAGACGCCGGCTATTTTGTAGAAGGTTTTACTGAAATAAGAGCTCTATGAGCACCTTCTAAATGACTCAAATGTTAATTTGTATATGGCTGTATTGTTTGTCTCTGTGCTACAGGTCGTTTGGAGATGTGCTCCGGAACCCTGTGAGTCTGGACTACTTCAAGCGCTTTCTGCGTTTCCACTATGCCCAAGGAGCGCTGCTCTTCATACTGGAAGTAGAGAAGCTGAGAGCCATCGACCGGCCCAAACCTCAGAAGATCAAAATCCTCGCCATCGTGAATAAGTTCTTACGCCGGGAGGACCCCAGTACAGTCCTCAAATCCTTATTCATTATTCCTGTCAGATTCTGTCTAGAGTAGGGTCCTTGGTGACCTTTAGCCAAGCTGACATCAATGGTGGCGTTATTCACTTTGCTGCTGATAGTCTTAAAGGACTGTTTGTATGACGCTGAAAGAGATGTATTGAAGTGAAAAGGCTAACACGACTAGTATCCCTCTACAGTAATATATTGGAGCTATAGTAAAGTTTAAACGCTAACTAGCATCGTCCCACAGTGGGCTACCTGCAGTGCAGTGCTGACATCATCTCCCAGGCGGCTCAGATGAGAACCGTTTCCTGTGAGGTTCTCTACACCATCCAGGACCTGGTCACCAAGTCACTGGAAGGAACATGGTATTGGGATTATTTATCCTTGTGGACATGAGTTGATTTAGCCTGGTCCTATATTTATTTGTGCTAAATAGCCAACTCCTATGGTTGATGTTATGCTAAACATGACAATAACCTTAGAAGTTGGCAAGACGGAACAAACAAATCTGGGACCAGGCTATGGATGATTGATGCTACTTGACAGAACTGTGTGATTGATGTGATGTGATGTGTGTGTGTGTGTGTTTGGATGCAGACAAAACAGTGTGCGTTAATCCGATGTGTGTGTTTGGATGATTCCTTGCAGGTTCAAGCAGTACCAAGACACGTTCCCACCCTGTCCTGCTGTGGGCTCAGACTCCTGCCTGAGAGGAGCCATACTGAAGACCAAACTGGTAGGAACAACACCCGGCCTCTCATCCTCTATGTACTGTTAGACACTAGACAGTTGTACAATCACTGTATAACCCTCTTGGGCAATGGTATCTAAAATGCTCTGTCATTCATTCACTCACTCACTCACTCCTTATTGCACCTCACCCTGAAGAAAAATGTCTGGCTGGTGTTTTGCCGATTCATCAAGACAGTCTGTAAGTTTCAAACCGCCATGAAGGATCCTCGCACAAGGACTGAGTTTGAGCTGTACCTGAGAATGAGCTACCGCCACTTCTCCGAATGTAAGCTGTCCTCAGTCCCCTCTCTCCATTCTGTTCCTGGTTCTGGTGCTGAACAAAGTATAGTTTGACAGGTGCTACAGAAAAAATACATATGAATTAAAAGGTCAAAACTCCAGTACACTGATCTTGGATGTTCCACAAACCAATGTTTTGGTGTTACACCTTCATCCGGATTTTAAATCTAGTTCTGGTGCTAGAAGTACACACCAATAAGTTGACCTTGTCTCCTATAGCATGTGACTCCCGTGCCCCTCCTAAAGACGAGGGGGATACCTCCCACATGAAGAGACGGGTCATTAACGGTAAAGTCATCATCATTGACTTCCTCATCAACGACCTATCTTTTTACCTGGAGAGTGAGAGGTAAGATTGAATCGTCTCACAAGGTCATAAATATGTTTTCCTTCTTACATTATTGACATTCACTTCTTTTTACAGAAGTACTTTGCTGTGATTGTTCAATTCAAATTAAGACTGTCTGAGTGGGGAAAACTGAAAATTAGCTGTTATTGACAGAGATTTGGAACTCTCTTTCTTATTGGTCTGTAAAGAAATTTACTAGCCAAAATTCCATCCCATCACAACAGGCTGAACTTTCAGGCTATCTTTTCAAGCAGCTCTTACACCAGTGGTTCCCAAACGTTTTTGGCCCTAGACCCCATTTTGCAATGTGAAAATTCTCACGACCCCAACCATGTGGAAAAAATGATGTAATTAACAGCCAATGTTTACTTTTTTATTTGGGGCTATGGTAGTCAATTGAAATTCTAACAGCATTTATGACTGTATTCTCAACTCACCATGACATACTTTTAATGTGGGGCTAATGACAGTCAATTGCAAATGAGTCTGACATAATGCATCATATCTCAGCACCACTAATGAGATGCGTGTGCTTGATGTCACATCGGGGATTCTCAAAGTCAGAGGGTGTGGTCGACAGTACGCACCTCACCCCTTCTGTCACATCCAACCTGGATCGATATTTGGTTTTAATGAAGATGAGAGCACCGTATCACACAGATATGAGCTGGCGAAGGGTACGATGAGTTTTAAGGGAGACGGCAGGGTATTCCTTTTTATTCAGGAACCAAAACTCCTCCGTAGTGACCAGTGAATGCATCCGGTCACATGACAGCTCGGTTCAGCTGTTCGATTTCACATACCGGCATGTCAACTGAGACAGGATCAAAGTCAAACGGGTTGGGAAGTAGACCTCAAAGTGCTCTTCCAAGCGTTGGAGGTGAGCAGTCATCACTCGTGTGGGACACTTACTGATGCTGTTTTCTGTTAGAAACATACACAGCTGAGGGAAGGGGACATGGTTCAATTTTGAAAGACTCTCTCTCCAATAAGAATTTTCCCCTCTGAATCCATTGATTTGGTCACTCATCTGTAGAACGTTTTTGTATTTCCCCTGCATGGTTGCGTTCAGATCCCAAATATGTCTGTTACATAGGCAAGGATATTTTTTCTTTTCATTATACAGAAAGTCAACCAAGTCTTAA
Source organism: Oncorhynchus mykiss (assembly GCF_057628025.1). NCBI lineage: Eukaryota > Metazoa > Chordata > Actinopteri > Salmoniformes > Salmonidae > Oncorhynchus > Oncorhynchus mykiss. The sequence goes on from NC_143025.1 coordinate 34,112,777, forward strand.
ATTGTTTTTTTTCCCCATCCATTGTGAATGACAACAGTTCCTCTCTCAATACGAAAAATCAACTCAACACTCCCCCTCGATAACCACCAAGCCTCAGTGTGAAATAGAACATTGTCAAGCTCTGATTCCATATCTCCACAGAGGTTTGGGAACAGTCATGCGCACAGTTGGTGTGTTTTGATGTAGTTTACAAATGCAGTTACCTGCTGCAGTATATCTCCGAGTTCTGTGCTCAGCTCTTTTGATGCCAGTTTCTCTCAGTGTGTCAAACAATGCGCCCATATGGCAGTGGGAGACACATTCATAACTAGAGTGCAGAGGCCCCTGCCCGCTGTCCCGCCATACTGTAGATGGAGCCCCATCTGTGCAAAAGCCCACCATTCGATCTCATGGAGTCTGTTTTTCATCAATCTAGCCATGCTCGGGAATTGTGAGACAGAACCATATGTCCTTGTGAATAGCATCCCAAGACATGTATAGCGGACAAAAGTCAATGCATGGGCATCTTGGGCCCTCTCAACTAACGTCCATTTGGAGAGCATAAGTTGGGGAGTTTTTGAATCGTTCAGAGTTTCCTCTTGATTGCTAGCAATAACATAAGTTCTTTAAGTGTTATCTGACAAAGCTATTGATGGGAGTTTCTCTACCTCTGCCTCCCCAAACATTGTATTCCCCATATCAGTTGTGGATGGTAATATCAAAGTCTCTGCAATAGTGTGTGGTTTGATAGCGTAGTGGGCATAGCCATTGACCGTGGGTATGATTCAAGTGCAACGGTCAAGTGTGGCCTTTTCCCATGATCTAAGGGCGCGCTCTGGTTGAATTTAATATTTTAGATTTGAACCATTTTCATTTCGATTTTGAAGGTTAACCACATTATAATGATTTTGAGATGCAAAGAGAATATTATATTGTTTTTATATTTTTGTTCATTTTATGTTGTCAGGATTTAGGAAATTCTCCCGCAACCCCATTTTCATGTCAGCGACCTCTATTTTGGGAACTGCTGTCTTACACTTAAAGGGAATTATCATAATTTTCACAATTTCACAGTATCATTTTAACCTCATAGTGTGAAAATATATACAGTATATACACTGAGCGTACAAAACATTGAGAACACCTTCCTAATATTGAGTTACATATCTCACCTTTCGATTGGTGTGTAGCCCAAACCGTTTGGATGCTACAGACAGAAGTTGGCACATCGGCAGCACCGACTTCAGATGAGTCCTGTGACGCTTGTGGGGGTTGTAGAGCAAAACGGGGAACACCATCTTTTTGTACCCCAAACAGGACACTACAGACATTTTTGTGAGAAGCCCAATTTTTCGGATAGATGTGGTAAAGAGGTCCATGGAACTCGACCCAGACAACGGAAATGCGCGGGGAAAAGATCCTGAATGAAATGTGTATTTAACGCTATGTTGGGGTATAATGCTTCCTTACATTCTACCTGCAAACGTGCAATCTTTGGACAATAACATAGATGACCTACGTAAAAGATTAAACTACCAACGGGACATTCAAAACTGTAATATCTTGACGTGGCTGAACGACAACACTATCAACATACAGCTGGCTGGTTATACGCTGCACCGGCAGGATAGAACAGCGGCATCTGGTAAAACAAGGGGCGGCGGACTATGTATTTTTGTAAATAACAGCTGGTAACAAGATATCTAAGGAAGTCTCGAGCTATTGCTCGCCTGAGGTAGAGTATCTCATGTTAAACTGTAGACCACACTATCTACCTAGAGAGTTTTCATCTGTATTTTTCATAGCTGTTTACAAACCACCACAGTCAGAGGCTGGGACTAAGACTGCATTGAATGAGCTGTATTCCACCATAAGCAAACAAAAAATTGCTCATCCAGAGGTGGCGCTCCTAGTGGCCGGGGACTTTAATGCAGGGAAACGTATCTGTTTTACCAAATTTCTATCACCATGTTAATTGTGCAACTAAAAGAAAAAAACTCTGGACCACCTTTACACCACACACGGAGATGCATACAAAGCACTCCCTCGCTCACCATTTAGCAAATCTGACCATAATTATGTCCTCCTGATTCCTGCTCACAAGCAAAAATTAAAGGACGAAGCACCAGTGACTAGATCAATAAAAAAGTGGTCAGATGAAGCAGATGCTAAACTACAGGACTGTTTTGCTAGCACAGACTGTAATATGTTCCGGGATTCCTCCAATGACATTGAGGAGTACACCACATCAGTCATTGGCTTCATCAATAAGTGCATGGATGATGTTGTCTCCACAGTGACCGTATGTACATACCCCAACCAGATGCCATGGATTACAGGCAACATCCACACTGAGCTAAAGGCTAGAGCTGCCGCTTTTAGGAGCGGGATTTTAACCCTGAAGCTTATAAGAAATCCCGCTATGCCCTCCGATGAACCATCAAACAGGCAAAGCGTCAATACAGGACTAAGATCAAATCGTACTACACCGGCTCTGAGGCTCGTCGGATGTGTTAGGGCTTGCAAACCATTATAGACTACTAAGAAAAGCACAGCCAAGAGCTGCCCAGTGACACGAGCCTATCAGAATAGCTGTCCTACTTCTAAGTATTGCGAGCATGTGCTGACCAACTGGCAAGTGTCTTCACTGACATTTTCAACATCTCCCCGTCCGAGTCTGTAACACCAAAATGTTTTAAGCAGACCACCATAGTGCCTGTGCCCAAGAACACTAAGGATACCTTCCTAAACGACTACCAACCCCATAGCACTCACGTCTGTAGCCATGAAGTGTTTTGAAAGGCTGGTCATGGCTCACATCAACACCATTATCCCAGAAACCCTAGACCCACTCCAATTTGCATACCGCCCCAACAGATCCACAGATGATGCAATCTCTATTGCACTCCACACTGCCCTTTCCCACCTGGACAAAAGGCACACCTATGTGAGAATGTTATTCATTGACTACAGTTCAGCGTTCAACAACATAGTGCCCTTTAAACTCATCAGTAAGCTAAGGACCCTGGGACTAAACACCTCCCTCTGCAACTGGATCCTGGACTTCCTGACGGGCCGCCCCCAGGTGGTAAGGGTAGGTAACAACACATCTGCCACGATGATTCTCAACACAGGGGCCCCTCAGGGGGGCATGCTCAGTCCTCTCCTGTACTCCCTGTTCACTCATGACTGCACTGTGGTGCCAGGACGACAACCTCTCCCTCAACGTGATCAAGACAAAGGAGATGATTGTGGACTACAGGAAAAAGAGGACCGAGCACGCCCCCATTCTCATCGACGGGGCTGCAGTGGAGCAGCTTGAGACCTTCAAGATCCTTGGTGTCCACATCACCAACAAACTAACATGGTTCAAGCACACCAAGACAGTCTTGAAGAGGGCATGACAAAACCTATTCCCCCTCAGAAGACTGAAAAGATTTGGCATAGGTCCTCAGATCCTCAAAAGGTTCTACAGCTGCACCATTGAGAGCATCCTGACTGGTTGCATCACTGCCTGGTATGGCAACTGCTCGGCCTCCGACCGCAAGGCACTGCAGAGGGTAATGCGAACGGCCCAGTACATCACTGGGGCCAAGCTTCCTGCCATCCAGGACCTCTATACCAGGTGGTGTCAGAAGAAGGCCCTAAAAATTGTCAAAGACTCCAGCCACCCTAGTCATAGACTGTTCTCTCTGCTACCGCACGGCAAGTGGTACCGGAACGCCAAGTCTAGGTCCAAGAGGCTTCTAAACACCCCCCCCCCCCCCTACACATATTACTTCAACTAACCGGAGGTGCCCCACCCACATTGACTCTGTACTGGTACCCCCTTGTGTTTAGTCTCTCTATTGTTATTTTACTGTTGCTCTTTAATTACTTGTTGCTTTTATTTCTTATTTTTTTCTGTATTTAAAAAAAATGCATTGTTGGTTAGGGGCTCGTAAGTAAGCATTTCACTGTAAGGTCTACACCTCTTGCATTCGGCGCATGTGACTAATATAATTTGATTTGATTTGTATGGATGTTCACCCCAATCAGTTAAACAACGACTGCCTACCACCACCGATTTCTGTACGCTATTTTTGTTAGCAGCTTATACGAACGGGGGTTAGTATTTAGCAGTCACTTCTTCTAAACCTGAATATAGGGACTACTTCTAAATGTTATGCAGGGAAAACAGCCAAATACTGTATATCCAAATCGGAGTTTAGTAACCACATTGTAGGCCTATACCCTTTAGATCAGATTTGTTGAATGTGTGCCAATCTGGCAGCTTTCTTCTGTACCCCAATAAAGACAGATTTTTATTGTGATGTTTTTATCATGCCAATTAGATATCCGCGGGGGCGTGGACATCGACTCTTTAATGTGGGTTGTGTCCTGATACCGCTAAGCTGTTGTGTTTGTTGTTGTTGTGCTGCAGGTTCAGGAACCTGGCAGATTCAGGCACAGTGATGGCATCTGCAGGGATGTATGGAGAGAATGACCATGCTATGCTACACCAGAAGGCTGACATGATCATTAAGATTTTCCTCAAGTCAGAGATCTCTCCCAAACTTAGGGTAGGACTACTTAGTTCAGATGTCTATACGGTACTATGGTTTTATATGATATCACGTTTTATATGATACTTAAAAATATATATATTTCCATCTGCAGTCCCATTGGCTGTCTTTTTATATCCCATATCGTGTTATGGTTAATATCATATGGTAACTCTATGCTGCTTTGTTTGTAGATAAACATAGCTGAGACCCAGAGGGATGCCATCCTGCAGCAGTGCTCCACTGGGAAAGTAGACAGAGGACTGTTCCACCCAGCTATCGTAACCATCTTCCCCAACCTTGTCTTCTGCTGGAAAAAGTGACCTATAGCTAGTGTTATTATTGCTTTCACTTATGTTGCAATGATATTACAGTACATGCTTGTTACACATTTTGGTATTTAGGGAGACCTCTGTATCTGTGAGCTTATTTAATAAAACATTTCACGGGGCAACAGTCTGATATTACTTTGAGTGCTGAGTGAACTGATCCCTCCCCTGCTTTAGGTTCTGTAATCAGAAGTTGACAAAGAACCTGGATGGAGTCAAGGCTACTAAGAAGCAGGAGGTTTCCTCCACCCCAGACTACATGGGCCCGCTGCTCATAGACAACGACTGGTACCGCAAGGTCAAAACCATCATGTCCATAACAGGTCAGTTCCACTGTCCAAGACAGTTAAGAGAGCAGAGTAGGGAATCTTTATAAGCCCAGACGAGCAATATGGTGCACAGCTTGGAGTAAATAAATGTACGGTACATATAGATGATACAAGACATGGAGTACAAACAGTTTGGCTAAAGACTCTCCGGTTGGTTGTTTGAGAAGTGACACCTCTCTGTACACAGAGGACCACACCACTCTGAGGTTTACAGTCCACCATGGACTCAAACTGATCCTGCCTCAAGCCATACTGGATCTGAAGCGGTCACACAATAATATGCCACTGCCACACAAGGCCCCCAGTCCCCAGAGATCTGTGCCATCCTACAGCGGGCCACACGCTGAGTATGTATTTCTGTATTAAGTGGAGAAATAAAATGTGCTTGATTGATGTCAAACGGTTGTTCCACTATTTGGAGACAGACACCTGTGCATGTACAGTATGTAAATATACACGGCTTATATGTGTGATCTGTCTTTTTCTAGCCACCTAGTGTTGGACGCATATCACAAACCCCAGCGACACAGGTGAGTGCTTTCTTGTTTGTGTTTCATCTTATGCATAGCACCGGGGGATGCAGTCGCTCCGCTCACAACCCAGACCTATATAATACGTCAGCAGGAGGGAGAAGATTATTTAGACCTCTAAATGAGTTACTTGTCTGATTTTGTTTTCGAGGATGCCAAAATGATTAGTCAAATTCGTTGCCGTTGTTGTAGTTTCCACCCACCACCAGCAGAGAGCAGCATAGGCCAAGACGGATCCTCTTTCTGATCAGCGAGGACGACTGGAGCGGCCAGTTGCAGTGAATAAACAATACTAATTTACTCATGCGTTAGATCTACTTATTGATTTTTTTTCTTCTAAAAAGCTAAAATCACAAAGGTGGCACTTATTTTTTTCTAATTTGTTACACATAATTTTTACGAAGAAAACAACAGAGCAACCAATACAATGTTTATGTAACCCATGTAAGATCGCAAGTATGTAGTTCTAAAGATTATTTTTAAAGGCAGAGTAAAGAACTGGTAAATTGTTTGCTCTGCTCTCCTCCTAGGCTGTGTTTCTAAAATATATATATATATATTTTAGGCTTAGCTCAAAGCCATTAAGTCGGGCACTTAAATGGGAATCGAGTCTCAACATTGGTATTCCTCCCGCTAACAGAAAGGGTACAGTAATTGGCTAATTTCAGCTCTAACGTGTGCCATAAAAGCCCTTACGATCTCTTTTAATTAAGCCTCAGTGAAAAGCCTTGCTTTGCAACATTAAAAACGGTGTCAAATCAGTATGTAGAACAATGCTGTACATATCAGAAAATTGATCTACACAGTAGTTGAATTAAAAAGTTTCCAACAGGGAATAACTAGGGCAGGCCAGTATAATTTTTTTTATTTTATAGGGTCTGGACTCGTTGTATATTACCTCCTTTGTTACCACTGTAGAAAAGCAATTAAAACGGAAGATTTGTGTTTTTATTCCTAAAGAAACTGTCGGCTCCGCTGTCTTAATAAAAAAAAGAGATCCTCATGCACACTCTGCCTAAGTATTAGGGCAGGCTAATTTACATTGTGGCTTGGAGTGAATGAAGGTCTGGGAGGAGGAAAATGTTCGGCTGAGGGCGAACAAAGGCACTGCCTGCGCTAATTCTTGGCGACGGAAATCCTGTTTCTGCATGTTATTGTGACAGAGAATATGAGTCTATCTGAAACCTTGTCAGAGTTATTAAAAATGACGGTCTGCACAGTGTGAATCTGAATGCTGCCTTAGGCCCTGTTTTTATTATGTATTGTGAAGTTAGTCTTTTCTTTCAACTCCCTCACATTACACTTTCAAGTGGCGCTGCTGCTGTCATTGTTCAGTTTGTTTGTTTGTTCTCTGACTATGAGAGCATTAAAATGTTGCATTTATTCTGATAAATACATTTAACATTAGGAATTGATTAGTGCCACTTGTGGTTTTAACTGAGAATGTTAAATCATCAAAGGTTAACACTATCATTACAAATGTGGACTTAAACCTTAGTAATACTGAAATGTTCAGAATGAGTACACAATACAGTATATTTCTATAAAGATCCCTACACTCATGAGTGTTTCCTGTGCGACCTCTTGCCTCAACTCAGTCAGTCTGCCATGCAACCCCCTTTTATTTCCTCTCCTCTTCTCAGCTAAATGTCAACAGTCTCTAGTTTGTAGTCTTGGTGAGAGGGGGGAGGGAGGTGGAGAGTGAGCGAGAAGGAGACCTGCCAGAGGCATTAGACAACGAACGGCTAATTTCCCTAAAACACACTTTTAATTAAACAAATGGCCATGAAGAGGGGAGAGGAAAATATAAATGGTGAGAGACTGTCAAAGAATTTCCTGTGTGAGGAGGAGTTCATTAATATTTACAGACCCTGTGGTGTTTCCAGTCCTTATTATTGGCTGCGGCCCAAATTGCACTGTGTTCCCTATATAGTGCACTACTTTTGACCAGAGCCATATGAGTCCTGGTCAAAAGTAGTGCACTACAACAGAATAGGGTGCCATTTGGAATGTGACCATTGTCTCTGGTTCCACTCACCAGCACTACCAGAAACCAGACTGTTATGGTCTTTAGAACTAACAGTAATGAGTGTGCTGTGGCCTCTGTGGAATGGTTACACAGTAGCAGGAGTTATTGGTATAGACCTGGTCCAAATTTCGGCCTACTTGACCCTGGTAAATGGTGGAGGTGATGCTGACATGCGCAGGACCAAGATACTAGGTAGCGCATGTTTAACTCATTCTGTCGTGTTCAGCTATTAGCTGATTAGATTGGGTGTCAAATCCAATCTGTTGTGTTTAAAATGTAAGATGTGGCTTTGAGGCTGCCTTGAGTTTGTCTCTCTTCAGACCCAGTCATATGCTTCATTAAACACATTAGGATGCAAGGTGCAGGAGGCACGCTACACACACACACATGCAAAATGTCTTAATTGTGTTCTGTGGACTAGAGTTACAAGGCAGTGAATACACGTTGAGAAAAAAGGGTTCCAAAAAGGTTATTTGTTAAGGGGATAGGGTTCTAACAAGAATTGTTTTCATCTGAAGAACCCTTTTTGGAAGCCGAAGGTTCTTTGTAAGACAAAGAGTTCTACCTAAAACTTTTTTCATCCTAAGTTTTTAAAGAAATGGTGCTGATGATTATTTGGAATGCAAGAAAGATTCATTGGAAGGCAAGGATTCCACATAGAACCCTTCTGAATGTTTTTTTTCTTCTTTTAAATAGTGCCTGAGCATTAGTGTTTACCTCAGTGTTTAAAGAGCAACTGCCCCCCAAAACACAACTAATCATTTAAACAACAGCCTATGTTGCATCCATATGAGTCAGAAACATTTATTATACTGTCAAAATTGACTACAATGTGTAAATATGATAATTTTGGCCATGAAGTCAGTCTCGTCCAAAACAGAGTTTTGTGAGACTTGTGGTCGTGACCGCCTCACAATGTAAATGAAGGTTGGGTTTGTTTCAGTCCTGCCCACATACCAACAGCTGGCAGCACACAAGTAATCGTCAATTTGGAGTCCAGCTCAATGCGACCCAATCATAATGTGGTAAATTTGGGTTGACTTTGGATATAATTTGGGACCATCAGTAAATTACAGAATGTACATTTCCAACTGCTCCAAATTTCAATGACTTAAAAACCTCAAAATAACTATACATTTTTTAAAGTTAATATACAAATATTGAAAGCATTTAATGAGAACTAAAAGGTGTGCAACATGAAAATATTGTCTCATTTACATAGTGTCATTTATTTACGGTCATTAATTAGCCCTGGAGATGGGCTATCTGAAGTTAAACCTACTTTGCCACGGTTTCACACCAGCCTGCTGAAGCTAATTGGCAAAATAATTTGGCTAACTCTTCCCACTTGCGAGCACACACGAGTCACCCACATCAAACCACACCCTGAAACCAACTCACTTTTGAATTCAGTCATGGTTCTTAGTATTTCTTAATGAACCAAATCTTCAGTTGCCCGTTACATTTTAAGGGTTCTGAACAGTCAAAATCATGTTTTTCATGAAATTGGATGGTATTTGGATGAAACCAGAACAAAAGCACGTGAAGGATTTCCCCAAACTCTTACTCAGTTTTCATGTCATTACATCAAGAGACATGCCAAACAGGTGATTTTATACAAACGTCTTGACATCATTGATATTTATGATATACACTATACATTGTATACTTGGGGGGGGTGCAACTAAATATTAGGAAGGTGTTCCTAATGTTTGGTATACTCAGTGTATGAACATTGTGTGGCAGTCAGTGTATATATATTTATTGAAATGTACGTAGACCTCACCCTGTAAAGTTTCAACTGAAATTGTCCAAGATGAACTAGCTAGCATAGGTGGTATGTCCATAAGGCTTCCCCCCAAAGTAAATGTAATTTAATTGCCAAAATGATATGGCCTAACTATCTGTAGATAGTTTTAAATGGCATTGCCCTCAGTCGGAAAGGCCCGCAATTTGGGCAGCTCGCACGGCAAATACCAAATATACTCAACAAAAATATACAAACAACATGTAAAGTGTTTCATGAGCTGAAATAAAAGATCCCAGAAATGTTCCATACATACAAAAAGCTTATTTCTCTCAAATTTAGTGCACAATTTTGTTTACATCCCTGTTAGTGAGCATTTCTCCTTTGCCAAGATAATCCATCCGCTTGAAAGGTGTGGCATATCAAGAAGCTGATTAAACAGCATGATCATTACACAGGTGTAACTTGTGCTGGGGTCAATAAAAGGCCACTCTAAAATGTGAAGTGTCACACAACACAATTGCACAGATGTCTCAAGTTCAACCTAATAATTTCTGCACAAATGGTAAAAAGAACGTCTCAGGGAAGCTCATCTGCGTGCTTCTCGTCCTCCCCAGGGTCTTGAGCTGACTGCAGTTCAGCGTCGAATCCGACTTCAGTGGTTAAATGCTCACCTTCGATGGCCACTGGCATGCTGGAGAAGTGTGCTCTTCACAGACGAATCCCAGTTTCAACTGTATGAGGAAGATGGCAAACAGCGTGTATGGTGTTGTGTGGGTAGCGGTTTGCTGACGTTAACGTTGTGAACAGAGTGATGCATGGTAGCGGTGGGGTTAGTGTATGGGCAGGCATAAGCTACGGACAACAAACACAATTGCATTTTATCAATGAAAATTTGAATACACAGAGATACCGTGACGAGATCCTCTGGCCCGATTGTCGTGTCATTCAACCGCCGCCATCACCTCATATTTCAGCATGGTAATGCACGGCCCCATGTCGCAAGGATCTGTACACAATTCCTGGAAGCTGAAAATGTCCCAGTTCTTCCATGGCCTTCATACTTAACACCAGACATGTTTGGGATGCTCTATATTGACATGTACGCAGCGTGTTCCAGTTCCCACCAATATCCAGCAACTTCGCACAGCCATTGAAGAGGAGTGGGAAAACATTCCACAAGCCACAACAGCCTCATCAACTCTATGCGAAGAAGATACAGTGCATTCGGAAAGTATTCAGACCCCTTAACTTTTTCCACATTTTGTTTAAGTAACAGCCTTATTCTAAAACTGATTAAAAAATATACACAATACACACAATACCTCATAATGACAAAGCAAAAACAGGTGTTTAGAAATATTTGCTAATTTATAAAATAAACTGAAATATCACATTTACATAATTATTCAGACCCTTTATTCAGTACTTTGTTGAAGCACCTTTGGCAGTGATTACAGCCTCGAGTCTTCTTGGGTATGACGCTACAAGCTTGGCACGACGCTACAAGCTTGGCACGTCTGTATTTGGGGAGTTTCTCCCATTCTCTCAAGCTCTGTCAGGTTAGATGGGGAGCATCGCTGCACAGCTATTTTCAGGTCTCTCGAGAGATGTTCGATCAGGTTCAAGTCCGGGCCCTGGTTGGCCCACTCAAGGACATTCAGAGACTTGTCCCAAAGCCACTCCTGCTTTGTCTTGGCTGTGTAATTAGGGTCGTTGTCCTGTTGGAAGGTGAACCTTCGCCCTAGTCTGAGAACTTGCTCCAGAGCGCTCAGGACCTCATCAAGAAACTCTCTGCATTTTTCTCTGTTCATCTTTCGCTCGATCATGACAAGTCTTCCAGTCCCTGCCGCTGAATAACATCCCTGCAGCATGATGCTGCCACCACCATGCTTCACCGTAGGGATGGTGCCATGTTTCCTCCAGATATGATGATTGGCATTCAGGCCAAAGAGTTCAGACCAGAGAATATTGTTTCTCATGGTACGAGAGTGCTTTAGGTGCCTTTTGGCAAACTCTAAGTGGGCTGTCATGTGCCTTTTGCTGAGGAGTGGTTTCCGTCTGGCCACTCTACCATAAAGGCCTGATTGGTGGAGTGCTGCAGAGATGGTTGTCCTTCTGGAAGGTTCTCCCATCTTCACAGAGGAACTCTGGAGCACTGTCAGAGTGACCATCGGGTTCTTGGGTTTGCTCTGACATGCACTGTCAACTGTGGGACCTTATAGACAGGTGTGTGCCTTTCAAAATCATGTCCAATCAATTGAATTTACTACCGGTGGACTCCAATGAAGTTGTAGAAATATCTCAAGGATGATCAATGGAAACAGGATGCACCTGAGCTCTATTTTGAGTCACATAGCAAAGAGTCTGAATACTTATGTAAATAAGGTACTTCTGTTTTTTTCATCTTTATTAAATTAGCAAACATTTCTAAGAAACTGTTTTTGTTTTGTCATTGTGGGGTATTGTGTGTAGATTGATGAATTATATATATATATATTTTATCCATTTTAGAATAAGGATGTAACGTTTCAAAATGTGGAAAAAGTAAATTGGTCTGAATACTTTCTGAATGCACTGTATCTTTTTTTGAGGTGTCTGTGACCAACAGATCCATATCTCTATTCCCAGTCATGCGAAATCCATAGATTAGGGCTTAATGAATGTATTTCAATTGACTGATTTCCTTATATGAACTTTAACTCTTTGAAATTGTTGCATGTTGTGCATTTCTATTTTTGTTCATTGTAGATGGTTGGGTTTAAAAATACAACCGTGGGAAAGTTTTGAAAGCAGATGGCTAATGCTGTAAAGAGAAGAGAAGAGAAGACAATGAAAATACTGTCTTTTAGTTATCAAAATTCTCAACTTAATTTTGTGAACAGTGTAGCCTATCATATTGGCACCTGTGGAGAGCACCGGCCCGGTGAGTGCACACATTCATTCTTTATTATTGTTGGGTCATTGGCTCTTGAAATGTTTTGTTGCTGGACAATCATTTCCTCCTCCAGGTTAGATGGATGTCATATTTTATTTGTGTCTCCCCTTCTCATACGCCTATTATATAGATCAAACTGCATCTCTTTTATTGATATGTTTGTCAGTGGCAGCACTACCCTGTAATAGTTATATTATTCGCCTAAATTATGACTATGTAAGCTACTCATCACCTTAGGAATAGTAGCCTATCTTTCAAAAAAAACGTCAAATGTGATTCTGCTTTCTTATAAAACTGCATTCTTATGGTAAAAATGTGCTTCCCCAAACTTGAAACTCACATGCTGCCTTTGCTAGCTATTTGTAGCTTGATAAAACAGTGGTGACATATTCATTTGGGGTAGCTAGCTAAATTATACAGCCAACATGTTGTCTGTTAACTGTTACAATAACCCAGCAGTTGGATAAACAGAATTTCTAAAATGAAGAATTTATGTATGACAGAATTGGATTGTTGCATGCAATTTCAATGTTGTTTGAGTTGCTTTGTGTATCAGAACATTTTCTTGATATAATATCACTGCGACACTGCTCACTGCGTGTATGTTACATGACATACAGTAGGTGTTTTCAAAGAACTGTCAGTCACGGTGATCTCCCCGCCCACTCAGCGTACTAGCTCCCCACCCACTCGGTCTGTATTTTCAGACGTCCTCGTAGTTTGACACAAAGAAAGTCATTTTTCTAACATTTTGAGAATTTCTATCTGGGAAAAGATATTATGAGTGATGTTTTAGTCACTCAAAGTCTATTTAAAATGGGAATCAGAATGACTGTTTGGGACTTTCAACTTTTTAACATGAGTTTAAGTAACCTGATCAGTTTAGAAAGATGGGTGTGAATGTTTTAAACTGTACCTATATGGGAATATTTGTGCATGTATATGGTATTTCTTTAATAATTGTATATATACAGTACTGACATAGTTTGTCTCATCTAATCAAATTGTATTACTGACATGCGTCGAAAACAGTGAATTGCTTACTTACAAGCCCTAACCAACAATGCAGTTTAAAAAATAAGATTTAAGAATAAGAAATAAAAGTAACAAGTAGTTAAAGAGCAACAGTAAAATAACAATAGCGAGACTAAATGCAGGGGGTACCGGTACAGAGTCAATGTGCGGGGGCAATGGTTAGTTGAGGTAATTGAGGTAATATGTACATGTAGGTGGAATTATTAAAGTGACTATGCATAGATAATAACGGAGAGTAGCAGCGGTGTAAAAGGGGGGAAATGTAAATAGTCTGGGTAGCCGTTTCATTAGATGTTCAGGAGTCTTATGGCTTGGGGGTAGAAGCTGTTTAGAAGCCTCTTGGACCTAGACTTGGTGCTCCGGTACCACTTGCCGTGCGGTATCAGAGAGAACAGTCTATGCCTAGGGAGGCTGGAGTCTTTGACCATTTTAAGGGCTTTCCTCTGACACCACTTGGTATAGAGGTCCTGGATGGCAGGAAGCTTGGCCCCAGTGATGTACTGGGCCGTACGCACTACCCTCTGTATTGCCGTGCGGACAGAGGACGAGCAGTTGCCATACCAGGCAGTGATGCAACTAGTCAGAATGCTCTCGATGGTGCAGCTGTTGAACCTTTTTGAGGATCTGAGGACCCATGCCAAATGTTTTCAGTCTCCTGAGGGGGAATAGGTTTTGTTGTGCCGTCTTCACGACTGCCTTGGTGTGCTTGTTACCATGTTAGTTTGTTGGTGATGTGGACACCAAGGATCTCTCAACCTGCTCCACTACAGCCCCTTTTCCCGTAGTCCACAATCATCTCCTTTGTCTTGATCATGTTGAGGGAGAGGTTGTCTTCCTGCCACCACATGGCCAGGTCTCTGACCTCCTCCCTGTAGGCTTCTTGTCGTTGTCGCTGATCAGGCCTACCACTGTTGTGTCATCGGCAAACTTAATGCTGGTGTTGGACTCGTACCTGGCCTTGCAGTCATGAGTGAACAGGGAGTACAGGATGGGGCTGAGCACGCACCCCTGAGGAGCCCCTGTGTTGAGGATCAGCGTGGCAAATGTGTTGTTACCTAACCTTACCACCTGGGGGCGGCCCGTCGAACTCCAGGATCCAGTTGCAGAGGGAGGTGTTTAGTCCCAGGGTCCTTAGCTTATTGATGAGCTTTGAGGGCATTATGGTGTTGAATGCTGAGCTGTAGTCAATGAATAGCATTCTCACATGGGTGTTCCTTTTGTCCAGGTGGGAAAGGGCAGTGTGGAATGCAATAGAGATTGCATCATCTGTGGATCTGTTGGGGCGGTATGCAAATTGGAGTGGGTCTAGGGTTTCTGGGATAATGGTGTTGATGTGAGCCATGAACAACAGGGAAGGCACTTGCCAGTTGGTCAGGGCATGCTCGCAACACACGTCCTGGTAATCCATCTGGCCCTGCGGCTTTGTGAATGTTGACCTGTTTAAAGGTCTTACTCACATCGGATGCAGAGAGCGTAATCACACAGACGTTCGGAACAGCTGGTGCTCTCATGCATGTTTCAGTGTTATTTGCCTCGAAGCGAGCATAGAAGTAGTATAGCTCGTCTGGTAGGCTCGTGTCACTGGGTAGTTCTCGGCTGTACTTCCCTTTGTAGTCTGTAATGGTTTGCAAGCTCTGACACATCCGATTAGCTTCGGAGCCGGTGTAGTACGATTTGATCTTAGTCCTGTATTGACACTTTGCCTGTTTGATGGTTCGTCGGAGGGCATAGCGGGATTTCTTATAAGCTTCATTCAGCTTTATATGCCATAGGGAGAGAATCCCAAAACATTTTCCAGTCTGTGCTAGCAAAACAGTCCTGTAGCTTAGCATCTGCTTCATCTGACCACTTTTTTATTGACCGAGTCACTGGTACTTCCTGCTTTAATTTTGGCTTGTAAGCATGCTAACATGCTGTTAGAAATTTGGTAAAACCGATTTAAGTTCCCCTCTATTAAAGTCCCCGGCCCCTGGGAGTGCCACCTCTGGATGAGCGTTTTCCTGTTTGCTTATGGTGGAATACAGCTCATTGAGTGTGGTCTGAGTGCCAGCATTGGTCTGTGGTGGTATGTAGACAGCTACGAAAATACAGATGAAAACTCTCTAGGTAGATAGTATCATGAGATACTCTACCTCAGGCAATCAAAACCTTGAGACTTCCTTAGATATTGTGCACCAGCTGTTGTTTACATATTTGCATAGTCCTCCACCCCTTGTCTTCTCAGACACTGCTGTTCTAAGCTGCCGATACAGTGTATAACCAGCCAGCTGTATGTTGATAATGTCATCGTTCAGCCACGACTCCGTGAAGCATAAGATATTACATTTTGTCCCGTTGGTAGTTTAACCTTTCTCGTAGGTCGTCGATTTTATTTTCCAGTGATTCCACGTTAGCTAGTAGAACAGAGGGCAGGGGGGTTTATTCAATCACCTACGAATTCTCAGAAGGCAGCCCGATATCCATCCTCTTTTTCTCCGTCGTCTCTTCACGCAAATGATGGGGATTTGGGCCTGTTCCCGGGAAAGCAGTATGACGTTCACATCGGGCTCGTCTGACTTGTTAAAGGAAAAAATAGCTTCTGTCAGTTCGTGGTGAGTAATCGCAGTTCTGATGTCCAGAAGTTATTTTCGCTCATAAGAGACAGTAACAGCAAGATTATGTACAAAATAAGTTTAAAAATAAGTTACAAACAAAGCAATAAAATTAACATAAAAACACAATGGGTTAGAAGCACGTAAAACATCAGCCATCTTGTCCGGCACCGTATCATTCTTTGCCATGATTTCTGTCTTTCCAAAAAGTTTTTTTTTTTTAGCAGAGAGTACAAGAATCGAAGGGAGTGTGAGTGAACCAGCAGTGTATTGTATGGTGCACAGCCAATTGGCCTGTTTTACCTGTTGATGTTTCAGTGTAACATTTCTAGTGTTCTCTCAGTGGTGTAAAATAACCCTAGTGTTGTTGTTAATAATAACCAGAGTTGAGTGTGAGATGATTGGTCCTGTGTGGCTCAGTTGGTAGAGCAAGGCACTTGCAATACCAAGGTTGTGGGTTTGATACCCATGGGAGACCAGTATGAACAATTATGGAACTGTATGCACTCACTACTGTAAGTCACAAAATGTTATTTTTTTTAATGGTTATCCCATTAATCAATCTTCCCTACTCTGGCAGTCATTCTGAATGCAGGTTGCGGGCGATTAAAGGTTCTAATTGTGTATGTTCTCACTGCCTGGATTCCAATAGGAATTACACATCACTTTGCTAATCCAACATAATTTGACTTGCAGGCTTGATGCGGCCTGTAAACCAGGAGTTTCATAACACCACTGTGTTAGGGTATAACTAGGCCTTCAAAGAAAGGCCTTATGATATATGTCATGTTTTGTCATAAAGAGTTTAATTTTAAAGGCTAATAAGGCTGGTGGAACCGTTCATAGAGGGTTCTAGGAAGAGACCTTCAAAGATAAAATGGTTCTTGGTAGATCCATTTCCAAAGGGTTCTTCCTAGCACCAAAAAGGCTTCCCCTATGGTGAAAAACCCTATATGGTTCTACTATGCACCTTTTTTTTCTAAGAGTGCACTGCATGTTGAGGCCTTGTGTTACCATCTGAATATTAGGGCCGAAGAATTGTGGGCAGTATCTCCAGTCTGGCACCCATCCTGAACTATTTTCTTACTTTGGACCCAGCTAGGGGCTGTGGAGGCCAGGGGCCAGTGGATGGGTCTCCTCCTTACAGCCCTCAGTAGTCAGGTGGCCCTCAGCCATTCCAGTTGTCTGTCGAGTGTCGGCCTCAATCAGTGTCATGCTGGGGCAGGAAGGAAGACCATCGTACCATTTTTAGATACTACATTGCTTTTAATTGCAGGGTAAATCGCATCATACGACAGAGACACTAAGCCAGATTAAGCCTCAACACTTGTGTTGCATATGTAATAAGCACAGTAAAACCCCTAATTAGCTTGTTGTCTTGTTGTCAGTGTGTTGCGGCCGGTCAGGATAGAAGGAAGGAAGGAGGGAGGGACAGCGGCAGGGCTGAGGCAGATGGCTACACGTTTCCTCGCAGGCACAACCCAGCCCTGCAGAGGAGGAGAGGGAGGAAGAGAGGAGGATGGGAGGGAGGAGGGAGGAGAGAAGAAAGGAAGCCCATGTCAGACGATGCTCTGTCAAGCAGGCGACCAACCGCCATCATCCCCCCTCCCCCCTCACCTCCCCTCAACAGCCACAGGAGCAAAAGTTAAGAATAGAAGAATCTTGTCACATTGCATGTAAATACATCTCATGTTTAGAGGGGTGATATATACAAGGGCAGATTCCCGAAACAAACAACTCCCGCCTTGGATCTGGGATCTGTAATCCAGACTGTGTTTCCTCTAGTTATTAGTCCCTGTTGGTCAGACCCTGTCACATATCTGTACCTCTTAGAGTTGAGCTCGGGGACCCAAGTTGACATCATCCGTTGTGGGCTGTATTTTGGCCCCGTTTATTTAAGCTAATTTCATTACAGTGTGAATACGCTACTGGATGATGTGGAACTCTGATATCATCCTCAAAAGTATTTCAAAATACTTTGTGCGTTCAAAACATCACATTCAATTTCTCTTTTATGACCCAAGAGCGTGACCAGAATATGCTAATAGAATGAGTAAGAGCTTTGTTCCACTACTGAAGAAAATATGTGTAGTGTGTTATACTGTCTTCTCTAGTCCATTCTGACCTGACCTAGGAAATTCCCTAGAAAATATGATTCTGTAGCCTGTCCATTTCCATCTTTGTGTGCCTAGGAGATTAACATGCTTTTAAGATCAGGACTAGGGTTTAAACTGGGCCTAGGAAACTGGCCCTGAGTCTTTAAGTGATAGAGAAATGTAGAAACAGTACAAAAGGCAGTACTGTATAAAACCCTGATTCTAGAGAGGGAAGGCAGGTGTAAAAGCCAGTCTACCTCAAAAAAAAAAGCCAGTCTACCTGACCACTCCTAAAACTCATCCACCCTATTAGGGCTTAAATATGGCTCTTGTGGAGACTCAGCTTCCCCGAGTCATGGTGTGCATCTCAAACGACACCTTATCCCCTATCTAGTACCTATGGGTCCTGGTCAAAATTAGTGCACTGTATAGGAAATAGGGTGAGCAGCGGGCCAGGGAACTTGTCTCCCCCCCCTGTGTGTGTGTGTGTGTGTGTGTCTGTGTTTATTTTATTTATTTTTTATATTTTATTTTTTGCAGCTCTGGAACAGGAAGCGGCCAGCAGGAATTTTTGTGTTGCCAAATGGTGAGACATAAATCTGGGGATAATTCCGTGTCTGCGTCGACCAAATAATGGAATAAAAAAAAAAAGTATACTGTTTGTCAGATGTTGTTGTGGTTGATGAGACCTTTATGAGAAGGGCCCCCTTATTATTTTCTTTAAAAAAAATAATCCTGATCCCTGTCGACGACGGGAAGCCAACAACTAATGCTATTGTTGTGGAACATGTTGGCTTTGATTGATTCACACTGCTATATCTATGTTGGCTGTAAATACATATGTACGTTGGGTCCACAATTATTGGATCCCTTGATAAAAATTTGCCAAAAAGACTGTTTCAAATGAACAATACAAATACTGTGCTATATTTATTTTTCTAAAATGTTTTATGAGATTGGAGCACACATTGGTAGGAATCTTAGAACATTCCTCTACACAGAATCTTTCCAGATCATTGATATCCTTTGTCTGCGCTTCGAGACTGAGACATAAGTAGTACTTCTAGGTTTTACACAGTTAAATGTTACAAATAACTAAAAGATTTTTTTGTAAAGAAATAAAATTGTATTGGTCATGTAAACAGATTTGCAGATGTTATTGCAGGTGCAGCGAAATTCTTATGTTTCTAGCTCCAACAGTGCAGTTATATCTAGCAATGCAATAATACACACATCGTTCAAAAAGTAAAACAAATAGAAATGAAGAAATATATGAGCAGTCAATATCAGAACGAGCAATGTCAGAGTCCGGAATATACATTTAATGTATATAAATGGTGTGTATAGACAGTATGGACAGTATATGACTAGAAAAGGTGTTTACAGCAGTAGTTAAATAGGATGAGCAATGATTAGAATACAGTATATATGTATGAAGTAGGTTAAACAGTATGTAAACATTGTTAATGTGACCAGTGTTCAATGTCTCTATATACATGGGGCAGTCGGGGGCTGGACGGCTAGTGATGATTGTTCAACAGTCTGATGGCATGGAGATAGAAGCTGTTTTTCAGTCTCTCGGTCCCGGCTTTGATGCACCGGTACTGTCTCCGTCTGCTAGATGGTAGAAGGGTGAACAGCCTGTGGCTCGGGTGGCTGAGGTCCTTGATGATCTTCTTGGCCTTCCTATGACACCGGGTGCTGTAGTTTTCCTAGAGGGCAAGCATTGTGCCCCCTGTGATGTGTTGGTCTGACTGCATCACCCTCTGGAGAGCCATGTGGTTGTGGGTGGTGCAGTTGCCATACCAGGCTGTGATGCAGCCTGACAGAATGCTCTCAATTGTGCATCTGTAGAAATTTGTGAGGGTCTTAGGGGTCATGCCAAATTTCTTTAGCCTCCTTTTTCATCATGGTGTCGTGTGGTGGGACCATTTCAGGTCCCTGGTGCTGTGCAATGATTTTAGTATTTTATTAGGATCCCATTAGCTATTGCTGAAGCAGCAGCTACTCTTCCTTGGGTCCACACAAAACATAAAACATGACATAATACAGAACATCAATAGACAAGTACAGAACTACATACATGTAAAATAAGAACAATAGAACCCAAAAAGCTCCTACGAACAATTACAAGCATATAGTACATATGCAGTTGAAGTCGGAAGTTTACATACACCTCAGCCAAATACATTCAAACTCAAACTTTTTAAATACAATTCCTGACATTTAATCCTAGTAAAAATTCCCTGTCTTAGGTCAGTTAGGATCACCACTTTATTTTAGGAATGTGAAATGTCAGAATAATAGTTGAAAGAATGATTTCAGCTTTTATTTCTTTCATTACATTCCCAGAAGGGTCAGAAGTTTACATAAACTCAATTAGTACTTGGCAGCATTGCCTTTAAATTGCTTAACTTGGGTCAAACATTTTGGGTAGCCTTCCACAAGCTTCCCACAATAAGATGGGTGAATTTTGGCCCTTTTGGTCTTTTTCAGTTCTGCCCACACATTTTCTATTGGATTGGGATCAGGGCTTTTTAATGGCCACTCCAATACCTTGACTTTGTTGTCCTTAAGTAATTTTGCCACAACTTTGGAAATATGTTTGGGGTCATTGTCCATTTGGAAGACCCATTTGCGACCAAGCTTTAACTTTCTGACTGATGTCTTGAGATGTTGCTTCAATATATCCACAACATTTACCTCCCTCATGATGCCATCTGTTTTGTGAAGTGCACCAGACCCTCCTGCAGCAAAGCACCCCCACAACATGATGCTGCCACCCCCGTGCTTCACGGTTGAGATGGCGTTCTTCGGCTTGCAAGCTTCCTTTTTTTCCCTCCAAACATAACGATGGTCATTATGGCCAAACAGTTCTTTTTTTGTTTCATCAGACTAGAGGTAATTTCCTCAAAAAGTATGATCTTTGTCCCCATGTGCAGTTGCAAACCGTAGTCTGGCTTTTTTATGGCGATTTTGGAACAGTGGCTTATTCCTTGCTGAGGTTATGTCGATATAGGACTTGTTTTACTGTGGACATAGATACTTTTGTACCTGTTTCCTCCAGCATCTTCACAAGGTCCTTTGCTGTTGTTCTGCGATTGATTTACACTTTTCATACCAAAGTACATTCATCTCTAGGAGACAGAACGCGTGTCCTTCCTGAGCGGTATGACGGCATGTTTGTACAGATGACGGTATTTTTGTAGAGATGAACGTGGTACCTTCAAGGATTTGGAAATTGCTCCCAAGGATGAACCAGACTTGTGGAGGTCTCCCAAAAAAAATCTGAGGTCTGATTTCTTTTGGTTTTCCCATGATGTCAAGCAAAGAGGCACTGAGTTTGAAGGTAGGCCTTGAAATACATCCACAGGTACACCTCCAATTGACTCAAATGATGTCAATTAGCCTATCAGAAATCAAATCAAATCAAATGTTATTGGTCACATACACATGGTTAGCAGATGTTAATGCAAGTGTAGCGAAATGCTTGTGCTTCTAGTTCCGACAATGCAGTAATAACCAACGAGTAATCTAACCTAACAATTCCAAAACTACTACCTTATACACACAAGTGTAAAGGGATAAAGAATATGTACATAAAGATATATGAATGAGTGATGGTACAGAACGGCATAGGCAAGATGCAGTAGATGGTATCGAGTACAGTATATACAGTGGGGCAAAAAAGTATTTAGTCAGCCACCAATTGTGCAAGTTCTCCCACTTAAAAAGATGAGAGAGACCTGTAATTTTTATCATAGGTACACTTCAACTATGACAGATAAAATGAGAAAAAAAATCCAGAAAATCACGTTGTAGGATTTTTAATGAATTTATTTGCAAATTATGGTGGAAAATAAGTATTTGGTCAATAACAAAAGTTTATCTCAATACTTTGCTATCTACCCTTTGTTGGCAATGACAGAGGTCAAACGTTTTCTGTAAGTCTTCACAAGGTTTTCACACACTGTTGCTGGTATTTTGGCCCATTCCTCCATGCAGATCTCCTCTAGAGCAGTGATGTTTTGGGGCTGTTGCTGGGCAACACAGACTTTAGTTTTGGCTGGAAGCAACAAAATGGAATCGTGTTCAGCTTTTCCCAAAAAGAGGGCGGGGGAGGGCCTTATATGCGTCGCGGAAGTTAGAATAGCAATGATCCAGGGTTTTACCAGCCCTGGTAGCACAATGGATATGCTGATACAGTTTAGGGAGTCTTGTTTTCAGATTAGCCTTGTTAAAATCCCCAGCTACAATGAATGCAGCCTCAGGATATGTGGTTTCCAGTTTGCATAGAGTCAAATAAAGTTTGTTCAGGGCCATCGATGTGTCTGCTTGGGGGGTAATATATACGGCTGTGATTATAATCAAAGAGAATTCCCTTGGTAGATATTGCGGTCAACATTTTATTGTGTGAGGAATTCTAAGTCAGGTGAACAGAAGGACTTGAGTTCCTGTATGTTGTTATGATCACACCACGTCTTGTTAATCATAAGGCATACTCCCCCCGCCCCTCTTCTTACCAGAAAGATGGTTGTGTCTGTCGGCGCGATGCGTGGAGAAACCAGCTGGCTGCACCGACTTCGTTAGCTTCTCTCGAGTGAGCCATGTTTCCGTGAAGCAAAGAACGTTACAGTCTCTGATGTCACTCTGGAATGCTACCCTTGCTCAGATTTCATCAACCTTGTTGTCAAGAGACTGGGCATTGGCGAGTAGTATGCTAGGGAGTGGTGCGCGATGTGCCCGTCTCCGGTACCTGACCAGAAGACCGCTTCGTTTGCCTCTTTTACAACGTCGTTGTTTTGGGTCGTCGGCTGGGATCCAATCCATTGTCCTGGGTGGAAGGCAGAACACAGGGTCCGCTTCGGGAAAGTCATATTCCTGGTCGTAATGATGGTGAGTTGACATTGCTCTGATATTCAGTAGTTCCTCCCGACTGTATGTAATAAAACCTAAGATTACCTGGGGTATCAATGTAAGAAATAACACGTAAAAAAAAAAAACCCGCATAGTTTCCTACGAACGCGAAGCGAGGCGGCCATCTCTGTCGGCGCCGGAAGCTTCTAAAGCCATGACATAATTTTCTGGAATTTTCCAAGCTGTTTAAAGGCACAGTCAACTTCTGACCCACTGGAATTATGTGAAAGTGAATAAGTTAAATAATCTGTCTGTAAACAATTGTTTGAAAAATGACCGACTTGCCAAAACTGTAGTTTGTTAACAAGAAATGTGTGGAGTGGTTGAAAAATGGGTTTTAATGACTCCATCGTAGGTGTATGTAAACTTCCGACTTCAACTGTACATGTGCATTTTTTGTTAATTAGGTCAGTTAGGGGAGAGGCGCTGTGCTGTAAGGGTTGTTTTATTTGTTTTGTTTTTTAAAGCTGTAATTTGAGATTGAAGGCCATTCTATAAAAAAATATGTATATATTTCACCTTGTTTTAACCAGGTAGGCTAGTTGAGAACAAGTTCTCATTTACATCTGCAACCTGGCCAAGATAAAGCAAAGCAGTGCGACACAAACAACAACACAGAGTTACACATGGAGTAAACAAGGGTACAGTCAATAGAAACAAGAAAGTCTATATAAAGTGCGTGCAAATGGAGTGAGGAGGTAAGGTAATAAATAGGCCATAGTTTTACATTACAATTTAACTTACAATTTAGCAAGTTAACTCTGGAGTGATAGATGAGCAGATGATGAAAGAGCAGAACAGTTAATAAAAACAATATGGGGATGAGGTAGGTAGATTGGATGGGCTATTTACAGATGGGCTATGTACAGCTGCAGCGATTGGTTAGCTGCTCTGATAGCTGATGTTTAAAGTTAGTGAGGGAGATATGAGTCTCCAGCTTCCGCGATTTTTTTTCTTCCAGTCATTGGCAGCAGTCATTGGCAGTTCCTTGTGATCATGGCTCTATAGAATACTGTGCGTTGACTTGAATTCATTCTGGATTTGGGGACTGTGATTAGACCCCCGATGGCATGTCTAGTGGGGTAAGTATGTCTGTCAGAGCTTGATTATTGATTATACAGACAATTTGGAATTTTCAACACAGTAATAAAACAAATCTAAATGTCATGCAGTCAATCTCTCCTCTACTTTGAGCCAAGAGAGACTGACATGCATACTGTTGACATTAGCCCCTTGTGTACATTAAAAGGCAAGGCATGCTGATCTGTTCTGGGCCAGCAGCAGCTTTTCTAGACCCTTCTTTGCAGCACTTGACCATGTCACTGGGCAGTAGTCAAGATTCAATAAAGCTAGAGCCTGCAGGACTTGTTTGGTCGACTGTGGTGTTAAAAATGCTGAGCTTCTCCTTATCACACACAGACCTCTCCCCATCTTTACAATTGAATTAATATGCATTGACCATGACAATTTCCAATCTAAAGTGACACCAAGAAGTTTAGTCTCCTCAACTTGTTCACACTCAAAAAAAATGGTGGGTTAAAAACAAACAAATTTTGGTTATTGATTACCCAGCACTGGGTAAATATTGGTTATTTTGACCCAGCCAGTTGGGTTGTGTGAATAACCCAACATGTTGGGATGTTGGGATTACCCAAACAGGTTAATTTACCATCAATTGGTTATTTTTTACTTTCATGCTGGGTTGACCCAGCAGCTGGGTCTTTGTTAATGTAATCCTAAGGTTATTTCCAGGACGTGTGGCTTATTAGGGGTGTGGCTTTCAGGTAGGTCTTATTGGCCACTCGTGAGAGTATATGTCATTCCTGTTCTTCATGTTAAGTTTACATACTGCAACAACGACAACAAATCTTTAAAATGTTTAGCATTTTCCAGAACAGGGTTCATCAACTAGATTTAGCCGCAAGCCTGATTTAAAAAAAATGTAAGCATTTTTTCTTGTTTTTCTTGAGCAGACGGTCAGGGGGACGGAACATAATTACAAATAATTTGTAGACTGCAAATTGACTGCAAGTAGCCCAAACATATATAATATTTGACTAAAACATAATATTTTCAAACCTTGCTTATATTAGTATGCAATCACGTCTCTCTATATCTCTATCATGTGTGGGACTACTTGGGAACAGATTTCCAAAGTTAAAATCACTTGGAGTTGATATCCTGGTGTTTTTAAAATCTTTTATGTCCAACAATGAAAATTTGTTGGACATGGTATGAAAATCGTTCCATGGGAATGCTGGCCCATGTTGACTCCAATGCTTCCCACGGTTGTGTCAAGTTGGCTGGATCTCCTTTGGGTGGTGGACCATTCTTGATATATAAATGAAACTGTTGAGCGGGAAATGAAACTGTTGAGCGGGAACAATCCAGCAGTGTTGCAGTTCTTGACACAAACCGGCGTGCCTGGCACCTACTACCATACCTGTTCAAAGTCATTTAAATATTTGTTCTTGCCCATTCACCCTCTGAATGGCACACATACACAATCCATGTCTCGGTTGTCTCAAGGCTTCTCCTCCCCTTCATCTACACTGACTGAAGTGGATTTAACATACATTTAGGCATCATAGCTTTCACCTGGTCAGTCTATGTCATGGAAAGAGCATGTGTTTTGTATATACAGTGTATACAGGATATGGACATTCCATTCCAGCTAAACAATGCATACTGTATAGCATTTTGCATTAAAACACATTTTCATACATATCTTAAATCGCTTAATTAAAAAATCTGAGAACAGTAATATTTTACACACATGAAGGTACCCATAAACAGTCATTTCTGATTAAACAAACAAATGTGAAAAAATTATGGATATAGTGTTTTCGAAATTAACTCTTCAGCTATTCATTAAGTTATTTCCCTCCTAAATATTATTATCAGTAATAATAATAAAAGTAACAATAATAATAATGTTGACTATATTTAATTGTCAGTTTGTCAATGT
Organism: Oncorhynchus mykiss; assembly: GCF_057628025.1. Lineage (NCBI taxonomy): Eukaryota > Metazoa > Chordata > Actinopteri > Salmoniformes > Salmonidae > Oncorhynchus > Oncorhynchus mykiss. Next base: position 34,138,809 of record NC_143025.1, read on the forward strand.
TACAGAGACTGTCAATGTCACAGTTTAACTGAAAAGGTCGTGTTAATGGGGTCGTTCCATATCATTTCAGCAAGCCATGACACCCACCAATTTGGCCAATTTGGATGCAATCAATTGGCTTAATTTCTCAGAGATCTGATTATATTTCAACAAATATAATGTTGCAGGAAGGCCATTTCTTTATGTTTGTAACAACATAAACGATTTCAGAACAATTTGAGATGGTAGGTGTCAAAATCCTCTTTCTTGTTTTTTTTAAGGTGGAACAACCCAATGGTGCAGAGCTGTTCTTTACTCTGAAAATATCTGATTCTAAGACCAGCATAGTTAGAAAATCGTTTAACACCCAGTGATAGAAAAAAAATGATTTACTTTCAATTAACGAAGCATTATTGCAAAAAGGTCATTTCAAAAACTGCGTTTCCTATTACAAATTCAATTACCGGCCTCAGAAAATAAATTACGAGAAAGGGAGGTTTCATTGAATATAATTCTTAATGATAGACTCCGGAATGTAATAACTCTGCCAATTAACCAGTTTTATTTGATTTAGGTAGATTTTATGATCTTCCTTCACAATATCAATTAAATGAAATGGCTTGTATTGCCGATGTTAATAATAGGGGAGCTATGAGGGAAGAATCCTTGACTAGGCTAATTAATGTATCGTTATAACCATTTAATCTTAATTTAATCACTAAAACGCGTTTGTAGGTCATGACTCATGAGACCATAGCATAATGTAGCCTACAAAGAAAACACAGGAACATATTGATTGTGTGACATTTAATTTATTCATGTGGTTATAGAAAACAGTTACTTAATAATAATGGGATTATCCATAACAGTAACTTTTTCATATAAAATATAACATATTTCACTTTCAGAAAAATATGACAAATCTAGTGCATTCATGGTGATAAAAGCCCTCAGAAATGCTGAACTTTTATTTTATCAGGTGTGCCGAACCATAATCGTCCGTTTGACAGGTGAGTCTTCGTTCTGTCTGTCTGGGTCCTTACACTTGTTACAGAGATATCAATCAATCAGTGACGGTCAGATATAAATCCAGCGAAGCAGCAGTTGAGGTCAGCTCTTTTAATTTGCTCACACTGCGTTCTGAAACCGGAATATTCAGCAGTTTGATAGAGATTTGCTGTTTGTGCACATTGCAAAGATTAATGCTGGCGTTTTTAAAACATTCCCAGAGATAGACATATAAGAATATTCACTCCACAGATTGTAGGTGGTGTCAAATCCAGATAATACAAATGTTTATGTTTCTAAACATTTGTTAGCTGAAGTATTAATCGACGTTATAATAGTACACTTTATAAATTACAATTACATGTTCTTAGTTTTATAATCTTGCACTAATGTAGTCTACTGTCGACGTTCGTTTTCGCTTTCATTCCGCCAGGGGGCAGTATAACCGAGCGAGGTGATCAGTGGATCTCTCTCCACGTCTTGAACCACATCGCCTTGGACAGGGCGAGTTCTTCAGGTGACGTTTTTTTTTGTTCCCAAAAACCCATAATACCTTCTACATGATCTCAATACTGCAATTAATGTACAACTAGGTTGACATCTTTTGAAAAATAGATTTTCTCTATGAAGCTGTCAATTTTGCACATCAGGATTTATTTTTTCATTTGGTGCGTGCTTGCTTTTACATTATTGTGATTTAGAATCAAATATTAATTTGATATCAAATTTGATTACAATTACAAAGGCATTGACTATTAACAGATTTATAAGCATGAATGTATTATCATGAGAGTTAGCACAAAACGATGAAAAGTATAGGCTAGAATAAACAAACTAAATTTAATATTTCCATTTCCCTGATGTTGTATCTGAAATAATTTATTAATTTTAATGAATAATGGATGCGGTATATGCAGACATTTTAACACGTACCTCTGAATCAAGTTGCAAAGTAGAATTGTTCTCTCACATCCATGAGTTCAGGATACGTTATAATCTAACACACTGGCACTGTCTTATTATCACTGCATATTGTGCATACGGCTTTATTTACACCTCTGCCAGGTGGTAGGAAAGCCTTCACAGAATTATAAGGGATTTTGGTTCATATTTAGGTAAACAAAAAGAGGGGAATCCTGTAGTATGTAGCCCTATAGTATGTAGCATGTAGTCCTATATTTATTATTAAGAATTTGTTCTTAACTGACTTGCCTAGTTAAATAAAGGTAAAATTAAATTTAGGTACAATATCCAGATGTGGGTTGACTGAATACACTCACATTATGATCACAAATGCAATGGTGAGCTGGCAACTGAAAACAAAACAAGTTATTGAACAAGCCGTAGTCAAGTCTTCTTGACACTATTAATTTCATATGTTGCTCCCTCTCTTTCCCCCCTCCTATCTCTTTTCTTTACTCTTTCTTTTCTCTCTCTCTCTCTCTCTCTCTCTCTCTCTTCCTCTCTTTCCTTTTCTCTCTCTCTCTCTCTCTCTCTCTTGCTCTCTTTCCTTTTCTCTCTCTTCCTCTTCTCTCTCTGCATAGAGTGTCTATCAGAGTTCAGCCGTTGAAAGGGGATTAAGACTAGCCACGTGTGTGTATGTGTGTGTGTTCGTACGTGTCTGTTTGTGTGCATTCGTGCATCACTGTGTGTGTTTGTGTGTGTGTGTGTGTGTGTGTGTACAGTTTACGAATATGTGTGCTTGTGTGACTGTGCATCTCTGTGTGTGTGTGCATCAGCAGCAGCTGGTTCAGGCTGTTTTCCTGTGCTCTGCCTTTGCCCAATCTCAGCGCCAGCCCAAACTCAGCCCCCAGCCCTAACCCACAGCTCCCAGCCCCCACCTCAGCCCAGTCCAGCTGTGATTGATGTGCTCCTGTAGCTGACAGTGCTGAGGCCGGAGCACTGGGACCAACCATCCAGACTGATGTTTATTTGTGGTCAGAAACCGACTCCCTTGCGTCGTTGGTCACGGCAAGCAGGGGTCCCTGCTAGCTAGTCAAACACCTTAATCCTCACAAACCGACCAATGCAGCTCGCAGAATAAGCTCAGAAAGGACAGGTAGGGGTTGCTTTTTATTGTCAGCTAGTATGGTGAACAAATCTCTTCATGCTTTTGCTGTTTTAGAAGCGTTTTCAAAGAACGGTGGAAAATGATGTTCATCGATAACAATGGAATGCATTTTTTACAAACGAATAGATCACATGTAGCTGGTCTAGAGATACGCAAGAGGTTGTCTCTGGCTTGGCTTTGATTTATGCCGGAGAAAAATTATGAAATGTAATTAAGAAAAGAAGCATTTGTTAGCCATGGACAATTAAGTAAAGAGTGAGTTAAACATTAGCATAGTGTATGCTTGATGAACAGGTAATTGATTTAGAGAGGCTATATGTATAGTTTTTCTTTATTAGTTTAAGATGGTAGGCTGGGCAGGCCACGCAGTCAAAACAAAATGTACAAATATTTTTTTCCCCTCCCATGATACAAAGATGAATGATGACATTCTAACTGGGAAGTTGGGGCGAGTGACAAGATCGTTCCTCTTTGATCGTGGTTCGACTTGGGATTCTTAACAGAGTGCCTAGTGAAAACTAGCTTTGTACTGCTCTGGCGAGACGAACACGAATGTGACATTCTGCAGAGGTTCAAGGAACTGATCGGGCAAAGTGCAATCAACAGGCTGAGCCAAAGCTCCATGGCTAACTCCCTGTGGGGCTATAAGGTTTATACCACTGGGTTCTGTACTGCAGTCGGGCTGCTTCCCAAATGGCTCCCTATGGGACCTCGTCAAAAGTAGTGCACTATAGTACATTTTATGGTGCTATTTGGGACGCAGTCAGGGCAGGCGCTCTGGGGAAGAGCTGGGCTGTGGAGCTCACTGGTGGAGACGAGTTAGGGTAGTGGTTTGTTTATGTTTCAGATGGAACCAAGAAGCATGTTGTGTTCACATTCACATGGAGGGGAGGGGAGCTGATATTGCAATTTATTATTTTTTTTTTAACTGTCATTTTCTGCGGAAATAGGTTATAATTATGTAATTATAGTACCCTCCTATACGTATATAGTGGAGCAACAGGGCCAAAAGCAAGACCTCAACAGCAACCAACTACTGTAACTTTTTACGAACATGTCAAAGGGGAAAAATATATACATTCAATTCTCAGTTAGTTTTAGTACATCCAGTTACTTGGATTTTGTCTCTCTCTCTCCATATCGTCTGCTTACGTTTGTTTTATATCGGCTTGCCATCACTACTTCATCGCTTCACCTCACCCCAGGTTAACGGTGGACTTGTAAAATTAACGACCCTTAAAGATATACAAGTTCTCAATGTTAGAGCCATGATATCTGATTTAATGTAGTAATTACTGTTAGCCGAACTGCTTCCATGCTCTTATTCCCACTGGCCAAAATACAAATTGGAGGCTTTTGTTTTGTTAGGGTTGCGTAACGAGGTATGCCGTGCTGGTTAAATCGGCATAGAGTGAAGGTGCTGACTCTGCTGTGGTTGGTTTATTTTCTCATGGTTCAGAAAGGTTCAGAATGGATGAAGCCAACACCTGGGTAAGTCTGGATTTTGATGTTGTTCTTCATTTTCTTAATCGATTCACAACTCTGTCCGATGGCTTGGCCCTGCAGTGCTTTGTTATATTCAAATAGAATTACATTAAAATTGTCTAGCAATGCAAGTTGTAAATCTTATCTGTAGGTCTCCTCTGCTACGGAGTATGTTTGTGATAATTTAGGATACTTGTACTGCAGATCAGAGGAAGCTGGTGAGGGGAGGTTGGCTCATAATGATGAATAGAATGGAGTGAATGGCGATGTATCAAACACATACTATGAGCCCGTCCTCCCCATTTGAAGTGCCACCAGCCACCACTGCGGTAGATCCAAGGAGCAACACTGCATGGAGATCAACTGGACTGGTCTAGGCTTGGACAGAGACCCTCAGGATCCATCACATACTACATGCACTCACTCCAAGGAATCCACAACTGAGACAGCCAGGTACCAATCTCTCCACTCCACTGTGTCTAAAACTTTGACTGAATCTCCGCCAGGCATAATAAGAGTAGCATCACCAAGCCACTCTACACCGACAGGCTACCAGGGGCCTATCTGATGTAGGAATAGAGATGAGAGAGGCGAGATTGATCTCCCATAATGCTTGGTCTTGATGAGACAATGAAAAATGACCCCCGCCAGTGGCTTGTCAATATCAGGGCCGGAGATGCACCGACGGTCGTAGGTTCTTATTTAATCCGGTTTTCCTTAAGATGATAGCTCTTGTTCCATTTTCACTGCCTGTCTGTCAGCTTGACATGGCAATATTCCCCCGTCCTCACTTTCCTGGTCGGTTTCATTTATTTCCAAACACTATTTCACACCCGGGTGGCTTTAACTAGCATTATATAGTATTGAGGCAGACTCAGGGAGATAGAATTGTGACAGATACAACACTTTCTGTGTGTAACTACAGAATATTGTAAATAGTAGACAGTCAATAAAGATTGTGAGCTCAGGGTGAAAAACTGCCCTTATATGTTCCAGTGTTGCTTGGTTTCCAGGTAACCTTCTGCCTGTGGAAATTATTCAAAATGTCCCATTTTCTACGGTGTGCTCTTTCGTTCATTTTCACCAATTATTTATTTGTCAGTTGCGCCAATCAAGTTATTAACATGCAAATGCTATTTAATTTATAGCCATTTATGGAGCATTTCAAATAAATAAATGACCATAAATGAAATGGCATTTGCATGTTAACTTAAGATTTGTTTTTATGGATAAAAATACATCTCTCTATCTCTCTCTCTCTCTCTGCTCCACGAAGCAAGCAGGCAGGCAGCAGCAGCTCTCCTGGTGGAACCACAGCGTGTAGTGGCTGACATATCAGTGATGTTTATTAAGAGACGAGTCTATCAGGTTTCATAAGCCCGTACCTCGCAGACGCCACATCTTTTGTTTCTTCCGGAGGGTGTCATCAATCTTAATGCAGCGGGAGGCTGCTGCTTCGCTCCCCTGAGCGGTTGATGGGAGATCACAAAGCCCTCCCTCCTTTCCTCCCTCCATCCCTCCTTCCTTCCCTCCCTTCTGAGTTGACTAGCCCAGCTCGACTCTGTGGTAGAGGCAGGTAGCTAACAGGCAGCAGGGTAGAAAGAAGACTATATACTCCGGTGATTACCCCCAATGATTGAGAGGCAGGATGGGTGCTACTACAGTATATACTGTATGTGGACATGACACCCGCATTCGCCCTCAGTCACTAAAAGGATTGTTCTTGGCAAAATGAACGTTGTGCGCTTCTATGTACATCACATTTATGGGGTGACGTATACAGTGCATTCGGAAAGTATTCAGACCCCTTCACTCTTTCCACATTTTGTTACATTACAGCCGTGTTCTAAAATGGATTCAATTGGTTTTCTCTCATCAATCTACACACAATACCCCATAACGAGAAAGCAAAAATAGGTTTTAGACATTTTTGCAAATGTATTACAAATAAAAAAACTCAAATATTACATTTACATCAGTATTCAGACCCTTTACTCAGTACTTTTTTGAAACACCTTTGGCAGCGATTATAGCCTCAAATCTTCATGGGTATGACGCTACAAGCTTGGCACACCTGTATTTGGGGAGTTTCTCCCATTCTTCTCTACAGATCCTCTTAAGCTCTGTCAAGTTGGATGGGGAGCGTTGCTGCACAGCTATTTTCAAGTTGCTTTAGAGATATTCGATTGGGTTCAAGTCTGGGCTCTGGCTGGGCCACTCAAGACCATTCAGAGACTTGTTCCGAAGCCACTCCTGCATTGTCTTGGTTGTGTGCTAAGGGTCGTTATCCTGTTGGAAGGTGAACCTTCGAAACCATTCTGAGGTCTTGAGCGCTCTGGAGCAGGTTTTCATCAAGGATCTTTCTGTACTTTGCTCCGTTCATCTTTGCCTTGATCCTGACTTGTCTCCCTGTCCCTGACGCAGAAAAACATCCCCACAGCATGATGCCGCCACCACCATGCTTCACCGTAGGGATCAAATCAAATCAAAGTGTATTTGTCACATGCACCAAATACAACAGGTGTAGACCTTACAGGGAAATGCTTACTTACAGGACCTAACCAACAGTGCACTTTTGAACAATAGATAAGTAAAGAATTACAAAACAACATTAAAAAGACAGTGAATAAAACAGTAGTGATATACAGTATATACAGTAGCAAGGCTAATTGAGGTAGTTTGTACATGTAGGTATGGATGGTGCAAGAAAACCATGTTTTCTCCAAACGTGAAGCTTGGCATTCAGGCCAAAGAGTTCAATTTTGGTTTCATCAGACCAGATAATCCTGTTTCTTATGGTCTGAGAGTACTCTACCATACAGGCCTGATTGGTGGAGTGCTGCAGAGATGCTTGTCTTTCTGGAAGGTTCTCCAATCTCCACAGAGGAACTCTGGAGCTCTGTCAGAGTGATCATTGGGTTCTTAGTCACCTCCCTGACCAAGGCCCTTCTCAGTTTGGTCCTGCGGCCAGCTCTAGGAAGAGTCTTGGTGGTTCCAAAACTTCTTCCATTTAAGAATTATGGAGGCCACTGTGTTCTTGGGGACCTTTAATGCTGCATTTTTTGGTACCCTTCCCCAGATCTGTGCCTCGACACAATCCTGTCTCGGAGCTCTATGGACCTTACCTTCGACCTCATGGCTTGGTTTTTGCTCTGACATGCACTGTCAACTCTGGGACCTTATATAGACAGGTGTGTGCCTTTCCAAATCATGTCTAATGAATTTAATTCATCACAGGTGGACTCCAATAAGGATGTAGAAACATCTCAAGGATGATCAATGGAAACAGGAGGCACCTGAGCTCAATTTCTGTCACACCCTGACCTTCGAGAGCCTTTTTATTAAAGCATTTTTTTTTGTCCATTAAAATAACATCATAAATACAGTGTAGACATTTTTAATGTTGTAAATGACTATTGTAGCTGGAAATGGCAGATTTTTTTATGGAATATCTACATTATCAGCAACCATCACTCCTGTGTTCCAATGACACATTGTGTTAGCTAATCCAAGTCCTCCACTGGCAAGCTTCAATAAATAGTACCCATATAACACCAGCCTCAATGTCAACAGTGAAAAGGCAACTCGGGGATGCTGGCCTTCTAGGCAGAGTTCCTCTGTCCAGTGTCTGTGTTATTTTGCCCATCTTAATATTTTCTTTTTATTGGCCAGTCTGAGATATGGCTTTTCCTTAGCATCTCTGCCTAGAAGGCCAGCATCCTGGAGTCACCTCTTCACTGTTGACGTTGAGACTGGTGTTTTGCGGGTACTATTTAATGAAGCTTCCAGTTGAGTACTTGAGGACTTGTCGCCTGTTTCTCAATCTAGACACTCTAATGTATTATCCTCTTGCTCCGTTGTGCACCGGGGCCTCCCACTCCTCTTTCTATTCTGGTTAGAGACAGTTTGCGCTGTTCTGTGAAGGGAGTAGTACACAGCTTTCTACCAGATCTTCAGTTTCTTGGTAATTTCTCACATGGAATAGCCTTAATTTCTCAGAACAAGAATAGACTGATGAGTTTCAGAAGAAAGGTCTTTGTTTCTGGCCATTTTGAGCCTGTAATCGAACCCACAAATGTTGATGCTCCAGATACCCAACAAGTCTAAAGAAGGCCAGTTTTATTGCTCCTTTAATCAGAACAACAGTTTTCAGCTGTGCTAACATAATTTCAAAAGGGCTTTCTAATGATCAATTATCCTTTTAAAATGATGAACTTGGATTAGCTAACACAACGTGCCATTGGAACAAAGGAGTGATGGCTGATTATGGGCCTCTGTACCCCTATGTAGATATTCCATAAAAATCAGCCATTTCCAGCTACAATAGTCATTTACAACATTAACAATGTCAACACTGCATTTCCGATCAATTTGATGTTATTTTAATGGACAAAAACATGTGCTTTTCTTACAAAAACAAGGACATTTGTAAGTGTCCCCAAACTTTTGAACGCTAGTGTACATTTTAGAATAAGGCTGTAACGTAAGAAAATGTTGAAAAAGTGAAGTGGTTTGAATACTTTCTGAATGCACTGTATGATGTATTATTCAGTATAGCTACCATCTCTGGTAGGCCATAACCCGCAGACATTGGGATACAGTACCAGTCTGTACCAAAGGGACAAAAATGCATCTACTGTACTTCTGGTTCTTATGTTCTCCTTTAAAAGAAATTCACAGATCTACAAAAATGTATATTTTCGGTTGGTGCAAGTGCTATCAAAAAGGGTTAATTTAATATCTACTAATTAGGCTTCTTCCCTTTAGATCATATTGGAGAAAATATATCAATTTAAACGGTTATTGCTGTATTGAGAGAAGGTAAATATCCCATTTAAATGTTTTCATGGTGTGTCTCCACTGTAATATGAAATTGATGTACTTGGCCTGTAGCACTAGCATGGATAAAAAAGTGCCCTCTGAGTCAGCCGAAATAAAATGAAAGTAGATAACGGCATCGACTCAGAGGCTTCTGAAGTGTGATAACTTGTATGTAAATCTCTGTGGCTGGAGCGGAGGCCTTCATTAAGTGCGCTTTGGGTAGATTTATTGACTGATCTGTGCAGAAGTCGTTTGTAGTAAGACACTGTGGCTGTATCCCAAATGGCACCCGATTCACTACAGAGTGCATTACTTTACAGCAGACCCCTATGGGCCCGGGTCAAAATAAATGCATTATATAGGGTATAGGGGGCCATTTAGGACCCAAGCACTATAACACGGTAGAACCTGGACATGATGTATATACTCCACTTAGCTCGAGCTTTCTCTGGCTGGAACGCTGAATGGACCGATGTCATACTGCACTTTCTACACCAGTGTTTCTCTCAACCGTGTTTTATACCTGGCAGGGACCAGCAAGCTATGGTCCCTTTTGTGTCAGGGACTGGCATGCTATTCTCTCCTGTTTATTTCTCGGCGTAACACATCATGGGCAAACCGAAATGGTCCACCCACACAGACAGCGTGGTGAAGAAGGAGCAACAGCGCCTCTCAACCTCAGGAGGCTGAAAAAATGTGGCTTGTCACCTAAAACCCTCACAAACCTCTACAGATGCACAATTGAGAGTATCCTTTCAGACTGTATCACCGCTTGGTACAACAACTGCACCGTCCTCGAAAGCAAGGCTCTCCAGAGGGTGGTGCGGTCTGCACAACGCATCACCGGGGGCAAACTATATGCCCTCCATGACACCTACAGCACCCGATGTCACAGGAAGGCCAGAAATATCATCAAGGGCAACAACCACCCGAGCCACTGTCTGTTCACCCCGCTATCATCCAGAAGGCGAGGTCAGTACTGGTGCATCAAAGCTGGGACCAAAAGACTGAAAAACAGCTTCTATCTCAAGGCCATCAGACTGTTAAACAGCCATCACTAACACAGAGAAGCTGCTGCCTACATACAGGCTCAAATCACTGGCCACTTTAATAAATTAATTTAATAATGGTATCACAAGTCACTTTAAATAAGGCCACTTTAATAATGTTTACATATCCTACATTACTCATCTCATATGTACAGTATATACTGTCTTTAATACCATCTATTGCATCTTGCCTATGCCGCATGGCCATTGCGCACATATATATGTACATATTCTTATTCCATCCCCTTATACTGTGTGTATAAGGTAGTCGTTGTGAATTTGTTAGATTACTTGTTAGATATTATTGCTCTGTCGGACTAGAAGCACAAGCATTTCGCTACACTCGCATTAACATCTGCTAACCATGTGTATGTGACCAAGACAATTTGATATGAATTTGTAGTGTTGGTATACCACACTGACCTTTTCAGAAGACATGCAGGCCCTTATCACTCACTCTTGTAACGGGAACCTGTTTCTTCCCATTTTCCTGGGACTCTTAGGGTACTACTACAACTAGTATTACCATCACAACTACTACTAGTATTACCGTCACAACTACTACTTCTATAATTGTTTCTGTCAGCAAAAATAATTGTTATATGGAATAGCAGTAAGCAATTGGCTCATTTGAAATACCGATTACAGATATTCTTATTGTCTAGTCTGAGGTGATTGTACTCCAAAAAGAGGTTTGTTTGGTATCCCTCCTGGCTTCTACACCCTCTCTATCAAGATGGTTATGAATCGAAGCGATCATTTCATACTAATTGCTTTTCCAAGATGATAATCCAAGCAATAAACTACAGAGAGGCTCTGAGGGGAAATAAAGCCAAACAAAATAAACGAGAGCGAAAGAGGAGGAAATGTGAATCAATATCTCCTATTAGACACGCTGTTGCTTAAACCAACAATGGCCCAAGCTGAATGTGGTCCTATGCATTGTGTGTACAGGTGTGTGGGGTAATTGAATTCTCTATTGAAAAAGTGATCCTGATTTGGAACTGCATAATAAGAGGGGAAATTCAATCAAAGCCGACAGAGTTACTATTCAGAGTTTCATGTCAAAGTTATTTTGATGAATGTGACTGTGTGTATTTGAATGAATGGGTTTTGAGGTAGGAAGGTGTGAGAGGGAGGGAATACATGGAGCTGGAATATTTGTTTGTGTTTGTGTGTGTGCGTGTGCGTGTGTGCGTGCGTGCGGTGTCTGTGTGGGAGAATGTGAATGGCTCGTGTGTTTATGAAAGGGTTTGTGTACGTGCGTTTGAGGTGTGCTTGTCTTGAATGTGGGTTGTGTTTTGTTTTTTGAAGTGAATTATGTTTATTCGAGTGGGAGTTGTGTGTGTGTGTTTTTGTGTGGTTGTACAGTACAGTATGTGTGTGCCAGGTGGTGTATTGTGTTAATAGATAGAGATCAGTAAGGAAATGGCACTCCCTTCCAGCCCAGTGTTGACACCAGCTCCACCTCAGCTCCATCTGTCAAGCTGTCCTCCCTGTGACCTTTCACCCCCGATCCCTGTCTCCCGCTCTCTCTACACTAAGGGAAAACATACCAGGCCAGACCAACACTCCTGGAGCAATATGGAGACTAGTTTACAAATGATACACAAATGCTTTAAACACACACACACATGCGTGTGCAAGCACGCATACACACATACACGCACACACAACCCTCTCAGTCCACTACATTCAGAGCAGCATCTGAGAGTACATTATCCAGGTGGCCAAAGAGAAACGAGAAGTGAGGCAGGGGTTTTCTTGTCTTCAATGTGCTTCCTGTTTTGTCTGGTGGTATCCTGTAACAGGGACATGACGTGGATAGTTGGTATACCTGCTCCGTAAAAAAAAAAACGTGTTACACAACACCATAAAACTGTATTGTGTCTGATTTTCTTTTTTTAAAGTAGCCCTTGTGTTTCACATAGAATGACATGGTATTATATAACATTATAACTTTCAAAAATGAAGCTAGATAGCTTTTGTCAGCCACACACATGCAAACAGAATTTTGGTCTGTTTTCCTGTTTGACTTTCAAAGTATTCATTTGATAATCACGGCTCCCATGTGTCCCCATGGATACCAGTGGCCTATCAGCTTTGATTGAATGTTCTGTGAGAAAGTGCTTCTGCAGGAGAAAGGTGTTAATCAGTGGCTCTGCTGATTACTTTTTAGTCTGTGGTTGTGTCCCAAATGGCACTTTGTTTCCTATATAGTACACTACTTTTTACAAGGGCCCATAGGGTATGCAGTATATAGGGAATAGGATGCCATTTGGGAAGCAGGCTGTGCGTCAGATAGTAATCTGTTCGAAACTTTCAGTTGTGTCTTATCCTCTCCTGGTAATCCACCTGCCCAACGTCGCTGTCTCTCTGGCTTCTCATCCAGTTTGTCTTTTGTTGAGAGAGTGAGTGAGTGGACAGAGACATCTGGAGTGGTGAAGGAGAACTCTCTTTCTTTTTAAAGCTCCAATCTGATAGGACAAGACACAAAAGAAGCCAATCAGAGTTGTGCTGGAGTCAGTATATTGGAGACACATATATCACTGACCCAACAGTCACCGTTCGGAGAGAGGGAGAGACAGAGAAGAGAGAGCGAGAGAGAAATTGGAAGGAGGGGTATAATGGAGAAACTGGAATGAGAGAGATTGGATGGAGGGAGAGAAAGAGAGAACAGAGAGAGATTGATTGGTAACCCTTCCTATATATTTCTCTGCCTCTTCTCCCACTGCAAACTCAAAGTGATGAGTGGTTAGTATTTCATCATCGTGCTCATCCTAACCTATAGCCCTGATGAGCCACTGAACGTGATAAATCATTAGGAATTAGTTATTTTCCCTGTGATGGTATCTGGGACACAATATCAATGTTTGTGATATTATGTGTAATTATGTTGTCAGATTGCAGACAGATGCCTCTAGTAGTGTACCTGAAATACATGAGACGAATACCTGATGACGATGACTGGCAAGAAGCTGGATTTGTCTTTTTAGATAAGCCTTCCACGCTGTGCAATGGATTTTAAAACTCTAAAATGCATCCGTTGTGACAGTTGTTCCTACACAGTTGGGCAACATTTACGCACAGCACTGCCATGCTCATAATCCTTCTAGGAGAAGATATTAGGCAGAACATCCCAGGCGGATGAAGTTATTAGATTATTCCAGGGACCAAACACAAGGGCTGGGAGAGGAGGAGGCAGAGGAAAGAAGAAGAGCTGGGTGGTGATGAGGGAGGCAGGGGAGTGGCAGGGTTGAAGGAAGGGAAGAGGAGGAGTCAGGGAAGAGGAGAGGGCAGGGGAGAGGAGAGAGCAGGGGAGAGGAGGAGGCAGGGGAGAGGAGGAGGCATGGGAGAGGAGTGGGCAGGGGAGAGGAGGAGGCATGGGAGAGGAGGAGGCATGGGAGAGGAGAGGGGAGAGGAGGAGGCATGGGAGAGGAGTGAGCAGGGGAGAGGAGTGGGGAGGGGAGAGGAGGAGGCATGGGAGAGGAGAGGAGGAGTCAGGGGAGAGGAGGAGGCAGGGGAGAGGAGAGGAGGAGGCAGGGGAGAGGAGGAGGCAGGGGAGAGGAGAGGAGGAGGCAGGGGAGAGGAGAGGGCAGGGGAGAGCAGGAGGCATGGGAGAGGAGGAGGCATGGGAGAGGAGAGGGCAGGGGAAAGGAGGAGGCATGGGAGAGGGCAGGGGAGAGGAGAGGAGGAGGCAGGGGAGAGGAGAGGGCAGGGGAGAGGGCAGGGGAGAGGGCAGGGGAGAGGAGCGGAGGAGGCAGAGGAGAGGGCAGGGGAGAGGAGGAGGCAGGGGGAGAGGAGAGGGCGGGGGAGAGGAGGAGGCATGGGAGAGGAGAGGGCAGGGGAGAGGAGGAGGCATGGGAGAGGAGAGGGGAGAGGAGGAGGCATGGGAGAGGAGTGGGCAGGGGAGAGGAGTGGGCAGGGGAGAGGAGGAGGCATGGGAGAGGAGGAGGCATGGAAGAGGAGAGGGCAGGGGAGGAGGAGGCATGGGAGAAAGCAGGGGAGAGGAGGAGGCATGGGAGAGGAGGAGGCATGGGAGAGGAGGAGGCAGGGGAGAGGAGAGGGCCGGGGAGAGGGCAGGGGAGAGGAGAGGAGGAGGCAGGGGAGAGGAGGAGGCAGGGGAGAGGAGAGGGCAGGGGAGAGGAGAGGAGGAGGCAGGGGAGAGGAGAGGGCAGGGGAGAGGAGGAGGCAGGGGAGAGGAGGAGGCATGGGAGAGGAGTGGGCAGGGGAGAGGAGAGGAGGAGGCAGGGGAGAGGAGAGGGCAGGGGAGAGCAGGAGGCATGGGAGAGGAGGAGGCATGGGAGAGGAGAGGGCAGGGGAAAGGAGGAGGCATGGGAGAGGGCAGGGGAGAGGAGAGGAGGAGGCAGGGGAGAGGAGAGGGCAGGGGAGAGGGCAGGGGAGAGGGCAGGGGAGAGGAGCGGAGGAGGCAGAGGAGAGGGCAGGGGAGAGGAGGAGGCAGGGGGAGAGGAGAGGGCGGGGGAGAGGAGGAGGCATGGGAGAGGAGAGGGCAGGGGAGAGGAGGAGGCATGGGAGAGGAGAGGGGAGAGGAGGAGGCATGGGAGAGGAGTGGGCAGGGGAGAGGAGTGGGCAGGGGAGAGGAGGAGGCATGGGAGAGGAGGAGGCATGGAAGAGGAGAGGGCAGGGGAGGAGGAGGCATGGGAGAAAGCAGGGGAGAGGAGGAGGCATGGGAGAGGAGGAGGCATGGGAGAGGAGGAGGCAGGGGAGAGGAGAGGGCCGGGGAGAGGGCAGGGGAGAGGAGAGGAGGAGGCAGGGGAGAGGAGGAGGCAGGGGAGAGGAGAGGGCAGGGGAGAGGAGAGGAGGAGGCAGGGGAGAGGAGAGGGCAGGGGAGAGGAGGAGGCAGGGGAGAGGAGGAGGCATGGGAGAGGAGTGGGCAGGGGAGAGGAGGAGGCATGGGAGAGGAGGAGGCATGGGAGAGGAGAGGGGAGAGGAGGAGGCATGGGAGAGGAGTGGGCAGGGGAGAGGAGTGGGCAGGGGAGAGGAGGAGGCATGGGAGAGGAGGAGGCATGGGAGAGGAGAGGGCAGGGGAGAGGAGAGGAGGAGGCAGGGGAGAGGAGAGGAGGAGGCAGGGGAGAGGAGAGGGCAGGGGAGAGCAGGAGGCATGGGAGAGGAGGAGGCATGGAAGAGGAGAGGGCAGGGGAGAGGAGGAGGCATGGGAGAGGGCATGGGAGAGGAGGAGGCATGGGAGAGGAGGAGGCAGGGGAGAGGAGAGGGCAGGGGAGAGGGCAGGGGAGAGGAGAGGAGGAGGCAGGGGAGAGGAGAGGGCAGGGGAGAGGAGAGGAGGAGGCAGGGGAGAGGAGAGGGCAGGGGAGAGGAGGAGGCATGGGAGAGGAGGAGGCATGGGAGAGGAGAGGGCAGGGGAGAGGAGAGGAGGAGGCAGGGGAGAGGAGAGGGCAGGGGAGAGGAGGAGGCATGGGAGAGGGCAGGGGAGAGGAGGAGGCAGGGGAGAGGAGGAGGCATGGGAGAGGGCAGGGGAGAGGAGGAGGCAGGGGAGAGGGCAGGGGAGAGGAGGAGGCATGGGAGAGGGCAGGGGAGAGGAGGAGGCAGGGGAGAGGAGGAGGCAGGGGAGAGGGCAGGGGAGAGGAGGAGGCAGGGGAGAGGGCAGGGGAGAGGAGGAGGTATGGGAGAGGGCAGGGGAGAGGAGGAGGCAGGGGAGAGGGCATGGGAGAGGGCAGGGGAGAGGAGGCAGGGGAAAGGCAGAGGCAGGGGAGAGGAGGAGGCATGGGGAGAGGAGAGGGGAGAGGAGGCGGCAAGTGAAAGGAGGCAGGGAAGAAGAGGCATGCTGTGAAAAGGGAGAGGAGAGACGGGGGAGAGAAGGAAGTCAAGGGAGAGGAGTTTGCTGACAACATGGTTGTAGGCCTGATAACCAACAATGACGAGTCAGTCTATAGGAAGGAGGTAAGTGAACTGGCATTGTGATGTCATGACAACAACCTCTCCCTCAATGTTAGCACAACAAAGGAGTTGATTGTTGACTTTAGGAAGCAGAGGAGGGAGCATATCAACGGGACTGCAGTACAGTGTCACAGGTTTTAAGTTCCTCTGTGTCTACATCACTGAGAACTTATCATGGACCCACAATACCACCTCTCTTCTCTACTTCCTAAGACGGCTGAAGAAATTTTGGCGTATGACGCGACCCTCTCCAAATACTACCGCTGCACCATCGAGAGCTTCATGACTGGCTGCATCACAGCCTGGAACGGGAATTCCTCTGTCCACTACTGGAAGGCCCTCCTGTGGGTGGTGAAGACGGCCCAGTACATCACTGAGACCGTGCTCCCACCCATCCAGAATATCTACTTGAAACGGTGCCTGAGGAAGGCTTGCATCATCATCAAGGACCTCACACACCCCAGCTACGATCGGTTCTCTCCCTTACTGTCGGGCAGACGGTATCGGAGCATGAGATCTGATACCAACAGGCTCAGAGACAGTTTCTATCTACAAGCAATTCAATCAAATCCAATTTTATTGGTCACATACACATATTTAGCAGATGTTATTGCGGGTGTAACGAAATGCTTGTGTTCCTAGTGCCAACAGTGCAGTAATATCTAACAATTCAAAGGCTGAACATTTGAACAGGACTGACCACCTGCTCTGATTCTCCAGGCCTTAGCACACATGCACTCACTCATTCACACACCCACACCCAGTGTATACTGCCCCCCCCCCCATCCCCCTTCACCAAAACACATGTAAATAAAAAACTATAAATTGTGCCTTCCTGCATTATACTTATGCAAAAAAAAAAATCTACGGAGCCATATACTTCTTATCTTTTATTACGTCTTATCGTTGTTGCATTGTCGAAAAGGAACCTGTAAGTAAGCATTTGGGTGGACGGTGTATACCATGTGTATCCTGTCCATACGACTGAGAAAACAACTTTAAACAATAAACGTGTCTTGTCTGTTTGGCCTGCATTCAGCTGTTCTACTACAACAACAACAACAAAAACATTCTAAAAATGGCTAGTTTTGTCCATGGGCCATTTCGTTGGACGATGTACACCATGCTTATCCCGTACATGCGACTAACAAAACACAGGGGAGAGGAGAGGGCAGGGGAGAGGAGGAGGCAGAGGAGAGGGATAGTGCCAGGCTGTGGAGGGAGATCATGTGGTGTGTTAGCAATCAGGAGGTGTTAGGTCCTACCAGTGAGAGGCATCAGGGATGCAGACAGCGCAGGGTATTAGCTGTACACAGGAACAAACTCTGAGCCCATCATCCCAGACACAATAATGGGAAAACAGATAGCTACCCTAGAAAACGGATCTGTCAGCCTGGAGGCTGAGGCATATGTGAAAATTAAGCCAGGGGTATGTGTGATGTGTGGGTTGGGGGTAGTAGTGTACTATCTATTCATCCTATGAGATAAAACATTTTTATTTTTTTACCAGAGGAAGTGAGCACATGCGTGTTTCCTCTGTGAATTTTGAGCGCGTGGTTCACTGCACAGAGCCTGTTGGCAACCCGGGGGACTTCCACACCGCTTGGCACGGCTTCCTCAAGGCCTCTATCGCTTTTCCTCTCTCTCTCTCGCTCGCTCTCTCTCTCCATCTCTCTCTCTCTCCTTTCCTTATAGTCCTCTCACTCCAAACCCCTGGCAGTGCATGAGTCACTCACGCACTTCATAAGGATAACTTCCACTTCAGCTGGTTACTGTAGGTGGGCTGCATGGCATTGTCTCTCTCTCTCGTTGTATCTCTCTCTGTTTCTCTCTCTCTCTCCGTCTCTCTCTGTTTTGCTCTCTGTCTCTCTCCATCTCTCTCTCTCTGTATGTCTCCGTCTCTCTCTCCCTCTCCATGTCTGTCTCCCTGCCTGTGTCATGAATGTGCCTGGGGCACCAGTAGTTGTTAGTGTCTCGTAGTGGAGGTGGTGGGTGGTAGTTGAGGGAGGAGAGGAGGGTGAGGCACCATGGTCTCATTACCTCCACACGTCACGCTGCAGCCTCAGGGGGAAGGGGGCTCGAGATGTAGGCTGGGTGGGTATGTGGGTGTTGGATGGGACAGAGCCTGATTCATTTCGATGTTGCGTACATAACGAGGCTCCTAGTGTTAGGCCCACTCCGGATCCCCGTTTGTCCCCAAGACAGGGTGAGCCCCTGGGTTCTCTGACCCACGCTCCTCCAACACTGTGGCTGCGTGACGTGGACCATCACTGGGGTGAAGCAGTGCAGAGCACCCCCGACAGACAAGAGAGACACTGACATGTCAGGGGAGGGAGTAATGCCTGTTGGATTCCTGTGTCCTCAGGGCTTCTCTCATTAACAACCCCCAGTGGGTGGATCTATAGTGTCAATCAAAAGACTGGATTTGAAGAGTTTCTCCATCACAAAGAAATCAAAATCTGTGGTGATTTTCCATGAGTGGAAAAGATACATTTGGGGTATCTGCATGCAACAAAAATCCAGCAAAGGTGCATATTTTTCATTTACCACTGTAAAGTGCTTCGTTTCGAAAAATAAATAATAGGATTCAATAGATTGAATGTGAAGAATCAGCCTTTGAATCCACTAGTACACTACTGTACCTATATGATTTGACATCTCTTCATCTACATAGAGGTTTCCGGACAGCTCTTACGTAAGATCATGATTTACTAAACATACTCTACTGTACTGTTCAGGACATCCTGCATGCGTATTCAAGTGGAATTGTTGGGAAACAAGCCTTACCCACCTCTAGGTTACATCAATCATGGAAGTATGAACACCGGAAGAGGGTTGTAAGCATGCACGTACAATAGCATAGGATTACCAATCGCAACGATGGTGTATAATCCCGGAATATGACTAAACTCTTGTAGGACTAATATACTGTAACTAGTAAAAATGATCCCGTTTTATGAGAATCCATGTGTAGTACTGTCACGATCGTCGTAAGCATACTCGGGCCAAAGCGCAGTGTGATACGGGTTCCACATGTTTATTCAATGAAACGCACAAAAGCAATAAAGAACAAACAACACGTGACGTACTGGAGTGCTCACAGGCAACTACACAAAAACAAGATCCCACAAAAGCACAGTGGGGCAAATGGCTGCCTAAATATGATCCCCAATCAGAGACAACGATAAACAGCTGTTTCTGATTGGGAACCATACCAGGCCAACATAGAAATAAAACAACCTAGATTACCCACCCTAGTCACACCCTGACCTAACCAAAATAGAGAATAAAAAGTATTTCTATGGTCTCTCTATGGTCAGGGCATGACCAAAAGCATGATTTTTATATAGTGATTCATATATTCAAATCAAAATCAAATCAAATTTATTTATATAGCCCTTCGTACATCAGCTGATAACTCAAAGTGCTGTACAGAAACCCAGCCTAAAACCCCAAACAGCAAGCAATGCAGGTGTAGAAGCACGGTGGCTAGGAAAAACTCCCTAGAAAGGCCAAAACCTAGGAAGAAACCTAGAGAGGAACCAGGCTATGTGGGGTGGCCAGTCCTCTTCTGGCTGTGCCGGGTGGAGATTATAACAGAACATGGCCAAGATGTTCAAATGTTCATAAATGACCAGCATGGTCCAATAATAATAAGGCAGAACAGTTTAAACTGGAGCAGCAGCACAGTCAGGTGGACTGGGGACAGCAAGGAGTCATCATGTCAGGTATTCCTGGGGCATGGTCCTAGGGCTCAGGTCCTCCGAGAGAGAGAAAGAAAGAGAGAATTAGAGAGAGCATATGTGGGATGGCCAGTCCTCTTCTGGCTGTGCCGGGTGGAGATTATAACAGAACATGGCCAAGATGTTCAAATGTTCATAAATGACCAGCATGGTCGAATAATAATAAGGCAGAACAGTTTAAACTGGAGCAGCAGCACGGTCAGGTGGACTGGGGATAGCAAGGAGTCATCATGTCATGTATTCCTGGGGCATGGTCCTAGGGCTCAGGTCCTCCGAGAGAGAGAAAGAAAGAGAGAATTAGAGAGAGCATATGTGGGACATATGTTTCGAATAACATCCCCAAGAGGTAAAATATATAGTGAAAACAATAGTGGTCCTAAAACGGAACCTTGAGGAACACCGAAATTTACAGTTGATTTGTCAGAGGACAAACCATTCACAGAGACAAACTGATATCTTTCCGACAGATAAGATCTAAACCAGGCCAGAACTTGTCCGTGTAGACCAATTTGGGTTTCCAATCTCTCCAAAAGAATGTGGTGATCGATGGTATCAAAAGCAGCACTAAGGTCTAGGAGCACGAGGACAGATGCAGAGCCTCGGTCCGATGCCATTAAAATGTAATTTACCACCTTCACAAGTGCCGTCTCAGTCCTATGATGGGGTCTAAAACCAGACTGAAGCATTTCGTATACATTGTTTGTCTTCAGGAAGGCAGTGAGTTGTTGCGCAACAGCCTTTTCTAAAATTTTTGAGAGGAATGGAAGATTCGATATAGGCCGATAGTTTTGTGCAGTTGTGCAGACTCAGGACAACTGAGCTTTGAAGGAATACGCAGATTTAAGGAGGAGTCCGTAATTTGCTTTCTAATAATCATAATCTTTTCCTCAAAGAAGTTCATGAATTTATCACTGCTAAAGTGAAAGTCATCCTCTCTTGGGGAATGCTGCTTTTAAGGAAGTATAACAAGAACAACACAACGTCTTTCATTTGGAATATTTTAACTTATTAGTTTAACTTTACTGCTTCAGATCCAGTCAATCATTCGAGATCTGGCAGAATCTGGGCTGCCCACTAATTTCAGCACAAATTAAAGTAGTGAACAGGAGGGTATCTTCACAGCAGCATGTGGTGTACAAACTCAAGCTGTTAGCAGTGACACACACACATACACACACACACACACACACACACAGCGTTGTTCCTCAGGGGAGTTCAGCAGCATTCTGTCAGTCCTTACCTATTTCCCTCGTTCTCTTCCTCTCTTCTTTTCCCTCCTTCCCCTTCTCTCTTCTGGGATTTCTCTGGTTAGTCTAGCTGTAACTGGCTGTGAGAGGAGTGTCTAGCTGAGTGTCTGACTTTCCATCTGGCCCAGTTTTAGAGGGAAGCTGAACTGCAGTCAATGTCACACAAGAAGTTGGGGAACTATTAAGAGCTCCCTCCCTCCATCTGTTCCAGAGCCAGTCAGAGATGCGAAGTGTACTTTTGCTGCTGCTGGCAATCTGTCGCGAGTCAAAGTTTGGTGGTTGGTGGAGATACTTATTATCGTGATCGAGAGGTTTGACTTCCTGCTGTACCGACCTGAGCTATCTGATTCCGTTTTATCTCACTGAGCTTGTTACTATTCTCTGATAAGTTTTACTTTTGACCAGACTGTTCATGTCAAGCAAGGACAACTATTTTTCACTTGTCTGATAGCTGATACATTTTTCTACATACGTAGTTTGGCTGTGAAGCCGTGGTCTGGCTTCCCTTACCTGAATCCACACTGCTCTACACTTGCATGAAGCTCTGAGGGGAGAGTCAGGGGAGTGAGTTTAAGTGTACCACTTCACCAGTGTGTAAAAATAGCATCCCACTAACACATCCATAATCGTATCCCATCTCCTCTAGGGGCTATGGCACCGAGGTTAAGCAGTATAGGTGCTCACTGAGAAATATATTTGTGCCAGTCCCTAATGGCACCCTATTCCCTATACAGTGCACTACTTTTGACCAGGGCTCTGGTCAAAAGTAGTGCACTGTATAGGGGAATAGGGTGCCATTTGGGATGCTACCCTAGGTGCTCAGTGAGAATATCCATGTGGAGCATTAGCTTATGATACCAGGCCCTTCCATTACAACAGCCATTAGACATGTACTTGATCCCATTACCCTTTATTAACATGATATCAGTATTAATCTCAGAAAGCAGAACCTAATCTAGCATGCGCTGGCCAGCTATGTTAAGTCTGTCATGAGACTGTATTGTTAAAGCCCTCTTGTTATATCCCCCCAGTCGGTCGTCTTTCGTTGTGCCCCAGGCACCATGGCGGATGTTGGTGCCTCGGCCTGCTCTGCTGTGGCAGACTTTGCTTCTGTCTGTCTGCTGTGCTCTGGGACCTCTGTCTGTCTGTCGGCTGTCTGTCTGTCTGTCTGTCTGTCTGTCTGTCTGTCTGTCTGTTTCGTTCGTTCGTTCTGTGGCGCCTCTGTCTGCTGCTTTGTGGTGCCCCAGTCTCCACTCTGCTCTGTTGTGGCAGACTTTGCACTTGACATTTCCCATGATTCATGCCTGGTGTGATGACTGGCCTCAAGGCTCTCAGAACCTTTAGTGTGAGGCTGTGGGGCCATGGGACTGTGGGCAGAACACAGTCAACCAGGCCGCTTGTGCGTGTGCATGGGCAGAGAGCAACATGAGCTAGACCGTGCATAGTGTTTCTTTGGTTCACTACACCCTCCACCCCTTCAAGGTATTAATGAGAGCAGCTCTGAGACTGCAACATTTGTTCAAGCGTTTATAATTTGAGCCCCAGACTTTAAGGGCACTTTGAATAAGTGCTGCCCTGTCCATTTAAAATGTTACACTTATTTTGTTGCCCTAAATGTCATAATTTTTATGCGCCTCTTGGATTTAGTTAAATATGGTCCCTTACTCGGATATGTAGAATGTTTGTTTAACTCCGATGCAAGAAAAGTCTGCAATACAAGTCGACAATGCAAGTCTAAAATGCAATACAATGCAATACAAGTCTTCTAGCTCGTTTTATTCTGAACTTGTCTTCATAGTTATATCCAATTTACATATCAAGAGACACTTTCTGAATGCTCTCCTTTCATGTTTAGGCAAATTCATGAAGTTAACTCTGCATATGTTTTACGTGCATCAGGGAAATGGTAGTGGTTATGAATAACAAAGAGATATACTATGTGACTGTGAATTGGTGCAGTTAACAAGGCTTGGCTGTGCTGCTGCTGGTATAAAAGCATAAAAGCAGTGGTGGCTAGAAAGAAGGAATGATCCAGAGCTCACTGTTGATCTTCCTCTGAGCAGATATCAAAGCATGGACAGCGAAAGAGTAGGGAATATAGGGGGAGAGAGGGGTTATCCCTGGAGCAAACAGAAGCTAAAGATGAAGGGATGCACAGCAGATGAAAGTGTGTGTGTGTGTGTGTGTGTGTGTGTGTGTGTGTGTGTGTGTGTGTGTGTGTGTGTGTGTGTGTGTGTGTGTGTGTGTGTGTGTGTGTGTGTGTGTGTGTGTGTGTGTGTGTGTGTGTGTGTGTGTGTGCTCGCCTGTCTGACCCTGAGAGAGAGTACTTCAAAGGTCCAACAGAGCAGAGGCTGCTTTGCTTTAAAAAAAATAGAGCTCTTCTCCGTTTTTTGATCTTTCTATCTCTCAGATTCTCTCTCCCTTGCCTCTCTCTTTCTCTCTCTGATTCTCTCTCTCGGATTCTCTCTCTCTGACTCTCTCCCGCTCTCTCTCTCTCTGATTCTCTCTCCCCCTTACTCTCTCTCTGATTCTCTCTCCCCCCTCCTCTGTCTCTCTGATTCTCTCTCCCTCTCTCTCTCTCTCTCTCTCTGATTCTCTCTCCTCTCTCGCTCTCTCTCTCTGATTCTGTCTCCCCCCCTCTCTCTCTCTGATTCTCTCTCTCTCTCTCTCTCTCTCTCTGACTCTCTCCCCCCTCCCTCTCTCTCTGATTCTCTCTCCCTCCTCTCTCTCTCTCTCTGATTCTCTCTCCCTCTCTCTCTCTCTGATTCTCTCTCCCTCTCTCTCGCTCTGATTCTCTCTCCCCTTCTCTCTGATCCCCCCCTCTCTGATTCTCTCTCCCCCTCCCCTCTCTCTGATTCTCTCTCTCTGATTCTCTCTTTCTGATTCTCTCTCCCCTCTCTCTCTGATTCTCTCTCCCCTCTCTCTCTGATTCTCTCTCCCCTCTCTCTCTGATTCTCTCTCCCCCTCTCTGATTCTCTCTCCCCCTCTCCCTTTGATTTTCTATCTCCCCTCTCTCTGATTCTCTCTTCCCCCCTCCCCCTCTCTGATTCTTTCTCCCCTTTCTCTCTCTCTGATTCTCCCCCTCTCTCTGATTCTCTCTCCCTCTCTCTCTCTCTTATTCCCCCCCTTCTCTCTCTGATTCTCTCTCCTCCCTCTCTCTCACTCTTTGATTCAATTCAAATTAATGTAAGGGCTTTATTGGCATGGGAAACATATGTTTACATTACCAAAGCAAGTGAAATAGATAATAAACAAAAGTGAAATAAATAATAAAACATTAACATTAAACATTACACTTACAAAAGATCCAAAAGAATAAAGACATTTCAAATGTCATATTATGTACAAATCCAGAATTGTAATGACGTGCAAATAGTAAGTACAAAAGGGAAAATAAACAAACAGAAATATAGGACGTATTTACAATGGTGTATGTTCTTCACTGGTTGCCCCTTTCTCGTGGCAACAGGTCACAAATACTGCCGCTGTGATGGCACACTGTGGTATTTCACCCAATAGATATGTGAGTTTATCAAAATTGGGGTTGTTTTCTAATTCTTTGTGGATCTGTGGAATCTGTGGGAAATATGCGTGTCTAGTATGGTCATACATTTGGCAGGAGGTTAGGAAATTATTATCTCCCCCCTCTCTGATTCCCCCACCCCCCCTCTCTCTCTTTGATACTCCCCCCCTCTCACTACCTCTTTATCGGTCTCTCTTTAAAGGCAGGCAAGCAAGCAGGCCCATTGGTTCTGTAGAGCACTGACATGAATATTTCTACTGCAGAGACATTTGGCTGCGTGTGTGTGTGTGTGTGTGTGCATGTGTGGCAGCAATTCGCCTTTGCATTCTGTTTCCCCCCTTTGCCTCCTTTTCCCCCATTCAAAAATGCTTCCCCTGTGTGCTGTGACATCACTGCTCTGTGTGTCAGCCTGTACTCTACCTATGGAACTGTGACACAGTGACACGGTCTCTCTTGCTCTCTATCTCCCCAGCCCCGGTGAGAGACTTTAAGATGCCAGTTATGCCACAATGCTGAACATGTTGGTTCTACAACAGCTTTTGAAGAAGAAGATAAAAGCTTCCAGTAGTTACAGATGGTTTGTAGGTCTACGTGTCTTCAATCTCCAGATTGTGTTTTGGGGGGGGGGAGGCGTTTACTTTGTGTGAATCTGAGGGAATCAAAGCTGTACTTGTGCTCAGAGGCATAGGTGACTGGGTACAGTATACGTCAGGTGCCTGCAGACTGTCAAAGGGGTATTCAGGCTGTCAGGGTTTCTGACGACAGCTCATGGTTGTTGCATTCTGACTATACGAGCTGCTCTTTGTCTCGAAGTTTGCTTTTATTTTCTGTACGTCTTAAAAACATTGAAACAATGCAGTCAAAAATGTCCTCATATACCCCAAAGAGTGATGACGTATTTCCATCGGTGGAGCGTTAGGCCAATCTCCTATGACATTTAATGGGACTTGTCGAATGGTCCAAAATGTAATCGAATGAAGGTGCTACACTGATAACATTTTCCCAAACTATAGGCTGCAGTTTTCCTCCATTTTTTTTTTATTTTTTTTACAATTACACAGTAGGTGAACAGAGAAGATTTCAGAAATCCTCTGAGTGTCTCTGTATGGACACATTCTTGCCTAGCTTGTGTAGGGCAGGACAGACCAGTCTACCCATATGTTATCATGGCCCCTCCAGGGCTGTATTGACTTGTGAGGACTAAAGCATCAGCACCATGAATAGGGCTTAGAGGGCGGTCCTTGGCTGTCAGAGAAACCGTGTAAATGGTGAGCGTCTCATGTCCCAAATGGCACCCAATAACAGCCAGAGACTCGGTTTGCCAGACTCACCTGGAGGATTAGATTATGACATTGCAAATCCATGGATATGGGCTTTCCACACCACTAAAACACAGCAACAAAGAGACGGGCCATATAGTGTGAGTGTTCAGTTGTTAACATTTAGAAGGGGTGAAGGAGTTATGGGAACATAAAACGTGATCCCCTCCCTCCCCCCCCCCCCCCCCCTTAGAGAAGTTACTAGCTGGAGTAAAGTTGTTTCACAGCGATGCTGAATCAATGGGCTCACTGTTTCTATTTCTCTGTCTGTATTTCTCCATATCCCTCCTCGCGTGGCTCGTAGATCTTAAGGCCACAGGGGAGATGTAGCTCATTCTCGTTCCCTTCCCCTCAGAAACGCTGCATGTTGCATGTATTAGACCAGAGACAAAGGCTGTTTAATGGTGGAATACATTTGGTAAAACCAGTTGTGTGTAAACCCTGGATGACTGACAGGGGGCGCTGTAATGTTACCATCACGCAGCCATCTTGGTACTCCTCCTCCAGTGTAAAAAATATTTTGGAAGCTGTAGAAATGTATTTATTAATATCTACATTCATTTTTGAGTGCATTCTGTTATAGACACCTTTATGCCTACTTTTAAATTATATTATGTGGGGCTAAACATAAAATATATATACAGAACCAGTCAAAAGTTTGGACACACCTACTCATTCCAAGGTTTTTCTAAATATTTTACTATTTTCTATAGTGAAGACTTCAAAACTATGAAATAATACATATGGAATCATGTAGTAACCAAAAAAGTGTTAAACAAATATTTTATATTTGAGATTCTTCAAAGTAGCCAAAATTTGACTTGATGACAGCTTTGCACACTCTTGGCATTCTCTCAATCAGCTTCATGAGGTCGTCACCTGGAATGCTTTTCAATTAACAGGTGTGCATTGTTAAAAGTACATTTTTGGAATTTTTTCCTTCTTAATGCGCTTGAACCAATCAGTTGTGTTGTGACAGGGTAGGGGTGGTATACAGAAGATAGCCCTATTTGGTAAAAGACCAAGTCCATATTATTGCAAGAACAGCTGAAATAAGCAAAGAGAAACGACAGTCTATCATTACTTTAAGACATGAAGGTCAGTCAATCTGGAAAATTTCAAGAACTTTGAAAGTTTCTTGAAGTGCTGTCTCAAAAGCCATCAAGCTCTATGATGAAACTGGCTCACATTAGGACTGCCACAGGAAAGGAAGACCCAGAGTTAAAGTTAATTAGAGTCAACTTAATTAGAGTCAACTGCACCTGAGATTGCAGCCCAAATAAATTATTCACAGAGTTCAAGTAACAGACTCATCTCAACATCAACTATTCAGAGGAGACTGTGTTAATCCGGCCTTCATGGAGGAATTGCTGCAAAGAAACCAATACTAAAGGACACCAATAGTAAGAAGAGACTTGCTTGGGGCCAAGGAACACGAGCAATGGACATTAGACTGGTGAAAATCTGTCCTTTGATCTGATTAATCCCAATTTGAGATTTTTGGTTAATCTCTGTGGGACACAGAGCAGGTGATCCTTCATTCCCACCATGAAGCATGGAGGAGGAGGTGTGATGGTGTGGGGGTGCTTTGCTGGTGACACTGTCTGTGATTTATTTTGAATTCAAGGCACACTTAACCAGAATTGCTACCACAGCATTCTGCAGTGATATGCCATTCTTTCTGGTTTACGCTAAGTGGGACTATCATTTGTTTTTCAACAGGACAATGACCCAAAACACACCTCCAGGCTGTGTAAGGGCTATTTGACCAAGAAGGAGAGTGATGGAGTGCTGCATCAGATGACCTGGCCTCCACGATCACCTGATTGAGGTGGTTTGGGATGAGTTGGACCGCAGAGTGAAGGAAAAGCAGCCAGCAAGTGCTCAGCATATGTGGGAACTCCTTCAAGAATTCTGGAAAAGCATTCCTCATGAAGCTGGTTGAGAGAATGCCAAGAGTGTGCAAAGCTGTCATCAAGGCAAAGGGTGTCTACTTTGAAGAATCTAAAATATATTTTGTTTAGTTTAAAACATTTTTGGTTACTACATGATTCCATATGTGTTATTTCATAGTTTTGATGTCTTTACTATGATTCTATAATTAAGAAAATAGTGAAAATACAGAAAAACCCTTGAATGAGTAGGTGAGTCCAAACGTTTGACTGCTACTGTGTGTATATATATATATATATTATTATATATATATATTTTTTTCAGGACCCTGTCTTTCAAAGAAAATCCGAAAAAATCCAAATAACTTCAAAGATCTTCATTGTAAAGGGTTTAAACACTGTTTCCCATGCTTGTTCAATGAACCATAAACAATTAATGAAAATCAAATCAAATGTATTTATATAGCCCTTCGTACATCAGCAGATATCTCAAAGTGCTGTACAGAAACACAGCCTAAAACCCCAAACAGCAAGCAATGCAGGTGTAGAAGCACGGTGGCTAGGAAAAACTCCCTAGAAAGGCTAAAACATAGGAAGACACCTAGAGAGGAACCAGGCTATGTGGGGTGGCCAGTCCTCTTCTGGCTGTGCCGGGTGGAGATTATAACAGAACATGGCCAAGATGTTCAAATGTTCATAAATGACCAGCATGGTCGAATAACAATAAGGCAGAACAGTTGAAACTGGAGCAGCTGCACGGCCAGGTGGACTGGGGACAGCAAAGAGTCATCAGGTAGTCCTTGGGCATGGTCCTAGGGCTCAGGTCCTCCGAGAGAGAGAAAGAAAGAGAGAATTTGAGAGAGCACACTTAAATTCACACAGGACACCGAATAGGACAGGAGAAGTACTCCAGTACTCCAGATATAACAAACGGACCCTGACCCTAACACAAACTACTGCAGCATAAATACTGGAGGCTGAGACAGGAGAGGTCAGGAGACACTGTGGCCCCATCCGAGGACGCCACCGGAAAAACATGCAATTAAGGTCACAGTTATGAAAACTTAGGACACTAAATAGGCCTTTCTACTGACTCTGAAAAAGACCAAAAGAAAGATGCCCAGGGTCCCTACTCATTTGCGTGAACATGCCTTAGGCATGCTGGAAGGAGGCATAAGGACTGCAGATGTGGCCAGGGCAATACATTGCAATGTCCGTACTGTGAGATGCCTAAGACAGCACTACAGGGAGACAGGACGGACAGCTGATCGTCCTCGCAGTGGCAGACCATGTGTAACAACAGCTGCACAGGATCGGTACATCTGAAAATCACACCTGCGGGACAGGTACAGGATGCCAACAAAAACTACCCGGGTACACCAGGGATGCACAATCCCTTCATCAGTACTCAGACTGTCCACAATAGGCTGAAAGAGGCTGGACTGAGGACTTGTAGGCCTGTTGTAAGGCAGGTCCTCAGCAGACACCACCGGCAACAACCTATTGGCACAAACCCACCATCGCTGGACTTGACAGGACTGGCAAAAAGTGCTCTTCACTGATGAGTCGCGGTTTTGTCTCATCAGGGGTGATGGTCGGATTCGTGTTTATTGTCGAAGGAATGAGCGTCACATCGAGGCCTGTAGTCTGGAGCGGGATCGATTTGGAGGTGGAGGGTCCATCGTGGTCTGGGGCGGTGTGTCACAGCATCATTGGACTGAGCTTGTTGTCATTGCAGACAAACTCAACGCTGTGTTTTACAGCGAAGACATCCTCCTCCCTCATGTGGTACCCTTCCCGCAGGCTCATCCTGCCGTGACCCTCCAGCATGACAATGCCAACAGGCATATTGCTCGTTCTGTGAGTGATTTCCTGCAAGACAGGAATGTCAGTGTTCTGCCATTGCCAGCAAAGAGCCTGGGTCTCAATCCCATTGAGCACGTCTGGGACCTGTTGGATCGGAGCGTAAGGGCTAGGGCCTTTCCCCCCAGAAATGTCCGGGAACTTGCAGGTGCCTTGGTTGAAGAGTGGGGTAACATCTCACAGCAAGAACTGGCAAATCTGGTGCAGTCCATGAG
The DNA here is from genome assembly GCF_057628025.1 of Oncorhynchus mykiss. NCBI lineage: Eukaryota > Metazoa > Chordata > Actinopteri > Salmoniformes > Salmonidae > Oncorhynchus > Oncorhynchus mykiss. The sequence continues at coordinate 34,168,940 of NC_143025.1, forward strand.
GAGGTGATGCACTGCAGTACTTAATGCAGCTGGTGGCCACACCAGATACTGACTGTTACTTTTGATTTTGACCCCCCCCCTTTGTTCAGGGACACATTATTCCATTTCTGTTAGTCACATGTCTTTGGAACTTGTTCAGTTTATGTCTCAGTTTTTGAATCTTTTTATGTTCATACAAATATTTACACTTGTTAGGTTTGCTGAAAATAAACGCAGATGACAGTGAGGACTGTTTATTTTTTTGCTGAGTTCATGTATGTATGTATGTATGTATGTATGTATATATATACATATATATATATATATATATATATATATATATATATATATATATGTATGTATGTATGTATGTATGTATATATATATATATATATATATATATATATATATATGTATGTGTGTGTATTTAATATATAGTCACATGTGCTCCCTCTCCGGCCTCTAGATCACCAGGCTGCTCATTATGGAGCACACCTGTCACCATCGTTACGCGCACCAGTGCATTATAACACTCACCTGGACTCCATCACCTCCTTGATTACCTGCCCTATATATGTCACTCCCTTTGGTTCCTTCCCCAGGCGTCATTGTCTCTGTTTCATGGCTGTGTGCTGTTAGTGTTTCATGTTTTATATTATGTTCTGCTTATTTTATTAAAACAGTCACCCCCTGAACTTGCTTCCTGACTCTCAGCGCACATCGTTACAGAATGACGCCTCAACAAAGGCAAGCATCAGGGAGTGTTTTTTGTTGTTGTTTTGGAGGTGATGTCGGGTCCGGGTGTCAGAACCGGAGCTACCTGGGAGGCCTCAGCCGGTTTGTCGGGTTCCCCTGCCTCAGCTGGCTCGACTGGCTGTGTGGGTTCGATAGGCTCCCATGCCTCAGCTGGGTGAACAGGTTTCTGTGCCTCTCCGAGGCAACCTGGGAGGTCTCAGCCGGCTCATCAGGCTCTCTCACGCCTCAGCCGGTTTGTCAGGTTTCTGCACCTCAGCAGAGGCGACCGGTACGCTCCTGATCCCCTTGATCGTCCCTGTGGTTGGCGTCCTGCGGCTGGAGCCGATCACATCGGGGAGGGGGTACTGTAATCTATGCTCCCTCTACGGTGCTCTAGGTCGCCATGCTATCGCGCCTCAGCTGGATCGACAGGTTCCCGCGCCTTAGCAGAGTCCGCTCCTGATCCCCGTCATCTTGGTCGGCGTCCTGCAGCCGGTGCCGCGCGTCAGGGAGGGGGTACTGTCACGCGTGCTCCCTCTCTGTCACCAGGCTGCTCGTTATGGTGCACACCTGTCACCAGTGTTACGCGCATTATGACACTCACCTGGACTCCATCACCTCCTTGATTACCTGCCCTATCTATATATGTCACTCCCTTTGGTTCCTTCCCCAGGCGTCATTGTTTCTGTTTCATGTTTTTTATTATGTTCCATTTTATTTTATTAGAACACTCACTCCCTGAACTTGCTTCCCGACTCTCAGCTCACGTAGTTTCATATGTATACAAATCATTTCGAGACTGCTAACGGTACTGTCTCTACTACAACAAACAAATACTTAAATACTGTACATGTTATTTTGTACCGTGGAATACTGTGGAATTCCATTCATTCCTATGGAAGACTGATCCAACTGTGGAGTTTAAATATGGCCGACTGGTGGCTTCAAATCCTTTCAATGGCAAATACATAGCGCCAGCAATCCAGGGTTTATATACATCATTGGGTAAAACACATATGTATTGATTTCAGCTCAGGGGCTGGTAAAATAGTAATGTAATATAAGACTGGTGGATTCCCTCTATTTTCTGGATGCCTCCCAAATGGCACCTTATTCACAATATAGTGCACTACTTTGACCATAGCCCTATGAGCATTGGTCAAAAGTAGTGCACTAAATAAAGAAGATGTCATTTGGGATGCTACCAGGTCCTGTAAAGTGGTATTGTTTTTTAGGTAGGGACGTGGGTACTGTAATTAAGAGGTGACCAGAAACACAAAGGCAGTTTGGAGAGGAGGAGAGGGCATAGTCGCTGGAAGTAGGGGTGCTGAGGGTGCTGCAGCACCCCCTGAAAAATCGGATAAAAAAATTTATATATACATTTTTTTCCGCAGCACCCCCAAATGTCTTTCCACGGCTATGGGAGAGGGGACATTTTAATGGGTTTGTGTGTGTGTGTGTGTTTGTGTTAATGGGTTGATGAGAGAGAGAGGCTAGCTAATCACCACGTAGCTGTTAACCACCACTGGGCTCGTTCCAGGGGTTAACTAAACACTGAGCTGTGACACACGGTTGCACTTTATGGGGCGAGGTGTGCATGTGTGTATGTGTGTGAGTGATGCTCTTATTGGGGCAAGAGGGGTTTGTGTGTGTATATCTGTTTGTCAGTGTGTGTATAGTGAGTGAGAGTGTGTATGATAACGTGTGTGTGTGTGTGTGTGTGTGTGTGTGTGTGTATGGGGCCTGATGCAGTTGGGGAGAGAGGGGGGTGTGTGTGTGAGGGGGCCTGCAGAATGTTGCTAAAGAGCCCATAATAATGATGGCAATTACGGCAATGGGTTTAAACAAACGGGAGCCCTGTGAAATCTCATCATACTCTGATCAGATTGGCCCTAATGAGATAAAGATGCCAATTAATCCTATGTTAATTGCTGTGGCTCGTTTTCAGAAAACACTCAAATATTTAGCACATGCAAATGAATGACTAGGTCCTGCTGCTGTGCTGTAGATAGAAGTCCAGCCAGGGGCGGATTGGCCAACTGATAATTCTGGCAAATGACCATTACTTTGTTGGTGTGCTGGTCAAAATTTACACACTCAAAAATATATTTTTCATATAAAAATCAAACAATGAAAAAGGTGACATGGCCGGCAGCCCATGGGCCTGTTCTTTTTTTTATATTTTTCCCCACCTGCAATTCCTCTGTTTCCCTCATCTGCAGCTGATCAGTGGCCAGCGGCCGGCCCCCCCTGCCAAGATGGGCCAGCCGGTTTTCTGATAGGCTGAGCTGTAGTCACGCAAACTGACATTCAAAGTCAAACACGGCATCAGCAAAAAGACCTACTCCGACTTTGTCATCAGTTAGGTAAATTGTAAAACATGGAAAGTGTGCCTGTAATGAAAGTGTCTGCCCTGCCTCTGTTCCTGTGCCCTCCTTGGGGCCTGCTGCTGTGATGAGCAAGCCTCTCTTCTCTCGCCACGTGACAGAGAGAAAAATACATTCTGATCATATAACATTTCAAAATGCAATTTCAGGATAAACACAGCTTTGGAAGCTACGTCCCCTTGTCCCTGTCGAAGAGAGGAGGGTCTCAGCTTTCTGTAGGTATAATTTGTATTTCTGAACTCTAAATTTTTCAGCCCAATAGCATACATACCTACACATATGCGACAGTCACAAGAGGCATGCCTCCTTATTGTCCCTAGAATTTCTAAACAAACAGCTGAAGGCAGTGTTTTCTCATATAGAGCTCAATTTTTATGGAATGGTCTGCCTATCCATGTCAGAAACGAGATCTCAACCTTTAAGTCTTTACTGAAGACTCATCTCCTCTGTAGGTCCTATGATTGAGTGTAGTCTGGCCCAGGGGTGCGAAGGTGAACAGCAAGGCACTGAAGTGACGAACTGCCCTTGCTGTCTCTGCCTGGCAGGCTCCCCTCTCTCCACTGGAATTCTCTGCCTCTGACCCTATTACAGGTGCTGAGTCACTGGCTTACTAGTGCTCTTCCATGCCATCCCTAGGAGGGATGCATCACTTGAGTGGGTTGAGTCACTGACGTGATCTTCCTGTCCGATTTTGCGCCCCCTCAGGGTCATGCGGTGGAGGAGATCTTTGTGGGCTATACTCAGCCTTATCTCAGGATAGTAAGTATTTTGTTGATATCCCTCTAGTGGTGTGGGGGCTATGCTTTGGCAAAGTGGGTGGGGTTATATCCTGCCTGGTTGGCCCTGTCCTGTTCACCGGACATACTTCCTACCTATTTGAACCAGGGCTCCCGAGTGGCGCAGCGGTCTAAGGCACTGCATCTCAGTGCTATAGGTGTCACTACAGAAACACTGGTTTGAAATCCAGGCTGTATCACAACTGGCTGTGATTGGGAGTCCCATAGGGTGGTGCACAATTGGCCCAGCGTCGTCTGGGTTTGACTGGTGTAGGCCGTAATTGTCAATAAGAATTTGTTCTTAACTGACTTAAATAAAAATTAAATAAATACCTTTCCCGGACCTGCTGTTTTCGATTCTCTCTCTCGCAATTCAATTCATGGGCTTTATTGGCATGTGAAACATATGTTGACATTGCCAAAGCAAGTGAAGTAGATCATAAACCAAAGCGAAATAAACAATACAAATGAACAGTAAACATTACACTCACAGAAGTCCCAAAACAATAAAGACATTTCAAATGTCATATTATTTCCAAATACAGTGTTGTAACGATGTGCAAACAGTTAAAGTACAAAAGGGAAAAGAAATAAACATAAATATGTGTTGGAAATACAATGGTGTTTGTTCTTCACTGGTTGCCCTTTTCTTGTGGCAACAGGTCACAAATCTTGCTGCTGTGATGGCACATTGTGGTATTTCACCCAGTAGATACGGGAGTTTATCAAAATTGGGTTTGTTTTCAAATTCTTTGTGGATCTGTGTAATCTGAGGGAAAAATGTGTCTTTAATATGGTCATACATTTCACAGGAGGTTAGGAAGTGCAGCTCAGTTTCCACCTCATTTTGGGGCCAGTGTGCGCATAGCCTGTCTTCTCTTGAGAGCCAGGTCTGCCTACGGCTGCCTTTCTCAATAGCAAGGCTATGTTCACTGAGTCTGTACATAGTTAAATCTTTCCTTAAGTTTGGGTCAGTCACAGTGGTCAGGTATTCTGCCACTGTGTACTCTCTGTTTAGGGCCAAATAGCATTCCAATTTGCTCAGTTTTTTAAATTAATTATTTCCAATGTGTCTAGTAATTATTTTTTTTACTTTCTCATGATTTGATTGGGTCTAATTGTGTTCCTGCCCTGGGGCTCTGTGGGGTCTGACCAGCTTGCTTAGGGGACTCTTCTCCAGGTTCATCTCTCTGTAGGGGATGGCTTTGTTATGGAAGGTTTGGGAATCGGTTCCTCTTAGGTGGTTGTAGAATTTAATTGCTCTTTTCTGGATTTTGATAATTAGCGGGTATCGGCCTAATTCTGCTCTGCATGCATTATTTGGTGTTTTACGTTGTACACTGAGGATATTTTTGCAGAGTTCTGCATGCAGAATCTCAATTTGGTGTTTGTCCCATTTTGTGAATTTGTGGTTGTTGAGCGGACCCTAGATCTCCATAGAGGGAAATTAGTTCTATAACTGATTAAAGTATTTTTTGCCAGATCCTAATTGGTGTGTCAGCATCCCGGAGTCACCTCTTCACTATTAACGTTGAGACTGGTGTTTTGCGGATACTATTTGATGAAGCTGCCAGTTGAGGACTTGTGAGGCATCAGTTTCTCAAACTAGACACTAATGTACTTGTCCTCTTGCTCAGTTGTGCACAGGGTCTTCCCACTCCTCTTTCTATTCTGGTTAGAGCCAGTTTGAGCTGTTCTGGGAAGGAGTAGTCCACAGCGTTGTACGGGATTTTCAGTTTCTTGGCAATTTCTCGCATGGACTAGCCTTCATTTCTCAGAACAAGAATAGACAGACAGAGTTTCAGAAGAAAGTCTTTTGTTTCTTGCCATTTTGAGCCTGTTATAGAACACAAATGCTGATGCTCCATATACTCAACTGGTCTAAATAAAATGCCAATCAGAACAAGTTTTCAGCTGTGCTAACATAATTGCAAAAGGGTTTTCTAATGATCAGTTAGCCTTTTACAATTATACTTGGATTAACTAACACAACATGCCATTGGAACACAGGAGTGTTGGTTGCTGATAATGGGCATCTGTACAGCTAGAAAATAAAAAAAATCAGCCGTTTCCAGCTATAATAGTCATTTACAACATTAACAATTTCTACACTGTATTTCGGATCAATTTGATGTTATTTTAAAGGACAAAAAATGTGCTTTTCTTTCAAAAACAAGGACATTTCTAGGACAAACCTTTGAATGGTGGTGTATGTTTTTGCTGTTTGTTCTTTTTTATATGGCCAAAAAGATTGGAGAAGGGGTTTACCCATACATCTCCATTTTGGATAGATAACTCTTCGTGTTGTTGTTTGTTTAGTGTTTTCCAATTTTCACAGAAGTGGTTACAGTCTGTGGATTCTTCAATTACATTGAGCTGATTTCTGACCTGCTGTTCCTTCTTGTTCCGTAGTGTATTTCTGTATTGTTTAGTGATTCACCATAGTGAAGTCATAGACTCATGTCTTCTGGGTCTCAACGTTTTTGGTTGGATAGGTTTATCAATTTCTTTCTTAGGTTTTTGCATTCTTCATCAAGCCATTTGTCATAGTTGTTAATTTTCTTCGGTTTTCTGTTTGACATTTTTAGATTTGATAAGGAAGCTTAGAGGTCAAATATACGGTTTAGGTTTTCTACTGCCAAGTTTACACCTTCACTATTACAGTGGAATGTTTAGTCCAGGAAGTTGTCTAAAATGGATTGATTGTTGCTTAATTGTTTTTTTTTTGGTAGGTTTCCACACTACATTCCTTCCATCCATCCATCCATAGCATTTCTTAATATTATTCAGTTAATTTGGCTTTGACGCTTTATGATTGAGTTTTTCTCCGTTCAAGTAGACTGTGATTTTGCTGTGATCTGATAGGGGTGTCAGTGGGCTGACTGTGAACTCTCTGAGAGACTCTGGGTTGAGGTCAGTGATAAAGTAGTCTACAGTACTACTCCCATGAGATGAGCTATAGGTGTACCTACCATAGGAGTCCCCTCGAAGCCTACCATTGACTATGTACATACCCAGCATGAGACAGAGCTGCAGGAGTGCAGGAGCTGTTTTTGTTGGTTATGTTGTCATAGTTGTGCCTAGGGGGGCATATGGGGGAGGGAATGCTGTCCCCTCCAGGCAGGTGTTTGTCCCCCTGTGTGCTGACGGTGTCAGGTTCTTGTCCAGTTCTGGCATTTAGGTCGCCACAGACTAGTCCCTGGGTCTGGAAATGATTGATTTCCCCCTCCAGGATGGAGAAGTTGTCTTCATTAAAGTATGGGGATTTTAGAGGGTGGATATAGGTAGCAGGATGATTTTTTTTTCTGTGAAGATAAATTCCTTTTGAATTTCTAGCCAAATGTAAAATGTTCCTGTTTTGATTAATTTAATAGAGTGATTTAGGTCTCCTCTATACCAAATTAGCATATCCCCTGAGTCCCTTCCCTGTTTCACACCTGGTAGTTCGGTTGATGGGACAACCAACTCTCTGTAACCTAGAGGGCAACCAGTGGGTCCGTCTCCTCTATACCATGTTTCTTGTAGGATGACAATGTCTGTATTTCCAATTTATTTGGTGAAGTCCAGGTTCTTGCTCTTTATGCCAAATGTAGATGACGTCAGGCCTTGGAGATTCCAGGATGAGTTAGTGAAGTCTTTGTGTTCCATAAAGTGTCCAATGGTGTTGGTCGTGTGGTTTGGCCTAAATGAGGTGGGGGCCTGGTTGACTTGGGGGGAGGGGGGGTGTTGATTGGTTAGGGCGGGGATGTGGATGTGGCTGGTGGTGCTGTGGTCTGCAGCCACAGGGTCCCGCAAGTCTGGGAGAGTGTCTTGCTGCTGTGGTCGGGTGTCTATTGATCTGTTACTCCTGTGTGAAGTGTTGGGGTTGCGTTTGAGGGCAATGTCCTTTAGGGTCCGGGCGAAGGTGGGCACTGCTGCCTTGTACAGGTGGACCTGGTCATAAAGGCTGTTCAAGTCCAGGGTGGAGTGGTGGGCCAGGTAAACATTTGATTTTGAGACACAGTCACGATAAATACTTGTGTTTACTCACCTTATGGTAGCAGGGTGGAAAATGTTCATGGTAGCAAGGTGGAGATAACCACTTGTGCGTTGGGGAAAGTAGAAGAAGCTTTTTCAATCATTCCCTTGAGTGCTATGGCCACCCGTTCCTGCTGTGCTCTCAGGTCGTTTGTTCCTGTGAGTATTATTATGTGGCTGGATGACCCTAGTTTGGTCCTCAGACAGAAGGTTAGGGCATGCTGGGTGTTTGGACACCAGAGTTTAGACACTCTGTGTTTGGGAAAAAGTGTATTTTCTTGTAATATTTGCCATTGAGTCCATAAGGAGTACAATCGGTGGCTTGTGTATGTCCTCAGTGGGTGTGGTGGGGTTGTCACTATCAGGGTGGCTGACAGGGGGGCCCTGGCATGCTGTCAATTAACTTCTGGGCCACATCCTGACTGATGACAGCCCATTCTTGCATAATCAATGCTTGGAGTTTGTCAGAATTCGTGCATTTTTGTTTGTCCACCCGCCTCTTGAGGATTGACCACAAGTTCTCAATGGGATTAAGGTCTGGGGAGTTTCCTGACCATGGACCCAAAATATCTATGTTTTGTTCCCTGAGCCACTTAGTTATCACTTTTGCCTTATGGCAAGGTGCTCCATCATGCTGGAAAAGGCATGGTTTCTCACCAAACTGTTCCTGGATGGTTGGGAGAAGTTGCTCTCAGGGGATGTGTTGGTACCATTCTTTATTCATGGCTGTGTTCTTAGGCAAAATTGTGAGTGTGCCCACTCCCTTGGCTGAGAAGCAACCACACACATGAATTGTCTCAGGATGCTTTACTGTTGGCATGACACAGGACTGATGGTAGCGCTCACTTTGTCTTCTCCGGACAAGCTTTTTTCCGGATTCCCCAAACAATCGGAAAGGGGATTCATCAGAGAAAATGTCTTTACCCAAGTCCTCAGCAGTCCAATCTCTGTTCCTTTTGCAGAATATCAGTCTGTTCCTGATGTTTTCCCTGGTGAGAAGTGTCCAGTTGAGCTTATTTTTAGACCTAAGTAATTGTAGTGGGTGCAGTACTCTATATAGTTTGTAACAATTGAGAACTTTGGTCTAATTCCCTGAGATCTGGATATTCTCTGGAAAATCATTATTTTAGTATTTTGGGGGTTTATGGCCAGGGCCCAGGTCTGGCAGTACTGCTCTAGCAGGTCCAGACTCTGCTGTAGGCCATGTGCATGTGACAGCATGTGTAGGTCATCTGCGAAGAGCAGGCATTTAACCTCTGAATTGAGGAGACTAACACCAGGGGCTGAGGAATTTTCTAGAATAGATGCCAATTTGCAGATGTATATATTGAAGAGTGCAGGGCTCAGATTGCAACCATGGCAAAGGCCCCACCCTGGTTAAAGAATTCTGTTATTTTCTTGACAATTTTGATGCTGCACGTATTGCCAGTATCCATTGATTGAATTATGTCATGTTTTACCCCCTACACCACTTTCAATTACTTTGTAGAACAGTCCTGTATCCCAAATAGAATCAAATGCTTTTTGGAAGTGAATAAAGCAAGAGTACATTTTGGTATTATTTTGGTGGACATCAGGGTGTGTAGGGTGTAAATATGATCAGTCATGCAATGTTTTGGTATAAATCCAATCTGGCTTTTACTCAAGACATTGTGCCTATTAAGGAAGTTTAGAACTCTTACATTTATAATACTACAGAAAACCTTCCCCAGGTTACTGTTCACACAAATGCCTCTGTAATTGTTAGGGTCAATTTTGACTCCGTTCTTAAAGATTGGTGTAATGAGTCCAAGATTCCAGATGTCAGGGAAATAACCTACACTCAGAATCAAATTAAACAGTTTTAATATAGCCAGTTGACATTTTGCACAAGTGAATTTGAGAATTTCATTTAGGATCCCGTCAGGTCTGCATGCTTTTTTAAATGTAAGGGCCTGAAGTTTCTTATAGATCTCCTGGTCAGTAATTGAGGAGTCCAATGGATTTTGATGGTCCTTTATAGCTTTTTCTAATCCATTCAACGTCCTATTAATTTGGCATTGTTCTGTGTTTGTATCCATTTGAACAGTGTTGTAGAGTGAGTTGTCCTAATAAAATGGGTTGTCCATATGTCACCATTTTGTATCACTAATTCTTTTTTTTTTTTTTGCCAGAAGTTGTTTGTGTTTATGGACTCCTCAATTAGTGTCAGCTGCTTGGTGTTGTACTGTGCTTTTTTGGTTCTGAGTGTATGTTTATATAGTAGTCGCATTGTAATGAAGGCGTAATTCACCATTATTTGGGTCTCTGTGCTTTTGGTTTGATAGTGGTCTAAGTTTTTTCCTTATAATTTTTCAATCTGCATCAAACCAGTTGTCAGCTGTGGTCTTTTTTAAAATAAGTTTCAGTTGTGCTTCAATTGCTGTTTGCCTGAATATATTGTTGATGTTTTTTACTGCTAGATTAATGACTTCTTTACTGTGAGTGGATGTGCTAACCAGGAAGTTATCTAAGAGTGTTTTGATATTTTGGTTACTGGCTACTTTCTGGTATTCTTCTCTGCTGTTTTGGGCCCATCTGTATGCATTTCTGATGCTGTACAGCTTACTGGGCTGTGAATGTGTGATTGTTTCCATGTCTGTTCCTTTGAGGAACAACGTAATATGGCTGTGATCAGACAGAGGTGTTAGTGGCTTGACGGTGAATGAGCTGAGAGAGAAAGGGTCAATGTCTGTAATCATATGTTACTATGTTTTGTAAGGTGGCCATTTTGGGTTGAGACAATCATTCAGAGGGACGCACAGATCTTTAATTTGTTGTACTTTTCCTTCAATATTATCAATGATCAATTGAGAGCAAATTCAGAGCAATAAAGCACATTCAATGGATTTGATGTACAGTACATCACAAATATATACATACACACAACAAATAGACTACATCACATGTATAAGACCCATATTAAGGGTTACCAGGTGTGCATTTGTCAGTCTTTTTTTCCTGTTTTTGTTACACAATGTTCATTGTTAAAAATGTTCCTTCACATGAATAAGTGCTGACAAAAAAATGATGTCACCTTTTGCACATACTGCTTCAGAAGTGGATACTCTGTGTCTGACACAAGGCTCCAGGAATGGGTAACACCTGATCTTAGTTCACCTTGCAATGTGTCATTTGCCTGCAGCTCCACTATCTCACTCTCTATTCCAGCACTGTCAGGACAGAGGGCTGTGATGACTGGGGTCAGAGATGACACTGGCACATGAAAGGGGTTCTCAATGAAGTTGAAAAACACCATGTACTCTATGATATCCTTAAATCTTGACTCAAACTCCAACTTCTACCAACACATGCACAAATGCATCATAGCTAAAATGCTGCAGTATGTCTGGGTTGGATGTGGTGACTGCTCTCAGTTTTGGGAAATTAACAAACTGTCTGTCATGTATGAACAGTGTGGTGATTTTATTTTGAAGTTTTAGCTTTCCCTTGGAGCTGGAGATTCACCATGTTCTGGTGGCAGGTGATGCCAGTTAAAAAAGCTATCTTTAATATCCACTGTGGATCATCCAGCTCGGGCTCCTCTCTCCCCTTGCGTGCAACAAATTCATGGATTTGAGGGAGGAAAGAGAGAAATCTTTCCAAAACTCTGCCACGAGACAGCCATCTCACCTCATTGTGAAATATCAAGTCACAGTATTCTGTCTGGTATTCCTCCAGCAACTCGTGGAATTGCCAGTGATTCAGTGCCCTCGCAATAGGAATGTTCACCACGTGCTCAACTTGCTGCATCACATTCTGTAAGTCACAGTCCTTGAGTTTAGCCACAAGTGTCACTCCCTGACCTTAGAGCTTTTTATGCCTCTATTTTGGTTTGGTCAGGGTGTGATTTGGGTGGGCATTCTATGTTCTTTTTTCTATGTTTTTGTATTTCTTTGTTTTGGCCGGGTATGGTTCTCAATCAGGGACAGCTGTCTATCGTTATCTCTGATTGGGAACCATACTTAGGTAGCTTTTTCCCACCGGGTTTTTGTGGATAATTCATTTCTGTTTAGTGTTTTGCACCTTTCAGGACTGTTTCGGTTATTCCCTTTGTTATTTTGTCATAGTGTTCAGTTTTAATAATGAAAGCATGAACACTTACCACGCTGCGCTTTGGTCCGATGATTCCTCTTCTTCAGATGACGAATACCGTTACAGAACGCACTGGTGTCTCCAGTGCGCCGTTTCAGCCCAGGGTATCCTGCGCCGGCTCTGCGTACTGTGTCTCCGGGGCGCTGGGACGGTTCAGTTCGTCCTATGCCTGCGCTCCGCCCGTGCCGGGCAAAAGTGGGCATTGAGCCTAATTGAGAGGTGCGAGTGTTAAGCACCAGTGCTCCCCCACAGCCCGGTTCGACCTGTGCCTGCACTCTGGAGGGGCCGGGTTAAAGTGGGCATTCAGCCTGGAGGAGTGGTGCCAAGGCTGCGCACCAGGGCTCCAGTGCTCCCCCACAGCCCGGTTCATCCGGTGCCTCCTCCACGCACCAGGCCTCCTGTAGGTCTCCCCAGCCTGGTGGACCCTGTGGTAGCCCCACGCACCAGGCTGTCTCTGCGTCTCCTCCCTCCAGAGGCGCCCTCCAGTCCGGACCCTACAGCGACGCCCTCCAGTCCGGAGCCTCCAGTGTCGCCCTCCAGTCAGGAGCTTCCAGCGAAGCTCTCCAGTCCGGGGCCTCCAGTGTCGCCCTTCAGTCCGAGGCCCACAACGAGGGTGCCCAGTCCGGGGCCCGCAACGAGGGTGCCCAGTCCGGGGCCCACTACGAGGGTCCTCAGTCCGTGGTTGGTGGCGAGGGTCCCCGATCTAGAGGCGCCCCCTAAGTGGGCCAAGCCAGAGGTGGAGCGGGGTCTACTTCCCTCACCAGAGCCGCCACCGCGGAGAAATGCCCACCCAGACCCTCCCCTATAGGTTCAGGTTTTGCAGCCGGAGTCCGCACCTCTTTTTGGGGGGGGGGGGGGGGGGGGGGGTACTGTCACGCCCTGACCTTAGAGCTTTTTATGTCTCTATTTTGGTTTGGTCAGGGTGGGCATTCTATGTTCTTTTTTCTATGTTTTTGTATTTCTTTGTTTTGGCCGGGTATGGTTCCCAATCAGGGACAGCTGTCTATCGTTGTCTCTTACCATGCTGCCCTTTGGTCTGATGATTCCTCTTCTTCAGATGACGAATACCGTTTCAACAAGTGCTCCCTGATGAATGATACAATGAAACGTAACAAACTCGGGAATATCCTCTCTCTTTCTCATCAGGCCTATGAGTCCCTTCTCCTTCCCTCGCATGTTTGGGGCGCCGTCAGTGCACACAGATGCCAGATTTGACCAGTCAATATTATTGTCATCAAAAATATTACAAGGATTTTCAGAATATCCTCTCCTCGTGTTTGTCCCTGAAGGGGCAGTAAACATAAAACGATTCGCTCAGAGAGGAACTTTTGAGAGAAACGGACCCAAACACATAATTGGGCAATGTCACTTACATCAGTGCTTTCGTCAAGCGCAACACTAAAACACAGCGGCACTTTTATGTCAGTAATCAGTTTTTCACGTTGGTATAAGGGATCGAGAGACAGGCGCAGGAATGCGTAATAGGGGTTTTTATTTCCCAAATTACAGCGTGCCGTGTAAAGGCATGGGGATGAAGACCAAACAAACACGTAACAAAACACTGGGTAGAAACCCAAAACAAAAGAGCGAGGAGTACCTAAAATAAATAACACACGTGCACAATGATTATCACACGGGACGAGACCCGTAATCATCTGCACAATATACGTGAAACGAAAGCCAAAACAACACAGCACAGGTACTCACACAACCAACGGACATTGGAACAATAATCGACAGGACAATGGTGAACAAAGGGCACACTTATACAATTACTAATGAAATGGGAATATGGACCAGGTATGAGTAATGACAGTTCCGGAGGGATCCGTGACAGTACCCCCCCTGACACGCTGCACCAGCAGCGCAACGACACCGGCCTCGAGGGAAATCACAATAATGCAGTGAGGGTCGATCAGGACCCGATGCAGCTGCCGAAGTTGCAGCTGGCCAGTTGCAGTGGCGTCGGACGGACCAATTGTAGCTGCAGAGTGCGGCGGCGTCGGATGGACCAGTTGCAGTGGCGTCGGACGGACCGGTTGTGGCGGCGTCGGACGGACCAGTTGCAGCTGCTGAACTTGTGTCGTCGGACGGACTCGTTGTGGCAACGTCGGACGGCCCAATTGCAGCTGCCGAAGTTGCGACAGCACCAGACGGACCAGTCGCTGGGTCATCGGACGGGCCATTCCCACTGTCTCCCTTAATGGTTGATTATTCTGTCATGTTGGTATAAGGGATCGGGAGACAGGCGCAGGAATGCATGATATAAACACGTATGCAAAATACATGGTAGAAACCCAAACAAAAAAGCAAGGAGTACCTCAAATAAATACACAATCCCACAATGATTATCACACAGGACTAGACCCGTAATCATCTGCACAATATACGTGGCACGAAAGCCATAACAACATAGCATAGGTACTCACACGAACCAACCGACATTGGAACAATAATCGTCAGGACAATGGTGAACTAAAGTCACACTTATACAATTACTAATCAAATGGGAATAGGGAACAGGTGTGCGTAATGATGTCCTCACTGATGTCTTTTATGCGAGATGCAGTCACTTAATTTTCTTTAAAATAGCTTCCTTGTTTGTGAAATCAGCATACATTATGTTGGCTGAGGCCAAAAAACATTATTTGACAATCTCCACGTCTGTGAAGGCCTTCTTGTTTCTTGTGAGTATCCAAGCAATCTCATATGTTGCCTCTGTCGGTATCTCTGCAACATTACTAGATCTGTCCATCATTTGTTGTTGTCCTTTGAGCTGTCCTTTAAGTTGCGCTATTTTGTTGTTTCTGAGGTTGCTTTGTGGAGGATATGTTTTATCAAAGTGGGCATGGTGTGCCTGGAAATGTCGCTCTAAATTTGCTAGTTTAAACAATTGACTGCCTTCTGGCAAACATGACAATGTGAGCTAGTCCCATCATGCAGTACAAAAAAAGACTGTAAATTTCTCTTTGTGTGTTCTTCTTTAATCGACAGTATCCTTCTCTTAGCCACTGAAGCCAAGTTAGCCACGTTAGCAATGCTAGCTACATTAGCTAGCTGCAATTCTCCGCTACCATCTCCCTGATTTTCCTGGTTCTCTGGTTGTTGTTCGTTCATAGCTGTCACGTTATTCTCCAGCTCTTCCCCCTCATTTTCATTGTCAATAATTGTCAATTCATTATTTTTTACAATAAATCGATTCATGTCGACCAGACTGCAAAATTAGCTAGTAGCAAACTGATATGTGTTGGTTGCTGTAGCTGAGCAGTTGCGTTCTATTTTGGCCTTTCTGTTCAACAGCTGCTCTCTACTGCCATCTAACAATAGATATATTCAATGAAGTGATTCATGCCTGCATTAAACGCATTGAATTGAAATTGTATCGTTGTTATGTATTATGAATGGAAAATAGGAAAATCACAGCGAGATACAAATTAAGAGCTTGCGAGCCGCACGATGAGTACCACTGACATAGTCTACTGTGCTGTGGCCAAGAGGTGAACAATAGCTGAATCTCCCCAAAGAGTTCCCCGTAACCTTCCATTGACGAAGTACAGTTTTTGTTGATGGTGCTGTCACTGTTTCTATGGGGAAGCTAAGACAGTTAGAAACAGTATGGCCTGTAAATAAAGCTATCCCCTCGTGTGGTTGTTAGAACAGGTAGTGTTCCTGTGCGTGCATTTGTGTCCCAACAGACATTTCCCTGGGCCTGGAAATGGCACGTCTCTTCCTCAAGGGTGGGGGATATCTCCTCAGAGTAATATGAGGATTCTGAGGGGGGGATGCATATTGTGCAAAGGAACACATCTTATTTTGTCAGTATAAGATCTCTTTTCAGGTTTAACCAAATGTGTTTTTTACCAATTTTGTGGGGCTCAATTAGATTTTGTTGTTCGGATTTAAACCAAATGATCAATCCTCCAGAGTATCTATTGACAGAGCTGTGTTTCTGTGATGGCACAATTACCTCTTTGTAGCCTGTGGGACAATGTCTGCCTTAATTTATGTTTTTAAACTCCAGTGCTAAACTCTTCAGTCCAAAGCTTGATAAGTTTAGGATCTGAATGTTCCACATGCTAACTGATAGTGATTTCATGTTGCAAAAAGAAAGAATAGCACAGTCAGAAATACAGTAATTACTAACTACTAAGTTGTTAAGAGTGAGATAAACAGGATAACATCAAACATTTGTTCTGTTATATTCCTATTCATTGAACAAGTAAACTATTAGTACAATAGGTGTGTGTGTGTGTGTGTGCGTGCATTTAGTGCAGTTTAGTGCATACAGTATGTATTGGAGGAGCTGTTTAATCTCTCTCTCTATCTCTCTAACGCACCTGCTGTCTGGACCTCTGAATGCTCGGCTATGAAATGCTAACTGACATTTACTCCTTAGGTGCTGACCTGTTGCACCCTCTAAAACAGGGGTGGGCAAACTTTTTGGCTTAAGGGCCACATCGGGATTTTGAAATTCAATGCAGGGACGCATTTCTTGGGGGGACCCAATTGTTTGTTAAAATCAATTTGTGGGGGCCTCCCGAGTTGCGCAGCGGTCTAAGACATTGCATCTAGTGCTTGAGGTGTCACTACAGACCCGTCGGGTTCGATCCCAGGATGTGTCACAGCTGGCCATGACTGGGAGACCCATGAGGCAGCGCACAATTGGCCCAGCATCGTCCGGGTTAGGAGAGGGTTTGGCAGGCCAAGATTTCCTTGTCCCATTGCGCTCTAGCGACTCTTGTGCCAGGCTGTACGCATGCACGCTGATACGGTTGCCAGGTGTATGGTGTTTCCTCCGACACATTGGTGCGGCTGGCTTTCGGGTTAAGTGGGCATTGTGTCAAGAAGCAGTGCGGCTTGGCTGGGTCGTGTTTCGGAGGACGCACGACTCTCGACCTTCGCCTCTCCCGAGGCCGTACAGGAGTTGCAGCGATAGGACAAGCCTGTAACTACCAATTGGATACCATTAAATTCGTGAGAAAAAAGGGTTATGTCTCGCTGGCCGGATTGAAGTGCCCAGTGGGCCGTACTTTGCCCCCCCCCCCTTGCTCTACAACCACTGTGATTATTACTTAAACCTGCTGGTCATCTATGAACATTTGAATATCTTGAAGAGCGATCTGATATCCATCACTAACTCAGAGAGGCTGCTGCCTGTCACTGGACACTTTAATAATGGCCAAGACTGGAGATATGGCTGAATATAAACAGTGTATAAATTGCACTAAACAGTATTACCCTTTGAGGATAATACAGTGCCACCGTCGCGGGTCGCTAACAAAGACTGCGCCCCCCCTCCATCCCAGTGCCTGATGTGACTAAAACATTTAAACTTGTTAACCCTCGTAAGGCTGCTGGCCCAGACGGCATCCATAGCCGCGTCCTCAAAGCATGCGCAGACCAGCAGACTGGTGTGTTTACAGACATATTTATTCGCTACCTATCCCAGTCTGTTGTCTCCACATGCTTCAAGATGGCTACCATTGTTCCTGTACCCAAGAAGGCAAAGATAACTGAACTAAATGACTACCGCCCCGTAGCACTCACTTCTGTCATCATGAAGTGCTTTGAGAGGCTAGTCAAGGATCATATCACCGCCACCTTACCGGCCACCTTAGACCCACTTCAGTTTGCATACCACCCCAACATGTCCACAGATGACGCAATCACCATCACACTGCACACTGCCCTATCCCACCTGGACACAAAAATAATGTCTATGTAAGAATACTGTTCATTGACTACAGCTCAGCATTCAACACCAAAGTACCCTCCAAGCTCATCATCAAGCTGGAGGCCCTGGGTCTCAACCCATCCCTGTGCAACTGGGTTTTGGACTTTCTGACGGGCCTCCCCCAGGTGGTGAAGGTAGGAATCAACATCTCCACTTTGCTGACCCTCAACACTGGTGCACCACAAGGGTGTGTGCTCAGCCCTCTCCTGTACTCCCTATTCATTCACGACTACGTGGCCATGCACGCTTCCAACTCAATCATCAAGTTTGAAGACGATACAACAGTAGTGGGCTTGATCACCAACAATGACGAGACAGGCTACAGGGAGGAGGTGAGGGCACTCGGAGTGTGGTGTCAGGAAAACAACCTCTCACTCAACTTCAACAGAACAAAGGAGCTAATCATGGACTTCAGGAAACAGCAGAGGGAGCACCCCCCCCCCCCCCCCGCCGTTTGCTAACAAACGGAAATGTGTTCAGTAGAAATAAATATAAACAATATGTAAAAACCAGCTCCTCCCTTGAAAGAGATCGATCATCTCGAAAACTTAAGCTGATAGCTTGCTACAGTCCACCAACTAAGTCTCTTTGGCACATGACATGGACTGTGTTAGCTAAGGAGACTGGTACCCAGACTAAAATGGCCCTGTTTCACACATCCCCATGTGCTACACTTATAAAGACAATAATTAGAATCAATATTAGTTGTACTGTATCATCATCTCTGTCAAATCAAATCACATTGTATTGGTCACATACACATGGTTGGCAGATGTTAATGTGAATGTAGCGAAATTCGTGTGCAAGTAATTTAACAATTCCAGTAATGTAAAAATTCCAGTATCTCAAGCATTGACACACCATTTCACCCCTATAGATTCTGCTCCATAGGATAAGTCATCAGATCCGAGTGAGTGGTTCCTAACTTGCTGTAGTGTTAATTCTATTGCTTTTGGAGTGTGTATATGCATCCACTCTCAACGTTTCAAAAGTCTTAAAAGGTTAACATTTAGATAGTATTTCTGTAACCCTAGCACTACAATTAACACTGGCTGTATGAAATATTAAGGATTTCACTATACTATGGAGTGAACAAATTCATATTTTTTTCTAGTCTGGAGTGCAATTTAAAATGCCTCACTATTATAGGGTGAAATATCACACAATTTCACTCAACAGTGGAGTTAAATATAATAAAATGGTGTATGATAAAGCCTCATTTGCATATTTCCCAGGGTACCTTTTCTTTTTGAGTGAATTGTTGAGTATTGTATTGTTAGTGATGGACATGGTTATTGCATTGGTTCATTTAAAAATAACTATGGATTTTCACAAAGTGCGTTCCTACATGAATGTTACCTTTTAAATCAACCTCTATGACAGTATACATTACATACTTATCATTCCAGGGTTTTTAATTTTTTTTTTTACTATGTTCTACATCATATGTGGAATAATAGTGAATACATCAAAATTAAACATTTCTTCAAGTGCAGTTGCAAACACCATCAAGTGCTATAATGAAACTGGCTCTCATGAGGACCACCACAGGAAAGGAAGACCCAGAGTTACCTATGCTGAGTTTACTGCACCTCAGATTGCAGCCCAAATAAATGGTTCACAGAGTTCAAGTAGCAGACACATCTCAACATCAACTGTTCAGAGGAGACTGTGTGAATCAGGTCTTCATGTTCGAATTGCTGCAAAGAAACCACTAATAAAGGACACCAATAAGAAGAAGAGACTTGCTTGGGCCAAGAAACATGAGCAATGGACATCAGACCTGTGGAAATCTGTCCTTTGGCTGAGGAGTCCAAATTTGAGATTTTTGGATCCAACAGCCGTGTCTTTGTGAGTAGGTGAACAGATGATCTCCGCATGTGTGGTTCCCACAATGAAGCATGTCAAACGACCACCCCTCATCACTGTCAAACGCTCCCTAAAACACTTCAGCTAGCAGGCCTCTCTAATCGACCTGGCTAACCCTACCCTGGTCAACAGCTCTGCACCCCCCCCCCCCCCCCCCCCCCCACAGTAACTTGCCCAAGCCTCCCCATTTCTCTTTCACCCAAATCCAGATAGCTAATGTTCTGAAAGAGCTGCAAAATCTGGACCCCCTCTTCAAAGGGGAAGACACTCTAGACCCAAACTGTTACAGACCAATCTATTCTACCATGCCTTTCTAAAGTCTTCGAAAGCCAAGTTAACAAACAGATCACCGACCATTTCGAATCTCACCGTACATTCTAAGCTATGCAATCTGGTTTCCGAGCTGGTCATGGGTGCACCTCAGCCACGCTCAAGGTCCTAAAATATATCATAACCGCCATCGACAAAAGACAATACTGTTCAGCCATCTTCATCGACCTGGCCAAGGCTTTCGTCTCTGTCAATAACCACATTCTTATCGGCAGACTCAACAGCCTTGGTTTCTCAAATTACTGCCTCGCATGGTTCATCAACTACTTCTCAGATAGAGTTCAGTGTGTCAAATCGGAGGGCCTGTTGTCCGGACCTCTGTCAGTCTTCTCGGGCTGACTCTTTTCTCTGTACACGTCAATGATGTCGCTCTTGCTGCTGGTGATTCTCTGATCACGATACCATTCTGTATACCTCTGGCTCTTCTTTAAACACTGTGTTACCAAACCTCCAGATGAGCTTCAATGCCATACAACACTCCTTCCGTGAACTCCAACTGCTGTTAAATGCAAGTAAAACTAAATGCATTGTCTTCAACCGATCACTGCCGCACCCGCCCGCCCATCTAGCATCACTACTCTGGACGGTTCTGACTTAGAGTATGTGAACAACTACAAATACCTAGGTGTAGACTGTAAACTCTCCTTCCAGACTCACATTAAGCATCTCCAATCCAAAATTAAATCTAGAATCAGCTTCCTATTTCGCAACAAAGCATCCTTTATACTACCCACCACTGCGACCTGTATGCTCTCGTTGGCTGGCCCTCACTTCATATTCGTTGCAAAACCCACTGGCTCCAGGTCACCTATAAGTCTTTGCTAGGTAAACCCTGCCTTATCTCAGCTCACTGGTCACCATAGCAGCACCCACCCATAGCACGTGCTCCAGCAGGTATATTTCACTGGTCATCCCCAAAGCCCTCCTTCTTTGGCTGCCTTTCCTTCCAGTTCTCTGCTGCCAGTGACTGGAACGAATTGCAAAAATCACTGAAGCTGGTCTTATATCTCCCTCACTAACTTTAAGCATCAGCTGTCAGAGCTGCTTACCGATCATTTCACCTGTACAAAGCCAATCTGTAAATAGCCCACCCTACTCCCTCATCCCCATATTGTTATTTATTTTTTGCTCCTTTGCATTCCAGTATCTCTACTTGCACATTCATCTGCACATCTATCACTCCCGTGTTTAATTGCTAAATTGTAATTATTTCGCCACTATGGCCTATTTATTGCTTTACCGCCCTAATCTTATTACATTTGCATACACTGTATACAGATTTTTTCTATTGTGTTATTGACTGTACGTTTGTTTATCCCATGTGAAACTCTGTGTTGTTTGTGTAGCACTGCTTTGCTTTATCTTGGCCAGGTCACAGTTGTAAATGAGAACTTGTTCTCAACTGGCCTACCTGGTTAAATAAAGGTGAAATAAATTAAATGAAAATGAAATACTGGTTTGCTGTCACGGTCATCATAAAGAGGAGACGAAGGCGTAGCGTGGTAAGCGTACATAACTCTTTTATGAAAGAGAGAACACTAAACAAAACTATACAAAACAACAAACCGTGAAGCTATATGACTAGTGCAACCAGGCAACTAAATATAGAATAACAACCCACAAAATATTCAAGGAATATGGCTACCTAAATATGGTTCCCAATCAGAGACAACGATAAACAGCTGCCTCTGATTGAGAAACAATTTAGGCAACCATAGACATATAAACACCTAGACTAGAAAAACCACTAGACAATACAAAAACTAAACAAACCACCCTTGTCACACCCTGAACTAACCAAATAATAAATAAAACAAAGATAACTAAAGTCAGGGCGGGACATTTGCAATGTTATGTGTAATTCCTATTGGAATCCAGACAGACTTACAATATCCAATTGTTGGAATTTGAATTCACCCACAGTCAGGATAATGGAAATTGGTCAAGTAGACTACCTAAACCATCTTAACCCAAACAACCATTTCAGTAAAAGGTGCAATAAATCTAACTAGCTTTTTGGATTAGTTAGAAAACTGTATGTTATTTATATTTGTGAACTTAACATGAATCAATCAATCAATGCCAAAACACAGATATTAAAAACAATCAAAAACATCTACCAGCAGTAGAGCATGCTGGGAAACATGATAATGATGGGCATGGTTTTGATTTGACTGTTTTACTCTCCACAGTGTAAAAAAAACGACTGGTTATTAACACAAACACTGGGGGTTATTTTACACCACTGGGTGTTAATTCTGGTCTGCCTCCTGAATCAACACTAGAAATGTAACACTGAAAAAAATCAACTTTTGGCAATATGCTGTGTTAAGTCTCAGAGAGCCTGAAATTTACAATAAGATAATGCTATGTGACTTATGCTGCCTTTGTCAATTGATTCAGGATCCTACCACTACCCTGCTAACTAACAAACCACTCTCCCTCTCCCGCCACACACTGCACTAAGGCTAAGCATGAACTGAGAAATGCTGATATGACTCTGGTTGTGACCCCATTAAAGTTATTACTACAGTGTGTATACAGATTTATCCCACACAGGTCTATGATCACCAAAACTCATAAATTCAAGACATTAGCTCCTGATTGAGAAGTCCTCTGCTGTAACACTCTCCTCAGGACATAATACTACGATGCCACCCCTCCACCACTCTATCCCCCTCCATCACCCCCATCCATTTTCTATCATGTTCTCTAATTGCCATGCTCATGGTTTTCCTCTTTTTCTGTGCCATGTTGACATACCTTAATAGTCGGTCTGCGTTCCAAATGACAGCCTAATCCCTGCATAGTGACCTACTTCTAACAAGTGCCATATGGGCACGCATGAACCCTGATCAAAAGTAGTACACTATATAGAGAATAGGGTGCCATTTGGGACGGAGCCTCAGTCAATCCTGAATGGTCACTCTAGTTTCCTCTGTCATTACGGGGACCATTTTCATTCCCTCAATAGAGGTCTGAGTTCCCCTGCATTCTGACAGGGTCCCCTTAAATCATCCTCAAGTGTAATTGCACCCTACTTATCCAAATGGTTCTGGTCTGCCTCTATTTGCCTAAGTGCATTAAGTTCTGGTAGTGTCTCGTGCTTTCGGTAGGTCAGTGAGAGGAAGCGTTGATTTCAGAATTCATGTTTCTAGATAAACCTCCATGACATGATAAAATCACATGCTGTGCTTTTTTATTGCACGTTCTACATGGGAGTCTTCATACTAAATGTAATATTCAGAGATGATTAACAAGTAATCACCAAAACCACATCAAATCACAAAAGAGGATCATTTGTTGGTAAGACGTAGATCAGTGTCCATAAAGAAAGAGAGAGAGAGAGAGAGAGTTGATTGCCAGGCTCAAATCACAGTAACAACAGGGGTATGTCCATTGTGTTTGTTTGACTTTCATTTTGGGAAGTTTTGGAAGGTCATTATGATGTATAGATGCTGTGCTGTGTTTTACGGACAGTCAAATGTCCAAGAGAATACACACGCACTCAAGCAGGCACACACTCACGAATACACGCACATGCTCATGTACAAGCACACACACACAGCCCACATAATTTTCCTCCCTAGGCAATTTCCCCAGCCATTAGGCTTGAGAGAGCTAGAGGGCTGCTTTGTGTGTGTGTGATAGAGTGTGTGTGGCGCATCCCAGGCCCACTCAGTGTCAGAAACACATCACTTAACCTCAACACTATTCACTCGCCTCTGCTCCCTCCCTGCTCCCTCCACACGACAAACCAAAAGCCTCTTCCAGTTAGTCCCTGCCCGCCTGTCTTCCCTCTATCGATTTTGTGACAATGGGAAGGTCCGGTGTCAAATCAAGCAGCAAAACACTGCGAGAAAGTTTCAATTACGCTTTTGTGGCTGAAATTAAAGGCCACAATGGATTCACCCCTCTCTCTCTATTCTCTGTGAATGTGTCCCAAATAGTACGCTATTTCCAATATAGTGCACTACTATGGGCCCTGGCCACATTCTACAGAAGTGCTGTAAATTGGGGGTCTGAAAAAAACACATATTTGTATCCTATTTCTCCCAAACCTTCCGCACACATCTTCCAACATATGTCAGGTAGAAATAGGTAAGATGGCGCTGGAAAATACGGCAGACCTCGTGGTGCCCCCAACCGATTGCGTTTTTGTTGTTGTTTATATGCGTTGTTTGGAACTTATTTCTTTACTTATTTTGTGCGTAATGTACATAATGTTGCCGCTACCGTCTCTTATGACAGAAAATTACTTTTGGACATCAGGACTGCGATTACTCACCACAGACTGACAGAATCCTTTTTTCCCTTAATTGAGTCTGATGAGGCCTACGCAAACGAGTCTGACGAGGCCTATTTTCTCTGGAACAGTCCCAGATCCCTCTGATTTGCGTGAAGAGGAGGCAGAGAAAAAGGGGCCAGAGGACAGGCTGCCTTCTGAGAATTCGGAGGCGATTGAATAAACCCCCACTTTCTTCCATTCTGCTAGAAAACGTTTCATCTTTGGATAATAAAATAGATGACTTAAGCGGAAGATTAAACATCCAACGGGACATGCAAAACTGTAATAAATTATGCTTCACAGAGTCGTGGCTGAACGACAACACTATCAACATACAGCTGGCTGGTTATACAGTGGGGAGAACAAGTATTTGATACACTCCAGATTTTGCAGGTTTTCCTACTTACAAAGCATGTAGTGGTCTGTAATTTTTATCATAGGTACACTTCAACTGTGAGAGACTGAATCTAAAACTAAATCCAGAAAATCACATTGTATGATTTTTAAGTAATTAATTTGCATTTTATTGCATGACATAAGTTTTTGATCACCTACCAACCAGTAAGAATTCCGGCTCTCACAGACCTGTTAGTTTTTCTTTAAGAAGCCTTCCTGTTCTCCACTCATTACCTCTATTAACTGCACCTGTTTGAACTCGTTACCTGTATAAAAGACACCTGTCCATACACTCAATCAAACAGACTCCAACCTCTCCACAATGGCCAAGACCAGAAAGCTGTGTAAGGACATCAGGGATAAAATTATAGACCTCCACAAGGCTGGGATGGGCTACAGGACAATATGCAAGCAGCTTGGTGAGAAGGCAACAACTGTTGGCGCAATTATTAGAAAATGGAAGAAGTTCAAGATGACGGTCAATCACCTTCGGTCTGGGGCTCCATGCAAGATCTCACCTCGTGGGGCATCAATGATCATGAGAAAGGTGAGGGATCAGCCCAGAACTACACGGCAGGACCTGGTCAATGACCTGAAGAGAGCTGGGACCACAGTCTCAAAGAAAACCATTAGTAACACACTACGCCGTCATGGATTAAAATCCTTCAGCTCACGCAAGGTCCCCCTGCTCAAGCCAGCGCATGTCCAGGCCCGTCTGAAATTTGCCAATGACCATCTGGATGATCCAGAGGAGGAATGGGAGAAGGTCATGAGGTCTGATGAGACAAAAATATAGCTTTTTGGTCTAAACTCCACTCGCCGTGTTTGGAGGAAGAAGAAGGGTGAGTACAACCCCAAGAACACCATCCCAACCGTGAAGCATGGATGTGGAAACATCCTTCTTTGGGGATGCTTTTCTGCAAAGGGGACAGGACGACTGCACCGTATTGAGGGGAGGATGGATGGGGCCATGTATCGCGAGACCCTGGCCAACAACCTCCTTCACTCAGTAAGAGCATTGAAGAAGGGTTGTGGCTGGGTCTTCCAGCATGACAACGACCCGAAACACACAGCCAAGGCAACTAAGGAGTGGCTCCGTAAGAAGCATCTCCAGGTCCTGGAGTGGCCTAGCCAGTCTCCAGACCTGAACCCAATAGAACATCTTTGGAGGGAGCTGAAAGTCCGTATTGCCCAGCGACAGCCCGAAACCTGAAGGATCTGGAGAAGGTCTGTATGGAGGAGTGGGCCAAAATCCCTGCCGCAGTGTGTGCAAACCTGGTCAAGAACTACAATCTCTGTAATTGCAAACAAAGGTTTCTGTACCAAATATTAAGTTCTGCTTTTCTGATGTATCAAATACTTATGTCATGCAATAAAATGCAAAGTCATTACTTAAAAATCATGCAATGTGATTTTCTGGATTTTTGTTTTAGATTCAGTCTCTCACAGTTGAAGTGTACCTATGAGAAACATTACAGACCTCTACATGCTTTGTAAGTAGGAAACACTGCCTATTTTGCAGGTTATCAAATACTTGTTCTCCCCACTGTATACTGCACCGGCAGGATAGAACAGTGGCGTCTGGAAAGACAAGGGGTGGCGGACTACGTATTTTGTAAACAACAGCTGGTGCACGATATCTAGTCTCGAGCTATTGCTCGCCTGAGGTAGAGTATCTCATGATAAACTGTAGACCACACTATCTACCTAGAGAGTTTTCATCTGTATTTTTTGTAACAAGCAAACAAGAAAATAATCACCCAGAGGCGGTGCTCCTAGTAGTTGGGGACTTTAATGCAGGGAAACTTAAATCACCAAATTTCTATCAGCATGTTAAATGTGCAAACAAAGGGGAAAAAAACTCTGGGCCACCTTTACTCCACACACAGAGAAGCATACAAAGCCCTCCATTTGGCAAATCTGACCATAATTCCATCCTCCTGATTCCTGCTTACAAGTAAAAATTAAAGCAGGAAGCACCAGTGACTAGATCAATAAAAAAGTGGTCAGGTTAAGCAGTTGCTAAGCTACAGGACTATTTTGCTAGCACAGACTGGAATTTGTTCCTGGATTCCTCCGATGGCATTGAGGAGTACACCACATCAGTCATTGGCTTCATCAATAAGTGCATGGATGATGTTGTCTCCACAGTGACCATATGTACATATCCCAACCAGACGGCATAGATTACAGGCAACATCCGCACTGATCTAAAGGATAGAGCTGTCGCTTTCAAGGAGCTCTAACCCAGAAGCTTATAAGAAATCCTGCTATTCCCTCTGACGAACCATCAAATGGGCAAAGCGTCAATACAGGATTAAGATCGAATAGTACTATACCGGCTCTGACGCTTGTCGGATGGGTCAGGGCTTGCAAAGAATTACAGACTACAAAGGGAGGCACAGCCGAGAGCTGCCCAGTGACACGAAGCTACCAGACGAGCCAAACTACTTCTATGCTCGCTTCGAGGCAAATAAAACTGAAACATGCTTGAGAGCACCAGCTGTTCTGGAAGACTGTGATCACGCTCTCCCAACCAATGTGAGTAAGATCTTTAACCTTTCTAGGGCAGGCTAGCGGAACACCTCGACAACATTCCGCTTGAAAAGGCAGTGCGCAAAATTCAAAAATATTTATGGGAAATATGTAACTTTCACACATTAACAAGTCCAATACAGCAAATGAAAGATAAACATCTTGTTAACCTATCCTCGTGTCCGATTTCAAAAATGCTTTACAGCGAAAGCACAACATATGATTATGTTAGGTCGTTGCCAAGTCTAAAAAACACACAGCCATTTTTCCAGCCAAAGATAGGAGTCACAAAAAGCAGAAATATAGATAAAATGAATCACTAACCTTTGATGATCTTCATCAGATGACACTCATAGGACATCATGTTACACAATACATGTATGTTTTGTTCGATAATGTGCATATTTATATCCAAAAACCTCAGTTTACATTGGCGCCTTACGTGCAGTAATGTTTTGATTCCAAAACATCCGGTGATTTTTCAGAAATACTCATAATAAACATTGATAAAAGATACAAGTGTTATTCACAGAATTAAAGATAGACTTCTTCTTAATCCGACCGCTGTGTCAGATTTTAAAAAAACTTTACGGAAAAAGCATAATCTGAGAACAGCGCTCAGAACCCAAAACAGCCAGAGGATTATCCGCCATTTTGGAGTCAACAGAAGTTAAAAATAACACCATAAATATTCACTTACCTTTGATGATCTTCATCAGAAGGCACTCCCAGGAATCCCAGTTCGACAATAAATGACTGATTTGTTCCATAAAGTTCCATAAAGTCCATCATTTATGTCCAAATAGCCACTTGTTGTTATCGTGTTCAGCCCAGTAATCCAACTTCATGAGGCACAGACACTTCGTCCAGATAAAACTTGAAAAGTTCTGTTACAGTCCTTTAGAAACATATCAAACGATGTATAGAATCAATCGTTAGGATGTTTTTAACATAAAACATCAA
The DNA here is from genome assembly GCF_057628025.1 of Oncorhynchus mykiss. Lineage (NCBI taxonomy): Eukaryota > Metazoa > Chordata > Actinopteri > Salmoniformes > Salmonidae > Oncorhynchus > Oncorhynchus mykiss. The sequence goes on from NC_143025.1 coordinate 34,197,062, forward strand.
TAATGTTCCAACCGAAGAATTCCTTTGTCTGATGAAAAGCAGTGGAACGAGACGTAACTCTGTCGGGAGCTCGCGTCATGAGACCAAGGCACTCTGCCAGAACACTGACTCAAAGAGGTCTCATGAGCCCCTCCTTTATAGTAGAATCCTCATTCAAGTTTCGAAAGACGGTTGACATCTAGTGGAAGCTGTAGGAAGTGCATCTTTATCCATATCCCATTGTGTATTCGGTAGGCCAAGCTTTGAAAAACTGCAAACCTCAGATGTCCCACTTCCTGGTTGGATTTTCCTTGGTTGGATTCGTCTGCCATATGAGTTCTGTTATACTCACATACATCATTCAAACAGTTTTAGAAATTTCAAAGTGTTTTCTATCCAATACTAATAACAATATGCATATAATAGCATCTGGGACAGAGTAGGAGGTAGTTCACTCTGGGCACGCTATTCAAAAGTGAAAATGCTGCCCCCTATCCCAAAATTAAACAGATCAACATTCACAAGGCTGCAGGGCCAGACGGATTACCAAGACGTGTACTGCGAGCATGTGCTGAGCAACTGGCAAGTATAGTCACTGACATTTTCAACCTCTCCCTGTCCAAGTCTGTAATAGCAACACCAAGAACACTTAGGTAACCTGCCTAAATGACTACCGACCTGTAGCACTCACGTCTGTAGCCATGAAGTATTTTAAAAGGCTGGTCATGGCTCACATCAACACCATTATCCCAGAAACCCTAGACCTACTCCAATTTGCAAAACGCCCCAACAGCTCCACAGATGATGCAATCTCTATTGCACACCACACAGCCCTTTCCCACCTGGACAAAAGGAACACCTATGTGAGAATGCTATTCATTGACTACAGCTCAGAGTACAACACCATAGTGCCCTCAAAGCTCATCAATAAGCTAAAGACCCTGGGACTGAACACCTCCCTCTGCAACTGGATCCTGGACTTCCTGACGGGCCGGACCCAGGTGGTAAGGGTAGGTAACAACACATCCGCCACGCTAACCCTCAAAACAGGGGCCTGCCACTCAGGGGTGCGTGCTCAGTCTCACTCGCTGTTCACTTATGACTGCATGGCCAGGCAGGACTCCAACACCGTCATTAAGTTTTCCGATGACACAACACCGATAAAGATGAGACAGCCTATAGGGAGGAGGTCAGAGACCTGGCCATGTGGTGCCAGGACAACTACCTCTCCCTCAATGTGATCAAGACAAAGGAGATGATTGTGGACCACAGGAAAAAGAGGACAGAGCACTCCCTCGTTCTCATCGAAGGGGCTGCAGTGGAGCAGGTTGACAGCTTCAAGTTCCTTGGTGTCCACATCACCAACAAACTAACATGGTTCAAGCACACCAAGACAGTTGTGAAGAGGGCACGACAAAACCTATTCCCCTAAGGAGACTGAAAAGATTTGGCGTGAGTCCTCAGATCCTCAAAAGGTTCTAGAGCAACATAATTGAGAGCATCCTGATTGGTTGCATCACTGCCTGGTATGGCAACTGCTCGGCCTCCGTCCGCAAGGCACTACAGAGGGTGGTGCGTACGTCCCGGTACATCACTGGGGCCAAGCTTCCTGCCATCCAGGACCTCTATACCAGGCGGTGTCAGAGGAAGGCCCTAAAAATGGTCAAAGACTCCAGCCGGGTCCTCCCGGGTGGCACAGCTAGCGCTGCGATGCAGTGCCCTAGACCACTGTGCCACCGATCGAGGACCCGGCTGGAGACTCTGTATTCGAGCCCAGGCTCTGTCGCAGCCGGCCGCGACTGAGGTCCATGGGTCAACGCACAATTGGCCTAGCGTCGTCCAGATTTGGTCGGTAGGGATATCCTTGTCTCATTGCGCTTTAGTGACTCCTGTGGCGAGCACAGTAGAGTAGTGCACAGTAAAGTACAGTAGAGCACAGTACTAAGTTTTGGCCAAATAGATGTCAATGTTTGGGTTCTTGGAGGGTTCTCCATATGAAGCTGGCTATACATCTTAATATTCTACACTTTTTCCTGAAGTGTGCACTTGGCCACTACCCACATTGTAGTCCTCTGTAGCTCAGTTGGTGTATGGCGCAACTTTAATGACACTGCCCGTGCTATCACAGACTCCATAATGGCACAGATGCAAAGATGAGACCTCTATATATCTCTATGGTGTCAATAGTTTCGGTTGGACAATTTTTACGTATTTTGGACATTAAAGAATCCCCACAGCTAACATATGTTTTTTTTATCTTACATTTGGGCAGAAGTACATCCCAGCAAATATTTTAGTCCCAAAACAGTACTTTACATATTTCTTGATATATTAGATGTTCCGTAGTGACACTTATTAAAAATTCATTATTACTGCACTAGCTACGAACGACGGAAACTTATTACAACACTCAGCTCACCAGCAACAGCACTTGGTCTGTAACAGCACTTAGCATGTAATAATTTTGCACGCCCAATTTTTCAGTTTTTGATTTGTTAAAAAAGTTTGAAATATCCAATAAATGTCGTTCCACTTCATGATTGTGTCCCACTTGTTGTTGATTCTTCACAAAAAAATACAGTTTTAAATCTTTATGTTTGAAGCCTGAAATGTGGCAAAAGGTCGCAAAGTTCAAGGGGGCCGAATACTTTCGCAAGGCACTGTAACTATGTTTGTTGTTATAGGTAACTAGATAGTGACTACAACTAAGTTATTAAGTCTTTGACGACACCGTGTTCTTACATTGGTGAGTAAAAACTCATGCTTCCTACCCTTTTGTCACGTCCTGACCTTAGTTCCTTTTTTATGTCTCTATTTTGGTTTGGTCAGGGCGTGAGTTGGGGCGGGCATTCTATGTTTTGTTCTGTGTGTGTATTTCTATGTGTTTGGCTTGGTATGGTTGACAATCAGAGGCAGCTGTCAATCGTTGTCTCTGATTGAGAACCATACTTAGGTAGCCTGTTCCCACCTGTGTTTGTGGGTAGTTGTTTTCTGTTTTGTGTTGCTGCACCTTACAGGACTGTTTCATTTTTGTGTCACTCTCTTTGTTATTTTGTTTAGTGTTTCTGTTCCAATAAATAACATGAACACTTACCACGCTGCGCATTGGTCCGATTCTTCATACTCCTCGCCAGAAGAGGAAGAAAACCGTTACAGAACTACCCACCACCAACGGACCAAGCAGCGTGGTAAAAAGGAGGAATGGACATGGGAGGACATTCTGGAGGGGAAGGGATCCTACACATGGAAGGAGATCCTGGCTGGAAGGGATCGCCTCCCATGGGAACAGGTGGAGGCAGCCAGGAGAGCGGAGGCAGCAGGAGAAGGGAACCAGCGGTACTGGCAAGGAAGCCCGAGAGGGGTCACACGGGGAGTGTGGTGGAGTCAGGTTGGAGACCTGAGCCCACTCCCCATGCTTACCAGGGCGAGCAGGTCAGGTCAGGCCCCGTGCTATGGGGTGATGCTCACTGTGTCTCGGCCGAGTATTTACAGGCCGGTGTGCTCGGTGCCAGCGTCCCGCATTTGCCGGGTGGAAGCTGGCATCCAGCCAGAACGGGGAGGGCAGCTATGCGGTCGAGACCACCAGTGCGCCTCCACAGCCCTGTTTATCCAGTGCCTCGGCCAAGGAAGAGGCCGCCTGTATGTCTCCCCAGCCTGGTGAGTTCTGTGCCTGCTCCCAGAACCAAGTCTCCCTCCAGTCCGGATCCGCCAGAGCCGCCCTCCTGTCCGGAGCCGCCAGAGCCGCCCTCCTTTCCGGAGCCGCCCTTCATTCCGGAGCCGCCGGAGTCGCCCTTCACTCCGGTGCCGCCGGAGTCGCCCTTCACGCTCCCGTCTGTCCGGCGCCGCCGGAGTCTCCCGCCTGTCCGGCACCGCCGGAGTCTCCCGCCTGCGAGGGTTGCCACTCCAGAGGTGCCACCTAAGTGGGCCAAAACTAAGGTGGAGTGGGGTCTATGTTCCGCACCAGAGCCACCACCGTGGTGAAATGCCCACCCAGACCCTCCCCTATAGGTTCAGGAGTCCGCACCTTTGGGGGGGAGTACTGTCACGTCCTGACCTTAGTTCCTTTTTTATGTCTCTATTTTGGTTTGGTCAGGGCGTGAGTTGGGCTGGGCATTCTATGTTGTTCATTCTATGTTTTGTTCTGTGTGATGCATTTCTATGTGTTTGGCCTGTTATGGTTCCCAATCAGAGGTAGCTGTCAATCGTTGTCTCTGATTGAGAACCATACTTAGGTAGCCTGTTCCCACTTGTGTTTGTGGGTAGTTTTGTGTTGCTGCACCTTACAGGACTGTTTCGTTTTCATTTCACTCTCTTTGTTATTTTCTTCAGTGTTTCTGTTCCAATAAATAACATGAACACTTACCACGCTGTGCATTTTTAAATGCATTTTTTAAAATTTAACTAGGCAAGTCAGGTAAGAACAAATTCCTATTTACAATGACGGCCTACCCGGGCCAAATCCGGATGACGCTGGGCCAATTGTGCGCTGCCCTATGGGACTCCCAATCATGGCCGGATGTGATGTAGCCTGGATTTGAACCAGGTACTGCACTGAGATGCAGTGTCTTAGACCACTGCGTAAGTTGTTTAAAAATAAACAAAACAAGTAATTAGATGAGTATCTTAAAATGTAATAATATAACAACACAAAATATTATTTTGAAATAATAGTGTTAAGATTTTTATCAAAAGTAATTGCTTTATTTTCAGACATGAAGTTTAGGGGTCAGGGTTTGGACAGCCACCTTTCAATAGAAATACACTACATGAATAAAATTATGTGGATACCTGCTCGTCAAACATCTCATTCAAAAATCATACAGGCATTAATATGGAGATGGTCCCCCCTTGCTGCTATAATTCTATAACAGCCTCCACTCTTCTGGGAAGGCTTTCCACCAGATGTTGGAACATTGTTGTGGGGACTTGCTTCCTTTCAGCCACAATAGCATTGATGAGGTCGAACACTGATGTTGGGTGATTAAGCCTAGCTTGCAGTCGGCATTTCATCCTAAAGGTGTTCTATGAGGTTGAAGTCAGGGCTCAGTGCAGGCCATTCAAGTTCTTCCATGCCAATCTCAACAAACCATTTCTGTATGGACCTTGCTTACACGCTATGCGCTTCAGCACTCGGCGCTCCCATTCGGTGAGCTTGTGTGGCCTACCACTTCACGGCTGAGCCGTTGTTGCTCCTAGAACTTTCCACTTCACAATAACAGCACTTACAGTTGACTGGGGTAGCACTAGCAGGGCAGAAATTTGATGAACTTACTTGTTGGAAAGGTGGCATCCTATGACGGTGCCACGTTGAAAGTAACTAAGCTCGTCAGTACGGGCTCTACTGCCAATGTGTGTCCATGGAGATTGCATGGCTGTGTGCTCAATTTTATACAACTTGTCAGAAATGGGTGTGGCTGAAATAGCCAAATTCACTAATTTGAAGTGTAGGTGTGTAGTGTAGGTGTATAAACAATAACTTTGTACTATATTAATTTAATAACATGTTTGTTGTAGCCTTGGATTGAGTAAGAACATATCGTAATGTAAATTAATCTCCTAAATTTGGAAACAACTGTTTATTTATATACATTTTTTGGGGTGGGACAGCAATTTACAACACTTCTGTACAATCACCCATATAAGGAATAGGGTGTCATTTGGTACGGCAGCCTGTTTGTTCTGGCAAGGGCAGAGGTAATGGTCTGGTGGCAGGAGGTTGGAGGAGAGAAGTGTGCTGCTGCATGTTACAGCAGCTGTAAAATATAAACCCTGAAGCTGTTTGTACAGAAAACCAACCTGCTGTTGTTTTGAATGGCAGCATGCTGGATACTTTTCACCTCATTATATTACCGTTCATATTTAAAAGCACACAAAGAATGCAGTGATATAATGTGGACATGATACAGTATAATGTAGATAAAAGTCATTGCCGTAACTGCTCTTACAGCATGCAACTCCGGTTCTTGCTTCATTTTTTCTCTCAAGTCACCTACACAGTGATTTGATTACTTTAGGTCCTTCACCTTTTTTCTAATGAAGCTAGCGTTGTGCCCCGGCTCTGTCCTAACCTTGACGTTGTTATTGAGCAATGTCACAAGTGCAGTATATTTCTGGAGCCTGACTGTAATGAAAGAAAGTGCTGCTAAAATGATTACTGTTGCACTTAATCATTCTCAGCTAAATTGATCTTATAATCATCATCATCATCATCATCTCAGGTATTTCTCTGCCTGAGACAGATGTTGTGGAGTAGTTACAATTTAGTTATTTCACTCAAACAAACAAAAGCCTGTTCTGTTAAATTACACTCTCTATCAGGGAATCAACAATTCAGTAATAAGGAACTGGACGTATAATTGATAGATTAATCATTTTTCGAATTACTTTCAAATGTGAAACTCTCCTCTGATCCCCGTGATGCTACTGTTCATTAGAGAACATTAGTCCCATAGACTGCCAGTAAACACTGTCATAACTCTGTCACAACAAACTGTTAGAGAATAACTACGCTCTCTCTCTCTCTCTGTGTGTGTTTCTGTGTGATCCTCACAGAGCAATCAGCCAGTCAGGGGATATTTATAGCTAGCTACCTCAATCTTCACAGCAATTAATATTCCACTTGCAAATGAATGAGCTCTGTTTTATAATTCCGTCAATACATCTGGAGAGGCTGTGTGTTGACTTTGTGATTGTTTTGCTGTTGGTTGGTAAACTTATTTGAGCATGTTACCCAATTCCCCACTGATCTATTGCTTTATCGCTCCACATAAGGGTTAAATCCCAAATGGCACCCTATTCCCTAAAAGTAGTGCACTTTAAAGGGAATAGGGTACCATTTGGGAATGACCACAAGGCCTTTAAAGGGAAACCCTCTCCATTTATTTGGATTGGAGGGAGGTAGTGATATTTTCCTGACAGCTTTTAGCCCCAGCAACTTCATTGGCACACACACACACACACACACACACACACACACACACACACACACACACACACACACACACACACACACACACACACACACACACACACACACACAGAGCTCCCATCAGGTCTGCCAATGATCGCTGGACCACATTGGCTAATTACTCACTCAGCCTGGTATTGGCATGTGACCGCACACATATCGATCTCGGTGCTTAGGCTCTGAATCTCAAGCACAAATGAATCAGGCATTATTTTTGGCGGCCAAAGAAACATATTAAATCGTATTACTCTAGCCCAGCCCCACACCTGACGGTTGTTTTGACAAGCAATTGAAATGTTAGAGTGAGATCAGGTTCAAAATGACATGGCGTGTTGAAAAAGAAAGAACAGGAAATATTCAGTGGTTCAGCCTGGAGTTGATGTGTTTAGCCTGGATCCCTGGTCTGTTTGTACAGTACTGTCTTGTCAACTCTTATGGTCATTGCCATACCCAAACATCAACAACTGTTCTGGAATCAGGCTAGAATCCAGTGTTGCCTACAGAGGAGCTATCATAGATGATAATCTCAGTCTCTGCCTTGGCTGACAGGTTGGTTATAGGCAGAGAAGGGTTTTTATGAGATGCTATCTCCACATGGCACTGCTCCTAGAGATGACAGTGACCAACGCTCTCCAAGAAATAACGTTAGACTGAGCGGAATTATTCTATCCTGAATAAAGGAGTCTTGGCCCGTATTCACAATGACTAATGTTGATCTAGGATCAGGTCCCCCCTTTTATTAATTATGATACTGTATATAAGGAAAAACTGACTACTAAAAGCTCTACTGCGTAGAGGTGGATCAAAGAATCACCAGCAGCAAGAGCGACATCATTGATGTATACAGAGAAGTGAGTCGGCCCGAGAATTGAACCCTGTGGCACCCCCATAGAGACTGCCAGAGGTCCGGACAACAGGCCCTCCGATTTGACATACTGAACTCTATTGAAGAATTAGTTGGTGAACCAGGCGAGGCAATCATTTGAGAAACCAAGGCTGTTGAGTCTGCCATTAAGAATGTGGTGATTGACAGAGTCGAAAGCCATAGCCAGGTCGATGAATACGGCCTCACAGTAATGTCTCTTATCGATGGTGGTTATGATGTCGTTTAGGACCTTGAGCATGGCTGAGGTGCACCCATGACCAGCTCTGAAACCAGATTGCATAGCGGAGAAGGTACGGTGAGAATCGAAATTGTCTGTAATCTGTTGTTAACTTGGCTTTAGAAAGACCTTAGAAAGGCAGGGTAGGATAGATATAGGTCTGTAGGAGTTTGGGTCTAGAGTGTCTCCCCTTTGAAAAGGGTGATGAATGCGGCAGCTTTCCAATCTATGGGAATCTCAGACGATACGAAAGAGAGGTTGAAGAGGCTAGTAATAGGGGTTGCAACAATTTCGGCAGATCATTTTAGAGAGGGTCCAGATTGTCTAGCCCGGCTGATTTGTAGGGGTCCAGATTTTGCAGCTCTTTCAGAACATCAGCTATCTGGATTTGGGTGAAGGATAAGTGGGGGAGGTTTGGTTGCTGTGGAAAGCGCAGGGCTGTTGACCGGGGTAGGGGTAGCCAGGTGGAAAGCATGGCCAGACGTAGAAAAACGCTGAAATTCTCAATTATTGTGGATGTATTGGTAGTGACAGTGTTTCCTAGCCTCAGTGCAGTGGGCAGCTGGGAGGAGGTGCTCTTATTCTCCATAGAATTTACGGTGTCCCAGAACTTTTTTGAGTTTGTGCTACAGGATACAAATTTCTGTTTGATAAAGCTAGCCTTAGCTTTCCTAACTGCCTGTGTATATTGGTTCCTAACTTCCCTGAAAAGTTTCATATCACGGGGGCTATTCGATGCTAATGCAGAACGACACAGGATATTTTTGTGCTGGTCAAGGGCAGACAGGTCTGGTGTGAACCAAGGGCTATATCTATTCCTGGTTCTACATTTCTTGAATGGTGCATGCTTCTTTAAGATGGTGAGGAAGGCTCTTTTAAAGAATAACCAGGCATCCTCTACTGACGGGATGAGGTCAGTGTCATTCCAGGATACCCTGGCCAAGTCGATTAGAAAGAACTGTTCGCTGTGTTTTAGGGAGCGTTTGACAGTGATGAGGGGTGGTCGTTTGACCGCAGACCCATTACGGATGCAGGCAATGAGGCAGTGATCGCTGAGATCTTGGTTGAAAACAGCAGAGGTGTATTTGGAGGGCGAGTTAGTTCGGATGATTTCTATGAGGGTGCCCGTGTTTACGGATTTGGGGTTGTACCTGGTAGGTTCATTGATAATTTGTGTGAGATTGAGGGCATCAAGCTTAGATTGTAGGATGGCCGGGGTGTTAAGCATGTCCCCGTTTAGGTCACCTAGCAGCAGGAGCTCAGAAGATAGATGGAGGGCAATCAATTAATATATGGTGTCCAGCGCACAGCTGGGGCAGAGGGTGGTCTATAGCAAGCGGAAACGGTGAGAGACTTGTTTCTGGAAAGGTGAATTTTTAGGAGTAGAAGCTCGAATTGTTTTGGTACAGACCTGGATAGTAAGATAGAACTCTGCAGGCTATCTCTGTAGTAGATTGCAACACCGCCCCCTTTGGCAGTTCTATCTTGGTGGAAAATGTTATAGTTAGGGATGGAAGTTTTAGGATTTTTGGTGGTTTTCCTAAACCACGATTCAGACACGGCTAAGACATCCAGGTTGGCAGAATGTGCTACAGCAGTGAATCACGCAAACTTAGGGAGTAGGCTTCTAATGTTAACATGCATGAAACCAAGGCTTTTACGGTTACAGAAGTCAACAAATGAGAGCACCTGGGGAGTAGGAGTGGAGCAAGGCACTGCAGGTTCTGGATTAATCTCTACATCACCAGAGGAACAGAGGAGAAGTAGGATAAGGGTACGGCTGAAGGCTATCAGAACTGGCCGTCTAGCACGTTCGGAACAGAAAGTAAAGGGAGCAGGGCTCTGGGCACGATAGCATAGATTCAAGGAATAATGTACAGACAAAGGTATGGTAGGACGGGAGTACATTGGATGTAAACCTAGGCATTGAGTAATGATGAGAGAGATATAGTCTCTAGAGACGTTTAAACCAGGTGATGTTATCGCATATGGGGGAGGTGGAACAACATGGTTGGTTAATGCATATTGAGCAGGGCTAGATGACCGCTAGCAGTGGTTAGCTGACTGATAGCTGGTAGCTAGTTAGCTAGCTAGCTGCAGTTGAGGTATTCCAATTCGGAGGTAAATGGAAATACTTTAGAAAAAAACAGGTCCACACCTCATTGGGTGAGGCGGGTTGCAGGAGAGTATTTTGAAGTTGAGGCTTAGGAAAAATATTAAAAAGAATGTGAAGAAAAATATATAAAAATATATATATATATACATGGGACGAGACAAGACAAAGACAAAGACTTCTGACTGCTACGCCATCTTGGATTGGATCTTCTAATGATAGCATAGTACTATTAAGAGCTTATTTAGAGTGTTTCTCACTAATATGTTTGCTCATAATAAACTGAATGACGTATTATGTGTTATTAAGTTAGTTTATGCAGCGGTTAAATTTTTTAAATTCACAGTCTCCATCAAAAAGTTAAGGCATGTGGTAATCTATGTAGCCTAAATTTTGTGTCATTTTGTGTGAGTTAGCAAAATATTTAAATATAAATAAATAATACTAGATGCCTTGGTTCCGTCCCAGTAGATTTATGTGAGGTCATTTATGTAGCTTGGTTGACCGCCAGTGAGAGGCAGGATTTAAATGTACGTCAGCAGCGTGATTAACGGATAATGACAGACCTGGGTGTCGATATGTTCTCCACTCAGATTTGTAGTGTGGGCAGGTTCGCCAAATATATCACTCACTATAAAGGGAGGGAGTCAGCCTAGGGAAGGGAGAGAGAGAGAGAGAGAGAGAGAGAGAGCGGAAGAGAGAGCAGGAGAGTGAGAGAGGTAGAGAGAGAAGTGTGGGGGAGAGAAACCGACCAAGAGGCCACTGTTGTTTTTTGTAAAACAAGAAAAATAGGCTCCCCTGATGCCTTTCGTGCGGAGCCAGACGGAAGTTATTTCTCATTTTAGTGGCTCTCTCAGTAAATACCATGCCTGGGCGTCTGTGGTCCTGGCTTGAACCCTAGCGTGACCTCCCTCTCCCCTCACTTCTCTCTGATGATCCTCCCATGGTTCTGTGCTCAAGGCTGTCCAGGAAGTCGGGGCGCCGTTGTGAGGTAGGCTTCATCCCAAATGGCACTTTATTCCCTATATAGTGCAGTACTTTTGACCAGAGCCCAATGTGTATATAGTGTATAGTGCACTATATAGGGAATAGGGTGCCATTTTTGACTTAGCAGCCGCAGAGTCCAGGGCCTGTAATTCACAGCCTGCTAGATCGTCTGACACACAGTATTGATTTTTGTTCCCCCAATCTCCAGGAGAGAAGCAAAGAAAAGATTAAAAACACTGTCAGTTTGGAGTTGAATAAGAATGCTGCACAGGGGAGATACCTTGGAGAGCAGGGGGTCAGGGCTGAGGTATGTCTCCTTATGGGTTTCTTGGCCCCAGCTCCAGCCCCATGTCTTTAAATGTTGACTTTATTTAACTAGGCAAGTCAGTTAAGAAAAAAGTATTATTTACAATTACAGCCTTCCAGGGAACAGTTTAGGAGCAGAACAACAGATTTTTACCTTGTCAGCTTGGGGATTCGATCCAGCAACCTTGCAGGTATTGTCCCAACACTCTACCCACGAAGCTACCTGCCACCCCATTCCACAAACAATGCAGTCAATCCAAAGCCATACACTGGCTGAAATCAGTTGATGATAAGACTTAAATGCAACAAGTACTGATATTGTATAATGTAATAACACTCACAATTTCTGATGTATCGTATGGTTTACTTCTATTGTCCTGCATAAGTACAATCAGGACTATGCCTCTACTGTCTTTAATTCCAATTAGACTAGTTTGTATTTCTCCCTGACCAATATGGCTGCCATTTTTATTTTATTCTGGAACTTTGAGGGTTTATTACATGCCCCGTCTAGTAATTTAATAGGATCTAAACTCAGCAAAAAAAAGAAATGTCCCTTTTACAGGACCCTGTCATTCAAAGATCAAATAACTTCACATATCTTCATTGTAAAGGGTTTAAACACTGTTTCCCATGCTTGTTCAATGAACCATAAACAATTAATGAACATGCACTGGAACTGTAGTTAAGACACTAACAACTTACAGACAGCAGGTAATTAAGGTCACAGTTATGAAAACTTAGGACACTAAAGCGGCCTTTCTACTGACTCTGAAAAACACCAAAAGAAAGATGCTCAGTGTCCCTGCTCATCTGCGCGAACGTGCCTTAGGCATACTGCAAGGAGGCATGAGGACTGCAGATGTGGCAGAGCAATACATTGCAATGTCCATACTGTGAGACGCCTAAGACAGCGCTACAGGGAGACAGGACGGACAGCTGATCGTCCTCACAGTGGCAGACCACATGTAACAACACCTGCACAGGATTGGTACATTCGAACATCACACCTGGGGGACAGGTACAGGATGACAACAACAACTGCCCGAGTTACACCAGGAACGCATAATCCCTCCATCAGTGCTCAGACTGTCCGCAATAGGCTAAGAGAGGCTGGACTGAGGGCTTGTAGGCCTGTTGTAAGGCAGGTCCTCACCAGACATCACCGGCAACAACGTTTCTTATGGGCACAAACCCACTGTCACTGGACGAGACAGGACTGGCAAAAAGTGCTCTTCTCTGATGAGTCGCGGTTTTGTCTCACCAGGGGTGATAGTCGGATTTGCATTTATCATCGAAGGAATGAGTGTTACACCGAGGCCTCACCGAGGTACTCTGGAGCACGATCGATTTGGAGGTGGAGGGTCTGTTATTGTCTGGGGCAGTGTGTCACAGCATCATCAGACTGAGCTTGTTGTCATTGCAGGCAATCTCAATGCTGTGCGTTACAGGAAAGACATCCTCCTCCCTCATGTGGTACCCTTCCTGCAGGCTCATCCTGCCATGACTCTCCAGCATGACAATGCAACCAGCCATACTGCTCGTTCTGTGCGTGATTTCCTGCAAGACAGGAATGTCAGTGTTCTGCCATGGCCAGCAATGAGCCCGGATCTCAATCCCATTGAGCACGTCTGGGACCTGTTGGATCTAAGGGTGAGGGCTAGGTCCATTCCCCCCAGAAATGGAACTTGCAGGTGCCTTGGTTGAAGAGTGGGTAACATCTCACAGCAAGAATTGGCAAATCTGGTGCAGTCCACGAGGAGGAGATGCACTGCAGTACTTAATGCAGCTGCTGGCCACACCAGATACTGACTGTTGCTTTTGATTTTGACCCCCCCCCCGTTTGTTCAGGGACACATTATACAATTTCTGTTTGTCACATGTCTGTGGAACTTGTTCGGTTTATGTCTCAGTTGTTGATTCTTGTTATGTTCATACAAATATTTACACATGTTAAGTGTACTGAAAATAAATGCAGTTGACAGTCAGAGGACGTTTCTTTTTTTTGCTGAGTGTGGAACAGCAATTGAAAAATATTTGGTTCTACTACCTGATATCTTTTTTAAAAAACACGTTAGAAAGGATTACCTACACATACTGACCAGCTCATGTTATATACAGAAGCATGCTACATGGCAGACCAATCCGCACTCTTCTCTCGGGCATATCCAGCCCATTCATTATCTCAGCCAATCATGGCTAGCTGGAAGGTTCCTGTCTTTTCCATGGCTAAACCAACTAGGCTCGTAATTTAACAATTGTATTTGTTTTTACATATCCATTCAAATTTGTTTTTAAGGCCCATTAAAGGTCACGTGTTCCAGAAGGCAGTTATTCCCAAAAACGCATTTTGATAAAAAAATAAAAAAAGTTTACGTTCAAATGGCTCTCCTGTGAAGTAGTGACGTGCGACAGTACTTTACAGTACTTTCCTGAAACTAGTCACATATGTTATAACATTAACTTCAAATAAGAGCAGAGGATCACATGTGAAATTCACATGTTTTTTCTGTAAGGGAGGACATGTATGGTGAAATGCCATCATAAATTCAACACAACAAATTTGCTGGTTGTTGTTGTTTGAATTTTTGTATATTCCCTGCTGTTTATTGTGTTGTCTGGTAGGTCAGATTTCCAATGTATTCATTACATATGGCAAAATAAACTTGCAACAAATAAAATGTAGAGACATGTCCAGTAAAATAAACGACATAAAGATTAATAGTAAATGACAGTAAAGGGCATTACTGGGGACATGACTTGCAATGTCGAGCCATATCAGTTTTGTGACCTTTCTGTAGCTTCCTCAAACAAAATACATGCTTCAAAGGAAATTCTAGTTGGTGTGCTCCATGAATTTCAAACTTACGTATTGTACTTTTCTAATAATGTATATGATTTATGAGATTTATCAAAAATATTTCCACACTTCTTAATGCTTAGACAATAAAGCACATAGCAGAACTTAAGGAACATTATCTTGAACTATAATTTCACTCCCTTTGAATCAGGTTACAAAAGACAATGTGTGATTCAACCAATTTATTTACACCTTCAAACAACACAAGATAGACAGACAGCACAAAGCACAAGGTGTTCCTCCTTGCTTGTAAGGCCTTAAATATTTAAAGAGCGAACATGTGTTTGGGCAAGGGTGCTGCAAAGCATGTCAGATAAACTTCTAAGACTACAGATCTGCTCTGTCTATGTGAGCATAACAAACAACATCCCAAAGGAAAGACGGCACTTTATCAAACTTAAGCCAATAAATAATAGAACAAGCAAGTTGAACATATGTACCTTGTGTGTCAACATCTAAGGGAAAACTGCCACACGCTAATTTGGAACCTTGTATTACATCCTAAGAACTATATAATTTGTGTCTATCATTGTGTCTGTCAAAAGTAGAGAGAAAACAATGTGAACTTTTTAAACCAAGGCCTAGCTTTATTTCCATTACTTGGGATCAATCCCTGCAAAAAGAGATCCACTGCATTAGATAGACAGAAAGATTGACACTATGGACAGTGAGACAAATGCAATTGATAGAACGATAGAGCGAGATGTGCTATAGAACGATAGAGTAATAAAACAATAGACTGATAGATAGATTGAATGACAGAACAGCAGATATACAGTGCATTCGGAAAATATTCAGACCCTTTCACCTTTCCAAATCTTGTTACGTTACAGACTTATTCTAAAATGTATTTTTTTTTAAACTATCTCATCAAACAACTCACAGTACCCCATAATTACAAAGCACAAACAGGGTTTTAGACATTTTAGCAAATAAAAAAATAAATAAAAATAAATATCACGTCATGTCACATTTACATCAGTATTCAGACTCTTTACTCAGTACTTTGTTGAAGCACCTTTGGCAGTGATTACAGACTCGAGTCTTCTTGGGTATGACACTACAAGCGTGGCACACCTGTATTTGGGAAGCTTCTCCCATTCTTCTCTGCAGATCCTCTCAAGCTCTGTCAGGTTGGATGGGGAGTGTCGCTGCACAGCTATTTCTGAACGCACTGTATTTTTATGTGTTACAGCCTGAATTTAAAATAGTTAAAATGTAGATTTTGTGTGACTGGCATACACACAATGCCAATCATATCAAAGTGGAATTACATTTTTAGAAATTTGTACAAATTCATTACAAATTAAAGGCTGGAATGTCTTGAGTCAATACGTATTCAACCACTTTGTTATGGCAAGCCTAAATAAGTTCAGGAGTCAATAACCTTAATCATTGAATATCCCTTTGAGCATGGTGAAGTTATTAATTACACTTTGGATTGTGTATCAATACACCCAGTCACTACAAAGATACAGGAGTCCTTCCAAACTCAGTTGTCGGAGAAACTGCTCAGGAATTTTACCAGGAGGCCAATATTGACTTTAACATGTTTACAGAGTTGAATGGCTGTGTGGAAAACTGAGGATGGACCAACAATATTGTATTAACTCCACAATGCTAACATAAATGACAGAGTGAAAAGAATGATGCCTGTACATAAGAAAAATATTACAAAACATGCAACCTGTTTGCAATAAGGCACTAAAGTAAAACTGACCAAAATGTGGCTAAGAAATTAACGTTATGTCCTAAATACAAAGCGTTATATTTAGGGCAAATCTAGCACAACACCTCAATGTGCACCACCCTATATATTTTCAAGCATGGTGTTGGCTGCATCATGTATGGGTATGCTTGTCATCAGCAAGGGTTAGGGAGTTTTTTAAATTGTATAATATATATATATAAAGAAACGGAATAGAGCTAAGCACAGGCAAAATCCTTCAGGAAAATCTGGTTCAGTCTGCTTTCCAACAGAAACAGGGGAACAAATTCAACTTTCAGCAGGTCAATAACCTTAAAGACAAGGGCAAATATACACTGTTGCTTGCTTACCAAGCTGAGTTGCTTACCAAGACGACATTGAATGTTCCTGAGGTGCCTTAGTTAAAGTTTTGACTTAAATCGGCTTGATAATCTATGGCAAGATTTAAAAATGTATCTTGCAAAGATCAACAACCAACTTGACAGATCTTGAAGAATTTAAAAAGAATAATTTGCAAATAATGTACAATCCAGGTGTGGAAAGCTCTTTGAGACTTACCCAGAAAGACTCACAGCTGTAAACACTGCCAAATGTTATTCTGACATATATTGATTCAGTGTTGTGAATACTTGTGTAAATAACATATTTCTGTATTTAATTTTCAATATATTTGCAAAAATGTCAAAAAACACGTTTTCACTTTGTCATTATGGAGTATCGTGTGTAGATGGCAGATAAAATAAATGTTTTAATCAATTTTGAATTCTGCCTGTAATAACAAAATGTGAAATTAGTCAAGGGGTATGAATACTTTCTGAAGGCACTGTACATAGATAGATACTGTAGATATCTTGTGAGAAGTGATTAGACATGGCTGGTCCATGAGGAGACATTTAGGAGACAGAGAGTGACAGTACGCTGTTTGTGATCTCTACAGAGGGAGGGTGGGTGGGAGGGAGGGAGGGAGGGAGGATAACTGAGAAGGAAAGGAGAGCAGGAGAAATGTGCCATCCCTAATGCCTCATGGCAAATCATGTTCAGCTGATAAGACAATATTTCATGTGGGGTCAGGGCCAATAAGAGCCCTTTTCAACACCATAGAGATGAATAGAGCTTGACTGTCCTATGTGATCAAGATGCAGACAGCAAACAACCAGCGCTGTGGTTGTGACCGAAATGGCACCCTATTCCCTATATAGTGCACTACTTCTTGACCAGAGCCATATGGGCCCTGGTCAGAAGTAGTGCACCATAAAGGGAATAGGGTGCAAATTGGGATGCAGTTGTGATTCTAACATGGGTGGGCAGGAGCACTGACAATCTCACTCACTCATAATAATGCTAACTGTTATGTAGCTTGGAATAATAAAACCTTTAAAAGTGATTGAGAGGTGAAAGCAGTGTGAGATCATTAATCGGGACATCTCAGTGTGTGTGTGTGTGTGTGTGTGTGTGTGTGTGTGTGTGTGTGTGTGTGTGTGTGTGTGTGTGTGTGTGTGTGAGCATGCATGCGTGTGTGTGTTCACTATAGTGTGTTGAGCGATTGACAAGAATAAGTCTGACAAAACAGATGCTTGTTTTATATTGTCAGCTGTAAATGAAGGGTTAGAGGGTGATAAAAGATTGGCTATACAGTCCATTTAACAGTGTAGCTAAAATGCCAACCATAGCCCCTAGCACTACAAAATAACTATTGCACAGTTAGAAATGGACAACTGTAAAATTGTCAGATAGATAAACATGTGAAACAAACAAAAATAAAAAGATACTAAACATGTCCCCGATAGATACGAGACATATTAGTGTTGTGGTCCTTGCTGTTCAATACACACACACACACACACACACACACACACACACACACACACACACACACACACACACACACACACACACACACACACACACACACACACACACACACACACCTTTTTAAGTGGGAGAACTTGCACAATTGGTGGCTGACTAAATACTTTTTTGCCCCACTGTAACACGTCTCTGGATTACATCTTCAAACTAAGGGCAACTATGGCATTCATGACATAGATGGAGGTCCATCAATGTATATGGGTAAGATAGTCTAACTAGCTACATTTTCAGATATTATACGTTTCAAATTTGGTCAGAAAGTCATTTTCATTTCAAGTTAAAGCGTACTGTTAGCTAGCTAATGTTAGCTGGCTGGCTCGCAAGTTTAGGTTACATGTATGATCTGTGTAGTAATATTATTTGTATCTCAGAGCCATTTGCATTACCAGTTATATCCTAATGTTAGCTAGCTAGCTAACATTGAACCTGGTTGGTTAGCTACCTGCAGATCCATGTAGGGTGGTAACGTTATGAGTTATCATTATGGTTCATTGTTTAGCTAGCTACATGTCTAAACAAAAGACTCCACTATGCAAGTAACCATTTCACTACACCTTCTGTGTCCTGTGCATGTGACAAATACAATTTTATTTTATTTGATATAGTATGTATTTACCAGAGACGGTAAAGTCAGACTAGGATTTGACTTTAAGCCAACGAGAAAGTGTGTACAAGTTTGAAAATGATCCTGTAGAATGCCCTGCTAATATTTCGTCACTCTCACAACCCTAAGTTATTTTCTGTAATTGGCTCACCATTAACTTGTAAATAATGATCTTGCTGGGAGTTTATTTTCCTATAATAATGAAGACAAATGAGCTAAAGTGAAGCCGTTCTCAGCTACATGATATGGTCATTATTTGAACTGGTTATTATTTCACCACTATGGCCTAATCTCCCTAATCTTACTACATTTGCACACACTGTAGATATATTTTTCTATTGTGTTATTGACTGTACGTTTGTTTATCCCATGTGTAACTCTGTGTTGTTTGTGCCGCACTGCTTTGCTTTATCTTGGCCAGGTCGCAGTTGTAAAAGAGAACTTGTTCTCAACTGGCCTACCTGGTTAAATAAAGGTGAAAAAAAAACAACAACATTTAAACGGATGCATTTATTGGTGTTAATACCCCACAATAGAATGTTCCTGATGTCACTGCGACAACTGTCGATATAAATATTATAAACCAGACTTTAGTCTTGAAATCTTTGGTTG
The DNA here is from genome assembly GCF_057628025.1 of Oncorhynchus mykiss. Taxonomy (NCBI): domain Eukaryota; kingdom Metazoa; phylum Chordata; class Actinopteri; order Salmoniformes; family Salmonidae; genus Oncorhynchus; species Oncorhynchus mykiss. The sequence goes on from NC_143025.1 coordinate 34,216,170, forward strand.
TTTAGTACATGGCCCCACATGTGAATCCTTAAAGAGATGGGTGGGGCTAAGGCTTAAGAGGGTGTGAACGATGCTGAATGGGTGTAGACACGGAAGAGCTCTCCAGTAGGTGTACCAAAATATTCAAGGGCCCTTTTCTCAAAAGTGAGGTAACAAGTTGATCAACTTTCAAAGCAGAATTACTTTCCCATTGTTCTTCAACTGTAGTGTATGATATACTATTTTCTAGCCCTGAGTCTCTACCATTATCCAATGTAAAAAACACAATTTCAAATTTTGCTACATGAGACCGAATCGAACCGGTCAGCCACATATGACAACATGTAAAAGCAACATGAAACGACACGTGAAAACATTTGAGCACATGTAAAAACAGGTTCTGTGCTTAGTTCTATTCCATTTATTTTTTCCTAAAAATCTCCCTAGTCCTTGCCGATGACAAGCATACCCTTAACATGATGCTTGAAAATATGTAAAGTGGTATTCATTAATGTGTTGTGTTGGATTTGCCCCAAATATAACGCTTTGTATTCAGGACATTAAGTTAATTTCTTTGTCACATTAGTGCCTTATTGCAAACAGGATGCATGTTTTGGAATATTTTTAATTCTGTAAAGGCTTCCTCCGTTTCACTCTGTCATTCAGGTTAGTGTTCTCCCATCCTCTCCCGTAACTGTTTTAAAGTCACCTTTGGCCTCCTTGTATGTGTGGGGTACAGAGATAAGTTAGTCCTTCAAAAATGATGTTAAACACTATTATTTTATACAGAGTGAGTTCATGCAACTTATTATGTGAGTTGTTAAGCAGATTTCGACTTCTGAACCTATTTAGGCTTGACATTATGGGGTATTGTGTTAAGGCCAGTGACACAAAATCTCAATTGAATGAATTTTAAATTCAGGCTGTAACACAACAAAATGTAGAAACAGTCAAGGGGTGTGAACACTTTCTGAAGGAACTGTATTATTCTGTTTTATTGTTACTCCTGAATCACTATGATAAGTATAATATTTTATCTTGGGTCTATTTTTAACAAAGCTGAGATTTACTTTGGAGTCCAAAGTGTAGGAATACATGAGAAATCAGTTATTATCACAGGCATGGCGGCATTTCAGGAAGATCAGAATGCCATGAACCAGGAGGTTGTGAGTTCAAATTCCAGATGAGGACATGTTGAATAATAATTACTGTATAAATAAACATACACAATGTAGTCATGTATGTCAAAGTGTGTAAAACATGTAAGTTAAAACCTCTGAGACTGTTTTGTGACATTCCAGAGACATCCTAACAACTTACCTAGTTTGCAAGTTAAAATCTGTGAAAAATATTCTAATATCATTTGAATCCACATGTGAAAGGTTATGTGATTGCATGTGAAAATCCAAATGTGAAATATCATCACATGTGAAGTGTTCAAGAACCACATGATTTCACATGTGGAAGGTTATGTGATCACATGAAAATCCGTGTGAAACTTCACGTGAAATTTGATCACATGTGAAGTGAACCAAAAACATGTGGTGCAAAACATGTCGAAATGTCACATGTAAAGTCATGTGATTTTCCACATGTGAAATCATGTGTTTTCCCTAAGGGCTGTGCTGCTGACAATAATATAAGATTTTCAAATATCAGAAACACATGCATATACTGTAGGTGAATGTTCACTAGAGTACAATCGTTGATTTATGATTTAATTCCATGTAACACCACATACATACTGTGCATGTTAATATCTTATCTGATATTAAAATGTACTTTATTAAAATAAGCTTGCTTCGGGGAAAATGGGACAGCTTCAAGTTGCACACACCCACACCCACACACACACACGCACGCTCACACACAGCAGCTGCCTGCCACCCTTCTCCTGACAGTAGGGCCTGCTCCGCTCATTCTCACAACATTGGAAGGTGCAGTGCCCAGTTGATAATCACTGTGATAATTGCCTTGAAACGGAACCTAAACAGTACAGAAACTAATTTCACACATGCACTATCGTTCAAAAGTTTGGGGTCACTTAGAACTGTCCTTGTTTTTGAAAGAAAATGAATTTTTTTGTCCATTAAAATAACATCAAATTGATCAGAAATACAGTGTAGACATTGTTAAGTTTTATTGCTTCTTTAATCAGAACAACTGTTTTCAGCTGTGCTAACATAATTGCAAAAGTGATTTCTAATTATAAATTATCCTTTTAAAATGATGAACTTGGATTAGCTGACACAACGTGCCATTGGAACACAGGAGTGATGGTTGCTGATAATGGGCCTCTGTACGCCTATGTAAATATTCCATAAAAAATCATCCGTTTCCAGCTCAATAGTCATTTACAACATTAACAATGTCTACACTGTATTTCTGATCAATTTGATGTTATTGTAATGGTTAAATGTTTTGCTTTTCTTTCAAAATCAAGGACATTTCTAAGTGACTCCAAACTTTTGAACGGTAGCGTATATTGTAACCACAGGTTACATAAATGAAGTAAAGTCTGATGAAAGAGAAAGGGGGAGAATGGGTTGATGAGTTGATGAGTGAGGGGAAGCACACGATGCATTATTATGTAATCATCGATTATGAATGAAGAACAGGGCAGGCCATTCTATTGTATTGATATATTCTAATTATAACGTCAAAATGGTATGTACCCTATATCAGTCCACCAAATCAGTCTACTCTGGCGTCCTTGGAGGACACAGTGAGAGTGTGCATCATTTACAATGGCAAGAAGACCAAGACTTATGGATGCACACTAGATGCTACAAGATCTGAATGAAAATGGCTCAGATGTTGGGGAAGAAATGAATCATGACATCGCTGATGTTTATTCTTCTGATTCTGAGCCTCAGCCTGAACCTACACCTCAGAGGCCACGGTCATTGGCGAACAAGTAGCTTGCAAATAAAACAAGTCTGGCCGGCACCATGAACAAAGTGAGTTGGGAGCTCCCTCCGCGCAATATAAGGCACCTGCACAGCCATTGTATTGACGAATAACAAGACAAAAACCGGATACTATTACGCACTACTATCGAACAAAGGTATGTCTAAGTAAAGCTCATAAAGTGTATGAGCATCTACAATGATTCAGACTGGACACACTTCACCCTCCCCCTCATCATGCCTTTACTCCTGCCTCAGAGGGGTGATTATGAGGGGCCAAAATGTATAAGATAGAATCCTTTTAAATCCTGAGAAATCTCATTTTCTTGATAATTTCTACATGATAGCATGTAAACGACAGAGGGCTAATCCTGCTTGCTATATTTCTATATATATATATATATATATTCTATGTTCCCATCTTTCCTTGTCTCTTTCTACCCCTTTTTTTGTGCTCTTTACAGTGCATTCAGGAAAGTACTGAGACCCCTTCTCTTTTTCCACATTTTGTTACGTTACAGCCTTATTCTAAAATTGATTAAATAAAATAAAAAATCATCAATCTACACACCATTCCCCAAAATGACAAAGCAAAAATAGGTTTTTAGAACTCTTTTCACATTTATAAAAAAATTTAAAAACTGTTTCTACAACTTGATTAGAGTCCACATGTGGTAAATTCAACTGATTAGACTTAATTTGGAAAGGCATTCACCTGTCAATATAAGGTCCCACAGTTGACAGTGCATGTCAGAGCAAAAGCCAAGCCATGAGGTCGAAGAAATTGTCCATAGAGCTCCGAGAAAGGATTCTGTCGAGGCACAGATCTGGGGAAGGGTACCAAAACATTTCTGCAGCATTGAAGGTACACAAGAACACAGTGGCCTCCATCATTCTTAAATGGAAGAAGATTGGAACCACCAAGACTCTTCCTAGAGCTGGCCACACGACCAAACTGAGCAATCGGGGAAGAAGGGCCTTGGTCAGGGAGGTGACCAAGAACCCAATGGTCACTCTGACAGAGCTCCAGAGTTCCTCTGTGGAGATGGGAGAACCTTCCAGAAGGACAACCATCTCTGCACCAATCAGGCCTTTATGGTAGAGTGGCCAGACGAAAGCCACTCCTCAGTAAAAGGCACATGACAGCCCGCTTGGAGTTTGCCAAATGGCATCTAAAAGACTCTCGGACCATGAGAAACAAGATTCTCTTGTTTGATGAAACGAAGACTGAACTCTTTGGCGTGAATACCAAGTGTCACATCTGGAGGAAATCGGGAGGAAATCATCATGCTGTCGGGATCTTTTTTAGAGTCATGGACTGGGAGACTGTTTAGGATCGAGGGATGAACGGAGAAAAGTAAAGAGAGATCTTTGATGAAAACCTGTTCCAGTGCTCAGGACCTCAGACTGGGGTGAAGGTTCACCTTCCAACAGGACAACGACCCTAAGCACACAGCCAGGATAACACAGGAGTGGCTTCGGGACAAGTCTCTGAATGTTATTGAGCGGCCCAGCCAAAGCCCAGACTTGAATCCTATCTAACATCTCGGTATAGACCTCAAAATAACTGTGCATTGACCCTCCCATCCAACCTGACAGAGCTTGAGAGGATCTGCAGAGGAGAATGTGAGACACTCCCCAAATACCTATGTGGCTAGCTTGTAGCATCATCGCTGCCAAAGGTGCTTTAGGAAAGTACTGAGTAAAGGTTCTGAATACTTATGTAAATGTCCTATTTCAGTTTTTTGTATTTTATACATTTGCAAAATATTCTAAAAACCTGTTTTTGCTTTGTCATTTTGGGGTATTGTGTGTAGATTGATGAGGGGGGGGGAAACAATTTATTCAATTTTAGACTAAGGCTTTAACGTAACAAAGTATGGAAAAAGTCTGTTTACTTTCCGAATGCAGTGTATAAGGGAAACTTTTATAATGACTACTGATATTTGGGTTGTTCCACGAAATGAGTGCTGATATTTTTTGTAGATATTTTAAAAGCCTGTTATATTTAATGAAGTGCCCTTTAAATTAACACTCAGTGGTATAAAATAACCCCATTATTAGTATTAATAACCTGATTTGAACCGAAACGATGCCCATCATTATCATATTTCCCAGCATGCTCTATTGCTGGTTGATTTTTAGAATTGTTTGTTTCAATATCTATGTTTTTGCATGTACATTGATTGATTCATTAATCTTATGCTACTCAAATATAAATAACATACAATTTTTCTAAACTATTCCAATCTGTTACTTGGACATTTTGCACACGTTACTGAAATAGTTGTTCCAGTTAACATGCTTAAGGTGGGTCTCATACTGTATCATAGACTTCTTTACACTGGTAACCATTCTTAATGCAGGTTGAGAAATACACATCATTTTGCAAGCAAGCAGAATGTGCAATTTAAATCATGAGTTTAAAACTGTATTGGGATAAAACAAAACTTAAAAAAAAAAGAATTTATTGAGTAAGTATTGTTGTAAAGAACATAATATAATGACAACATTTTCACAAGCATGTCTCTGTCACTAGAAAACACAGTAATGGCTCGTACTGGTAACTAAGACATTTACTTGAAAAGGACCCTGGGAAATATGCAAATAAGGCTTAAAACCCTACAACAGGGCTGTACAATTCAAGTCCTGAAGAACCATCCCACAAAGGGTTCCCCTATGGCATCGCTCTCAATAACCTTATTTGCTTCCAACTTGCACATTTATTTTCAATCTGTCCTTCAACACATTCTAATGAAACAGTGTACATGTATTGACATGTTTTTTATTAGCTGTCTGCGGTGGGTAAGAGTTTGTTTGGAGACTGTCTATCGATCCATTGCTAAACACTTGACTTTTAATCAATCCATTTTTATTTCATACAATGCCGTTTAGCATTTTAGATACAATAGATCATGTTAGAATCTGATATGAGATCTGAGTGGTGATTATATTGACGTCGAGGTATATGACAATGTGATGCAACACATTTGACAAGGTATTAATGTATATTCATTTTCTTATAAGCTCTCATTACCGGAGCGCCAAGTCTAGGTCCAAAAGACTTCTAAACAGCTTCTACCCCGAAGCCATAAGACTCCTGAACATCTAATCAAATGGCTACCCAGACTGTACAGAGTACCCCACCCTACCCCCCTGTACCGGTACAGAGTACCCCCCTATGTACCCCCCTGTATAGTATCGCTGTTGTTATTTTGCTGCTGCTCTTTAATTACTTGCTACTTTTATTTCTTATTCATATTTTTTTTTCAACTGCATTTTTGGTTAGGGGCTCGTAAGTACTGTAAGCATTTCACTGTAAGGCGTATTCGGCGCATGTGACTAATACAATTTGATTTGATTATATAAATATGTAATATAGCTTATATCTGCCACTGTGTATTGTACATTTTTATTGTGGTAATCTTAGTAGTCGTAGAATCATAACTGCAGTCATTACAATATTAACCATTTTTTATTTTAGTATAGCACTAAATTGCCGATTCTGTTTATGCAAGCCCATTTTCAAATGTGTAGGCCACGCACGCACACACACACACACACACACACACACACACACACACACACACACACACACACACACAAACGCACGGGCCTCTACAGCACATCACAAACACACAGCTGAAGCCCAGGTGGATTGGGGAACAAGCTGTTTACACCAGCATCCTTCCCCTCCTCCTCCCCTCCCTCCTCCTCCTCCTCCACTCCCTCCCCCTCCCCCAGTCAGCAGAGCTGTCAGACAGGCAGCGCTTATAACGAAGGAGAAAATATTTTATTCAGATTTATTAATTTGAAAATAAAGCATGCCTGTCGACGGAGGGACAGTTCTTCTCAATCTGTCATCGTGGAGCCACTCGGCACTGACACCGGGATTCATTTGTCTTGTCGGCTCTGACAGTTGGATTCTCCCGGCGGTCCGAGGAGAGGGATCGCCCAGGGATTGTGCGAGCCGGATAAAACACATTCCGACAAGGAACAGCCTCTTCATTAATGCAAATGAGACCAGAAAAATGCTGGCTACTCCAGCTCCTGCAACAGCTACTTGGCTGCACCCTCCTGGATCCGTCTCTGTTATTTTGGGTGGGTATGGAGAGTGGCTCTGGGTATGTAAGGGCCTAGAGCTGTGACACTCAAACACTCTGCAGCTGTGACACTCAAACACAGAAATGGACATCAGGACAAACTTCTGGATCTCTTACTTCACTTTTACTAGTACTTTCCAGGTAGGCTAGTGTTGTTTGCGTATTGAGGAAAATATGACACGCGAAACCTCTGTTCTTTCTTGAGATTTAAAAAAAGAATATTAGAAAAAAATCACAGAGACATGCCAACTCCACAATATAACACCTAAGAGTGTGCACACATGTTCTCATGTCTCCCCATTCTCCCTAACTGGATACTACAGGCCCATTTCAATTGACTGTTTCCTCTTGATCCTTGTTTACACTGTGATTGAATATCATATATTGTGTAACATGTCAAGGGTTTTCATGTTACTGTGACTGTGTCTCCATTTTAACCAAAGGGCAGGGGACTCAGAGGCTGTGGTTGCGTGGTGCCTCGCTGTAAAGGGCTGGATGAGCAGAGAGCAGGACGAGTTGTATTTTATTTTGCCGAGAGTCCTTTGACATTTATCTCTCTCCACCTGCTCTATGACGCTGATTCCAAGTGACAGGCTCTCCTTTCTCACCCTCTCTGTCTTTCTCTCCATCCTCTCTGTCTCTCTGTCCTGCTGTCTCTCTTCCTCTCTGTTTCTCTCCATCCATCCATCCTCTCTCTCGCCCTCTCTTACTGTCTTTCTCTCTATCATCTCTGTCTTTCATTCTCTCACTCTCTTTTTCTCTCCATCCTCTGCTTGTCCTCCCTGTCTTCAATATCTCTCATTGCCCCTCTTCCGCATCACTTGTTCTCTACCCCCCGCCCCCCATGGCTCAGGTAGTTTGTACCTCTCAACCCCCTCATGCCCCCTCCACTCCAACTAGCCACTCAAATCACAATAACATAAATATAACCCAGTGGGGACGTGGGAGGATAGTTAAAAATAAATAGCTGTCAATCAAATATCATGTGACAGGAGAAAGAGAAAGTCTGCATCCCGAACGGCATTCTATTCCCTATGTAGTGCACTACTTTAGGTCAAAAGTAGTGGACTTTATAGGGAATAGTGTGACATTTAGGACGAAGACTCAGAGAAAGTTGGGGATGGTCATGGCGAAGACATGCGTGATGGGATTGCTTGCTCCTCGCCATTCCTAAGGTTTAAAGTGGGATAGCTTTTCCAATCCTTCAATTATCTAAATGGAGGAGATGGGGATAGAGCAGGCCTTGCCACTGTAGCTATCCTATAATGCTCAGATTGGTTAATTGGTTATCTGCTGAAACAAGGAGTTGAGTCCCAAATGGCACCCTATTCCCTATATAGCGCACTACTTTTGACCAGAGAGCTTGGTCAAAAGTAGTGCGCTACATATGGAATAGGGTGCCATTTGGGGCACAATCGAGGTAGCAGCAGTATTTCACTCAGAGGCCTCTCCTTGTCAATAACACAGACAGGAGGAGAGTGCAGGGGGCCTCTCAACACAATCTCTCTGTATCTCTGGGTGACCTGTATGTACAGTCAGTATCATAAGTATTCACCACAATCTGATTTGTTTTTACCTGTTGTTGCATTAAAAAGTGGGATTGAAATAGATTTAAAGGTTATGTTTTTTTGTCATTGATCTACACAAAATACTCCATAATGTCAGAGTGAAAATAAAATTATACAAATTTTGTCACGCTCTGACCTTTATTTCCTTTGTTTTGTCGTTATTTAGTATGGTCAGGGCGTAAGTTGGGGTGGGCAGTCTATGTTTGTTTTTCTATGATTTGGGGATTTCTATGTTTCGGCCTAGTATGGTTCTCAATCAGAGGCAGGTGTCATTAGTTGTCTCTGATTGATAATCATACTTAGGTAGCCTGGGTTTCACTGTTTGTTTGTGGGTGATTGTCTATGTTAGTTGTTTGTGTCAGCACAGTTCTCATTATAGCGTCATGGTCGTTATTCGTTTATTGTTTTGTAGTCAGTGTTCAGTGCTTTCTTTAATTAATAAATCATCATGAACACATACCACGCTGCATTTTGGTCCGCTCCTTACGACGATCGTGACAGAATCACCCACCACAACAGGACCAAGCGGCGTGGTGACAGGCAGCGGCAGCAGGAGCAGCGCAAGGAGGACTGGACATGGGAGGACCTTTTGGGAGGAGCTCCTGGCGGGAAGAGATCGCCTCCCATGGGAACAGGTGGAGGCAGCTATGAGAGCAGAGGCAGCCGGAGAGAGGAACTGGCGATACGAGGGAACACGGCTGGCAAGGAAGCCCGAGAGGCAGCCCCAAAAATGTATTGGGGGGTGGCACACAGGAAGCGTGGCGAAGCCAGGTAGGAGACCTGCGCCAACTTACTGTGCTTACCGGAGGGCGAGAGAGACCAGGCAGGCACCGTGTTATGCTGTGGAGCGCACGGTGTCCCCAGTGCGGGTGCATAGCCCGGTGCGGTACATACCAGCTCCTCGCATCGGCCGGGCTAGAGTGGGCATCGAGCCAGGTGCCATGAAGCCGGCTCTACGCATCTGGTCTCCAGTGCGTCTCCTTGGGCCGGCGTACATGGCACCAGCCTTACGCATGGTGTCCCTGGTTCGCCAGCACAGCCCAGTGCGGGCTATTCCACCTCGCCGCACTGGCTGGGCGACTGGGAGCATTCAACCAGGTAAGGTTGGGCAGGCTCGGTGCTCAAGAGCTCCAGTGCGCCTGCACAGTCCGGCCTATCCAGTACCACCTCCACGCACCAGCCCTCCAGTGGCAGCCCCCCGCACCAGGCTGTCTCTCCGTCTCATCCCTACAGAGCCCCTCAGTCCAGCGCTGCCGGAGCCTCCCGCCTGTCAGGCTTTGTAGGTTATTGTCCCTCTGAAAGGTGAATTCCTCTCCCAGTTTCTGATGTAAAGCAGACTGAAGCAGGTTTTCCTCTAGGATTTTGGCTGTGCTTAGTTCCATCCCATTTATTTTTATCATAAAAACTTCCCAGTCTTTGCCAATGTCAATCATACCCATAACATGATGCAGCCACCACCATGCTTTAAAATAAGGAGGCAGTTACAACACAGTGTAGTGTTGGATTTGCCCCAAACATGAGGCTGTGTATAAGTGTATTTCTTTGCTGTCTTTTTTTGCAGTATTACTATAGTGTCTTGTTGCATACCGATGCATGTTTTGGCAAAATGTTATTCTGTATATTTGTATTCTTTTTTTTTGTATGTCATTTATTGTGGAATCACCACAGTTGTGTTTATCCATCCTCAGTTTTCTCCCATCACAGCCCTTGAATTTAACATCACCAATGGCCTTATGGTGACATCCTTGAGCAGTTTCATTCCGGTCCCGCAGCTCCGTTCAGAAGGATGACTGTATCTTTGATGTGTCTGGGTGTCCCGCAAGATGATCAGGCTGAAAGCGAAGGAGATCTACTCCACCGTGAGTGACAGTGGGGCCTCTGATTTTTCAGCTAGCGCAGGCTGGCGTGACAAAATCCTCGAGCGCAATGGCTTTTCAGTATGATGGCACACCACTGTTAGAAATAGACACTGGCTCAAATTGAAGCCTGTTCCTAATTAGCGCCGGCTGTGTTCAGTGATCGAAGTAAATAAACGGCCGGCTATTAATTGAAGTTTTACGGTGTGTCAACATTTGGTTCAGATACCTTTTTCAATACAGCGGCCGTATGAACATCCTGTACATAATGTATCAACATGATTAAAACACCTGAAATTAAACATATTTTCCAACAGGGTGTGTTTCACTCTGTTTTCATTGTGATTTGAACGTAGCTACCTTGAAAAGTAATCTTAATAGCAAAGGCTTCAGCACTTGACCCTCCCCATCAGTTCGTTAACCTGACAATAAAATAAGTTCTCATGCTTCCAAAACGGCATCCAGTCTGCCCATTCAAAAACCATCTGACACCCCTCCTCCTCCTCACACATTCTCCGATTGAGCAAATGACTCCACCGGCCACTTACTTCATCAATTGCCTTCAATAATTTTAAAAGCCTTTTTTATGTTGTTGTTTTTCCTCTCGTATAGTAAATGGTGCCATAATTTAATATTTTTTAACGCATGTTAATGTGTTGTTTAACCTTCTCGCAACAATCAGGCGTCTCTAAAAGGTTAACCTTGAACGTGAGCCAGTGCAGGCAGCGGTACAATAATGCGTCAATCTTTGAAAAACATCTCTGTCTAATGGATTGGTGGTTGATTGCCCGGCCCCGTCTCGAGGTAGATGCCGTATATATTGGATAGGCATTAAAACCAGCATTTCTCAATTTTCTCCCTGCCACCCCTCAGGGTCAATGGATCGCTGGGGAGACGAAAGGCTGAGTCAGCTGTACTGTTCTGTTGCCTCTTAATTTATCTCCGGGTTAGATTAGAGCTTCATTTAAGGCTCCACCACTCCACTACCACCACAGGCGGGAAATTAAGGGAGATTTTCTTTGGACTAAGAGACATTTTGCAAAGTTTGGGATGCATGCAGGCAGCGTTAACATGTGCATCAAATGGAGCTCAAGTCGACATGTTATTTTATCAAAGGTCTTTCTACGGGGAAAGGGGAACCGGATATATATATATATATATTTTTTTTTTGTTATTTTTTTGTTATTTTTTTAATTTTACCCCTTTTTCTCCCCAATTTTGTGGTATCCAATTGTTTTAGTAGCTACTATCTTGTCTCATCGCTACAAGTCCCGTACGGGCTCGGGAGAGACGAAGGTTGAAAGTCATGCGTCCTCCGATACACAACCCAACCAAGCCGCACTGCTTCTTAACACAGCCTGCATCCAACCCGGAAGCCAGCCGCACCAATGTGTCGGAGGAAACACCGTGCACCTGGCAACCTTGGTTAGCGCGCACTGCGCCCGGCCCGCCACAGGAGTCACTGGTGCGCGATGAGACAAGGATATCCCTACCGTCCAACCCCTCCCTAACCCGGACGACGCTAGGCCAATTATGCGTCGCCCCACGGACCTCCCGGTCGCGGCCTGTTACGACAGAGCCTGGGCGCGAACCCAGAGTCTCTGGTGGTAGATTACTTTCTATTGCTTAAGTAAAAAAAAGAATAATAGCTACCATACAAAAAAAATATCCTTTGTGTCTATCAGCAACATGAATGCTATGTGTTGCTGGAAGCTACAGAATGTGAATGGATGCTATGTCACACACACTTTGTACATAACCTTCTCTGCAACTAGTGAAACACTATCAATACTGCAAATAAACAACGTCATGATGTATGTGACAGGCAGCTTGTACAGACACCCTCAGACTTCAATGGCTAAATGAAAGAAAGTAAAGGCTCTCCCTGTGTATAACTGGTTTCTAATGGTACATAACAACACATACAGTATCTGACAGAGAATGTCTCTCAATGGTTAAGCTATTAGAAGTCACAATGATGCAGCATTTCAGCTACGTTATCAAGCTTTAACCACCAAGCCACAGCATCAATACTCCATCCCCAGGCTTCCTGGTGTGTTCCACTGCTCATTCACTCATACAGTTGTCTGTCTTCACCCTAGACTATTTACTGAGCCCCAAATGGCACCATAAAGTGCACTTTATAGGGAATAGGGTGCAATTTGGGACGCAGATGGTGTGTAAAAGGGGCCTCTAAGCTGTGAACGGTACATGTGAGATGCCTGTGATACACTACTGTGACAGTGGTTGAGCTGGTTGAGCAATGGGGCCTGTCGTGTTCTGGAGCCCCTGTCCAAGTACAGTTCCCTTTTGTTCCATGATGTATCGATCCTTTCAGACCTCCCTTCCCCAATGTACTCCACACTCTGGTTCTCTCTCTCTCTCGCTCATTCTCTCACTCTGCTCCAATACCAGCTTCTGTCGTGTCTCCCATTTCAGACCTCCCTTCCCCAATGTACTCCTCTCGTTCTCTCTCGTTCTCTCTCTTGTTCTCTCACTCCGTTCCAACCAGTTTTTAAATCCCTCCTTCATTTTCATTCACAGTTCACACCTCAGAAGCCTTCCCCACAAAACAGACCCCCCCCCCCGTGGCATAACTTCCTCAATGGGAGATCCCCTGCTTCCTTTGTTTTTATGCTCCACTATGTGACTGATGGGCTGTATGTCCCAAGACTCCTGGCAGTATGTAAGGGTTGTGGAACGGTGGGTCTTCTTGCTTTTATCAAAAGCAATTAATGCACAGAAACTATTACATAACATGAAGGTGAATCTAGTTGTCCTGATCACTCATAGGCTACAGTTTTATATATTTGTTTTGTGTGATGTGATATCGTTTGTCCAATATTAGTCTCTGGTGACAGACTGTTAGATTTGTTTCTGGGTTTCAATTTTTGTCCGATATCTATAGTTCTATCTTGAACATACAGTAGTTGCAATAGCTGCAGGGATATAGATCTGTCTCCCCGATACTGACTGTAGATGACACTGTTCCTATTTCTTGTTATCATTGATGGATGAATTACTCCATTATTTGCTCATCGATTGATAGGCTCAGCCCCATCCCTGTCTTGTAAAAGAATGTACCATGTACCAATGTATATATATATATATATATATATATATATATATCTGTTACTGTCTCAGGGGAGGGCAGACATCAATGTGTTCACCTCACCATCTATTGTTTTGAGAAATAAGGATGTTATGTTTTTCTGTACACAACTCCAGACAAGAAAAGTCACAAGTCAGAAAGAAGATGACTTTGAGAGTCAGCCGTCCGTCGTCTTAGTAAACATAGAAGCAGTGAATAGATGAGGCCTCATTCTCACACTTTGTCCCCCGGACTCTCTCTCTCCTATCCCACGCCAATGGAGGGACCGATCAGTCTGAAGAATTGTAAAGTGACTGTTCTGCAGTGCTTTTCTGATTAAATGTTCTTCCATACTTTGGGTGAGATCCCAATCCTTTTATTTCCTTTTCCCCCTGACAATATCCTACATGGCTTTAGCCACAAGAATCAAAGACAGACACAAAAATGCAGGGAAGGGAAGTCCTAAAGCCATTCGGAGTGAGACAGAGAGATGTTGAGTTGACCTGAAGCCAAGAGTTGACCTGAAGCCAAGAGTAGAGGGGAAAGAGCAGCACTGTGTCTCAGCTACTATACACTGGGCCAGGGTTTCCCAACTGGCAGTCCGTGGGTGGTTTTATTTGCCCCACGCATAATAGAGAGAGAGACAAGTGATCATATACAAATGTAAGCCAGGTTTAAAATGATTATGTTTTAGTCAAATATTATTATTACGATCAATTTGTAGTGTACAAATGATTTGTAATTATGTTTTAGCCCCTCGACCATCTGCTTCAGAATCTAGTTGATGAGCCCTGCAATAGGCACTAGATGGGGACCTACACTACACTAGCTAGGGGAACTACACTACACTAGCTAGTGGAACTACACTACACTAGCTTGGGGAACTACACTACACTAGCTAGGGGAACTAGGGCAGCAGGTGTTTAGGGCATTGGGCTAGTAATCGAAAGGTTGCTGGTTCAAATGCCTGAGCTGACAAAGTGAAAAATCTGTCGATGTGCTCTTGAGCAACCCTAATTTGCTCCAGGAGCACTGTACTGCTATGGCTGACCCTGTAAAAAAAACACATTTCACTGCACCTATACGTTATATGTGACAATAAAATAATACAACTTACACTGCACCACTGTCAGCTCTCATTTGCTTCAGCCAGATCTGAGCCTAACAAACAGGGGTGAGCACTGCACACACACACGATTTGTGGCTGATAATGGTAGAGAGTGTGTTTTCTGTTGCATTGTGTTGTCTCCCTGGCGTGATTAACATTGAGGCTCTTTCATAGATGAGAAACGTGATATAAGGCATGTCATGAATCAATGTCTACTGAAATACAGCGATAGTACTGTTAAAGTCCATCTTTTTCAAATGCTACCTGTCAGGTGTCTCTCTTCATGTTGTATCAGAGAGAACTGATACCACATTTGTATAATTTCATTACTTTTGTATAATTTCAGCCAGTAGTTTAAAAAGTGGTGGTCACGAGCATAAATGGGTCCCTGTTTTTTTGTGTTCGAATTTCTTGTGCTTATTATCCCGAAGTGCATTTTTTAAGTAGTCATGAGAGTGATACACTATAGGTAATGGTACAAGTCAAATAAATCTACAGAATGCGAATGAATTTGATAGAGTCTTTGGATTACACTTTCTACATAGAAAATGCATTCTGTTATGTTCTTCTAAACACAACCTTGAGATAAAAAGTCATCTCTCTTGCAAAAGAGATTTAAAAAAATGTTACGTTATCGACAGAAGAAGCAAAGCAAAGCCACCCTAGTTCTATATGTACGTGTGAGGGGCTCGGGCTGCTGCTCCCCCCATAGTGTTATATTTGACAGGACTGTTAGAAGCTGCTGCCGTCGTAACTTATAATAACTGGGATTATATTACAGAGAGTCATATTAGCCAGGGCAATATTGTCTCATATGAAATGAACAAATACATTGCAAAGACAATCCTTATTATACAACTGATCACTGCTGCAGTTAATGTCGCCATTTTGGTTTATTAGCATTTTTTAAAATTGTATTTCAATTGGTTTGTGCATGAATGATCACGTGTTCTTCCTTATGGTTTTGAGAGTGTGGTTTTACCTACACTACCGTTCAAAAAAGTTTGGGGTCACTCAGAAATGTCCTTGTTTTTTAAAGATAAGCACATTTTTTGGGGCCATTAAAATAACATTACAACACCAGTTTCAACGTCAACAGTGAAGAGGCGACTCTGGGATGCTGGCCTTCCAGGCAGAGTTGCAAAGACAAAAGCCATATCTCAGACTGGCCAATAAAAATAAAAGATGACGATGTGCAAAAGAACACAGACACTGGACAGAGGAACTCTGCCTAGATGGCCAGCATCCCGGAGTAGCCTCTTCACTGTTGACGTTGAGACTGGTGTTTTGCGGTACTATTTGAGTTTCAGAAGAAAGGTATTTGTTTCTGCCCATTTTGAGCGTGTAATCGAACCCACAAATGCTGATGCTCCAGATACTCAACTAGTCTAAAGAAGGCCAGTTTTATTGCTTCTTTATCAGAACAATGGTTTTCAGCTGTGCTAACATAATTACAAAAATTATAAACTTGGATTAGCTAACACAACGTTCCATTGGAACACATCAGTGATGGTTGCTGATAATGGGACTTTGGTTTGGACAACAATGGAGGCCAAAATTGAACAGAGAGTAAGAGGGGTGAGAACTAGAGGAGGCCGAGGAGGAGGAAGAGGAGGACGAGGAGGTGAAGAAGTAAGAGGAGGAAGAGGTGACGTAGGATGGGGGAGAAGGAGAGGATGAGGAAGAGGAAGGGGAAAGGGAGTCAGGAACACAATAACTGATGAAATCAGAGCTCCTGTGGTTGACCATGTTGTCAACAATGGAATGAGCATGAGGGAGGCTGTGCAACGGTTTCAACCAAATCTGAACCGCTATACTGTTGCAGGTATCATCCGGATATTTCTAAATGAGAACCGGTAAGTAACTGTAAATGCTGTAGTCTTACTGGTACAGTCATATGTACTATACTTTCATAATGAGAAGGATCACTGAAACCATTCAAATGTTTTTACAGAATTGGTGGAAGAGGTCGACTGTTCACCCCAGAGCAGGAGACCCACATTGTAAATATGGTCATTGCAAACAACTTCATCAGACTCAGAGACCTGCAGATTATGGCAGATAACACCATATTCCAAAACGTCAACAGAGTGAGTCTCTCCGCACTGTCTCGTCTACTGAAACGCAAAATAATTAGGATGAAGAGGCTGTACAGATTCCCTTTCAAAAGAAACTCAGACCGTGTAAAACAACTGAGATATGAATATGTGCAGGTAAGCTATACTATCCTGTCATTGGTACTGGATCTGGAAGTGTATGGTGCTACATCATATTGCCTGATCCCTGTCATTTCATACTGTGTTACATTGTTTTGTCTTGTCTCTTTCAGAGAGTCAGGGAGCTAGAAGCAGATGCAGTGCATCATAAGCTAATATATGTGGACGAGGCAGGTTTCAACCCTGCAAAAACAGCAGAAATATCATCAGACACCGTGCCATCATCAACGTCCCGGGACAACATGGTGGCAACATAACAATGTGTGCGGCTATTAGTAAAAACGACGTCCTTCACCATCATGCAATCCTAGACCCATACAACACTGCACACATTATCACATTTCTGGACACCCTCCACAACAGACTAATCCCTAATGACCAGGGGCCAGAGCATCCCAGGTACTTTATCATCTGGGACAATGTTAGTTTCCACCGGGCTGCTGTGGTTCTCAATTGGTTCACAGGTCACCCACTTTTCATCGACACTCAATCTCCCCCCATACTCTCCGTTCTTGAATCCTATTGAAGAATTCTTCTCTGCATGGCGTTGGAAGGTGTATGATCTCCAGCCCCACGAACGCATGCTCCTTCTACAGGCAATGGAGGAGGCTTGTGGAGACGTCGGTCAGGGGTCATGCCAGGCCTGGATAAGGCACTCCAGTCGATACTTTCCACGCAGACTAGCTCAAGAAAACATCGCATGTGATGTGGATGAAGTCTTATGGCCAGACCCACAAAGAAGGTAGGATGTAGCCTCATTTTTTTCTGTTCTTTTTTTTCTAGCCCAAATGTTTTTGTTTTCTTCTACTGCACTGTTGTTTGAGGAGTGTTAGGACATTTTGAGAGAGAAAAATATTGAACTTTTTTTTCTTTATTTGTATTGACAGTGTGTTACGTTCGTAATACACATCCGTACTTTACACATTTGGGTACCTTGGTGTATGTGTGTTTACTACATGTATGACAAAACTTTATTGCAAACGGCTATTCCCTGCACACAGAAAAAGCAAAAGCCACAAGTTTTTAATGTAGCGTAGTTGGTGCTTTCAGTGCTTATTGAAATGATGGTTTGTGTGTACTGTATTGACTCAACTACACCATTTATTTAAAGAGTTTGAAGAGTTTTTCAAGAATTGTTTGCTTTTGCAAGAGATGTATAATATTATGCTGGTCTTAGTGTGTAGAGTTTTGCAGAAATAGCCTATTGTTTCAAAGATAGTACCTAAGCACTCAGAAATGACTGTAAATAAGAATGTATTATTGGTTAATGTGTCTTGTGGCATAGAACAGAATAGAATAACATCAGCATATGTTTAGCTAGCTAAATATCTTGGCTGATAAGAGAGCTCAGCAGATGTTACTTAGTGTAAGGATGTCTGGTGCTGCAACAACATACACCCCCTCAGGTATTCTCATTATTCTCTCACTTAGCAGATGGCAGGAAAACTTGCTACACTTACCCCTTCTACATCATACATATTCTGACTTCTATTTACATAGCCACTGACTCACAGGCAGCTGAGGCGAGTAAGAGAGAGAGAGAGAGAGTGTGTGTGTGTGTGTGTGTGTGTGTGTGTGTGTGTGTGTGTGTGTGTGTGTGTGTGTGTGTGTGTGTGTGTGTGTGTGTGTGTGCATGCGTTTGTTGTGTGTGTGCGTGTGTGTGTGTGTGCATGCGTTTGTTGTGTGTGTGCGTGTGTGTGCACACAGCAAGAGATAGTACCAAGCTCAAGGATACAACTGCAGCTTACTGGCTTCACCTGGGACTGTAGGAGAAGAGAGTCTGACATGTCACTGTCAGTACAGCTCAAACTTGATATGCTAAACAGCTGTATTCCAATGGGCTCAGCTCATTTGTATATTTTTGATTGTACTGTAAATGTTATTCTTGTTATAGTCAAGAAAAATATATGATACAGCACATTCAGCTTAGAACACTGTTGGGTTCTAGGGAACATGTCCGATTTGATTGAAAAATTAAGTGGTTTGTTACTCTAGACAATTTTTGCCTACATGAGTATTCTATTCCATTCTATTCAATTCCTAAAAATCTCCCTTTTTAACCTGAGTGCAAATCTAGCTTTCTGAATAGTACAGCATTGTTCATACTTTACTTCCACACTAGAGAGCTTGGCTCTCCCCCTAGCATCCTCCCTTAGCTGTATATGCCCACTACAGCAGCAGGAGGAGTGGTACTAAAGGACTGAGGGCTGTGCTGTGGGTTGTGTCCCAAATGCCCCCTCCCCCCCATTCCCCATAGGGCTCTGGTCAAAAGTAGTGTACTATATAGGGAAAAGGGTGTCATTTGGGACAACGCCCTGTGCTGTGCAGCCTGGGCCTTAAGGGCACTTTTCAGCCTGGCCAGACGCACGCGGGCCTTACTGCTTGGCTGCGCACCATGGGTCACCGGCTTACATTAGGAGCACCCAGCCAAACCCAGCCATGCGGGGCCCTCCAACATACAGACAGCACTGTAGACCTACCTACCTGAAATACTAACAAACAATGTGAGAGCAGTGTGTAGTCTCAGTGCACCAAAATGCAAATGTAAATTTGCACAGATACAAGCATGGTTATAGGCTATTCTAAATAAAATGTGACATTGTATCAAATTAAATATGAATAACATATGGCAATGTTGTTATTAAAAGGTTGCCTTCAATGTATTTCAGTGGGATCATTCTACTTAGTAGGTGGATTCTTCTTCTCTGGTGTTAATCTTTAAATAAGTAGGCCTACCTTATCTATCTAATAATTTTCCTAAATGAAGGGGATTGTCAATTGTTTTGATTCATGTAGGCTACCTAGGCAACAGGCAGGGGAAATGAAATGGACTGGTGTGGAGAGAAAATGGAGACACGTCTGTGGTCAGAGGGGAAAAATACAGCAGACCTCTTGTGTCAACCACTATTATTTATTTGTAGTTCAGGTTCTATCCATCACATGGCTGCCACTGAACAGCCTAGTCTCATAGACTAGACGTAACATAGCAAAAGTATATCCAGGACACTTGAATTAGCATGATATGTTACATTTGGTATGGTTACATAAGACAGAAGATTACCTAAGTCAAAAACTAAAGGAGTTTGGTTGGTCGGGTGTATAACGAGAAAGTCTAGTAACCGAAAGGTTGTGTGTTCAAATCTCATCACGGAGAACTTTAGCATTTTAGAAACTTCCTAACTACTTACTACTTTTTTAGCTAATTTGCAACTACACAGCATGTTAGCTATGTTAGCTTCCCTTAACCTTAAACTTTTTACACGTTTGTCCAAATATCTCTAACGGTCGCCCTAGCGTGAGTTGTTTCATGCACGTGAAGTAAGAATGCACTCACCGTCCAAAATGTGATTGTTACGCAACAAGACAGTTAACACAGGTTACCTACTAATTATCTATAGGCTATGTTTCAACTTGTCAATTTACAATTATTTTCTAACAAGTTGTATTTTCTAACAACAGTTTGAAATGAGGTGTGTTCCGCCTCCTCATTAATTCACATAGAAGTAGCCCATTTCAGTGTTTGAGGGCAGTTTATGTTTGAGGCTTACTGAGTCAGACAAACTTCCCTCTTCTAGAAGAGCCCTTTCCCATTTTTTCTGCACATCAAGTATGCAGACATTTGCACAGTCTTGCACGAACTGGCACATTTTCTGGCTGGCGCTCACATTGTTACATTGTTGTTTTCTTTACAAATCAAAACTTTGGACATGCGTGCGTTCCTATCAAAATAAGTGCCTTATTTTCTGTATATCGTGTTGTCGTTTGTACTGTAGCATACAGTATGTATGTATGTATGTATGTATGCATGTATGTATGTATGTATGTATGTATGTATGCATGTATGTATGGAGAATAATGTATTTATAGTTTTATTCACGTTTTCAAGTACTGGTGACAAATAAGGCATATTGCATAGATTGGATTGGACACCTATGATGTGTGTAAAATACTTTTTGGGGTATTTTGTTGCACTGATTATAATGAGCTAACGCTAAGCTATTTGCAGGCTTTGTGTATCGCCATGTTTATTGACATTATACAATGCATTCTGGGTGTCACTTAAATATATGTCAGACCAACGATGTTATAATGAGGTGAGGGAATGGTTCACTTACCTTTTGAGTAAACTTCCGGAAGTGAATGATGGGATGTGAAGGATCGTAGACGACACACCCCCTTCAACATGCATACTGCAAACTGACCAAACTCATCTTGTCTCCAATTATTGTCTTTGGTTGAAGAGGAAAAAAATGTGGCGGTGCGCACAAACTACCATTGTCAGATTACTTTAGATCTTTTAGAAAGTGCTTGTTTCGATCAATGTTGAGCTCACCCGTGATGTGATGAATTATAAACATGAATTGCTATTAGCTAAGTCATTTTGTGGTTTCTGTCAGACCAGAGTTCTCTAAATATGACCGCTTATGTTACGTCAATCTTTCTTTAGTTAGCGCTAGGACTACTGTAGCCTACATTTTCCGGTTTGGATGATTGTGTATGCTGTGGCTACTTATGTGAATGTCTGAACATTCCCAGCTAGCACAGTGGATCTGGGGCGATTCCGGCTGAGAGTCGGGGCACTCGGCTGGGAGTCAGACTCAGCCGACTCATGTGTTTTACAAGGGTATGTTTGGCAGCATGAGTGAAGGATGCTTTTATGCGAAATAGGAAACCAATTCTAGATTTAACTTTGGATTGGAGATATTTGATGTGAGTCTGGAAGGAGAGTTTACAGTCTAACCAGACACCTAGGTGTTTGTAGTTGTCCACATATTCTAAGTCAGAACCGTCCAGAGTAGTGATGTTGGACGGGCGGGCAGGTGCAGACAGCGATCGGTTGAAGAGCATGCATTTAGTTTTACTTGTATTTAAGAGCAATTGGAGGCCACGGAAGGAGAGTTGTATGGCATTGAAGCTCGTCTGGAGGTTTGTTAACACAGTGTCCAAAGAAGGAATAGGGTCGCTTCTAGGCCGATTCCTCATTGTTAGCTGGTTTGCATCCAAAAATAAACTGGTCACATTCAGGACATAACTTTGTAAGGACTGTGATTGTGCAAAATGCTTCTGTGAAAAAACAGTGTGGTTAGCTCAAATGCTCACTGTTGCGTCAATCGAAACTGGACGTTCTAAATAAGCATTTGAATCATACCCGGTTTGAGCGTAAGCTGCAGGGACCACTGTAGAATGATCACACCTGTTTGTTGGTACATGTGAAAAGGTTAACCCTTCCCCTAACCTTAACCTTTTAACCTAACTCCTAACCTTAACCCTAACCCTTAACCATAACCCATAGCCTAGCTAACATTAGCCGGCTAGCTAACGTGTTCCACCTAGCCACCTAGCTAATGTTAGACACAACAAATTGGAGATCATAACATATCATACGTTTTGGAAATTCACAACACTTTGTAGGATTTGCAATGCGTAACAAATCATACAAAAAACATATATTGGGTTAACGTACATAATAATACGAAATGCTCTGAAACCAGGTTGCTCCCAGTGCTTGCATGTGGCAACATCTGTGGCAACATCTCCTGCATCCCTCCTTCACACAGCGCTATGATTGAAGTTTCACGAGAGGCACCTCAAGGTGGGGCTAAATGGTCTCTATTCCCAATAATTTCGCGTAGGCGGAGTCTCACTTTCATACTCTAGCTATGTGCTGCCTTTCAGTGACTACCGTGCGGTACTGTAGCCTACTCAGCAAAAGCAAGCGGATGGGATAAGTCGAAATAGCTTGCACTTCAGGTTTCCAAAACCCTCCTTCGATACCGCCCAGTCTCTCGGAGAAAAAGTGATTGTGTTTCGGGAAGACACAGGCTCTGACACATGAAAGGAAAACGCATACAGATTCCAATGTTGTAGTTGAAGACAGTTTATCTTTTCCACGCACAGTCTGATCTGCTAAAGGGAGTATTTCATATCAGATTTCACGTTCAGTTCTGACCAGCTGGGAGAGCAGAGAGAGGGAGAGAGAGGGCTTGTTTCTCTTCCCCTCCGACTCTGGGTCTTGGAACTCAGGAAAGCGAACCACGACGTGGAACCCTAAACCTGTGTAGGCAAGATAAAACGTACGTCAGAAATTGTTAAGGATTCTCTTTTGCGAGATTGACACAGAGGTGAGAACAAATAGATCGTAAGAGATGGACGAGCAGCCGCGGTTGATGCACTCTCATGCCGGAGTAGGGATGGCAGGGCATCCCGGCCTGTCTCAACACATGGAAGGCACCGGAGGAACGGACGGCGATGGGAGAAAACAGGACATTGGAGACATTTTACAGCAAATAATGACCATCACAGATCAAAGTCTGGACGAAGCTCAAGCTAGGTAAGGTGCTCGGGACCTACCTGGTCAGAATGGACAGCGATTCGTTACGGCAACTACTCTATGCATTCAATAACGATGGATAATAAGACATTTCAAGAAAGTCAGATTTGTAGTGAAAAATATTATATTGATGAATTGAAAATAATTCGGTTTTCGCGCCCAACAGCCTACAATAATGATAAGCGGGCAAGCGGGCATTTGGAAAAATGATGACATCCAAAGTGCACCAGTTACTAAATGTACACTTTGAAGTTCTATTATTATTCATATTTAGAAAACAGATACTTTTTCTCCTGACTTCCAGAAATTATACACAGTAAAATTGCAGCAGTTTAGCCTACAGGCTGCAACTATAGATTCAAAGTGTTTTCACACTACTGACAAATCAATAAAGACTCGCAAATTTGACATCTCAAGTTTGTGCATGCGATTTGTCATCAAAATAACAAGCATCACGTTGATTGACAACATCATCATTTTGATGAACTTTTGTGCAAACACACCTCTCTCTGTCACTCCAGGCACAATATAACTGATAAGACATAGCCGTAATCTAATATAAATCGATACTAAACTATTAGGTTATCATTTGTTATTTACATGGAAAATACAATGGGCTATTGATAGTAATAGCAGAAAATAATTTGCATCCTGTTATTAGATATTTTGTTGACTCAGACGCTAAAGAGAAGTGCTCAGACGGGCACGGTGCGCGTATTGTATGTGTTTAGCCTACATCGGCGAGGACGAGGAGCAGAGAGGAATCTGATAAAATGCCATGAAACTCTTTGGACAACATTTTCCGCTGTCGCCTGTTTCACTGCAATATACATGACTGTAATTTATACAAAGTCAACAACCAACAAGACATATGATAATTGTTGACAAAACTTTACCTTTCTAAACAACAAAAATACATCTTCAAAGATATAAATTGTTGTTGGTATTGTTGCTCAATCAGTCCATAACTCAGCATGATTTTTTTGCATTATATTTTTAGGCAGTAACAAGTAGCCATATATTCTAGTTTACTTTCTTTACTTGCGTCCAGTAATAATAATACTATTATTTATAATAATAATAGGCCTATACATATTAACTTTTCATTTTTAAATAGTACATATGCTATTTTGCTTTTGAAATTAAGCATGCATGTACAAAACACAGCAGGCTCTCAAAAAAATGTTGACGTGATGCGCAATTGTATCACATAATTGCCAGTCTCAATAATTTGCGGCCCATGTTTCAATAAACCCGTTATAGCATACATATGTTTTTAAGATATAACACTTTTGTGATTTACGATCATTTTTTTTTTATTTACTTTGTTTTGTTTTAGGAAACACGCCTTGAATTGCCACAGGATGAAGCCTGCTCTCTTCAACGTCTTGTGTGAAATCAAAGAAAAGACAGGTAGGCCCAATGTTTCATAAAGTTATCTACTGGTAAGGTATTGATTGCACATCAAATATAGACCTAGCCTGCACAATTTGAAGCGGAAACTATTTATACTATTGGCTACAGAAGCCCGCGTAAAGGGGATATATTGTATGCGCTCTGATGCGCGCATAGGACTCATAAATGTCTTCACTGAAAGCGCGTTTTACAATTCACAGCCATTCCTATCCACAAACTTGTTGCAGGACATGCATGATTGTTTTTCGATGTGCTTTGAATTACATATAAGGTATACAAATGGTTTATTATACTTGTGTGTTTGCCTTGTGTTGTCGTGTGATCCATTTTGTGCTGTTACACACTATGTAGGCCTACAGTCAGTGCTACTACATTGGAAATCCTTATCAATTATTGTGTCAAACATCTGAGCGCTAAATTACCATCTGCATCATCATTTTTCCCCCTTGTGTGTTAGCTGTCAAGTCTCTCTGCTGAGTGTGTCTCATTTAATTCACTTGTGTCTGTTTTTTCATTTGTCTGTGCTGTTGTGAGAGACATTGTCGCCAGAACAATTTCACCAAGAGCAGATGCAGTGACATTAGGCTTAGGGAGAGGCATAACATACGTCCTCTTTCCAGAATACAAACCCCTTTTCCCTTGACATTTCTGAAATTGGCACAGATAGAATTCAGCTTTGTTTGGTGTGTATATAAAGTACTGTGCCTATAGAAAGTGTACACTCTCTTGAACTTTTTTCAAATTTTGTTGTGTTACAAAGTGGGATTGAAATATATTTAATTGTACATTTCTGTCATTGATCTGCACAGAATACTCCATAATGTCGAAGTGAAAATAAAATTCTACAAATGTTCACACATTTATAAACAAGTAATGACTAAAATATAGTTGTTGCATAAGTATTCACCCCCTTTGTTTAGGCAAGCTGAAATTAGTTCAAAAGTCAAATTTGGCTTAACAAATTACATAATAAGGTAGATGGACTCACTCTGTGTGAAATAATAAGGGTTGACACCAGTGGCAGTCAGTGCCGTTTTAGATTAGAGAGGCCAATTTTCTTACGAGCATAGTCTTATTTCTATTACATCATATTGGATCACAGTCATTCATATTCCATTCACCCAGCTCAATGTAACACTGATAGGTTTAGGTTACTATATGATACTCGAGTTTGCCCTATACCCATCATGTGGTTGCTACAACCTAGCCTACAAATGAAAGTTTATAACGTAGGTGCACAGGTCCCGAACCAAATTGGATGAATCAAGGTGACAGACAATGGGGCCTTCTGAGTGGCGCAGCAGTCTAAGGCAATGCATCGCAGTGCTTGAGGTGTCACTACAGACCCGGGTCCGATCCCGGGCTGTGACGCAGCCGGCGGTGACCGGGGGAACCATGAGCCGGTGCACAATCTGCCCAGCTTCGTCCGGGTTAGGGGAGGGTTTGGCCGGAAGAGATAGCCTTGTCCCATCACGCTCTAGCAACTCCTGTGGCGGGTCGTGCGCATGCATGCTGACACCATCGGCAGTTGTACGGTGTTTCCTCTGACACATTGGTGCGGCTGGCTTCCGAGTTAAGCGAGCAGTGTGTCAAGAAGCAGTGCAGCTTGGCAGGGTAGTGTTTCGGAGGACGCATGGCTCTCGACCTTCGCTTCTCCCGAGTCCGTATGGGAGTTGTAGCAATGCGACAAGACTGTAACTACCAATTGGGGTGAAAAAGGGGTAAAAAAACTGCAAAATTTTTGTCTGCCAAAAATTCCCGGATGTCGTACTACATTCTCCAAAATACGAAGTATACCAACAGTGGACACTATTTCAGTGCTTTTAGGGCCCATAATGCAATTCTTCAGAAAATGGGCGTGGCTTCACATTGTTTTCAAATTTGAAGAAAATGGCAGAAAATATGCAGCCGAAGTACAACGAGAGCATATACAAAATAATTGCTTTAACTAATTATGAGAAAAGTTTTAAAAAATGTTGAGTAATATAATAAAGTAATGCCTTTTCAAATAAGTTACCTTACACGTTATGTTGGCTGACAATTTGTTTGCAACTCTATCCTCACAAACCACATAACATATCATTACAGCAGTATGTACCGATATGTTAGCTAGCTACCTAACGTTAGTTGGCTACTAATACATCAACTTACCAGCATATTAACTATATGCTATCTAACTAACTACCCAATGTTTATTGACGTGATTATTCCCGTCATTCTTAGCTTAGCTGTGTGGTATAGTCGTTGTGTGTTCTCAATGGACATTCAGGTGCTTTCGTATATTCACTCTGACTATCTACTCTGATTTCAGAGCACTCTCGTCTGAGTGTGCCAGAGCGCAGAATAACTGATGATGATTTTACTTGCGCTCAACACCAGTTGAACATGCCCGGTGTCAGTAAACGTCGGCAAAAAAGCGTAATTCAATTGTTGCCAGCAGCACAGTTACAGTCACCAACACTCTGGATCAGTGGTGTAAAGCACAAAAATACTTTAAAGTACTACTTATTTAGTTTTTTGGTGTATCTGTACTTTACTATTTATATTTTTGGCAACTTTTACTTTTACTCCACTACATTCCTAAAGAAAATGATGTACTTTTTACTCCATACATTTTCCCTGACACCCAAAAGTATTAGTTACATTTTGGCAGGAAAATGGTCCAATTCACACACTTATCAAGAGAACATCCCTGGTCATCCTTACTGCCTCTGATCTGGCAGACTCACTAAACACAAATGCTTCGTTTGTAAATTATGTCTGAGTGTTGGAGTGTGCCCCTGGCTATCCGTCAATTTTTTTAAAAACAACTAGAAAATTGTGACATCTGGTTTGCTTTATATAAGGAATTGGAAATTATTTATACTTTTACATGAACTTTTGATAGATAAGTACATTTTAGCATTTCATTTACTTTTGATACTTAAGTATATTTACAACCAAATACTTTTAGACTTTTACTCAAGTAGGATTTTACTGGATGACTTTCACTTTTACTTGAGTCATTTTCTATTAAGATATATTTACTTTTACTCAAGTATGACAATTTAGTACTTTTTCTACCACTGCTCTGGATAACATGAAAACTGCCTTACCAGCTCTGCTAGGGCGAGTAAAATGGTCAGAGTGAGGTCATTTGTGTCTGGAAGTAGTTAGAAAGCTAGCCAACATTAGCTTGGGTGCTTGACTGTCATTGTAACGCCAGAATGCTCGAATCAACCCTATTCGTAGGCCCGGGCATCTAGTGTGCGCTCCGGGAGCGCACTGCTAGTGTGTTTTCATCAGTTATTTGGTGACGTGAATATATTTTGTATAGTTTTATCTAAAAAGCATAACTTTTTAAATGTTTCACTATTTATATTTTTATAAAATTCACTGAGTAGGATGGTTCACCACTTCCTCCTCTGAGGAGCCACCCCTGGTTGATCTGATTTTTGAATGACTACCCCTTCCTCTGTTCCCAATATATATATAGCATCTGTAAGGTCCCTCAGTCAAGTATTGAAATTCAAACACAGTCAACTACAAAGACGAGGGAGCTTTTCAAAAGCCTCAAATAAGGGCTATGATTGGTAGATGGTAATAATAAAAAATCTGACATTGAATATATATTTAAGCATGGTCAAGTTAACAATTATGCTGTGGATGGTGTATTAAACCACCAAGACACATCAAAGATGCAGTCGTACTTCTGAACTGAGCTGCAGGACAGGAAGGAAACTGCTTAGGGATATCACCATGAGGCCATTGGTGATTTTAAAACAGCTACAGAGTTCAATGGCTGTGATGGAAGAAAAATGACATTGTAGTGTCTCCGCAATAATGACCTAAATGACAGAGGGAAAATAATAATACAAATATACAGAATATTCCAAAAAAATTGCTTATACTGTATGTATGCAACAAGGCACTAAAGTAATACTGCAAAAAAAACATGGCAAAATAGTGCACTTTTTGGCCTATATGCAAAGGCTTATCTTTGGGGCAAACCCAACACAACACATCTCTGAGTAACTGCCTCCTTATGTTGAAGCATGGTGGTGGCTGCATCATGTTATGGTTATGCTTGACATCGGCAAAGACTGGGGAGTTTTTCGGGATGAAAAGAAACAGGATGGAGCTAAGCACAGGCAAAATCCTGGAGGAAACCCTGCTTCAGTGTGCTCTACACCAGACACTGGGAGAGGATTTGACCTTTCAGCAGGACAATAACCTACAACACAAAGCCAGATCTACACTGGAGTTGCTTACCAAGAAGACAGTGAATGTTTCTGAGTGGCCAAGTTAAAGTTTTTACTTAAATCTACTTGAAAATCTACAGCAAGACTTGAAAATTGCTGTCTAGCCATAATCCCCAACACCTTGACAGAGCATGAAGAATTCTGAAAAGAATAATGGGCAAATATTGCACATTCCAGGTGTGCAAGGCTCGTATGAGACTTACCCCAGAAGATTCACAGCTGTAATTGCTGCCAGAGGTGTTTCTAACATGTACTGACTAAGGGGGTTGAATACTTATCTAATAAAGGTATGTTGGGGTTTTATTTTTCATTAATCGTACCAACAACAAGAAATCCACTTTGACATGACATTTTGTGTAAATCGTTGACAAAAAATGACAATTAAATCCATTTGAATTCCACTTTGTAACACAATACAATGTTAAGGAATCCAAGGGGGCTGTAGACTTTCTATAGGCACTGTGTCTTGTCCATTATTTGCCCTTTCTAAGACATGGCGTGGAATAGGGACTCGTTTAAATGTGCACTTAGATGTATTGAAATTCTATCGCTGTGTGCGTTTAATATGGAAGCATGTCCACTGTGTTTCATTGTCATTGGTGCATTAAGTAAAATTGGATAGATAGATAGGTAGATAGGTAGATAGATAGAGGCCACCACCTTCCACCTCCACCCTCCCACCAACCTAGTCCTCCTGCCCCATGTAGCTCACTCTCAATCTGGCCAGTGTCTCAGGAGAGCAGGGGGCCTTTTGAGGCCTGCTGGCTCTCTCTCCTTTCTCTGTTCTCTAGGTAGGGTTTTGGAGGGGGAGTGAGTGGCACAGTTATGCATAGTGTTTTACTCCCTGTCGTTTCTCTGAGTTCATCCAAAGTTCGTCTCTGCATGGAGCAGAAAGTAACTTGGATCTGGCCCTGGCTGGGAGTGCTGTGCACCCTATGCTTATTTTCTCTCAGTCTCGCTCTAAGCCGGCTACGACCCCAACAACCCAATAGCCCAGGTTTCTGTTTCTCCTGAAGGAGAATACTCTGACTCTGACCCCCTCCTCTTCTCAGAGGAGGTTTAGTTACACATACCCACTGTGGGTGGAGGACATTAGGGTTCATTGCATCAAGTGAATATAGATATATGGATGTACAAGATAGATGGTTTTGTACATCTCTACTCTTTTATATACTGTGTGAGACATTGTTTCATCTGCTCCCTAGTGTTGCTGTATAAGGTGTTAGAATTAAATTGTCACCAGTAGTTTTGAAAATATTTTTTGAAAATGTCTGCTGCTGAACCCTGGAGTATATCTCTGTCAAGTAAACCTTGACTGGGTCCTCTTGGCTGGGTACCAAAGTATTAAAAACGTTATGATGATTCTCCATGTAAAAAGAGCTTACCTGTTAAAAAAACAACAACATTATTACGACTCTACCTGCCACAGTACAGACTACAGACTAGCCCTAGTGAGGCTATGTAGGGTTGAGCCGGTTTGTCGGTGAGCACGGTTACTGTTAGGTCTTAAAGTAAATAAAGCTCAGCGCAGAACCTACTGACTGCACAGACCTCTGATGCTGCAACTCTGGAATCTGTCTTGTTTTTAACCATTAAATATGTATGAATGCACCAGATGCATTAGAAAGGCTATTTTGTAGTCTGGTTTTTACACCACCTGATTTTCACTTAGGATAATTGTGTTGTTAACATCTTATTGTAACATTTATTTATTTGTATAATTTTGTCATAGCAAAATTGAGGTCTAAGAATTGAGATAAGTGCATATAGCACATTACATTATATATTTTTTTATTAAATGAAAAGTGGCCTAGTTTTTAGTCAGAACCTTCATTCACAGTTTTTTGATTTTGTGAATATATCATTATTCGTGGAATTTGGTTTTAGCAAATGTAATTGTCTTTCCCCTCAATCTCCACGACGCGTTTTACTTCTCTGACTGTCCACAGTACCAGAGCAACTGACATCACCTGCAGGAGTCAGGGCAGAACATAATGCCATGCTCAGGGAGGCAGGACAGGCAGGCAGCGCTGTGTAACCCAGTGCCTGAACTCTTGACCCACTCTGTGTATTTGTACTGGGATAAAGCGGTGTGGTGTGGTGAGCGAACGGTGCCTAGCAGAATGACTGCTCACTATAAACAAGCACAATGCTGTGCTCAGCTCACACCCCACAGGAAAGGAGAAGAAGAACGAACAGTTGATTTTTTTCCCCCTGCCAGGCATCTTTCTTTTCTTTTTCTTTTTTTTTATTCTCACAGACACTGGTTTATTTTTTCCCTCCTTGACCTCATATTTTGGTTGTCTTTCTCTACTGAAAGGAATGCTGCTGTTCACTAAAAGGCCTACCGTGTGTGCATGTCTGTGTCTCTGTGTGTGTGTGTGTGTGTGTGTTTCTCTGTCTGTAATACGTAATAAAAAGAGACAAGAAAATGTCTAATTTACTTTCATAGATTCTTAGAACTAAACATTGTTTGACCACTTACCCCTTAGGTCACGTTGGAGTACAGTCAGAGTAAGGAAGATAAGTTAAAATTAGCCTTAGGGTCTTGTCTATGACAGTAGGCTACATGTCCCAGCAATACCCACCCAGAACCATGTAATAAGAGGTTTTGGCACAGGGTACATTCCACAAATATACCCAAACAATTTGACTCCAATGCTATTGTGCCATGAAACCTTAACCTTCTGCAAACTCAACGCATTATAACATATACAAACTCAATCTAACATCAGGGTTTTTCAAATAAATAACATGTTTTAAGTGTCATTCATTTCCTATCTTAAACACACAATTAATTCATCACAAAACCTGAATATAGAGGATTGCAAAAATATATGTTTCTATCGTGTTTTAAAAACATTTCCACAGTTTGTTTTTTGGAACTGTTCTAAAGAACTGTCCTTCTCCTTTTTGAGAAGCAAACTGTTGACATCCAAAATTGTGCTTTAGAACAAGTTCGAAAACGAATTGACTTCTGTAAACACCTCATCAACGTCATAAATCTCCACCAGTGTCAAACAACCTCTCTGGGACTGAGATGCTCGCTCACTAAATCTTGGGGTGTGTCCCAAATGGAACGCCAAACATTTCTTCCCGACTACTAAAAGTAGTGCACTATATATGGCGTAGGGTGCCATTTGAGACGCATCCCTACTGCTCTGACTGGCTGTTTCGTTTTTTTCCCCTCTCAACCTCAACAAAAGGCTAGTTTTCTGGTGGCCCGTGTTTGAATAGTGTAAGGTTTCACGCCTGGGGGATGCTCCATTTATAAAAATGACTAGTGGAATGATGTAATGTTATTTTTTGAAGGGTGAAAATGGGGTGTTTTACAGAGGGCAGCGGAGTAATAATTGACGTGGGTGAAATGAGCCAGAGATCTGATTATAGATAGGTGTATTGTACAGTACATTACATTGAGTTGTCAGTCCATTCAGATGGCTTGGCATCTGCCTATTTTTACTAGAGAATATAGAGTCTATTCAGAACCCTACACACTATAGCACACCATTGTCATATAAACCATTTATGTCAGCCGTCATGATCCACAGAAAATATAATATTAATTTTACCTTCGTAAACCAGTGTGGTATAGAAACTCATAGGAATGAACAATTTGACTGTATATACAGTATTTTTTAAAGATTAGCACAATGGTGTATTTTGAGTGTGTATCTAAGTTTATTGCCAATGCCAAACTGATGGTAGTCGAAAGATTAATGTTGACACATCAGTTCTCTCTCTATATAAATCCCCCTGGTGTCACTTTGGTATGTGATGTAAAGTGTGTTTCCCAAACGCACCCTGTTCGTTCTATAGTGCACTACTTTTTGACCAGGGCCCCAGCATTTGGGATGCTGACATAGGCTAGGCCGGGGCCTGTTCAGAGGTAATGTAAACTAGCAGCCTGTAACAGTTTATTTTCCATCCTATCAATGCAGGATGATGTAAATGTCTACTCAGAGTGTTGTGTCACGGTGATATGCATCCCCCTCCCATCCCTGTCTGTTTACGGACTAGCTGGGCGTGTTGCTAATACGTGCAGCAGCTTTTGTCTTTCCTTTTATCCAGCCCACTCTTCTATGCTGATGCTGCAGCATTCAGTGTGTGTGTGTGTGTGTGTGTGTGTGTGTGTGTGTGTGTGTGTGTGTGTGTGTGTGTGTGTGTGTGTGTGTGTGTGTGTGTGTGTGTGTGTGCTTGCAGCACTCACAGGAGAAACAGAAACACAAAGCTGTACTCTCCTCCACAGCTGTTTCCCTCCTATCTCTCTGTTTAATCATCCATCCAGCTGAAGCTCTAATTCTACTGCTCACAGAGTCACAGAAACACAGGCAGTGGCAAAGTGGGAAAATGTGACAATGTGCGTTTTTTTGTTGTTGAGAAGCCTTCAAAAAGCTTTGCTCTTCACCTCTTTTTATTAGCAGCATTATTATGAATACAGTATGAAGGGATTCGTCGTATTATTGAGTCCCATGCTATGTTAGGTTTGTGTTTTTCCCTCCAATCTTACAGGATCACCTTATCAATTATGGAAATGATCAGAAGGCCTAACTGATACATGTTAACCACATTAAGGGGTTTAATCATAGAATTATTAGTGTGATGTGATTGGGTAATTAACAATGGCATCGCAATGGTGGTGACTGTGAAATTGATCGAGCTGTTTCGCGTTGATTTGTTGTTTTTCCCCTCATTATTTTTGTGTGATATTATCCCAATGATGATAACAGGGAGCAACCTTCTATGTTGTGTGTGAACGTGAGTAGCGAAGACAGAAAGACAGAGAGGCCTGAGAAAAAATAAACACAAGTGGAATGACTAACATAAGTCAAACTCCTATTTCATAGGCTGGTGACCTAGCTACTAAAAGCACTGTAATTTGTTCCTATTATAGCATCAGCGGCAATGCTAAATGCTATTCATTAAAAATGCAGATTATGTGCTTGTGATCTCCAAAATAAAGCATGTTCCAGTCAGGGTGGTGAATGAAATTTATCAAATGGATAGCTGTTTGGTTGGATTTAGCCCTCATGCCTCACCAGACTGAATTAACAGACCACAGTATCCACTGCTTTTTTAAGATGGGGATATGGTAGCTTAAATCGGACTCTGCTTGCTTTCAAAATAGCTCTATTTGCAATAAGGTTTGGTCTGCCATAGCTTCCTCTAATATGTTCTGAATTTAATCAAATCTGCAAATGTGTTATGTACATTAAATTGAACATGCAATTGCACTTTCGAATGCGGTTGCCATACCAACCCCCCAGGAGTTCATTTTTCTTAATGCAGGGCTCGGAATCTAATTTCTTACACTCTCCCCTGCTGCTAGGAGCTGCTCCGAGCAGGCGCTACCTCAAGGCTTCCACGGTACCACTGACAGAGCCCCGGTCTACTATCACAGCCTTCAAACACTGGAGCTCTTATAGAGAGAGATGGTGAGAGAGGGGGGGGGTGAGAGAGGGAGAGAGAGAGCAAGGGAGAGGGAGAGCAGAGAGAGAGAGTGACAGAGCAAAGAGAGCGAGAGAGAGAGAGAGAGGAAGATGTCTCTCTCCACGTAGTGGAAATGACACAAATTAATATACACTACTTAAACCAGACTAAGATTAATGGTTGCCTTTCGTGGCAGCTTAGTCCCACTGTCAGTTGCAGAGTGCTCGTTGGACAAAATCAACACTAATCAACATTTATTCCACTTTTGCCCTGGGCCCTCAGGAGTCTTGCAGGCGGCAGGACTGTGTTACCCCTCTCCCCCCCTCGCCTTCCCCCGTCCGTCTTGCTACGCTTTTCACCTCCAATCCAGCTCCTTCATACATCACCCTGCTCCCTCCCTCCTTCCCGCCCCCCGGCCTGGCTCCTCGCAGGGGAGATCGCCCCCTCCCATCAGGACACATTACAGTCATGATAGATTTTTTATTTTCATTTGCCTCTGATATTTAACACTTTAAAGCAGTTGCTCTGGCACTTTACATTACAGGAGGTGTGTGTGTGTGTGTGTGTGTGTGTGTGTGCGTGCGTGCGTGCGTGCGCGCGCTTCTGAGTATATTTTGTAATCAGAGTGATCTGTGACATTATCTGTCCTCAATCTCACATTGAATAATCACTAGCAAGATGTGTGTTGCGTTGTGTGTATGCATTATGTACATATTTGAGTGTGTTTTTCTGAAAGTAACATTATGTATGTGTATGGCCCATGACTAGGAAACTGAGCACCTCTTTCTCTCCCAATAGGGCTTGTATTTCCTTCAGAGTGAAAGACAAGGCGATCTCCCGTGTATATATGTGTCCTCATTTCAAAGAAACATAATATCAATTTCTGTGAAGTTATCAGATTGCGTTGCTGTCTTTCATTCTAGTGTTGCCCCCAATTTTGTTGTACTACATATTGTATATACACTATGCAGACCTAGACCAAGTATCTATCCGTGTTTGACTAAAATTGAATTATTGTAAGGATATGGATTTTTTTCAGCATTCATTAGATTAAACAGACTACCTTTCACATCACTTGTGACATTGATCATTGTACAGATAACATTGCTACTGTTTCATCTGTGTTCATGCAGAGTAGGGATGTGACAAATCAAACATTTTCTTAATGTTTTAAAGATTTTTGGGTTTTCTGTTAAAACGATACAAAATATTGATAAAATTCCATGTGAATTCACAATGCATAAAAAAGTCCCATTGCGCAATCACAGATATATACCGCAGTTCTAGATAGTCATAGATACATTGGGCTTTCTGTAACCAGCGCTGTGATTTTCTTACGCCGTCTCTTATTGCCTACAATGCATCGTCTAAAAAGTAACATAGGCCTACACATAGTGGCTCCATTTTTTAAATCCTAAAACACCAAACTAGGCCTACATAATTATAAATTAGGCCATCATCACTGCCAAGCGTGAATGATAATTCTTCACGTTTTACGTGTGAAACATCCATGCATCTGCATGCCAACCATTTGATCCCAATCAATTTCAAGGGAATATGCATTTCGATCTTATTCTGCTTGAATGATGTAAGTAGCCTAACTATTGTATAATCAACGTTTAAAGCAGAGGGAGTTAAGAAGCTACTCTTCCACCTGTATTTTGTTTCAATCAAATCATAGGGTGCTAGGGGGTATCTAGCCCCCCCCCCCCCCTAAGGACAATGTCTAATTGCTGAAACAAAAAATATACATTTAAAAAAAAATGGTATGTGGATGAAGGTCATGCTTAGGTGAAAAATCTATAAAGGGAAATAAATGGTTACAGTTTACACTTTTTTAGTTATTTCATTAAATGTTGTTTTTTAGAAAAGGAGAGTTTTTTTTTTACCCCCCGGGGGTGCCAGTTACAAATATTTTTATTTATTTCACATTTATTTAACCAGGTAGGCCAGTTGAAAACAAGTTCTCATTTACAACTGTGACCTGGCCAAGATAAAGCAAAGCAGTGCGACAAAAACAACAACACAGAGTAACACATGGGATAAACAATTTTCTGAGTAGAGTGTTGGAGGCTATTTTGTAAATGGCATCGCCGAAGTCAAGGATTGGTAGGATAGTCAGTTTTACGAGGGTATGTTTGGCAGAATGAGTGAAGGAGGCTTTGTTGCAAAATAGGAAGCCGATTCTATATTTAACTTTGAATTGGAGATGCTTAATGTGAGTCTGGAAGGAGAGTTTAAAGTATAGCCAGACACCTAGGTATTTATAGTTGTCCACATATTCAGTCAAGTCAGAACCATCCAGAGTAGTGATACTAGTCGGGCGGGCGGGTGCAGGCAGCGATCGGTTGAAGAGCATGCATTTCGATTTACTAGCATTTAAGAGCAGTTGGAGGCCACGGAAAGAGTGTTGTATGGCGTTGAAGCTCGTTTGGAGGTTTGTTAACACAGTGTCCAAAGAAGGGCCAGATGTATACAGAATAGTGTCGTCTGCGTAGAGATGGATCAAAGAATCATCCGCAGCAAGATGACATCAGTGATATACACAGAGAAATGAGTCGGCCCGAGAATTGAACCCTGTGGCACCCCCATAGAGACTGCCGGAGGTCCGGACAACAGGCCCTCCGATTTGACACACTGAACTCTATCTGAGAAGTACTTAGTGAACCAGGCGAGGCAGTCATTAGAGAAACCAAGGCTGTTGAGTCTGCCGGTAAAAATACGGTGATCGACAGAGTCGAAAGCCTTGGCCAGTTCGATGAAGGCGGCTGCACAGTACTGTCTTTTATCGATGGCGGTTATGATATCGTTTAGGACCTTGAGCGTGGCTGAGGTGCACCTGTGACCAGCACAGAAACCAGATTGCATAGCGGAGAAGGTACAGTGGGATTCGAAATGGTCAGTGATCTGTTTGTTCACTTGGCGTTTGAAGACTTTAGAAAGGCAGGGCAGGGTGGATATAGGTCTGGAACAGTTTGGGTGTAGAGTGTCTCCCCCTTTGAAGAGGGGAATGACCGCGGCCACTTTCCAATCTTTGGGAATCTCAGACAATACGAAAGAGAGGTTGAACAGACTAGTAATAGCGGTTGCAACAATGGCGGCGGATAATTTTAGGAAGTGAGGGTCCAGATTGTCAAGCCCAGCTGATTTGTAGGGATCCATATTCTGCAGCTCTTTCAGAACATCAGCTGTCTGAAATTGGGTGAAGGAGAAGCGGGAGGGGCTTGGGCCAGTTGCTGCGGGCGGTGCAGAGCTGTTGACCGGGGTTTGGATAGCCAGGTGGAAAGCATGGCCAGCCGTAGAGAAATGCTTATTGAAATTCTCGATTATCGTCTATTTACAGTGCCTTGCGAAAGTATTCGGCCCCCTTGAACTTTGCGACCTTTTGCCACATTTCAGGCTTCAAACATAAAGATATAAAACTGTATTTTTTTGTGAAGAATCAACAACAAGTGGGACACAATCATGAAGTGGAACGACATTTATTGGATATTTCAAACTTTTTTAACAAATCAAAAACTGAAAAATTGGGCGTGCAAAATTATTCAGCCCCCTTAAGTTAATACTTTGTAGCGCCACCTTTTGCTGCGATTACAGCTGTAAGTCGCTTGGGGTATGTCTCTATCAGTTTTGCACATCGAGAGACTGACATTTTTTCCCATTCCTCCTTGCAAAACAGCTCGAGCTCAGTGAGGTTGGATGGAGAGCATTTGTGAACAGCAGTTTTCAGTTCTTTCCACAGATTCTCGATTGGATTCAGGTCTGGACTTTGACTTGGCCATTCTAACACCTGGATATGTTTATTTTTGAACGATTCCATTGTAGATTTTGCTTTATGTTTTGGATCATTGTCTTGTTGGAAGACAAATCTCCGTCCCAGTCTCAGGTCTTTTGCAGACTCCATCAGGTTTTCTTCCAGAATGGTCCTGTATTTGGCTCCATCCATCTTCCCATCAATTTTAACCATCTTCCCTGTCCCTGCTGAAGAAAAGCAGGCCCAAACCATGATGCTGCCACCACCATGTTTGACAGTGGGGATGGTGTGTTCAGGGTGATGCGCTGTGTTGCTTTTATACCAAACATAACGTTTTGCATTGTTGCCAGAGGGACGGCCAGGTCTTGGTAGATTTGCAGTGGTCTGATACTCCTTCCATTTCAATATTATCGCTTGCACAGTGCTCATTGGGATGTTTAAAGCTTGGGAAATCTTTTTGTATCCAAATCCGGCTTTAAACTTCTTCACAACAGTATCTCGGACCTGCCTAGTGTGTTCCTTGTTCTTCATGATGCTCTCTGCGCTTTTAACGGACCTCTGAGACTATCACAGTGCAGGTGCATTTATACGAAGACTTGATTACACACAGGTGGATTGTATTTATCATCATTAGTCATTCAGGTCAACATTGGATCATTCAGAGATCCTCACTGAACTTCTGGATAGAGTTTGCTGGACTGAAAGTAAAGGGGCTGAATAATTTTGCACGCCCAATTTTTCAGTTTTTGATTTGTTAAAAAGTTTGAAATATCCAATAAATGTCGTTCCACTTCATGATTGTGTCCCACTTGTTGTTGATTCTTCACAAAAAAATACAGTTTTATATCTTTATGTTTGAAGCCTGCAATGTGGCAAAAGGTCGCAAAGTTCAAAGGGGCCGAATACTTTCGCAAGGCACTGTATCAGTGGTGACAATGTTTCCTACTCAGTGCAGTGGGCAACTGGGAGGAGGTGCTCTTATTCTCCATGGACTTTACAGTGTCCCAAAACCTTTTGGAATTAGTGCTGCAGGATGCAAATTTCTGTTTGAAAAAGCTAACCTTTGCTTTCTAACTGACTCTGTGTATTCGTTCCTGACTTCCCTGAAAAGTTGCATTCGCGGGGACTATTTGATGCTAGTGCAGTAAGCCACAGGGTGTTTTTGTGCTGAAAGGGGCATGCTTATTTAAGATGAGGAGGAAAGCACTTTTAAAGAACAACCAGGCATCCTCTACTGATGGGATGAGGTCAATATCCTTCCAGGATACCTGGCCAGGTCGATTAGAAAGGCCTGCTCGCAGAAGTGTTTTCTGGGCATTTGACAGTGATGAGGAGTGGTCGTTTGACCGCGGACCCATAACGGAGATCCTGGTTGAAAACAGCAGAGGTGTATTTAAAGGGCAAGTTGGTCAGGATGATATCTATGAGAGTGCCCATGTTTACGGATTTGGGGTTGTACCTGGTATGTTCCTTGATAATTTGTGTGAGATTGAGGGCATCTAGCATAGATTGTAGAACGTCCGCGGTTTTAAGCATATCCCAGTTTAGGTCACCTAACTGTACGAACTCTGAAAATAGATGGGGGGAAAATCAATTCACATATGGTGTCCAGGGCACAGCTGGGATCTTCTGGAGAGATGGATCTTTAAAAGTAGAAGCTCAAACAGTTTGGGCATAGACCTGGATAGTATGACAGATCTCTGCAGGCTATCTCTACAGTAGATTGCAATTCCGCCCCCTTTAGCAGTTCTGTCTTGACCAAAAATGTTGTAATTTGGGATGGAAATTTCTGTATTTTTGGTGGCCTTCCTAAGCCAGGATTCAGACACGGCTAGGACATCAGGGTTGGCAGAGTGTGCTAAAGCAGTGAATAGAGCAAACTTAGGGAGGAGGCTCCTGATGTTAACATGCATGAACCCAAGGCTTTTACAGTTGCAGAAGTCAACAAATGAGAGCCCCTTGGGACACACAGGGCAGGAATAAAGGAGGACTAGGATGAGGCTACGGCTAAAGGCTATAAGAACTGGTCGTCTAGTGCTTTGGGAACAGAGAATAAAAGGAGCAGATTTCTGGGCGTGGTAGGATAGATTCAGAGTATAGTATACAGACAAGGGTATGGTAGGGTGCAAGTAAACCTAGACATTGAGTGACGATGAGAGAGGTTGCATTTCTGGAGGCGCCAGTTAAGCTAGGTGCAGTCTCCGCATGTGTGGGGGTGGGACAAGGGGACTATCTGAGGCATGTTGAGCAGGACTAGGGGCTCCGCAGTAAAATAAAACAATGAGAGCTGCTCTAAACAACAGTATTCAAGGCATATTGACATAGAGAGAGGCATAAAGCAATCCCAGGTTTTGATTGAGAGAGCTAGACAACAACGGGTGAGACGGCAACGGGTAAACAGCTAGGACAACAACAACGGGTAAATGGCGATGAATGGGCAGAGAGGGTCAGTTTGCTACACACAGGGCCTGAGTTCGAGGCTGTGGCCGAC
The DNA here is from genome assembly GCF_057628025.1 of Oncorhynchus mykiss. NCBI lineage: Eukaryota > Metazoa > Chordata > Actinopteri > Salmoniformes > Salmonidae > Oncorhynchus > Oncorhynchus mykiss. Next base: position 34,256,663 of record NC_143025.1, read on the forward strand.
AGATAAACTAAATGAATTACCGTGTTAATGAACAGTCCAGCATGCATCAGCTGTGTAACAGAGTGATCATAGGGTCCAATGAGCAGCAATAGATGAAACAGGGAGCCGTTCGGTAGTCGATTACTATGATAGGCGAGCGGGAGACACAGCGTTCAGGAAGCTAGCGGGCTGGGGCTAGTAGATGGATCATCGCCAACATCCACGACGCAGAGGCCGGTTGAGAGCACATCGGCCGAATTATGTCAGCAGACCAGCAGACCCGTCGTGATGGAATCGGCGAGGCATAGGGTTTCACACAAGTGTGTTAAAATCCATTTAATCAGTTTTATTTAGAAATTCTTTAGTAACTAATACTATAAAGTAACATTAACTGTAAAGCTATCAGTCACTAGTAGAAACATTTACAACTGCATTTAAGTTAACTTTTTTCTGTATTTTACCTCAGACGATCTGATAGTAAGGTTGCTAGCTAGCACTCCTAGCAGCTTATGCTAACTAGATAGCTAGCTAGCATTTACTGCTAGTGAAGTTGCTAGCTAGCAAGCCTCTAGGGGCCAGTTAACCCCCTAAACACACTCATCCAACATATTACTAACGTTACCTTTCTCTCTCTAAACAAGTGGATTTTTTTTTTTATCTTAAGGCTTTCCTACTTGTATATCTAAAAAAACAATTATAGATATAACTTCATTTAAATATATCTTCAACTTTTTCTGAATTTAACTTACCACAAAATTGTTTTGTTGAAATATCTAAAAAAATTGTGATGAGGTAGAGGACATTTGGCAGCAGTGGCAGCCAGTGAAATTTGGTGACATCTAGTGGTCTTAATGTAATTACAGGTGGGGGGTAGGGAGGGGGCGGGGCAGTTACCCCAGGAGGTTAGTTACCCCAGGAGGTTAGTTACCCCCCCACAGTATTTAGCCTAGTGGCTGTTGAGTTATGGCCACATGAGAAAAAAATGTAGCCTAATTGTGTGGTGTTTTTGGTTTAACAATAGAGCTTAACATTATACTAGGCTATTTATTCTATTTGGTTTGTTATGTAGAATACTGATTAATCAGTAAGTGATCTTGTAAGACATATTGATGAAACTTTAATCTAAACTTTATTAAACGAGCACCATTCTGAGAAGTGGCGGGGACAGAATCGGTTTGGGTCTCACATTACGTCCTCCTCAGATGGTTAAGCATTGTGCCTGTACTATCATTACTGTACCTCAATTCCACCTCACAACGTTTGCATTTCACCACCTTCTCATTTAACTTCTCAAAAGTGTTCACTGCTATTGCTTGCCTTTCCATTTCTCCAACTGTTAACGACGATAACGTGTGAAGTGCTTTATATCCGTGGCAAATCATTTGAAGGATGCATACAGTGCATACAGTATTTGTTTATTTTAAAATGTTCCCTTTACGATGATGACTGGGACCTGTTAGTGGTAGTTTTGTGATAACTGCACTGTGGTTTAAATTTTGTGGGAAAAAAACATTGTTTTTCAGTCAGTGATTTTTTCTTAACGTTAACACTACCAATTTAGTATAAACGTTTAAACGATCACACCCCTAATGCAGAGCAAAGATGAAAAGATTCCTCTGTTTCACAGAACAGCCTAAATATCCTTGGTAGAAACCACCCGTCTAACGTTATGCAAATCTTTTCTAATTAGACAGTCTAATGCATGGCAGTAATCAGCTGCTGGTGCTCATTATATCTTCCTGTCTCCCCACTGTGTCACTGGGAAACATGCTCTGGAGGAACATTTTATCTCTACCTTTTAGTCTCTAAATATGCTGGATTCCCAATACAACAGAAATGAATCAAAGTCATTTAAGGCTAATAGTACCACAGAGTTAAATTGTATTTTCCTACACATCCTTTGATGACAAAATAAGTTTAACAAAACAATTATATCTGCGCCCGCTGAGGACAGATACATGTGCTGGTATCTATCCTTTACATAATGTATTCGACCCTGCGCCCTCTCAACTGTCTTTATAAGGTTTGAATACAACCATAGTCATTGTTGTGCCACCAACTGGCATCCTCGAAGCGACACCAACCAAGAGCTTTGTCAGCTCTCCATGACTAACGTCACAAATGGCAACCCTATTTGCTATATAGTGCATTACTTTTGACCAGCACCTTATGAGCCCTGGTCAGATGTGGTGCACTACTGTATATAGGGAATAGGGTACCAATTGGGACAGGCACTATCTCAGGTGCCAATCGGAATAGATCAGCCAGCTTCATGGCATGGCCGCTTGGCAGGGGAGTGTGTGTGTCTGTGTCTGTGTGTGTGTAAATGTAGAAGGAGTGTGTTGGGCCTCGTGCCCCCTGAAAGGAAACAAATGTTCCGTAGCAGAAACGCAGCGCTGTGGTGGTTTTGGACAGTTTCCCGTTACACAGACACAAGTGACATTTCGGGTAACTTTTAGCACGGGAAGAGAGGGGGGAGGAGGAAGGGAGGAGGGGGGAGGAAGAGAGGGGAGGGGGAATGCTGCTGTATCAGTGGAGGACAGGGCAGTGTGGTAAAGTAGGGTTGGTGAGTTAGGAGTGTGTTATGATATGTAGCTAATGTAACAATAATGTAATCAAAAGCTCACTGATGAGTGGAAGTGTTTTGGGTATTTCAGATAGCTTAACAATTTTATTTTGAATAACTCATGCATGTCATGCAAATATATACCAACATGCAGAATTGTACTAAATATGAATTCTGCGTATGGATTTGATCCTAAAACCTTTTAAGAGACTCTTACATTAGCTACATTAAAACCCATCCAATGCTTTGTTTACTGTACCTTTCTAAAATATATTTCTCCCAGTGTGGAGAGGTAATGATTGCTTGCTAAACCGATATTGCATTTTATGTCAGAGTCCCTAAACATTTAAAGACAAAACAAACAATAGCAAAGCAATTGTCTGCTAATATAGAATTTTCCATTTTCACTTAGGGCTGTGATTAGGGTTGGTGTAAACTCTGCTTTGTGTAGGGAAGCTTTTGTCGTGTTGCATTTCTCTGAGCATGAGATGTTATTATAAGCCAACCTTGGCCCTGTTAGATTAGTTGACAGGTCTTTGTTATCCATCGAGGGCCTTGTACAGTAAATAGTTATTCTTACTGAAGTCCAGTTTGTGTTCTATAAATGGCTATCGTTTCCATTCGGTGATGCTGTGCAGTAATACACACCAGCACCTTTGGCTTGGAAGGAGAAAGAAAAAAAGCGGATGTACGATTCGACTGATGACTGAAGTGACATTCAGTGTTTTTCACTATAGGCCTTGGATAAAAATAGTGCAATGTAGGGAATAGGGTGCCATTTGGGAAACACACTAGGACTTTCTTGTGGGAAGAGTTGGGATGGTGTGACTGTGACGATAGACGGGTTTATATACAGACAATTGGCACATCTCCAAATTGCGACCTTCTCGGCCTCACCTCTTTTCCCCGGGCATGTGCCCTTGAGCGTGTGATTCCTGTTAGAACTCAGGCTGCGTCACAAATAGAACATTATTCCCTAAGGGCCCTGTTCATCCGGAGTGCACTATATAGGGAATAGGTTGCAATTTGGGATCTATTCTGAGTGTCACTCCTGTGGCCCTCGCTCCTTTGTTCCAGAGCTATAGCTGGCATGGCATTTTTATGACTGGTACTGTAGTGCTGCCTGAACTAAAGGTGGAAGTGCAGGCAGAGGGTCTACTCTGAAATGGAGGAAGTGTACGCTATAGCTATAACTATGCCACATGCAATGGCAGAAGGTCTAATCACACACACAATGGAAAATACTGCTCTCTGTCCTTGGGGACAGTGTGGACTGTCTATATACTGCAGAAAATATGACAGAATGTGAAGTGTGCACAATAAACATTTCATTTTTACATACATGTGAACTAGAGCAGGTCAAGAATGGAGATTTGGTGTTGGTGAGTGATGTTTCTATAGTTATTGTGTGTAAGATGTTGCGGATTTTGCTGTTAGCGGTAGGATCATTGGAATTTGATTGTGTGCTACAATCGCCCCTGTCCTGTTCGTATCAATGTTGTTTTACTCAATTGTGTGCAAGTGTCCATTGATAACATTGTCATTGGTTGCTTGCGCCTCTGAAATGCGCATCACCGCTCCAGTGTTTTCTTATTTCCCTCTGCTATGAAGAGATTGTGTTGATAGCTTTATATTCTGTCAACAGAGGCAAGATAAAGAGGGGTTTAGGAGTTTGGAGGATAGGATAACCTTGATAAAACGTTCATCTCAATGACACTGATTTTCTCCATCTATCTTCATCCATTATGAAATATGCAAATGGCACTGTGGGATGGGAACGGATGGGAGTACAATACAGTGCTGTTAAATGGGCCATTTCAAATGTTCTGTGTACCATGCTGACTTCCAAATTTACCACCATCCAATTCAGTGCATGCTCAAGTGTTTTTCCCGCTCTCTCTCTCTCTATCTCCTACACTTCACTCTCTTTTATCATTTATCTCCCGCTCTCTCTCTCTCGCTCCCTCCATCTCTCTAGATTTGGTCGTGTCTTCTTTCCCCTTTTTTCTCCCTCCTCCCCCACTCTGTCTTTCTCTTCCCTTGCCCCCTTTCTCTTTCTATCCTGCCTTGCCTTACACATTACAGATATACTGCACAGTGTCAGAGTGGCTACTTATAAAATATTAACAGCATGTAGAGAATTTTATATCGACACATTGCTTTTCATTTTTAACTACAGTACCAGTCACAAGTTTGGACACACCTACTCATTCAAGGGTTTTTCTTTATTTTTTACTATTTTCTACATTGTAGAATAATAGTGAAGACATCAAAACTATGAAATAACACATATGGAACCAAAAAAGTGTTAAACAAATCAAAAAATATTTTATATTTTAGATTCTTCAAAGTCGCCCTCCTTTGCATTGATGATAGCTTTGCACATTCTTGGCATTCTCTCAACCAGCTTCATGAGGAATGCTTTTCAGTCTTGAAGGAGTTCGCACAAATGCTGAGCACTTGTGTCATGCATAAATTAGATGTCCTAACCGACTTGCCAAAACTATAGTTTGTTCACAAGAAATTTGTGGAGTGGTTGAAAAACGAGTTTTAATGACTCCAACCTAAGTGTATGTAAACTTCCGACTTCAACTATAGTACTGTAGTGTTTTTTTATACAGTATGTAAAAAAATGTTATCCAGTTTAATGTTAGAGAATATTTTGTGTATTAAATCCATTTGAATCCCACTTTGTAACACAACAAAATGTGGGAAAAAGTCAAGGGGTGTGAATACTTTCTGAAGGCACTCTGAAGGCATCTTTTTCTGCATACTATCTGTTCAGTGTTAAGACGTTGCATATTATGTATCCTTTTGTGATTTAGGCTAGGTGTTTATTGGGACTTTTATCATCTCAGTTTTTATGCTTTTATGAGAGAGGACCAGACCCTTTTAGAAACACCACTGCTCACATTTGGGATAGTGTTTAACAGATGGTATTTGACAGATTATTAATATACACATAACTTTTAATAGCCAAGATAAACAAATATATAGGTCCAATTAAAATTTGAGCGTGCTCGATAGGCAACCAGCTTATAACGAGGAAGATATTACATCACAAAATAAAGGATGGTGGTGCTCAGTGCTTGTGGATTAAGAATTGTATTGTACTAAGCGTCAGTTTAAACTGAGTGTGCGTCCCAAATGACACCCTATTCCCCGACACCCTATTTATATAGTGCACTACTTCTGACTAGAGCCCCTTATGGGCCCTCTGGGCCCAAATAGGGAATAGGGTGCCATTTGGGACGTATCCTGAGTGTCTGTGAGGGAGGTTGGACTTTTGGAGATTTACAGTATCTGCTCATGCTGATGATTGATTCAGTGCCTCTATTTTATCTCTCTGGTTCATAACTGGCCTCCCGGAGCACTTTGGGCCCTGTGGGCGGGTTTAGGGGATGGCCTCTGGTGTCTACTGTTTGGTTGGATGATGGCTTCCTATAAAGAGGGAGCTGTCAATCAAATGATGGGCCTCCCAAATCCTAATGTACGTCCAAAATGGCACCCTATTCCCTATATAGTACGCTAATTTTGACCAGGGCCTGTAGTGCACTTTGTCGGGAATAGGGTGCCATTTGGGACTCTGCCCTAAAGAGGAGCGTTGGTTTGTTCTGAGGCTGTTCTGCTATTAGAGCAGGGACTGGAGCAGAATAATGACTTTTGTTGCATCAAGTGCATATCTGTATCTGTCTGCTGGCCAGGCTATATGGCCAAACCAGAGGTTACCATACAAATCCCATGAATGTAAAATTTCAATTTGAATATACATAATAGCACAAAGACAGGCACAAAGGTGGAGAGATACAGTTCCATGGATGAAGGTGATATAGTGATGTAGTTTCAGTCAATACATTCAGATGTAATGCCATCCATTTGGTTTTTCATTGATGCGTTTTGACAGAGGAAAAGGAATGATGTTTTGTTTTTAGCAAAGGTGTGGTTAAAAATTCATAATAACGCTCGATGCTTGGTAATCCACAAGTTGTGTTTGTGCCGTAAAACGGTATGAATTATGTAGCCACTCCTAGTGAATGGGATGCCTGTTAACACTTGAATGGATTGCATAGAGGACATTTGATTATCGCACACAGTATTGCAATGGGAATAGACTTCTTCAAAAGTAGTGCACAATATAGGGAATATGTTTGGGTGGCGTAGAGATATCGGCAGCGCGGTGCAGAGGGGAGGCGCTGCCACTTGTTTTACTCTCTGACCGGAGTCACAGGAAGATGACAAAGTGGCTCAGTTTTCCTTTTAATTAATCCTAGCTTGCTGACAGCTACCTGTGCTACACATCATCATTAGCAGAGAGGAGAGGGAGGAAGACCCGTCCACACATTAACGATAAGAGAGGAGGATACACCTCGTTAACTCATTTTTCTTCCTCCGTTTATTGGCTTTATTTATTATTTTACAGCAACACAGTCATCCCACATACAATATTTCCTTGGAACACTCTGACGCTGTTGCCTTCTCCCAGACATAGAATCGGCACCCAATTTTCTACATAGTGCACTACACCACTATGGGTCCTGCTCAAAACTAGTGCACTAAATAGGGAATTGGGTGCAATTAGGGACATATTCAGAGACTGCCAGTGGAGATCAGCACTGTGGGAAAGGGCCAACGAATGACACCGGAGGCTCAGGAGGCAGTAGTAGCAAAGACAGTACCGTTTGAAGATATGCAGAAACTGCTTCTCCAATAGAAATACCCAATCACGCTTTCAGGCGACGTCATGGCGACGTTGGCTAGCTATGCTCATTCACAGAAAACATCATCGGGTCTGACGGTTGTCTCGCGCCGAACTTCGCTTGTGCAGGCTGTCAAATCAAAGGCACTCCTTCAATATGAAGTTGGTTTTGACGAAAATGAAAACGTATCAGTTTGTCACTTTCACGAGGTTGTAGTAATAACATGTTCAACTACTTAAGATATTATTTTGAATCTAGGTTGTGCCTTTAAATTTCTAGAAAATTAACAGCTAAAGAAGAATTGTTCTCTTCTCTCATTGATTTCTCAAACCCCAAAGCATTTTCTGGTCTGCTTGGTCTGCTTTGCAAGCATTCCTGGAAGTTTCGCAATGTTGCACCTCTGGGTTTAGAAACTATTCGGTAATAGATTGCAGAATCCGATGAACTTCTAGACCTAGTGCTTAGATGTAGATTATTTTATTTATTTACTTTGCCTGCGACCTGCCTTTTTGCGAGGAATGGAAAAAACACCCCAAAAAGGGTCCAGCATTTTAGAGGCAATTTCATCCACATCTTCCTGCTGTTCCACCTGCCAGTACCTGACACATTTATTCAAAGAAGTGACATGAAATACTGGAAGCCAAAACGACTAATGCTATTCCCCTCCTCCACCGCTTTCTCACGAACTGCGTCCCAAATTGCACCCTATTCCATATATAGCGCATAATTTACCAGAGCCCCATTGGTCCTGGTCAAAAGTAGTACTCTGTATGGGAAAAGGGTGCCATTTAGGATGCAGCATCACATCTTCTTATTTTGTGGCTAGCGGTCCCATTACCTCTCCACGGATTATTTTTGTAGTCATTTGAATTGATCTGCGGTGAAGCCAGACAAAGATTGCTACATATTTAATGTCTTTCACCAGGTAGGCACGTTGAGGCTGTCGGTTGAATAGGAATGCTGTGACATTAATCAATTAATTGCAGCCGTGTATCTGAATGCTGCTGCACTGTTAAAATGAAGTGCTTTGCAACACCAAAACTAGTGGCAACTGAGCTGCCACCAACTTGAAGGAGACAAAACCTTAACTTTTCTGGAGTATTGAAACACATCATCCTGAGATGTTTTGAAACACTACATGGTGTGTTGTAACACCACTTAATCAAGTGTTGTGCAATACCTTGCACTATCGAAAATGGTTGAAAACACTATTTGTGTATTCCAGGTTCCATTTAGTGCAGAATTAGATACCTTCTCTTTTGGTGTCGTTTCCTCTCTCTATAGCGTCAAAACACTATTATGGTGTTTCAAATCCTGTCTATTGCAGAATTAGATCACTTCTTCTGGAGTATTTTAATGTTTAACATAGATTTATCTGTATGATCATTTGCCAGTTTGACCCATTTTGTCAGACATTGTTGCGCACAGTGCTCAATCCACCAGCAGTAACTAGAGATTTTACAGCAAGCATTGCAGGATACTGTACTTGGAAATGTACATCATTGAACGTAATTTTGTCTAAAGTTTTGATATCCGTTCGTCATGATCCAGTACACCTCATGTCACAACAAGCTGATTAATACTAATAAAGAAATATAATTTTCTTTCTTTAAACATGCATACAACATTGTGTATAAGAAAGTCAAAAATGTTTGAATACCCACAATCCTCTGAAAACAGAGCCATGTGGCAAAATAGGAAATGCAAGGAGATAAAAGCCAGTTGTCCAATGAGTTCAATCACTCAATCTTCTCTATCTTTGGTTATCCTCATAAAAGATACTTACATTTTGAGAAACATAATAAATTAGATTTTTCTTAAATGTTTTGGTAAAATGAAATAATAATAATTGAAATGACTTGCATTCATTTATATTTTTTTAATCCGTTTCAAATTGTCTCCTTCTGTTTTTCTAATCTGTATAAATAAATAACTGAAATAAGTGGGATTCCACAAAAAATATTCTCCATAGGCCCTTATCATCAATCAATATTTAGGCTATAAACCATTTCCATTTCTAAACCACTGATTGCATGAGAGATACAGTCTGCAAATAGTTTTTTTGTATGTGTGTTTTGATGCTGCCTTTTACATGCACTGAAACCCCCAAAAGTGTTTTCACAACACTCTCTTAAAAACACCAATATTCAGATGGAAGAACCACTTCGGGTGTTTCAGAGTACTTCTATTCTGTTTTAAAACACATTCTATGTATCAGAACACTGGGTTTATATTGGGTTTACAGTCAAACACCCTCCAGATCTCAGGCTAGGTGCACTACTTTTCATGGTTTCATTATACAACGTGGTGTTTTGAGTCTTTCTATTTTTATAGTGTGGAGTTCAAAGTGATCTTTTTTTATGATGTAAATGAAGAGTGAAGGCTAGGTGGATCAACGACGGCGTGTCAACACAAACACACACACACGCACGCATGCACGCACACACACACAAACAAATAGAAAATAAAATAGAAACGTCCTCTCAAGCAAAAAAGAAATGTCCTCTCACTGTCAACTGCGTTTATTTTCAGCAAACATAACATGTGTAAATATTTGTATGAACATAACAAGATTAAAAAACTGAGTCAAAAACTGAACAAGTTCCACAGACATGTGACTAAATGAAATGGAATAATGTGTCCCTGAAAAAGGGGGGGGTCAAAATCAAAATCAAAAGTAACAGTCAGTCTCTGGTGTGGCCACCAGCTGCATTAAGTACTGCAGTGCATCTCCTCTTCATGGACTGCACCGGATTTGCCAGTTCTTGCTGTGAGATGTTACCCCACTCTTCCACCAAGGCACCTGCAATTTCCATGACATTTCTGGGGGGAATGGCCCTAGCCCTTACCCTCCGATCCAACAGGTCCCAGACGTGCTCAATGGGATTTCGATCCGGGCTCCTCGCTGGCCATGGCAGAACAATGACATTCCTGTCTTGCAGGAAATCACGCACAGAACGAGCAGTATGGCTGGTGGCATTGTCATGCTGGAGAGTCATGTCAGGATGAGCCTGCAGGAAGGGTACTACATGAGGGAGGAGGATGTGTTCCCTGTAACGCACAGCAAGCTCAGTCCGATGATGCTGTGACACACCGCCCCAGACCGTGACGGACCCCCCACCTCCAAATCGATCTTGCTCCAGAGTACAGGCCTCGGTGTAACGCTCATTCCTTTGACCATAAACGCGAATCCGAGAACACCGCGAATCGTCAGTGAAGAGCACTTTTTTCCAGTCACCTCTGGTCCAGCGACGTTGGGTTTGTGCCCATAGGCGACGTTGTTGCCGGTGATGTCTGTTGAGGACCTGCCTTTTAACAGGCCTACAAGCCCTCAGTCCAGCCTCTCTCAGCCTATTGTGGACAGTCTGAGCACTGATGGAGGGATTGTGCATTCCTGGTGTAACTCAGGCAGTTGTTGTTGCCATCGTGTACCTGTCCCGCAGGTGTGATGTTCCGATGTACCTATTCTGTGCAGGTGTTGTTACACGTGGTCTGCTACTGCGAGGATGATCAGCTGTCCGCCCTGCCTCCCTGTAGCGCTGTCTTAGGTGTCTCACAGTACAGACATTGCCATTTATTGCCCTGGCCACATCTGTAGTCCTCATGCTTCCTTGCAGCATGCCTAAGGCACGTTCACGCAGATGAGCAGGGACCCTGGGCATCTTCCTTTTTGGTGTTTTTCAGCGTTAGTAGAAAGGCCTCTTTAGTGTCCTAAGTTTTCATAACCTTGACCTTAATTGCCTACTGTCTGTAAGCTGTTAGTGTCTTAATGACCGTTCCACAGGTGCATGTTCATTAATTGTTTATGTTCATTGAACAAGCATGGGAAACAGTGATTAAACCCTTTACAATGAAGATCTGTGAAGTCATTAGGATTTTTACGAATTATCTTTGAAAGACAAGGTCCTCTATAGGGGCCGTTTCTTTTTTTGCTGAGTTTACATACAGTGAATTTGGAAAGTATTCAGACCCCTGATTTTTTCCACGTTTTGTTACGTTACAGCCGTTTTCCAAAATGGAATAATTTTGGGTTCTCCGTCATCAATCTGCCTTTGGCTGCGATTACATCCTTGAGTCTTCTTGGGTATGACGCTACAAGCTTGGCACACCTGAATTTTGGGAGTTTCTCCCATTCTTCTCTGCAGATTCTCTCTAGCTCTGTCAGGTTATATGGGGAGTGTCGCTGCTAAGCTATTTTCAGGTCTCTCCAGTGATGTTAGATCGGGTCAAGTTCAATCTCTGGCTGGGCCACTCAAGAACGTTCAGAGACTTGTCCCGAAGCCACTCCTGCATTGTCTTGGCTGTGTGCTCATGGGTTGTGGTCCTGTTGGAAGGTGAACCTTCGCCACAGTCTGAGGTCCTGAGCACTCTGGAGCAGGTTTTCATCAAGGATCTCTCTGTACTTTGCTCCATTCATCTTTCCCTCAATCCTGACTAGTCTCCCAGATCCTGCCTCTGAAAAACTCCCCTGTAGCATGATCTTGCCACCACCATGCTTCACCGTAGGGATTGTGCCAGTTCTCCTCCAGATGTGACACTTGGCATTCACGCCAAAAAGTTCAATCTTGGTTTCATCAGACCAGAGAATCTTGATTCTCATGGTCTGAGAATCCTTTAGGTGCCTTTTGGCAAACTCCAAGCGGGCTGTCGTGCTTTTTACTGAGGAGTAGCTTCCGTCTGGCCACTCTACCATAAAGGCCTGATTGGCGGAGTGCTGCAGAGATTGTGGTCCTTCTGGAAGGTTCTCCCATCTCCCCAGAGGAACTCTGGATTTCTGTCAGAGTGACCATCGGGTTCTTAGTCACCTCCCTTTTTTGGTTCCCTTCCCCAGATCTGTGCCTTGTCACAATCCTGTCTCGGAGCTCTACAGACAATTTCTTCGACCCCATGGCTTGGTTTTTGCTCTGACATGCACTGTCAACTGTGGGACTTTATATAGGCAGGTGTGTGCCTTACAGATCATGTCCAATCAAATGAATTTACCATAGGTGGACTCCAATCAAGTTGTAAAAACATATCAAGGAGGATCAATGGAAATAGAATGCACCTGAGCTCAGTTTCAGGTCTCACAGCACAGGGTCTGAAAACTTACAGTTGAAGTTCTACAAAATCATTTTGTATTTTTTCCTGTTGAGGGCTATAAATCCATCTGTGAACATCACAGTGAGATGAAACTGCTATTGTTGCATCCGCTAGACTCTCATGTTTCATATATGCTAGGTTCACAGGCTCAGGAAATCGTCCCTTTCTCTGGATAGGCCAGAAAATGTGACGTGTGCAAATAATAATTTGTGAACCTCCCAGTTGTGCCGTTCACAGAGCGTGCTCTACATAGAAATATAGTTTGGAACTGTTCCAGAACCGCTCGAAGTTTAGGTCTGGGAATTGCTAGGTACCTCACGATACGATATTATCACAATACTTAGGTGCCGATACGATATGTATTGCAATTCTCAGGATTCTATATGTATTGCAATTAGATACTGTGATTTTATTGAGATTTTGATGTTCCCAAACATATTGGTCAGCTATGTCTGCTGTAGAGAGAAAAGAGAGAGCATGAGAAAATGAGTTTTGATCAGTCATGGAAATAAATGTGCTGAAAACATGTTGGCTCACTATTCAAAAAGAAGATGGATAACAAGCTATAGGATGGAAAATGCAGGAGTTTTGGTGCTGGTATTGCTGACAAGCGCTAGCTAATGCGATCTAGATATATGTATTTTACAAATCGATACTTGGAGTCAAAGAATGAATATAAAATTGTCCCAAATTTTTCCCCCGTCATACATTTTTAAGGGCTGACAGACCAAGAATGTATTGTTTCGGTCCTAATGCCGTTTGCTTTGATCTTTGGGACCTAAGGTCTGAAGGTCTTCGGCCCAGATGACTCTGTCCCCTTAGCTGCTGCTGTCAGGGACTGACAGACCTCATGTTTATTTCATCCTGCGTCTTCCTGGGCTGTCTCGTTTCCATATTTTCCCATGTCATTAACGTGGGGAGCGAGGAGGAGCGGTGGGAGGGGGAGTGAGGAGGAGCAGGTACCCTGTAGTGGCTGCTCCTAATGAATTCCACTGTGGCTGCTCCCCTCAACCATGGGGCGAGAGAGGGAGGGAGGGAGAGGGAGAGGGAGAGGGAGAGGGAGAGAGAGAGAGTAGTATGAGTAGTATGTGTGTGTGAGTGAGTTCACATGTATATGTTAGCATGTGTATACACCCACATTTGTTGAACCAACTCTTGTCCAGGGCTTAGGATTTGGACTAATGAATGAATGGTTGAAGCCTGAGAGATTCAAATATACAGTATGTGTACAGTGGTCAGGAAGACAACTGAAATGAAAGATTATAGCTGTGTACTTAGACCAAGACAAAAAACCTCACAGCAGAAGTTGAACGACGTGAGTGAATTCACCTACATCAATGAAAGCATGAGTCTGTCGTCAGAGGCATCGAGAGCGTCTTGGTGATCTGCTAATTGTGCTTAAGTTGTCAATGTTATAAGGCTAACGAGAGTAGACGGGCTATTGAGCTGCGAGGTGCCTGGGACAGGCATAGCAGTAGCATTGCTTCTCTGACTGGGACTGACTACAGAACAGGGTTACATACTGGAAGGTTGCAAGTGCTTTCGGGCAGTACATGAGGGTAGTCTGTTTGGGAGAGGGCTAGCTATTGTTACAATACCAGGTAGCGCTTGCTAGTCACGATATCAGTAGTGTTCGGCTTGCACCAGGCTTGTGCTTCTCTATAAACATATCTGGCAGCTAAGTGAGGCTAGCTCTGTGACGTCCACTTATGTGCATTTCCCAGTGGACTAAGTAAAAATCAGAAATGACCGCTACTGGGCAATCTGAGGAGGAGGAGGCATCCCTATGTGTCTTTCTCTCTCTCTGACAGTGTCAGCAGATGGAAAATTGTGTCTATCAATTCACCATAGCAGCGTGTCTCTCTGTCTCTGTCTCTGTCTCGACTGGGACTGGGACTGGGAGGAGAGCTGGGGGTGTGGTGAGGATAACGTATCTGTGCTGGTCATAGGAGGTGGCGATGGAGACTGCCTGGTCTGCAGACTAGAACATGGGAAAGTCCACCCCAAATATCACCTCAAAGACCAATCCATCATTGAAGACTAGAGGTCGACCGATTATGATTTTTCAACGCCGATACCGATACCGATTATTGCGGGACCAAAAAAGCCGATACCAATTAATCGGCCGATTTAAAAAAATATATATTTGCAATAATGACAATTACAACAATACTGAAAGAACAGTTATTTTAACTTAATATAATACATCAATAAAAATCTATTTAGCCTCAAATATATAATGAAACATGTTCAATTTGGTTTAAATAATGCAAAAACAAAGTGTTGGAGAAGTAAAAGTGCAATATGTGCCATGTAAAAAAGCTAACGTTTGAGTTCCTTGCTCAGAACATGAGAACATATGAAAGTTGGTGCTTCCTTTTAACATGAGACTTCAATATTCCAAGTTAAGAGGTTTTAGGTTGTAGTTAATATAGTATTTTTAGGACTATTTCTCTCTATACCATTTGTATTTCATATACCTTTGTCTATTGGATGTTCTTGTAGGCACTATGGTATTGCCAGTGTAACAGTATAGCTTCCGTCCCTCTCCTCGCCCCTACCTGGGCTCGCACCAGAAACACATTGACAACAGCCACACTCGAAGCATCGTTACCCATCGCTCCACAAAAGCCGCGGACCTGGCAGAGCACGGGGAATAACCACTCCAAGTCTCAGAGCGAGTGACGTTTGAAACGCTATTAGAGCACACCCAGCTAACTAGCTAGCCATTTCACATCGGTTACACCAGCCATTAGTCTGATAGGCTTGAAGTCATAAACAGCGCTGTGCTTGCGAAGAGCTGCTGGCAAAATGCACGAAAGTGCTGTTTGAATGAATGCTTACGAGCCTGCTGCTGCCTACCATCGCTCAGTCAGACTGCTCTATCAAATCATAGACTTAATTATAACATAATAACACACAGAAATACGAGCCTTTGGTCATTAATATGGTCGAATCCGGAAACTATCATTTCGAAGAAGAAAAAAAAGTTTATTATTTCAGTGAAATACGGAACCGTTCGGTATTTTATCTAACGGATGGCATCCCTAAGTCTAAATATTCTTGTTACATTGCACAACCTTCAATGTTATGTCATAATTACGTAAAATTCTGGCAAATTAGTTTGCAATGAGCCAGGCTGCCCAAACTGTTGCATATACCCTGACTCTGCGTGCAATGAACACAAGAGAAATTACACAATTTCACCTGGTTAATATTGCCTGCTAACCTGGATTTATTTTAGCTAAATATTCAGATTTAAAAATATATACCTCTGTGTATTGATTTTAAGAAAGGCAGTGGTGTTTATGGTTAGGTACAGTCGTGCAACGATTGTGCTTTTTTCGCATATGCGCTTTTGTTAAATCATCCCCCAGCGTTGCATTGATTATATGCAATGCAGGACACGCTAGATAAACGAGTAATATCATCAACCATGTGTAGTTATAACTAGTGATTATGATTGATTGATTGTTTTTTATAAGATAAGTTTAATGCTAGCTAGCAACTTACCTTGGCTTCTACTGCATTCGCATAACAGGCAGGCTCCTCATGGAGTGCAATGAGAGGCATGTGGTTAGAGCGTTGGACGAGTTAACTGTAAGGTTGCAAGATTGGATCCCCCGAGCTGACAAGGTGAAAATCTGTCGTTCTGCCCCTGAACAAGGCAGTTAACCCACCGTTCCTAGGCCATCATTGAAAATAAGAATGTGTTCTTAACTGACTTGCCTAGTTAAATAAAGGTATAAAATAAATAATAAATAAAAAATGGCAAAATCGGCGCCCAGAAACACCGATTTCCGATTGTTATGAAAACTTGAAATCGGCCCTAATTAATCGGCAATTCCGATTAATCGGTCGACCTCCATCTAAGACTGCTGATAAATGGGGGACTGGGGAAATAACTGTTTTCCCATGTAAGTGATAATGATTTAGAGTAAGGCTATCCAACCCTGTTTCTGGAGAGACACCCTCCTGCAGGTTTTCGCTCCAACCTCCGTTGTAACTAACCTGACTCAGCTTATCAACCAGCTAATTATTAGAATCAGGTGCGCTAGATTAGGGTTGGAGTGAAAACCGACAGGAGGGTAGCTCTCCAGGAACAGGGTTGGAGAGCCCAGATTTAGAGTGATTCATTGCGGTGTTGTGACTGTGATCATCACTGTTGTGACTTCACCAGTTGTATCTGATCTGAAGATGGGTCGGCCATGTCTTTGAGGGGAAGATAAAACACAGAGCTTAGATGACCTGACCATTATATTGTTCTCCCCCTATATGAGTAGGTCCCGCCCCTGTCCTCAATGAGGTATCCCTCTGCACTGCAACACTTGATACTCAAGAAGCACAGTCAGTAGCACTGACCCACAGAAGCCATTGGCTACACACCTGCTGAGCTTTCCAGAATGAGGCTCCAGTATAGGTGGGAGTGATTCTGAAAGTCCAGTGTCTCTGACGGCGATCCCCTCCCCATATTACCCAGAGTACATTGGTGCCATGGTGCATCACCTTGGCCCTCCCATCAGCTTGTTAGACTGAAAGAATGTGCAGCTTTAATTAAAGATATGTAAATATCCTTCAATGAGCTGCATTTGCACATTAAGAGAGATTTGCGGAATCAGCGGCATAATACATTTTAATTAAGGATTCATTAAAAAATAATGGGGATTTCAGTTTGCCTGGCTGGCGTACTGGGCCGGGTGTGTAGAGCAGTAGATGGGATGCTGCCTAGTGTCTGCTGTGAGCTCATCAGAGACATTTTGAGCACCGTGGATTTCTGCTTGATGCATGCTGCTTCGCTTTGACAGGAGCTGGGGGAGCATCTCAAGGTCTCCCTAAATACAAAAGCTCTCCCAGTCCCTCTCTCCCACTCCGAACGGGAAAAAAAGGGACAGTTTTACGGGTGGTGGGAGGGTCTCTCCCAATGCTTTGGCTTAATTAAATTTTCTCTCCCCCTCCTCCCTCTCTCCTCATCCCCCCCTTCCCACTCTCCACATTCTCGTTCGCCTGGTGGAGCAGCAGAGTGGCTCTGAGACACGGAACACTAGTTGTGCTGGCAATTATGTTAATGGGTTGCTATTAGGCCATGATTCCGTGTGAGCGATCGGGGAGAGGAAGAGCCCCGGCGGCAGAAAGCGATAACAGAGCGTGCGCCTCGTTGATACCGCTCCAGCAGCATCATTTGCATAATGAACCCTCCCCACTAACGAGGGGTGTGGCTTTAGCGGCAGCAGCAGCCACAAGCTCGTCAGGAAACTCAGGAGTCTCGTAGCAGCGTGAGGCGAGGACACTAGAGGAACTGAGGAAGCACAACGTGACAAACAAGATGCATCGTGAAGCATCAAATCTTCATTACAACTGTATAATTATTCAGTTGGTACCCCCACACATCTCATTTGTGTTTGGGATATACAGGACACATTTGTGAAGTATCCAGTCATAGGTTCTGACACCTCTCACTCACACTTGCGTTGGGGCCTCCTATGTTAAAAGTCTTCTCAACGAGAGAGGGTCAGACAGAGAGAGGGGTCAGACAGAGAGAGAGAGTCAGACAGAGAGAGAGTCAGAGAGCGAGACAGAGGGAGGAGAAAGAGAGAGAGACAGAAAGAGGGTGAGAGAAACAGAGAAAGAGAGTAGTGAGAGAGAGAGAGAGAGAGACAGAGAGACAGAGGGAGAGACATAAATACACACATGCATATTAATAACTATAGCTCCCATGGTGCTGCAGTGATGTTCCTCTTCAATCCCACCTCTGAATTCCAGGTATATATCTGATCCAGCTGATACATCCACAAAGCATTGTGCATCTGACTGGTATCACCCTGGGACTATGAGGCCCCATGCAGATGCCTGCCTGGCAGAAGTAAAAGGGAGATGAGCAGGGAACGCTCTAATTCATGCTGCTATGTTTATTTTTGATATATTTGTAGGAGCTCCTTTTCTCCCATCATATTAATACTCTCCAAGGCTATGTGCTGATGTTATTGATCCCAACCTTCACAATTCATTACTAATCTGCTGGAGCCGAACTACATCTTTGTTTATGCATCGTCTACTCTCTCTCCCTCTCTCGCTTTCTCTCCGTCTCTCCCTCTCTCGGTTTGGATGTGTTATTTGTGCATAGCTGTGTTGTCCATGGCCAACGTGTGTGTGTGTATCTGTGTCTGTGTTTGTGGTGTGTGTGTGTCAGCAGCGCTCTGTGTTTGTTTATGTGCAACACACTGTGTGTGTTCCTGCGGTTTGTAAGGCCTGTCGTCTGTAGACCCGGCCTCAGGCTTTGACCAGAACGATCCTGGCTGTGTGCGTGCGGGGCATTAGTGCGTGCGTTGCGTGCGTGTGTTTGTGGGCGTGTGTCTGTGTGCGTGTCTGTGTGTGTGGAGCTGGATCCCTAGTGCTCCCTCCTCCCCCTTCGCTCGGACGTGACTGCTATGCTGATGAAGGCGCGGAATCAATAATTTAGGCCCGAGCCTTAATGGTGGGGTGAGGAAAACCGATACATCTGAGTCAGAGATTACATTTGAAAGGCACAGCCTTGCAGCCAAGATCAAGTGAAACACTAACAGGAGGCTGAAAGGATAGTTAACCGCAAAAGGAAGCGTCTTACTTTGTTTTCCCTTAAATGTGCCGGGCACATTTAGTGTTTGCGGGAACTCCTATCACAGTAAATGCTGAGTCGGTATCTATATACACTGCTCTTTCCATGACATAGACTGACCAGGTGAATCCAGGTGAAAGCTATGATCGGTTTGACTGTTAAGAACTGCAATGCTGCTGGGTTTTTCACGCTCAACAGTTTCCCGTGTGTATCAGGAATGGTCCACCACTCAAAGGACATCCAGACAACTTGACACAACTGTGGGAAGAATTGGAGTCAACATGGGCCAGCATCCCTGTGGACCGCTTTCGACACCTTGTAGAGTCCATGCCCCCACGATTGAAAGCTGTTCTGAGGGCAAAAGGGGGTGCAACTCAATATTATGAAGGTGCTCCTAATGTTTTGTATAGTCAGTGTATGTTCTTGTTTACCTATCCTCTTTCTATGGCCTGCACTCAGTAGATTGCGCGAGGCTATGCTAGTCTTGGAAATCACTCTGAATAAGACCATCGTGCAGCCAAATGATGTGCATTAGAAGTAAATCTAATTGACGATGGGAAAAGTTTGACAATCTGTAGACGATCACAATCATGGCCAACTCAAGCGCCCTCTGTGGTGGAATAATGGTCCTCAGAGCCTTTTTCAGGTCATCTTCCTTTAGAGAGTACAGAGCAGAGCCTTTAGCTCTGAGCGTTGTGCAGCCCTCCACACGTCCCCCCCAGGGAAACATCCATGCATCTATTAAAGGTTTACTCCACATTGCATCAACAAGGCCTAAGCAGAGAACATTGCTCTCCTCTCTGAAGCAGTCACTCCCTCAATTATTAAAGAAAGCCTGGGTTCTGACACTCTGTTTTAACTTTGCCCTGAATTAGAGGGCAGAGGAGAAAGGAGACACAGGCAGAGGATAGTATCCCCAGCCAAGCCTCAGTTTTATTCCCCTCTCCCCAGAACCTGAGAGAAAAGACAAAGAGAGAAATGGTGACAGTTTTACATTCACTCAGTTTCTGTCTATTAGGAAATCCTATTTTTGTTGGAAACTTGGAGCGGATAGTGCAACATTCATAGGGATTTCATATTTCAGACGTTTCCCTCTTCAAACAGAATTATGTATTGTGGCTTGTGTTGCAATTTTCCATCACTGCATGCAGTGTCACTGTCAATGGCAAAAGGGCTGTATGCAAACAATTATAGCAGGGACACATTTGGTCAGGACTGGTTCTGTGATTGATGTGTGAGGGCTGTGGTTTTAACCCTAATGAAGTCCAAATGGTCGAGATAACAACGTTTGTTATTGACTTCTCTCTGACAAACACTAATAACAGACCTCATTGTATCCTCAGTACAAACGGCACCCTCTTGGGGCTCAGGTTAAAGTAGTGCACTATATAGGGAATATGAGTCATTTAGGATACAGACTATGGTAGTGAGAGAAATTAGAAAAATGAACAGTAAACAAACAAAACATGAGACAGGATTCTACATTATTCCAGTCATCATTTGTAATAGGAGGAGGATTCAGTTATTTCTTGGCTGTGTTAGAGCCTTGATGTGATCGTTTACTTTTTCATTCAAGCATTGAAGCAGACCTGATGGAAAAGTCTTCTGGCTTTAGGCAACAATATTATGTTATATAAACTCCATCCATTGTCTGTCTGAATTGTTGCTGTCTCAAAACTACAATTAAATATTGATATCCATGTAAACACACATCCCATATTCTGCCACAGCACAGTCACAGCTATCACACTCCCAAATGGCACCCTATTTCCTATAGGGCACTACTTTTGACCAGTGCTCAGGGTTAGCCCATAGGGTTCTGGTCAAAAGTAGTGCACTATAGGGAATGGACTACATTTAGGACGCATCCTGAGCTGGAGTCAGAAAGGAATAGGTGGCTATTAGCTTGAATAATAGTCCCATAGTTTTCTCTTGACTTGTCATTTACGGTGACAAACCAAAGTGTTCAAACGCCAAATTGAAATTCATGTTCCTTCGTTGTCCCGCCAAGCTGTCAATAAATTTGAATCCTTCTGTAAGTAAGAGCGAACATGCATGTGGATGTTTGGAGACGCATATAGGAATCAATTGTTCCGTGCCGTGAAAGTGGGAGTAATTTCCTCATCCCAACAGACATAAATAATATTTCCCTCGTTCAGACAAAAGACAGACACAGGATTAGCAGTGGATAATTGATTCACAGACACAGTTAGATTTATTCAGCTTCATCCACAATCAATCAACACAGGACTCTGAAGAGGTTTTGTTGTTTGAAAGAAACATATGTCTTTGATTGTCATACATTGTCCACATGGGTGTCATCCAAAATAATATGTTCTAGATTCTGATTCCAGAGTTCTGGAATTCTGCAATAAGATTCTATGTGCTGTCTGTGAGTCCAGTATTCTTCATCTGTCTTGCCTCCATTAGTTTTATGAGAATGGCTATTCTCTTTGTTCAATGTATTGTTGTTGCATAGTCCTCGGCTTGTGAGATCCCTCAAGAATGCGTGAACATCTGCCACATGGAGCATTGACAGTCAGTAGCTGCATGCTAAAATAGATGAAGGAATTTCGGAGGAAATTCTTTGCTCAAAAGGAAAGGCGTCTATTTTTTTTCCCTTCTCTCTCTCTCTCTCTCTCTCTCTCTCTCTCTCTCTCTCTCTCTCTCTCTCTCTCTCACTCTCACTCTCTCTCTCTGAATTATATATCTCCCACCAGCAGCCAGAGTTGTTTTTTCTGTTTTTTCCTCTATCTTTGCGTGATATTTCAGGGTTGACTCGATGGCTTTGTGGAATAGAAACATTATAGACTCTTACTGTCAGAGTGTTAACTGTGATCTATAGAACAACTGAGGGGGAGGGGAGGTGTGAGTGTGTGTGTTTCTTTGTGTTTCTGTGTGTGTGTGTGTGTGTGTGCGTGTGTGTGTGTGCCTGCCCACCTGCGTGTATTTGTGCGTGTGTGTACCATGAGCCGTGTCTTGAAGCTTCCATAACAGCCTCTGTCCTGGGAGAGGGGGAGCCATCCACATATACGAAATGAATGAGGTAATGTGCAGGGAGGTAATGTGCAGGGAGGTAATGGGTTTATGCAACATACTGGAACAGAGGAGCTCATTAGATACCGCGGATACCCCTAAGGGCCCTGGTCAAAAGTAGTGCACTATGTAGGGCATAGGGTACCATTTGGCGCACAGCCATAGACTGGGATGACTGTGGTTCTCTGTGGCTCAGTTGGTAAGTGTGTGGCGCTAGCAACACCAAGGTTGTGGGTTCAGTTTCTCCAGGGGTCACATTCACTGTACTGCTTCCTTTGCCACTGCAGGCATGGGATTTAGGATGGAAAAAATGGGAAGTCAGTGTTTTCAATTTGTGTCGGATAAGTACATTAAAGTACAGGTGTGTAGTTCACGTCAGACAAATTATAGTTACCAGTATATCTGCACTGTACATGTTTTATACATTCATGGGGAAATGTAATCAATATGCAAACATGAAATGATTAGAGTATATTGTGCCAGTGACCAAGTTGTCATATTAAATATTTGCAATGAGAATAGTCTGTAGTTATTACTCCACATGCAACCTGTCTGTGTTTACCCCTGTGTATAGAGCCCACTGTGCTAGCTGCTGCGTTAGTATGAATCCTGTGACTCTCTCCCTGGTACCTGTCTTGGTTTGCCAAGGGCACTAGAAAGGTCACTGCCTACGCACAACTTATAGGAATGAGGTGGTGTGTACATGAGGGAGGCATGGGTGAGTGACAGTACTGTTGATATATATGTGTAGGAGTCAGTGTGTGTTATACATACAGTATGTCTATGAATCCTGTGAGCCCCAATGTAATCTGGTCGCATATGTGAGAGTAGACTGAACTCTCTAAATGTATAGATTTTACTGAGTGGAAAAGCCTGGAATGGGCATTTTGCCATGTACTGTGCTCTCACATCGCTGGCCACTAAGCTTAATGTAGTTGACTTACAATCTCACTCTATGTAACCATGCACAAATAAAGTATAGTACTGTAGATGAGGTGATATTTACAATATATAAGTATGATACACTATGTTATGATAGCATTTTGTTCATGTGATGTCTATTGGCTTAGTATCTCTCTACTATCCCTTTGTGAGGGGCAAGCAGGGAGGCAGGCAGGCAGGGAGGCAGGCAGGCAGGGAGGCAGGCAGGCAGGCAGGGAGGCAGGCAGGCAGGCAGGGAGGCAGGCAGGGAGGGAGGTAGTTGTTGCTGGATTGGTTTCTGGGCTGAGAGGATGCAGGCAGGCAGGCAGGCAGGCAGGCAGGGAGGCAGGCAGGCAGGCAGGCAGGCAGGCAGGCAGGCAGGCAGGCAGGCAGGCAGGCAGGCAGGCAGGCAGGCAGGCAGGCAGGCAGGCAGGCAGGCAGGCAGGCGGCAGGCAGGCAGGGAGGGAGGGAGGGAGGCAGGGAGGGAGGGAGGGAGGGAGGTAGTTGCTGGATTGGTTTCTGGGCTGAGGGAGGCAGTGAGGAGGCTGGCAGAGTTTCTGGTCTATTTCCAGCTCTGCTTCTCATTCTAGGTGACTGGGGGGACAGTGTGTCATTAAAGGGCCGTCCTCTGCCTCTACCCAAGTGTGAAATGCAGCGCCTTAGAGATGCTGGTCTGCTTTTGTTTGTTCCATCAGAGTGTCGCAACATGGAAATCCTGGACAGAGGGACTGTGCTGCTTTTTAGGGTCAAGGATAACCATGGCGGAACGTTTTTTTGTCATGCCTTGTTCATATTAAACCAGCCTTTTCTTGACTGCACCTGACTGAACCCTAGTCTACATTTGTCATTGATCATAAATCAATAACCTTTCTTTAAGGTATTGATTGGTAAATGTCAGAAACATCAGCTTTATCTGAAATCTATGTTATAAGGATAAATTGTGCTCCCAGTTCCCACAGTGTGAATTGCAGTGTAGATTCTGAGGAAAAAGTGTAGATCAGTAATATATCACAATGTATCTTATTTAGATAGTGACACTACATTTTCGGGGTTTCCTCGAAGGTAAATGTCAGAATGTCAGACTGAGCCAGATCGGAGCATAGAGAACAGTCTCCTGAGACCTATAATGATAACAGTAAAACAGCCCCAATTATTCCTCAGTTGACCGTTTTTAAACAATTTCATAGTTGATTCAAAGATATAAAACTTTATTGGGTAAAAGGAGGAGGGACAGGTGACAGTGTGCAGTATGGTTTTCCAGGCGCAAGTTTACACTGTCTATGTTACAACCCCTCTGTGACATTTAAAACTTTATTGGACAATACTTTGAAATCTGGAGGAAGTATATGAAGTGAGGAATTTATTTGATTTTGTGCCCTGTATGTGTAGACAGCATGGTGATTGAAAGATTGCGTTGTAGACGCAACCAGCTGAACTCAGTTTGTATCCCCCCTATTCCCTACATAGTGCACTAGTTTTGACCAAGACCCATAGGGTAGTGCATTAAATGTGGAAAAGCGGCGCACAGTTGGTCCAGCGTCTACCTTGGCCCAGGTTTGGCCGGGGTAGACCATCATTGTAAATAAGAATGTGTTCTTAACTGACTTGCCTAGTTAAATAAAGGTTTAGAAAATGTATCCCTCATCAATCTACACACAATACCCCATAATGACAAAGCCAAAAAGTTTTTTTTAGAAATGTTTGCAAATGTCTTAAAAATAACAAACTGAAATACAGAAGGGCCTTGGTCAGGGTGGTGACCAAGACCCTGATGGTCACTCTGACAGAGCTCCAGGGTTCCTCTGTGGAGATGGGCGAACCTTCCAGAAGGACAACCATCTCTGCAGCACTCCACCAACAGGCCTTTGTGGCAAAGTGGCCAGATGGAAGCCACTCCTCAGTAAAAAAGGCACATGACAGGCTGCTTGGAGTTTGCCAAAAGGCACCTCAGACCAGACTCTCAGACCATGAAAAACAAGATTCTCAGGTCTGATGAAACCAAGATTGAACTCTTTGGCCTGAATGCCAAGCGTCTGGAGGAAACCTGGCACCATCCCTGCGGTGAAGTATGGTGGTGGAAGCATCATGCTGTGGGAATATTTTTCTGTGGCAGGTTCTGGGAGACTAGTCAGGATCGAGGGAAAGATGAACGGCGCAAAGTACAGAGAGATCCTTGATGAAAACCTGCTCCAGAGCGCTCAGGACCTCAGTTTGGGGCGAAGGTTCACCTTCCAACAGGACAACGACCCTTAGCACACAGCAAAGACAACGCAGGAATGGCTTGGTTTTCAAAAAACCTGTTTTTGCGTAGTCATAATGGGGTATTGTGTGTAGATTGGTGATGGAACATTTTTGGGGGAATCAATTTTAGAATAAGAATGTCAGGTAACAAAATGTGGAAAAAGTCAAGTGGTCTGAATACTTTCCGAATGCTCCGTAGTTCTTCAGCACATATTGTGTTGGCAGCTGGGAGGATCAGGTATAGAATCCCTTTGCTAAGGCGGCTGTGTGATCGTGAGGCATGTGTGCATCTGCCTCAGCCGCTGTCGAGAGGAGAATTTCAAAAGAGCTTGGTATATAACGTACCAGTCCCTTTCTACTGCCTAGCTCGTCTTGAGTCCGTGTGAATTTCAGATGATTCCTTAATACCTTTCTGAGGGTTCGCAAAAAGTATAAATCATGCGGGGATGTTTAAATGCAACCAAACGTCTCATTAAACACGTGACTTATGTCGACTATGACACATAACATATTCATAATTGTTTTATTAGCATTTTTTTACGTTTTTAGAAACCAGAATGATAATGCTTAAACTTTACTGTCTCGCTGTCAAAGTATATCACATTTGTGTGCAGCTGACCTCTAGTCTTGTGTGTAATGTGCTGCTCTCAGGTAAAGTATTTTTTCCCCCAATATCATTCATCTTTGGGGAGAGGCTTTTATTACAGGATCCTATTGAAGCCCACTGCCTACACCAGGCCATGAATCTAGTGCAGGGCAGTTGCAACCACAGCTACACTCACCTCCGGTTCTGTCAAAGACATCTTTGATCAAGGTTTTCCACAGTGTTTTCACAGGCTCGGAAATAGGTTTTCCGACAAGATGCAGTAGGTGTGTTTTTTCACTGATGCATCTCCCAGATGTGAATTACAGATTCATTTTCTCCAAATCCTTTCACAGATGTTTGGTATTTTGCAGACCTTACATGAAGGAATACTGTACATCTTGACAACATAGTTTTTGTGCCTCTTTGCTATGCTCACCCTTGGGAGTGTTGTCAAGTCACCTGCTATGCTACGCAGACATTGTTTATGCATGCAAGAGTCTGAACCTGTTCACTTTATGGGAGCCCTGTACCTCTCTACCTGTCTACCTCTCACTTCAGCAAGATTTTTAATGCGTCTGTCTAAGAATCCCAAAGTCGTTTTTGTTTTGAGAGTGTGTCTGGGAGTGTGTCTGAGTTACTGTTGTTTACCCAGCCTGGCTCTGCGGATGTTAGAGTTGGTATTGATTAGCGAGACAGAGAGCGCGTCTGAGAGAGAATCCTAGCTGTTGTTTCGGTGAAGTGAGGCATCTGAGTAAGAGGCATCTGTCTAGACGCAGCCCTGCTAACAGCCAAACATCTCCCGTCACATCATCACCAGCATGATGTAAGCCATGCCTACTCACAGTGGCCTCCCCATCTAATTGACCATGCAGATAACAAAACAAACAGGCAGACATGAAACTGACACCAGATGAAATGCAGACAAGAACTAAAGAACCCATGGTACTATAATTGGTGCCAGGAGGAGGTGTAACATTGAAGTGGTTCTGCTCTGCTCAGTCATGATAATCTAAGAGGAGCAGGTGGAGGACAGCTGAAAGTTGAGCATTGTGAGCCTGGGATGGTTTGAACCAGGGCTGCATTCCCTCTCTCTTTTGGAGGGTGTTTTTCTTTCTTTTTTACCCAGGATGCTCTGCTCTG
Organism: Oncorhynchus mykiss; assembly: GCF_057628025.1. Classification (NCBI taxonomy): domain Eukaryota; kingdom Metazoa; phylum Chordata; class Actinopteri; order Salmoniformes; family Salmonidae; genus Oncorhynchus; species Oncorhynchus mykiss. The sequence continues at coordinate 34,283,503 of NC_143025.1, forward strand.
GTGGCTCTTGTTGCAATTAAAGGGAAGTGTCCGCCAGAGGCTATCTGTGCTGTGTGTGTGGGTGTGTGTGTGTGTGTGTCCGTCAGAGGGCTATCTGTGCTCTGTGTGGCCCATATGTTTGGCTGCTGATAGAGCGTGGATTACTGTGTTAGGGCCTGAGATAACAGGCTGTTTATAACCTTGGCAGAGTCTGGGGCCTAATCTGGCAGCAGCATATTTCCCCTCAGCTCCCTGATAAAGGCCTGTTAGCAGCTTTATCACACGGCCAGATAAAGGCAGAGCCAGAGCGAGACGAGCAGGGCAGAGTACAACACAGAGCCCCAATCTGGCACTGCACACACACTCACGCATGCACACACACACACACGCATGTATACACACGCGGTTCTACTGCACGGTTATTTTTAGAAGCCCTGTCCCCCTTAGATACACTGCCGGAAAGAGCAATCAATTTCTACATCTGCCTTTAGAGGCAACATGGAGACCAGCAGACTAAATTAAAAGGACCATGTCCTCATTCGTCATTGGGTCTTTTGTTTACAAGTTGGTAAATACTGAATGGTGGGAGTGCAGCAGTACAGGTTTGTCTGAAACTAAAGACTAGGAAGTTTGAGGTTATATAAGACCGGCAGTGAAGAACAATGAAATGGTTACTGTGCCATATTTAAAGGCCCAGTGCAGTCAAAATACAAATGTTCCTGTGTTTTGTATCATATTGTACAACAGCTGATGAACCTAACACTGCAAACGTGTGAAAATGTGTGTTCATTGTTATTTCCTGATAGTTTCTTCTTGAAAATACGATCTACACAGGACCTTCTAATCAGCAGGTTTACATGGGATGGAGTTTCGGCTTCCCATGGTGACATCACAAATTGGTTAATAGACCAATAACAAAGAGAGTTCCAAACTCTCGTTTTCAGTTTCCCCCTCCCCACTCAGACCACTCCCAGTCAGCCCTAGCAAAATTCTTGCCTGAGAAATATTTTTTGTTGTTGCTAAAAAGCCATTTTTGCCCATTTTAAAGGAAATCTATCACAGTAAAGTACAGTACTTAATTGTTCCCCAATTTTGGGGGGATATTGATATAAAAACATCTGCATTAGGCCTTTAAGTATGCTTTTAAGCAATGTGACTTATTAATACTTACTGGGCGATACAAAACTATTGAGTTAGCATATCTCATATCCCAAAGCCAACACCTTCTTTGGCCGCCTTTCCTTCCAGTTCTCTGCTGCCAATGACTGGAACAAATTGCAAAAATCGCTGAAGCTGGAGACTTATATTTCCCTCACTAACTTTAAACATCAGCTATCTGAGCAGCTAACTGATCGCTGCAACTGTACATAGCCCATCTGTAAATAGCCCACCCAATCTACCTACCTCATCCCCATATTGTTTTTATTTAATTTTCTGCTCTTTGCACACCAGTATTACTACTTGCACATCACTATCTGCTCATCTATCACTTAAGTGTTCATTTGCTAGATTGTAATTACTTCGCTTCTATGGCCCATGAACGAGGATTATTGTCTACCTCCTCACACCATTTGCACACACTGTATATAGACTTTCTTTTTTTTCTATTGTGTCATTGACTGTATGTTTGTTTTACTCCATGTGTAACTCTGTGTTGTTGTTTGTGTCCCCACTGCTTTGCTTTATCTTGGCCAGGTCGCAGTTGTAAATGAGATATTGTTCTCAACTATCTTACCTGGTTAAATAAAGGTGAAATAAAATAAAATAAAAAACTATTGAGATGCAGTGGAGATTATTTTCCTTCGTTAACTTTAACAGAGAGTAGAGATTATTTCCCTTGGTTAACTTGATCACACTATCATTTTCATGTGAGTCTTTGTGTTTGTACTTCTTCTGAGGCTGCTAGGTATTATGGGTAAAGTGTATCTGCCTGGTATACTCGTCCCCTCCACCCAAAACCCAACTCTACCCCCATCCCCGGCATGACGGCTCTGCCTCAGCACAATTATAAAGCCCTCCTTTCAGAGGCAGGGAAGGAAAATTGTCATCCTCTATAAATTGCCTGTACTTTTCCTGTAGCTTAAAGAAGACCTTTCGTTCGTTCCGCTCTCGTTCAATTGCTCTTTCCTGCCTGCTCTCTCTCTCCGCTTTCCCTCTTTCAGGAAAATTGCTTTCCCGCAATCAACAGAGTTTTTTCTGCACTTAGGGGTAAATACAGGTAGCCTGAAGCATTAGCATACCATTATTCAGGTAAGTGTCAAGCCTTTAGCAGTTCCCTCTGCATCAGAGCACAGTGTGAGCTAGCAGGGTTATCAGGAGTGGGGGGACAAGGGGGATAAAGACTGTGACTTCAGTCAAGACTGGGTAGTTGGTGAAGAGTTTGAATTGCCTAAAAATGCTGAACTGCTAAACCTGTAATTTATTTATTTGTGTTTTTTACATCTAGTCAATTGAAATAAACAATTAGGTGCCTCATTCTTCAGAAATATATGAATAATTCAAGATGATTCCAACTATTGGTAAGTGCACATGACAACAGCTGCTCCTTTTGCAGGATGAAGTCATTCTCAGCTAGATGTGGTGTCCAAGACAGGCCTGTGTAGTGCAGCATAGAGGAGATGATGACAAAGAGGAGTAGAGAGGAGACGAGAGAGAGGAGATGAGAGAGAGGAGCGGAGAGAGAGGAGCGGAGAGAGAGAGGAGTGGAGAGAGAGAGAGGAGCGGAGAGAGAGAGGAGACAAGAGAGAGGAGCGGAGAGAGAGAGGAGCGGAGAGAGAGAGGAGCGGAGAGAGAGGAGCGGAGAGAGAGAGGAGTGGAGAGAGAGAGAGGAGCGGAGAGAGAGAGAGAGGAGATGAGAGAGGAGCAGAGAGAGAGAGGAGTGGAGAGAGAGAGAGGAGCGGAGAGAGAGAAGAGACGAGAGAGAGGAGCGGAGAGAGAGGATCGGAGAGAGAGAGGAGCGGAGAGAGAGGAGACGAGAGAGAGCAGCGGAGAGAGAGAGGAGCGGAGAGAGGAGCGGAGAGAGAGGGGAGACGAGAGAGAGGAGATGAGCGAGAGGAGCGGAGAGAGAGAGGAGCGGAGAGAGAGAGGAGCGGAGAGAGAGGAGCGGAGAGAGAGAGAGGAGACGAGAGAGAGGAGATGAGCGAGAGGAGCGGAGAGAGAGAGGAGCATAGAGAGAGGAGCGGAGAGAGATGAGCGGAGAGAGAGAGGAGACGAGAGAGAGGAGATGAGCGAGAGGAGCGGAGAGAGAGAGGAGCGGAGAGAGAGAGGAGCGGAGAGAGAGGAGCGGAGAGAGAGAGAGGAGACGAGAGAGAGGAGATGAGAGAGAGGAGCATAGAGAGAGGAGCGGAGAGAGATGAGCGGAGAGAGAGAGGAGAGGAGAGAGAGGAGATGAGAGAGAGAGGAGCATAGAGAGAGGAGTGGAGAGAGATGAGCAGAGAGAGAGGAGCAGAGAGAGATGAGCAGAGAGAGATGAGCAGAGAGAGAGGAGCGGAGAGAGAGGAGCGGAGAGAGATGAGCAGAGAGAGAGGGAGCCGAGAGAGAGGATCTGGATGCAGGCAGGAGGGTATGTAGCATCTAGGTCAGACTACTGCTTTTATCATCCAGCCAGCACACTACAGTATGCCGAGGAGAGGAAAGGACACAACAAACCAAAAGTGAAAAGCAAACTTGATTGTGAAAACAGTATGATAAAGCATATCTCAAAATACCAGCATTAGCTGGACATTATTCTGAACCATGTTAGATTCTGAGAGCTTAGGGTCACAGAAAGTAAACAAAATATCTCCTCTTCAAAACTCATCAGGGTGTTTTATACATGTTTACCCAATATTAGCCAATAATTACTGAAAATATAAAAATATTATTTGAAATCATAGTTTTAGCTCTTACTATAATAATAATAATAATTGAAACAAATATTTTCACTCACTAAAGGGTAATGGAAGTTAAAGCCCCACAAAGCACAAGTTACATGCTGTGTTAGGCTTCCTCATTCAACCTGGTGAACCGTCCCTATCAGTACCACCACTACCCTCCTAATCCACCTCTCACTCTGCTTCATCATTTAATATTCTTTTGTACACCTCTCCTCTGGGAGGGACGGGCTGTGATGTGCAGCAGGCCTGATCTCTCACCCTTTCCAGGGAGTCTCTTTCTTTCTTTCTCACTCTCTTTTCTCCCTCCTCTGACCCCCCTCCCTCCCACCCACCCTCCCCCCCTCCCTCCCCGCTATCTAACTTTCTCCTCCACCCCCCACCCCTCTGCTACTCCTCTCTTCCACTCCGTTCTTTTTTGTCTCTTGATTGACAACAGGGGTTCGTCTAGACCTAAATTTGCATCTGCTCCATGACCCAGATAGGGCTCTCCTGTCCTCGTCTCCCTTACCCCTTCCTTGCCCTCCCCTCCTCTCCCCTTTTCTACCCTCCAGTCCACTCAGTCACTCACAGTAAATCTTCACTACTTGTGTTTCATCTTATAATACAGGGTGGGTCTGGTGTCTTAGAGCTGGAAAGTACTAGTGTCACCAAGTGTACAAAACCCTATAACTTTAATCATTAAACTCTCTATCTCTCTCTCTCTCTCTCTCTCTCTCTCTCTCTCTCTCTCTCTCTCTCTCTCTCTCTCATTTAAACAAATGCAGACAACCTGTGCACTGCATATGGCTAACTTCTGCACTTTTATCACAAGCTTTAAACTAATAATACACTGTAACACTGCAAATAATTGTTTTTTTTAACACTGCCACATTCTCCTTGAAATGATTGCTTATTTTCATTCATTCATTTTCTAGTCCACTCCATTTCATACGATATGTTCCTATCTGCTATGAACCATCACCTGGGGAGCCTTTTCCAGCGGCTATACTGAATGCGCTTTCATTTTCCCAGACTGAATAGGCCTGCAATCATAATGACATTGTCTGCATTCCACATGGCTCCTTATTCCCTCTATACTGCACTGGGCTCTGGTCAAAAGTAGTGCCCTATATAAGGAAGAGATTGCCATTTGGGACGCAGGCCATGTCATGAACAGTCCCTGCAGTGGACTGTATTGGATACATTACAGTTTACAGTATATATTGTACTATATATTCACTGTGATGTAAAGTACCACAAAACCTATTATTTCTCTGGCTAAAGAACAGGTAGGATTCCCAGCGGCACTGTAATGTTTAAACGAGAGACGGAGAAAGAGAGAGAAGAGAGAGAGCAGTCTGGAAGGCCCTAATGCCATGCCGATGTGATGCTCAACACTGACTTCTCTCTCTGCTGCGTTTCCTTAAACTGCCGAGTAAGAGCCCCATTAATAATGCAGCTCATTAAAGTGTGTAATTAATCCGTGGCCATGTAACAGGGAGAGACTGGGGCACACCAGGGATGAAACAGGGAGGGAGGCTCACCAGGGATGAAACAGGGAGAGACTGGGGCACACCAGGGATGAAACAGGGAGGGAGGCTCACCAGGGATGAAACAGGGAGAGACTGGGGCACACCAGGGATGAAACAAGGAGGGAGGCTCACCAGGGGACAGGAGGCTGGGGAGGGAGCTGGAGTTGTGCTCTCCAGGGGAGCTGGAGAGGGAGGAAGAGGAGGAGGGGGGAACAGGAGGAGGAAGGGGGAGCTGTGTAACCACTAGGGTATAAAATAACATTATCTACTCACGTTCGCATATGCCAATTCATGGACCATCTATAACCAGGTTGCTTCCGGTTTACACGGCACAATGTGAGCAGTGTCGACGTCATCACGTCTTCCAAAAACATGGCAGACATTGGGTGAATATAAAATGTTCATATCTTCGGCTGTGAGTGATGAAAAACAAAATTGGGCCTCAGTGACAATTATTTGAATAATTCAGTGGACATTTTGTGCACAAATGTGATGAGTAAAGTGTCTTATTAGGAATTTTCAAATCTGACTTCTCTATGTGGCCGTCTATGGCACTTGTCTTTCTGGGCCGGGCATCAGTTAAATTGCAGTACCGAAGCAAAACTGTAGGAGCAGTCGAAACCATGCTTCTAGACCGGAACCCTGGCCCCTTGTGTGTAACAGGGATAGACTGGGGCGCACCATAAGGGGAGCAGGAGGAGAGGAAAGGGGGGAGAGCAATACAACACCCCCACTATGAGGGAGCCAGCCTCCACAGCAACACAGGATGCCTGGTGCATCATTAATGTCTCAATGGAAGAAGATAAATAGATAGAATGAGATAGTGTGTGCGTGTGTGTGAGAGTGAGTGAGTGAGTGCGTGCGTGAGTGCGTGTGTGTGAGAGTGAGTGAGTGAGTGAGTGAGTTGAGTGAGTGAGTTGAGTGAGTGAGAAACAGAGAAACAGAGGGAGAGAAACAGAGGGAGAGGCAAATACACACACATGCATATTAATAACTATAGCTCCCATGGTGTTCTTTTGGGGACTTTGGTGCGGCATGCACAGAGACATCTTCAGGCATCAAAGAAAATCAAGAATGCAGCATGTGTACTAGAGTGCAGAGGGTGAGGGGTGTGTTTGAAAGTCTATGTGTGTGAATGCATGCGTGTGTGTGTGTGTGTGTGTGTGTGTGTGTGTGTGTGTGTGTGTGTGCTTGTGCTTGTCCTAGTTCAATAATGAATGTGGGGGAACATGCTTTGATGTGTCTGTTTGTAATACATGCTGAGGTCAGTATATCTTGGATAATATTTATATTGTGGATATGGATTTAACCTGGAAGTGACAGCGATTTTACTACTTTGCAGATATGAAACAAACAGAAAATCATATCAGTCAAAAATATCAAATTCCCAGTTTATGCTACAAAATCAACTTCATAAGAGGTTTTAAAAATAGGTTATATTTGACTTAACATTCCATGACGTACAATAAGGCATTGTTGGCAGAATAGATGGATGCAGTACAATGCATGATTGATATGTAGCTTCCCTTTGGGATGCACTGTTTCAGTTTCATTTACTCAATATTTTGGACAAAACTAACGAATGTAACTAAGTCTGGGAATGTCAACACAATCAAACTAGCAAGGGCAATGATCATTACGTCAGTAATAATGTGGATGATATGCTAGCGTATCTGTTTATGTAGCAAGCTACAAACACAGAGCCTAACGTTAGCTAACTAGCTAGCTGCTGGGGGGGATGTCATGTCATTGGAGGAGTGGCTGAGTGACTGACTTTTTCCCCTCATATTGTTTTTCGGTGGCTACACAGCTAGAGATGAACGTGTCATTTGGTTAGCTAGACTCCCGTGGTATTTAGCTACATATTTGCAGAAATCCAAAATACAAGTGTATTTTGTGGCTTTTTCCGACGCGTTCTAATGATCTAAAGTCACTCTGTTGCAACTCTCTGTAAACAAACACATAGTCCAGTTCAAAGTGAATTATGGCAGGCCAGTATGCTGCTTAAAGGCCTACTGTAGCTCTGATTGGCTATGGCTCACTGGTCTGGGTAGACTCTGGTACTGGACAAGACAGGTGTTTTTATTAGGTTTTATTTACTGCAGTGTCTATTAATTGTCCAAACACTCGGCCACGTTACCACTATATTGCTATAGAATTAGTATACATATATAGTATACGTATAGTATACGTAAAATGTGAAAAGATTCTCGCTTGTCAGAAAATGTTAAAAGGTGTCATTCTTTCAGGGCTGTATACTAACAGATTTTAATAAGATGTTATGTTGCTACAATGCTGTCAGTTCCACTTTAAAAGAAGGTTTAACTTGTTGGGTAAGGTTGAGAAAAGATGACGAAATCTCTGGAGTGTTCTCACTTTTGAATCTCTAGAGAAATGCTCGCTCAGCATACAATTTTATGCAATTTTTAGCAAGACGAGGAGATGACCTAACGCCAAAGCAATGTGTGATCTGTTTGTGTTTGAGCACATAGCTTAAAGGACTTTTCTCCGGCTAAGTGAGTAAAGACATTACACCCCCCATTTACAGTAAAAACTCCATTATATGCACACAACTATGCACAGTAGTTCATCCAAACACAGCAACACTTCCAGTACCAGGTAGGCTTCAGTTCAGTAAAAGCTGCAGGCTAGCCGAACTCAGACACTATCCCAGCCTCTACTCTTTCAGTCAACTTCAATCACAGGCCCTCATCTGCTCCAGATGTGGACTAATTTACTGCGACTTGGCTAATCATGGTGATTAAGGATTAATTACTGTTAATCACTTTTACATAAGCTGGTTGGCAGTAGGAGAGCTGTGCTGAATGAGAGATAACCCCCAAGTTAAAACAGTTAGATAGATTGGGGGATGGAGTGGAAAGGGAGGAACAGAGGCAGCCGTGCTCTCCATGCTGCTGGGGTTTACAGAGAGTCAGCTTGGGATATCGACTATCCACTTGACCAATGAGCACTCCTCTCACACTCCAGTGACATCTGAAAGACCCTACCCTACACTCGCTCTAACACCACACAATACCATTGTAAACTTCATAAGAACACCCCCCCCCCCCCTCCACTTTATGCAGTTGCACTGTCCGTCTGTAAAATATTGGTTATTAATTCTGAAGCATGAATTTGCCTTTAATCCATCTATGGTGTCCTTCCTATTCAGGGAGGTAGGTAGCCTAGCAGTTAGAACGTTGGGCAAGTAACTGAAAGTTTGCTGGTTTGAATAACTGAGCTGACGAGATGAAAAATCTGCCGATATGCCCTTGAGCAAGGCACTTAACCCTTGTTTTCTCCAGGGGTGCAGTACTACTATGGCTGACTCTGTAGAATAACACATTTCACTGCACCTATCAGGTGTACGTAACAATATACATGCTGATCTCATAGGCATGTTTGTCTCTGCCCTTCAGTCTGTCATTCTGGGTGGCCCATGGTGGGCGCGTTTGTTTGACCGTCCACTCACCCTTCAGAAGGACAGAGAGGACAAAGAAACACTTGAACGCCATTAACTCACACTGACAAGAGAACCACAGAGATCTGGTCGTGACCAAACATTGGCTGAGTGAGTGCTCATCTCTCTGCTTGGTCACGGCGCTCATGATTGCAGTGTGCACAGTCACCTTTAGCTCTCTGGTCTGGTTTGAGGCATCAGTGACATGTTCATCTGATCTCCTGAAGGAATGGTTTTAATAAGGGGAGGAGCTAGGGAGGAGTGGGAGGCCAACGTTGATGACATGGCCCAGTCCCAGTCAACACAGCCCCTCAGGCACTTAGATCAGGACAGGCACCCCAGTCTGGTGCCTGCTGCCTGGATAACTTAGACAACACTACAGTTGAGTGACTGGCTCCTCTATTTTTTTTATATATATGTTTTTATTTAAACTTTATTTAACTATTGACTGGCAATGGGTTATGTTCACATATAGAAGAGATTTGCAGCAACTGTATCATATCAGCAGTCAGCGTCGTCATAGTTCGGCTCACCAACAGTCAATATCAGCTCGAGTGACTAATGAAATCTGTCAATTCGGATGGATGGAATAGAGTTGCTATTCCGTTGTTTCCTGGAAAACATTGTCACTCTTTAACGTTGCTTCATAGATGTTAATATAGCACGACATTCCACGAAGCCTCAGGCTTCTTTTTTATTGTATTAATGGTATCCTACACCATGAACTCAAATGGGATCCGATCAAGCATCTCAAATCACATATTTAAAGCTTCTTCATAAAAGACAGAGGAATTTGACAGAAGAAATGTATTTGAGAAAATGTATTTGACCCGAGGCCCAATATAGTGTCTCTACCTTGAATAATGAACAGGATCTTTCTTATGAATACCGTTCACTTAAGATCCCAGCTCGTAGGAGTGATGGGACAGGCGTCTCTCCACTGCAGCAGGGACAGCATCATAACTACCCGCCCCTAGGCCTGGCTATGGCTTGTACTGATTATAATTGCCATTGTTAGAGGTGGCTGCAGTGAAAGAGGGTGAGAGGACACAGCTAACAAAAATGTAGGCCTTCGTCCCAAATGGCACCCTATTCCCTATGTAGTGCCTGACTTTTGTCCAGAGCCCTCTGGTGCCATTTGGGACGCACCCCAAAGGGTAGCTAGCACTCGCTGCGATCTGCTCACTTTGGAACTGCTGGTCACAAACTCGTGGGACGGCGTAAACGACAACAAGCCACCAAAGCAAGCTAATGTTTAATGCAAAGCATGTCAGCTCCTCTCCCGCCCCCTGTCACCTTCTGAAGAGCACGGGGGATTATTCTCTTAATTGACATTTTATCTTATTGCTTATATCTCCTTTAGCTTAATAGCCTTCATCTATTGTGCCTTTCGTGTGTCTGCTCTAGTATCTTCCTCGATGTGACTAATGGGCATTTAAATGGTATGAGTAGGCTCCCTCTCTCACTGCTGTTACACTTGGCCTATTCTACAGTATTTACATATTTTTTTTAAATGGTAGGCCTTTATCAATCTGAAATCATCCTTAGGAAATAAAATATTGGACCAGTAAAAACAAAATGCTATTGACTGTAAACATAATTGACCACAATCATAAAGGATTTATATGTCTGTACATTTATATTCTGTCTTAATTATTTTCAACATTACCCATGAGCTGCAGCTTCACCTCTGACAACTGGCTCAGTTTACATGCTTCATAGTTTATAAAGGCACAGAGCGGGAACAGACAACACTACTAAAAGACTGACCTGGCCTGGCTTTAACAATTTGATGCCTGTCGTTATCCTCCCGGTGTGTGTTGGTTCCCTTTCCGTTCCACTACCCTCGTGACTGTATAATGAATTATGCCGATGTTGAATTAGCATGTAGCTGTCGCTTCAGCTCTGCTGCCTGCCTTGTGACAGGACCACCTCGGCACACGCTCCTCACTGGCGTTGGGAGAGAGGGGGCCGCTGTGATTTATTAACTTCTAAAGCCACAATGAAGTGTGCCCACTGAATCACCAATGCAAACAAATAGGGCCAGTGCTGTCACTGTAAATTAATCTAGACAAGCCCACCACAATCCCCCAACCAGAAAGGGTTAATTATGCAAAGGACTTTGGCTTAGCCACACACACACCATAATGTTCCCAGCAAGCACATTGGATTTCTTGGAAGTTGTGGGAATGTACGTTTTTGTTTTCCCATCGGTTCTGGGAATAAAGCCATAAGTTTCCTTTTGTGTTCTGAGAACGGAAGTGAACTTTCCCCTGATCTGGGAACTTTAGTTTAAAGGTTGCAGGGGTGTTCTGAGAACGTTTTACTATGGTTCCCTGAATGTTTTCTTGGGAGGTTTATTAACATTCTGAAAACGGAAATGTTGGTTATTTGAAGGTAATTAAATAATGTTCTGAGAACATGGTCCAATAAGACTTAATAACACTGCTCGCTTAGGTTAACTGTTTTGAACTCCAAGCACAGATAGAAATGTTACGTGTGCTTCCTCTCTGGCCTCTAGGTCACCAGGCTGCTCGTTAGTGCGCACACCTGTCACCAGCATTACGCGCATAATGACGCTCACCTGGACTCCATCACCTCCTTGATTACCTGCCCTATATGTCACTCCCCATGTCGGTGCGCTGTACATGTTTCTTATTATGTTGCGTTTATTTATTAAAACACTCACTCCCTGAACTTGCTTCCCGACTCTCAGCGCATATCGTTATAGAATGACGTTTCACCAAAGGAAAGCATCAGGGGGTGATTTTTGTGTTGGAGGTGATGATGGGTCCGGGTGGCCTCAGCCAGTTTGTCGGGTTCCCCTGCCTCAGCTGGCTCGACGAGTTTCCATACCTCAACGGGATCGATAGGCTCCCATGCCTCAGCTGGTGAACAGGTTCCCATGCCTCGACCGAGGCAACTGGGGAGGTCTCAGCCAGCGCATCAGGCTCTCACGCCTTAGCCGGTTTGTCAGGTTTCTGCGCCTTAGCGGAGGCGACCGGTCTGCTCCGGATCCCCGGGATTGTCCCTTTGGTTGGCGTCCTGTGGCTGGAGCCGTACGCACCGGGGAGGGGTTACCGTCACGTATGGTCTCTCTCCGGCGCTCTATGTTGCCATGCTCCTGCGTCTAAGCAGGATTGACAGGTTTCCCGTGCCTCAGCAGAGGCGACCGGTCCACTCCCGATCCCCGGGATCGTCCCTTTGGTCTGGAGCCGCCTGTCGGGGACTGGGTATTGTCACATGTGCTCCCTCCCCGGCTTCTAGGACACCAGGCTGCTCGTTATGGTCCACACCTGTCACCATCATGACACGCACCTGCGCGTCAGCAGACTCACATGGACTCCATCACCTCCTTGATTACCTGCCCTATTTATGTCACTACCTTTGGTTCCTTCCCCAGGCGTCATTGTTTCCGTTTCATGTCTGTGCGTTGTTCGTGTTTCTTGTTTTGTATTATGTTGCGTTTATTTATTAAAACACTCATTCACTGAACTTGCTTCCCGACTCTCAGCGCACATTGTTATAATAACACATGGAAATGAATTTGCTTTGGCGTTAATCATGCAAAAACATTCTGTTTTATTGTGGCACGGCATCAGTGAGATTCGATCACACTGCATGACTCTCTTTCCATGGAATTAGTCCACTGCGCCACCAGGATGGAGCTAGCATGCCATAATTTTTTTAGCTCATATTGTTCATTTTTGTTTATTCAAAACAGACCCCATTTCAAAGGAAACAAGCACTCATTAAGATCAGGTGTGGCCAATTAGTGGGCACGGCCAACACACCTGAACACACTTAACAAACAAGATGGAGGCTAGAGAGTTTTGTTGATTCCCAATGTCAAACCAGTTGGAGAACATTCCTAAAATATTAACAAAATTTGTATTAAATGTAACCATCTTCGAACTTCAAGGAAACGTTCTGTTATTAAAGTAATGAAATAAAGTTCCTTAATTGTGTTGAGAATGTTTCAAAGTCAAGCAACTATCCTGCATCATTCCAGAAAGATGTTGGAAGGTTGTATGCAAAATAACAATAGGACAACTACGCTTTCCCGAAGCTCTAAGAAACATGGTTCTCAGAACATTATGTGTTAGCTGGGTTGATGTTGGTTTTTTATAGTTGAGTTTTCTTCAGGTGAGAGAACAACATTAGAAACCATATACATTATTCCTTTCAATAGAGTTATTTGAATTCTAAAATGTTTTCATCTGTTCCTACATATGTTTCTTTCTTAAATACGCAGAGATATTTAATATTTTTCATTTTCTCTTTTTTCCACTTTAAAAAATATTTACTCAATCACATTGTGTATTACTCTAGTGAGCATGACCACCGTCCCTTTTCCCTAACTGCTAGTTGAACACAACTAACTTCACCCTGTTTTCATAATGCTACTCTTAGCACTAAAGTAAGTATGCTAACTATAATGCCAGACCCTGTGCCCTACTCAGTCCTAATCAATATTCAGACCAGACTAGTGTGTGTGTCCTGTGCATGGTGTCTAGTAGGTGACTGGCCCGGCCCTGCTGACCCTGACGTAACACAGCAGATCACGTTACAGCATCGCTATGCAAAATGGAGAGGCTCCAAAGGTGTCTGTTGTCTGTCTGTCAGCCCACGCAGTTTGAGACCGCAGCACAGTGACCCGTCATCTCTGTCAGAGGCACCCTGGGCTGTCACATGCACACGCACGCACACACGCGCACACACACACACACACACACACACACACACACACACACACACACACACACACACACACACACACACACACACACCAGTGTACAGTGGTTCCTCCTTTAAAAGTTGCGTCATACTGCGGCACACCTTGCGTGCTGCTGCAGCATTCTGTGGCATTTTTTTTGTCAGCCATTTTTTCTGTTAATGCGAGTTTAGCTAGTTTGACCACCAGAGGGCATCTTTGAGAAGCATTTCATAGTCTTCCATATTGGCATTAACAGAGAATTGAAAACCTTGTTTGTAATAACATAGTAAATGGGATTGATTTTAAGAAATGTGGCTTAATTCATTTTATTAATATTATGGTGTTTCTATTCAGAGAAAAACGAAGGGGGGGGTCACACCTAACTCGGCTATTAGACAATTCTTTAGTAAAGGTTGAATAGTCTATTGTTCAGCTAATAGCCCATCCTGCTACGCTTGTGAAAAACTAATAATATTACTTTTTATAGCCTGGATTGTTATTCCCGTCTCATTCCTCGCTCTCTTCCACGCGTCATTATCTGCCTGAGGGGCTCGCTTGTGGGCGTGCTGGCAGGATGTACTGTTTTTTATTCTATATATATGAATTACAAATCAGCCTTTCCTTAAATCATGTTTCTAGTCTATTGCATAGTTACAATGTGTAATCATTGATCTCCCAGGAGCAGGAGTGGTAAACACTGTTGAAGTTTATAATTGTAATACATCATTCAAGGAATGGAGTTTGATACACCTGGTAATGGATATGACTGAAAAAAACCTTTGTTTGTCTCTACGTTAACTAACATATTCTTCTCAATTGTACATTTTTTGCTTGACTCGTTATGACGTTATAATTATTTACATTTGCATCCACCGTAATGTTTTGTCAGCCATCTTTGCTGAAGAAAGTCCCCAGAGACGGGTGGCTCTCGTCAAATTCATCATTGGAACCACTCGATATGATTGGTCCTATAAAAACCTTGGGACCCAAATGCATAATGAGTGCTCTAACTCCCCCTTGTGGTGGTCTGGAGCAATCAAGCCGTGACGCTGGGTACCTCGAAGTCCCGCGGTGTAAGCTCACAACTTTTAAAAGAGGAACCACTGTACGCTGGTGTGAAGAGCTATAATATCTGGAATGGAGTCAAACATGTGGTTTCCATATGTTTGATGTGTTTGATAGCGTTCCATTAATTCCATCCCAGACATTACAATGAGCCCTTCCTCCTATAGCTCCTCCCACCAGCCTCCCCTGACACACACAGACACACACATACACCTTGACCATACATGTCTCTAACTTTGACAGAACGGCCGAACATCATTAATTAAACATCAGGGTTTCCCCTATCATCAGACAGCCATGGCGAGCTTCCACAGAAATTCCCCTGTCAACATGTCGGAGAAATCTAGTTTGGGATTAAGTTTTGTAATAGCTTTTGACAGCCCTGTTCGTTGGTGTTGGTATTGGTTCGCCTCCCCTAACCCTATAGGATAAGATATCTGGACCGCGGACTGCCGTGGGTACGGGGTGTACTGTGCTGTAACTATCAGGGCTTGATATTCTTATGCTGTTTAAATGACCTGTCCAGTGAAAATCTCACTTTAAAAAGGTTAATATTCAGTTAATTCATACACAGATAATGTTGTTGACTCATCCTATACACGTATTTGTGGCCAAAGCATACATTTGAGAAAAAACCCAACCTCAAACTTGAATCTCAAACAGACCATTTCAAAAATGCTTGCTATTTTTGAGGATGAGCTTTCCAATTATTGGTTTACTCGTGTTAATATTTTTAATGACTGGTATATGCCCACACCATTTCAACACATAACATGTTATACTTAATTTCCATTTTTTTGGAAGGAAAACTATTTAACTCATATTGTAATTAATTGATATTGATATTTGATTGAAATCTTGAAACATTGGACAGTTACATTAAAAAGAGCTGAATCACTTGGATAAGGAACACAGGCAGGCAGGCAGACAGGCGTGCAGGCAGTGTCCTGGAAGAGAGCTAGCTATAGCTTAATCCCCCTTCCCCAAGGCTTTGAATAGAATGGCACCTGAGGGGATGGCTACCGTTTTACGTTTTCTGTGCATCGGCAAGACAGAACAGCTACCTCCGGTAAGACGATGGGTGGTGGTCTGTGTCTATTTGTCAATAACAGCTGGTGCGTGTAATCTAATATTAAAGAAGTCTCAAGGTTTTGATTGCCTGAGGTAGAGTACCTCATGATAAACTGTAGACCACACTATATACCAAGATAGTTTTTTATTGTAGCTGTCTTTTTACCACCACAAACTGATGCAGGCACTAAGACCGAACTCAACGAGCTGTATAAGGCCATTTGCAAACAAGAAAATGCGAAAATGCGCTCCTAGTGGCTGGGGACTTTGATGCAGGAAATCTTAAATCCTTTTTACCAAATTTCGACCAGCATGTCATGTGCAACCAGAGAAAAAGCAACTCTAGACCACCTTCACTCCACACACAGAGACGTGTACAAAACTCTCCCTCGCTCTTCATTTTGCAAATCTGACCATAATTCTGTCCTCCTCATTCCTGCTTACAAGCTAAAACTAAAGCAGGAAGAACCCGTGACTAGCTCAATACGGAAGTGGTCAGATGATGCAGATACTAAGCTACAGAACTGTTTTGCTAGCACAGACTGGAATATGTTCTGGGATTCATCTGATGGCATTGAGGAGTATACAATATCAGTCATCGGCTTCATTAATAAATGCATCGATGACATCGCCCCCACAGTGACCGTACGTACATACCCCAACCAGAAGTCATGGATTACAGGCAACATCCACACTGAGCTAAAGGATAGAGCTGCTGCTTTCAAGGAGAGGGACACTGACACTTATAAGAAATCCCTTCGATGAACCATCAAACAGGCAACGTGTCAATACAGGACTAAGATTGAATCCTACTACACCGGCTCTGACGCTCGTCGGATGTGGCAGAGCTTGCAAACTATTACGGACTACAAAGGGAAACCCAGCCACGAGCTGCCCAATGACATAAGCCTACCAGGCGAGCTAAACGACTTCTATGTGCGCTTCGAGGCAAGCAACAATGAAGCATGCATAACAGCACCAGATGTTCCGGACGACTGTGTGATCATGCTCTCCATAGCTGATGTGAGTAAGACCTTTAAATAGGTCAACATTCACAAGGCCCCAGGGCCATATGGATTACCAGGACATGTACTCAGAGTATGCGCTGACCAACTGGCACATGTCTTCACTGACATTTTCAACCTGTTCCTGACTGAGTCTGTAATACCTACATGTTCCAAGCAGACCACCATAGTCCCTGTGCCCAAAAGCGGCAAGGTAACCTGCCTAAATGACTACTGACCCATAGCGCTCTCTTCTGTAGCTATGAAGTGCTTTGAAAGGCTGCTCATGGCTCGCATCAACACCATCATCCCAGAAACCCTAGACCCATTCCAATTTTCATACAGCCCCAACAGATCCACAGATGATGCAATCTCTATTGCACTCCACACTGGCCTTTCTGACCTGGACAAAAGGAACAGCTACATGATAATGCTGTTCATTGACTACAGCTCATCATTCAACACCACAGTGCCCTCAAAGCTCATCACTAAGCTAAGAACCCTGGGACTGAACACCTACATCTGCAATTGGAACCTGGACTTCCTGACATGCCGCCCCCAGGTGGTAAGGGTAGGCAACAACACATCACATAGGGTTGCGTGCTTAGTCCCCTCCTTTACTCCCTCTTGATCCACGACTGCGTGGCCAAGCACAACTACTACACTATCATTAAGTTTGCCGATGACACAACGTTCGTAGGCCTGATCACAGACTATGATGAGACAGCAATTAGGGAGGAAGTCAGAGACCTGGCAGTGTGGTGCCAGGACAACAAACTCTCCCTCAACGATCGTGGACTACAGGAAAAGGAGGGCCGAGCACGCCCCTATTCCCATCGACGGGGCTGTAGTGGAGCAGGTCGAGAGCTTCAAGTTCCTTGGTGTCCACATCACCAAGAAACTATCATGGTCCAAACACACCGAGACTGTTGTGAAGAGGGCACGACAACGCTTTTCCCCCCTCAGGAGACTGAAAAGATCTGGCAAGGGTCCTCAGATCCTCAAAATGTTCTACAGCTGCACCATCGAGAGTTGAATCACCACCTGGTATGGCAACTGCTCATCATCTGACCGCAAGGCACTACAAAGAGTACTGCGGCCCAGTACTTCACTGGGGCCAAGCTTCCTGCCATCCAGGGCCTTTATACCAGGCGGTGTCAGAGAAAGGCCCTAAAAATTGTCAAAGATTCCAGCCACCCAAGTTATAGAATATTCTCTCTTCTACTGCACGGCAAGCGGTACCAGAGCACCAAGTCTAGGTCCAAAAGGCTCCTTAACAACTTCTACCACAAGCCATAAGACTGCTGAGCAGTTAATCAAATGGCTACCCAGACAATTTACATTGAACTCCCCCTACCTCCTCGCCGTCTTTTTTACGCTGCTGCTACTTGCTGTTTATTATCTATGCACAGTCACTTTACCCCTACCTAAATGTACATCTAAATGTGAATGTATTCCCTCGACTAAACTGTACCCCCACACATTGACTCGGGTACCGGTACACCCAGTATATAGCCTCGTTATTGTTATTATATTGGTTAAGGGCTTGTAAGTAAACATTTCACGGTAATGTTGACACCTGTTGTATTCGGCGCATGTGACAAATACAATTTGATTTGATATACTACCAAATATTGTCACTGCTGTCCAAACACTGACATACAGACACAAAGCTTGTATATTTTGGGAGGGTGGGAGACAGATCCTCTTATGGTGTTTTATTGTTTATTATATTCCCCCACTTTGTTTATGTTTTTCAATCAAACCAGCTTGCTACTGGTATTCCAGTGCCTGTGGAGGATATTCCTTTATTTTGTCATTTGCTACCGTGGTCTATAGAGTCAAGTGAATATTTCCCTTCCTATATTAGCTGGTTATAACCCGCATCTGTCTGCATAAGGTGTCTCCCACAGCCGATCCCCTCCTCTCCTCTTCTCTTCCTCTCTGACATGCTTCAGTCTCTCTCAGAGAGAGGAGTGAGATTTGTCCCTTGACCTTGTTCAATTAAGGCTCGCTCCAAACTCAGGGTTAAGCTGAAATGATCTACCGCTCGGTTCTAGCAGTTCAATTCATATTTCAACATCCAATGATGTTCCCCTCACAGAAAGCCACGAGCCTAGCCTGTAGCTGGGTGATTGGTAAATGGAAAATACAGATGGAGAGAATGTTACACTTCCTGAGAGAGAGAGAGAGAGAGAGAGAGAGAGAGAGAGAGAGCTCTCCAAATAGAGGTGTAAATCATCACCATGCCTAATATTCCCAGTTTATCCTCAAAGAACACGGCTGTTTCCTGAGCAGCTTCTTGGAAAGGAAATAAATATTCTCCTATAAACGACCAGACAGTCAGAAATTCAGCTATCCAAAAGCCATGTGCCCCCAGGGTTTTTATTTTATTTAATATAGATTTGATTTGTAAAAGGCCAGAGTTGAATTAATGTCATGGTCTCCCATTGGTTTAGTTAGAATTTATTTTCAGTGGTTGACATTTTTCCTGGATGCCTGGACTGTGTGTTTGCAGTGACGACGAAACTGACCAATGATTGTCATCAGTCTGTCCTTTGTTGCTCGATCCATTGACCCTCCACTGCGAACAGTATGCATCCATCCACACTGATGCCTGCCTGCTCACTGTCTATATAGGCAAACAAAGAGACTACCTGCCAAGAGGGAGTCGATTAGGCCTAAACAATGCCCTCACTGTTTTCAAAGACACCTTTCGATCTCTCCAGAAAGAGAGCGAGAGAGATGCTGGGGGGTATCAATAAACGTATCAGCCTGCTATGGCACAATAATATACAGTATTGTGCAGGAATAAAGTTTGGCTTCGCGCCTATACCTAGTGGGAATAACATGTCAGGGACGCCTGGGGAGTTGATGAATAAGGCATTACGCACACACACAGACACACAGACACACAGACACACAGACACACACACACACACACACACACACACACACACAGACACACACAGACACACACAGACACACACAGACACACACACACACACACACACACACACACACACACACACACACACACACACACACACACACACACACACAGACAACAAGCCATCAATGAAAGGGAAAGGGAGTCCATTAGAGACTTATGGCAAACGTGATGTTCTCTGGTGAGGGGAGAGGAGGAGGAGACGGGGGAGATAAAAGGAAGAGGAGGAGACAGGAGGAGGAGGGAGGGGAGACAGGAGGAGGAGGAAGGGAGATGGGAGAAGGGGGAGATAGGAGGGGAAGGAGTTAAGATCCCACACGGATAATTGTTTATCCCTGGGAGAACCCTCAATGTTTGTCTGAGGGTGGCTAAGTAAGTTCAGCAGCACTATTGGACAGGGAGAGCAGAGCAGAGCAGACCTGGGTTCAAACGCTATTTGAAGTCTGTCAAATACTTTAAGTGTTTGCTTTAGCCTGCCTGGAGTGCCATATGGGAAGAGTTTTGTGTCTATTCTATTGGTCCATTGCGACAGGCAAGCTCAATCAAGCCCAGCTAAAGTATTTGAAATTATTTCAAATAGTGTTTGAACCCAGGTCTGGAGCAGCACAGCACAAACCCAAGGCTGGGAAACATTAGGATGAATCAATTAGCCTGCCATTAGCCACTAAAGTGGCCCTCAATGACTCGTGTAATTATGACCCACAGCAAAGACCGTTTTACTGAGGCACATTGTTCCCCCCTTTCTTTCTTTTCTTTATTTATTGTATTTGTTTAAGATAATCCGTTCCGTGGTTTTAATTATGTGCATTAGGTTCAGGGCGGAATAAATCAATCATAATTTGCCTCCATCAGGGCAGAATCGCCTCCAGACCAGGCAGAGGCAGCCAGACACACTACAGGTCCCAGATCCCTGGTTCAGCCGACTGTTTCTATGCGGTTCCTGTCTGCGGAAACCATATACCCAAATAACTCCAATATTTTACATATCAATTATATTATACTATATACATACCTAAATAATATACTCCAATATCCTTGGAGGCAAACACACACTGCAGCAGTTTCTTTGGTTCTGTCTCTCATACGAGCTAAAAAATGCTCCTTTGGGGTCTTGTCTGTCTCATACGACCTGATAATTCTCCTCTGGGGGTCCTGTCTGTCTCTCATAAGACCTGATAATTCTCCTCTGGGGGTCCCATCTGTGTAAACCAAATGCCCAAATGACTCCAGGGTGAAACCAGGATACAGGGAGGATGAAGGGATTGAACAGTGACAGTTTCTTGTAGCTATTGTATTGCTCAGAAAACAATTCTGTCTTTGCATCACATGTATGAAAACGCAGGAAAACGCTGGGAATGTTCAGATTATGCTAATTAAATGATAGTATTAATCATGTCCCTAGCCTATAGCCTTCCACAAATAACGACTTTCTACTAACTACAGTATCACATAAATCTTTCATTTTTTTCTGCCGCATTTTGTTGCTGAACTTTGTTCTTAGTTCACTATTTAAATGTGGATCAAATATTTTCCTTCTCTGTTTTTCTCTACGAGGAAGATCCTATAAACTCTGACCTGCAGTAGAACGGTCCCTCTCTTATAAGACTGATGGGGGAGGTACTTCAGGCCAAGTAAAATAAACACTTTGTGAATGTTAAAGACATACTCCAGCTATTTTTTTCCTTTTATTTTTTCCTTTTCCAAGACTTGGCAGACGAGAATCAAATCATTGCCTGAATGCAGGAGGGGTTTTTGGGAGCATCCCAAATGGCGCCCTAGTCCGTATCTAGTACACAACTTTTGCACTACAAAAGTACCGCATTGTAAAGGGAATAGACTGCCATTTGGGACATATCCTTTATGTTCCGTTTTCATTTGACAGTCTAGACATTTTATGACTTTGGGAAGAAATCTGAGAGAGTTTTCTCAGTTTTCAGCTGCAAACAGCTGTGAAGAGGAGAAGAGCATCCTCCCTAGCTTTTGTGTGCTCTTTGAGTCCCAAAATTCTGTTAACTGTGCGACTTAGTTGGGAGCCTTTATCCCTGCCCTTTAACCAATGGACAGGAAAGATCGTGTGAACTTGCAGTAAACAATAGACTTGGTTTAGTCATCTAGGTTTACTCAAAGTCCAAAATGTAATTTAACTTGCATACAGTATCAGTAAATATTTAATTCCCACTATTCTAGAAATGTATTCCTGTGGTATTATCCTATGAGGAATTAAAGGTGATAACAATATTGTTCAACAAATTTTTACACAGGGTTATACTACTTTCAAATCAAAGTTTATTGGTCGGGCACACAGATTTGCAGATGTTATCGCAGATGCAGCGAAGTGCTTGTGTTTCTAGCTCCAACATTACAGTGTAAGACCTAGCAATAAAATAACAATACACACATAATATAGTATGAGCCATGACTAGAGTACAATATATAGTAAGTCCCATTTATGGTACCAATATGCCTGGCAAAAACCAAACACTGCATTTCACATTTAAGAACCTCATACCAACAGTTAAGCACGGTGGTGGTTGTGTGATAGTTTGGGGATGCTTTGCCGCCTCATGACCTGAATGACTTGCCTAAATAGAAGGAACCATGAATTCTGCTCTGTATCAGATAATTCTACAGGAGAATGTCAGGCCATCTGTCTGTGAGCTGAAGCTGGAGCGCAGCTGGGTTATGCAGCCAGACGATGATGATCAAAAACACACAATCAAGTCGACATGAAAAGTTTTGGAATGGCCTCGTCAAAGTCCAGACCTAATCCAAATGTAGATGTTTTTGCGAACTTGAAACGAGCAGTTCATGCTTGAAAACCCACAAATGGCGCTGAGTTAAAGCAGCTCTGCATGGTATAGTGGGCCAAAATTCCTCCACGGCGACGTGAGTGAAGCATTTCGTTGGAGTCTTTGCAACTAAAGGTGACACAATCGGTTATTGAGTGAAAGGGGGGCAATGCATTTTTCACACACAGGGGCATTGGGTGTTGCAGGACTGTTGCGTTACTTGTTCACTCAGGTTCCCTTGATCTAATACTAGGTTTTGGTTGAAGATCTGATAGCATTTAGTATCAAAAATGTGCAAAAGTAAATACAATTAGACAGGGGACAAATACATTTTCACAGCACTGTATATGTTGTACTGTTTAGAAATTAAAGCACTTTATGTCTCTAGAAACATATTCTATTCATATTTACAATAAAAGTGACTCCAAAACATCACAATACATTATTTACCATTCATTTCTATTGGACACGACATAACCCGAAACACATCCAAAACAAACTGCAAATGCATCCAACAAGTTAGAGAGTCGGAGTGGCTGTAAAAGACAAGTTCAGCGTCCAAAATGGTACCATATTCCCTATATAGTGCACTGTTTTTGACCAGGGCAAGGAGTACACGATATAGGGAATAGGGTGTCATTCCAGACACGCACACACCCAGGGGGATTCCCCTCTCTCCACCTTATCCCCACCTTTTCAGTGTGATGAAGGACATTTTCTAACGACACAGGGGAGAGCAGCGGGGGTAGCCTCCCTCTGGCTGTACAGCCGGCCCCTTTCTCATCCCGCTAAACCCCCACCCAGCCCAGACACCCCCACCCTAACCACCCCACCCCAGCCATCCCATCCTATGGCTGGGGCAGCGATTTAATCTGGGTTTAATGCTACAAACTACTCCCATTGTTTCTGGATTAATGAAGTATTCCCTGCCTGTTCCATTTTGTTCAGAGACAATGAAACATGTGAGGAGGGTTAATGTTTTAAATAGCAATTCTCAAACATTGGCCTTAAAGTCAGTAAGTCATACAGTGCCTTCGGAAAGCATTCAGACTCCTTGACTTTTTCCACATGTTGTTACGTTACAGCCTTATTTTAAAATTGATTTTAAAAAAAAATATATATATATAATTCTCAGCCATCTAATACACAATACTTCATAAGGAAAAAGTGCAAACAGGTTTTTAGAAATGTTTGCAAATGTATAATACCTTATTTACATAAGTATTCAGACCCTTTGCTATGAGACTCAAAATTAAGCTCAGGTGCATCCTATTTCCATTGATCATCCTTGAGATGTTTCTACAACTTGATTGGAGGCCAACTGTGGTAAATTACATTTATTTGACATGATTTGGAAAGGCACACACCTGTCTTTATAAGGTCCTGCAGTTGACAGTGCATGTCAGAGCAAAAACCAAACCATGAGGTTGAAGGAATTGTCCGTAGATCTCTGAGACTGGATTGTGTCGAGGCACAGATCTGGGAAAGGGTACCAAAACATTTCTGCAGCATTGAAGGTCCCCAAGAACACAGTGGCCTCCATCATTCTTCAATGGAAGAAGTTTGGAACCACCAAGACTTTTTCTAGAGCTGGCCACCCTGCCAAACTGAGCAATCGGGGAGAAGGGCCTTGGTCAGGGAGGTGACCAAGAACCTGATGGTCACTGACAGCGCTATAGAGTTCCTCTGTGGAGATGGGAGAATCTTCTAGAAGGACTACCATCTCTGCAGCACTCCACTATTCAGGTCTCTATGGTAGAGTGGCCAGATGGAAGCCACTCCTCAGTAAAAGGCACATGACAGCCCGCTTGGA
Organism: Oncorhynchus mykiss; assembly: GCF_057628025.1. Taxonomy (NCBI): domain Eukaryota; kingdom Metazoa; phylum Chordata; class Actinopteri; order Salmoniformes; family Salmonidae; genus Oncorhynchus; species Oncorhynchus mykiss. The sequence goes on from NC_143025.1 coordinate 34,307,737, forward strand.
GTTTGCCAAAAGGGACCTGAAGACTCTCAGACCACAAGATTCTCTGGTCTGATGAAACCAAGATTGAACTCTTTGGCCTGAATGCGAAGCGTCACATCTGGAGGAAACCTGGCAACATCCCTACGTTGAAGCATGGTGGTGGCAGCATCATGCTGTGGGGATGTTTTTCAGATGCAGGGACTGTGAGACTAGTTAGGATCGAGGGAAAGATGAATGGAACCAAGTACAGAGATCCTTGATGAAAACCTGCTCGAGAGCGCTCAGACTGGGGGCGAAGGCTCACCTTCCAACAGGACAACGACCCTAAGCACACAGCCAAGACAACGCAGGAGTGGCTTTGGGACAAGTCTCTGAATGTCCTTGAGTGGCCCAGCCAGACCCCGGACTTGAACCCGATCAAACATCTCTGGAAAGACCTGAAAATAGCTGTGCAGTGACGCTCCCCATCCAACCTGACAGAGCTTGAGAGAAACTACAGAGAAGAATGGAAGAAACTCCCCAAATACAGGTGTGCCAAGCTTGTAGCGTCATACCCAAGAAGACTCTATGCTGTAATCGCTGCCAAAGGTGCTTCAACAAAGTACTGAGTAAGGGGTCTGAATCCTTATGTAAATGTGATATTTCAGTTTATTTTATTTTATAAATTAGCAACCATTTCTAAAAACGTGTTTTTTCTTTGTCATTAAGGTGTATTGTGTGTAGATTGATGAGAAAAAAAACAGATTTAATCCATTTTAGAATAAGGCTGTAACGTAACAAAATGTGGAAAAAGTCAAGGGGTCTGAATACTTTCCCGAAGGCACCGTATATACATTCTGCATATTTAACATTTTAAATTGAACCTTTAATTAACTAGGCAAGACAGTTAAGATCAAATTCTTATTTACAATGACGGCCTACCCCGGCCAAACCCGAGCGACGCGGGGCCCAATCACGGCAGGATGTGATGCAGCCTGGATAAGTGGCTGTAGCCTTTAAAGTAATGACATGGTGTATGCTACATTTGATGCACTTGCCTTCCCTGTTATCAGTTTGAATTCATAGACAGTGGGAGAAGGTGTTTGTAGTAGGAATGGATAGATCTGTGAGTGTGTGTTATTTCAGAAAGTGGAAGGTCGGCCTTGTCTACCCTAATGAACAGCGAGGGAGACCTCTAGAGGCAGGAAAGGGAACAGCATGAATACCTTCACTCTGCCACTCCACACGCACTGCCAAGTCCAGTGCTTGGCCTCACAATGTGCACTATCGCTCAATGACAGACTTCAGTTGTCGCCCAGATCCTTACGCTTTAAGAACCAGCAATGTTAGGGCATTGTAAGAATAGTAAACAAGCACCACGGTAAGAGCATCAGTCAGTGTGTTTTCTGTGTGAATGCATGGAGGTCACATTTACACACTGAACTGGTAATCAGTGAAGTACAAAACCACCATTATCCACAGTTCAATGTGTCCCAATACTGATATAAGGCACCTAAGACACCAGTGATGTCACCGAGGTGATGTCCCCACATGGCACCCTAATCCCTGTATAGTGCACTACTTTCGACCAAAACCCTGTGGGCCCTAGACAAAAGTAGTGCACTATAAAGTGAATAGGGTGCCATTTGGGATGCCAAAACTGAGTCCTCAGAGACGATGCCTCATTCATTATCAGAGCGTAAACCCCATTTATAGTATTTGTTTATTTATTCCTCCAATATCACAAATTGCTTTATGACATATGTATTGAATACCAAGCAGTCCTGGCCAATGCTCTGGTAGTTATTATTGAAGTTGCATTTTAAGTTAATGAAATTATATAAATTGAGTTTTGTTATAGTGTAGTCTTGCCAGAGTCTAGCGCCGTAGCCTTTATTCTGGCACGGAGATGAACCATAAAGAGGAAGGTGATTTATCAACTGGATGAACCCTGTCCTGACAGGGATGTCCTACTGCCAGCTACACTACACTATGTACTTCTACTGCCATTTACACTACACACTGTACTCGAGTAGTCTCAGTCTGAGCCTGCTGGCTTTTACAGTCCACATGGATGCACCACCAAGCGTTACCGCGGAGAAAAGAAAACAATTCTGCCACGCCGTTGCTCTCCAGACCAAAGGAGGAGGATGTGTCAGGCATGGTGTGTGTGTTCTGTGTGTCAGGCGTGGAGTCAGGCAGGGCGTGGAGTCAGGCAAGGCGTGGAGTGCTGCCTACAGCCGACAGCTTGTTATGCTGTCACAGCGCTGTGTGTGAGTGACCTATGGTGTCACGACGCTGTGATTGGTGACCTGTGTGACTGACCTCTGACCCTTCCTGTCGTTTGCAGTGCTGAGTATCCGTGGCGCTCAGGAGGAGGAGCCTCCAGATGCCCAGCTCATGCGATTGGACAACATGTTGCTGGCGGAGGGCGTGTCTGGACCTGAGAAAGGGGGCGGTTCTGCAGCGGCTGCGGCTGCAGCTGCAGCCTCAGGAGGCGGGGCAGGAGCGGATAACTCAGCGGAACACTCGGACTACAGAGCCAAGCTCTCTCAGATCAGGCAGATCTACCACACAGAGCTGGAGAAATACGAACAGGTAAGGATGGACAGGATACACTCACCCCTCAGAGAACTACTGTCTTAGGTGTCTTTTACCATAATCACACACTCTAACCATGTAACCCAAACGCACCAGCTCCACCCAACACCATTCCCATCACAGTGATTGTTTGTTAACCTATGACTACCTGAAGAATGATGAGTGATAAAGGTACAGACGCACAAATATCATACCACCAAGACATGTTTAACCTCTCAGCATTTGGAGAATTACAATAACAGGGGAGGTCAGCATTTTCGGGGGGTATGATGTTTGTGCGCCTGTAACTTTCTCAATCATCATTATTCACGATTTATTCAGAATTGATCTGTAATCATGGTAGCATCCACATTCATGTAGAAGTGTTTAGAAAAATATTATATTCTTATTTACAATAAAAGGGACTCCAAAATAACACAATACATTATTTACCATTTCATTTCTATTGGGCTCAAAATAATCTGAAACAAGACAAAGAACAAAAGCATCCAACAAATGTGTAGAGTCACAAACTTGATGTAATCATGGTGAGCTAGGAATATGGGACCAAATACGCAACGTTTGACTACTTTCATACACATATAAGTGAATTTGTCCCAATACTTTTGGTCCTCTTATGTACGGTTCACCCGATATGGATGAAAATACCCTCAAATTAAAGCTGACAGTCTGGTTTTGAAATTATACAATGGGCTAAGAGGTTAAAGTGCAAAGTGCTGGAATACAGAGCCAAAAACTAAAATGAAGTGTCACTGTCCCAATAGTTTTGGAGCTCACTGTATAGGCCATTTAGCAGATGTTTTTATCCAAAGCGACTGTATGCATACATTTTACATATGGGTGGTCCCGGGAATCAAACCCACAATCCTGGCATGCAAGCATCATGCTCTACCAACTGAGCCATACATCTTTTTATATTTACATCCCAATTTAAGGAGACTTTCTACATTTATGGCATCCATCTAAAGATGTGACAGATTTTCTCTCATCTCCATTGCATCCCTATGTAATGTGCAGTTTCCTTCTCTTCTCCTCCATGTCATTATCTACCATGCCAATAAATCAGAGTGGATTTTACTGCATAACGTTGTCTACTTCCTAACCAATATACACACAGTCAAATGTTAAGGCCCTGACTGGCTGGAATGAATGCATGCCCTGTTTGATGAAATGCAAATGTATTTTCCGTATAGTCCCAGACACTGCTTACATTTATATAAAAAAGCAAAGTCAGTGTTGTGATGTTAATCTAGTCTAGAGACAGGGTTTAGTGTTGTGATGTAAGTCTAGTCTGTAAACAGGATTCAGTGTTGTGATGTTAGTCTAGTCTGTAGACAGGGTTGCCATCCTGAAACACGCACACAGTGGAGTAGGGTAAAGTTGCCTCTAGACGCTGATCTTGGATCGGTTTTGCATTGTCCCCGCTAATGGTTAAGTTGAGGATTGGAGAAGGGGAAGCTGATCCTAGATCTGTACCTAGGGGAAACTTCACCCCGGAGCCACATACAATAGGCAGGACTGTAGCAGTCGGAAGTAGTGTGGAAAACAGTCCTGCGACTATGCCACCATTACATGCTGACAATGTGCTATATAATTATATATAATATGTAATATATCTGTAATATACTGTATTTAAGATGGTATCCCAGTGCGGATGGAGGGGGGACAGTTACACAGGGAGTCATGGCAACGGAAACAAGGTACTCCTCCACTGCAGACCACTGCCCAACCATACACTATATAGAGAGATAATATATTTTATAGTCATAATATCATTAGTTAATAACATTATTTTACTTTGGTTAGGTGGTTTACCAAATAGACACCCTTCGGGAGGTGTTGAATCAAATACATTTTTCCACATCTGACTAGTTTTTTATAAAGCTGGGTTAGTAACTAAATCTATTCGCAAATCCAATGTGAACCTTGGCTCCAGTGTTTTTATTTACAACCCAGAGCTTTCTAAACCCAGCATTTTATACCACGCTTCCCTCCCTTACAATCTCAGTGATAGGGAACAGACCTTCACTGTCAGGATCAGGATTAGGAACTGGATGGCAACCCAGTCTTTTAAAGCCGTAGTGTTGCTTACGGAGAAAAATAAATACTATAACTCACTTATCATTTATCACCACAATTTATTTGTGGTTTTAACAGTTTTTTTTTCTTTATTATTTTTCTATATATTTCTTTCTTTCTACATGTTTATTTGTAATCGATGCTATGTCTGCTTGCTTTAGATGCTTCCAGTAGCATCATAATCAGTACATTGCACTATACCATGTTTGCATGTATTTTGTTTCAGACAAGGCCCACATACACATGATCCAGGATATACATTTGTGTGTGTGTGTGTGTGTGTGTGTGTGTTGTTACGATGACATTATGTCTATAGTCTATCTGGGGCTGTGCCAGATGGCTTCACTGTCATCCCCATGCATCACTGTATGACACCAACCGCATGACTACTCTGCACCTTCCCTCTCATATCATCACCACCTATTCACTGTCATTTACATTCGTTGTACAGACATTTTGGTATTGTTGTACTTTGTCTTGTTACTGTCTCTCTTCATTCACATCCTTCTGCTTTGATAACTATTGCTTTCATGTCAATAAGGGCCCTTTGAGATGAGTGTGAATATGACAGACATATTGTAGAGTGATGGAGAGAGAGAGAGAGAGAGAGAGAGAGAGAGAGAGAGAGAGAGAGAGAGAAAGTGAGGGGGAGAATTAGAAGGAGAAAGAGAACAAGACACGACAGAGAAAGAGGGAGAGGGAGAACAAGACAGAGTTCTAGAGAAAGAGAAAAAGACAGGGAGAGAGACAGAGGGAGAGAGACAGAGGGAGAGAGACAGAGGCATACTGTAATATCATGTCAGGTTCACGCCTAGTGCCACACAGGAGGGTGAGTGTATCATCATGGCATGTTCATCTCTCAACCCGCTCAGCTGCGACTCGACTGCGGTAAGAAGAGAAGGTTTGCTGCTCGTCAGCAGGGACTAGCAGCTGTCATTTCTCCGTGTCTCCTTTCTGAAAAACGACACTTACAGTTGCCATTGCCACTTCTGTTTAATATGAAAAATATCACCACTTATATTCCCCCTTGACTTCACAACATGGAAGCATTCCCATGAACTACATACATTAAACACCTCTTCATTTGCATCAAATTTTTCCTTTCTGTCTTTGTGCATGACCTTGACTGATGTAGAATACCATACAGTATATTTTTGCACTGTATACAAACACTGCATTAATCCAATGCTAGTGGACACCTCCCAGCCCGTCAATAGCCATATAGTATATCACCATCATCATGGTGAGGCTGCTATGAAAACTCTCACCAACAACATTTCTTTTGACAGTCTAGATAGAAGAAACTGATGTCACTCGGGACAAGAGTGTCTGCTAAATGACTCAAATGAGAATGTAACAAACCAGATTGCTCTATCTATCTGATCACCTCTCTCTCTCTCTGTCTGTGTCGTCCCCCCCCCCCCCTGCAGGCTTGTAACGAGTTCACCACCCATGTGATGAACCTGCTGAGGGAGCAGAGTCGCACGCGGCCCATCTCTCCCAAGGAGATCGAGCGCATGGTGGGGATCATCCACCGCAAGTTCAGCTCCATCCAGATGCAGCTCAAACAGAGCACCTGCGAGGCCGTCATGATCCTGCGCTCCCGCTTCCTCGACGCCAGGTGTGTGTCTGTGTGTGTGCCTACAGCTGTGCAAATGACCGTGTGCAAAGTCACTGTGCCACTGCAATGTTTTTGTTGACTCGCACAGCTAGCTACAGTATTTCCATACCTGTAACTGCATTATTCACATCAGGTGCTTTTACAGCGACGTTGACAGCGTGTTATTCTACAGCTTACCACCACTCTATACAACATCATCACAACTGATCTTCGCTGATCATCTATTGGTGCCATTTGAACCAGCACATACAGCCTTGCTTCTTGGCCGCTGACAATTATCTCCTCTCTCCAGGCTCCATAACGCTAAATATTTCCCTTTTTTAATATAATCCCTTGTTCCTTTTGATGCATGTTTTGGATTTGCATACATTTCTCCGAGGATAAATCTCACTCTGAGTCGGAGTCGGAAGCATAACATTTAAATTAGGCTTGGGCTCTTCTTACAAAGCTTCCCCCCCCCCCCCTATTCTTCTGCAAATGATTGTGGCTGTGGTGCAGGGAGGGAGGGAGGGAGACAGGGGAAGAAGGGAAGGGCTTTCAGTTAGAGAGTGAGTGAGAGAGAGAGAGAGAGGCACTGCCTCCCTACCAGTCTCAGCTTTACTGATTAATCTGCAGCCTGCCCTAGCACCATGCTGTGCACATTTACATATTCTCAAGCAGGCTTTTGGAGTGCGGGACGAAGATTTCAGCACAAATCTCTTTCACCAGTCAATCGATGCGATGCATGGAGGCAAGCATTTTACAGGGTTCCCGACCTAGCTTATGTAAAGCCCTCTCATGAGATGTGGCACATGCAGACATAACCTGATAGAGGGTGGAGATGGAGAAGGAGGAAGAGATGGAGGGGTCAGTGAACTGAACTAGCATCAGCGCGTGCTTACGGCACGTTTTCTAGTCTTTAATAAGGAAGGCCAGTGTTCTGTTGTTTGTCAGGATTTGCAGGCATTGTTCATTTCTATTAGTGAACCTCCGCAAAGAAAACATATTTCGTACCAGCTTAGGCAGCTGTATTGAAATGGGGTGGCAGTTGTATGGAAGGTATTGGATCAAATTGGGTGGTAGTTGTGTTGTTACTGTATGAGGTGCCCCAGTTTTGCCTGTATTACCACAAGTGGCTTTGACACATTTCCTCTCTCATTTCCTATTTTACATAGTGTTTATTCCGGTCCTAACTAACCAATTTCTATCATTCTCCTTGTAGACGGAAAAGACGGAACTTCAACAAACAGGCGACAGAGATCCTGAATGAGTACTTCTACTCGCACCTGTCTAACCCCTACCCTAGTGAAGAGGCCAAGGAGGAGCTGGCCAAGAAGTGCTCCATCACAGTTTCACAGGTACAGTACAGTGCCACCTGTCTTCTGGAAGGCCACAGTACACGTAGAACAGAACTAGAGGCAGTAGTGGATAATGTGGAAGGCCATTATAATCATTTTCACAATTTCACAGTACTATTCCAACCTCCTTGTGTGGAAATATACATACAAAACTGGAAAATCTGTTTTTTGACTGCGCTGAGCCTTTAAGATGTGAGCATTACATTATTTTCTTAATTCATAGGCTACATCACAGGGACTAAATTGATAGTGTAATATGATGATTGATCATGTAATTAAGAATGCACCAACAATACCAAGGTAAACAGCTGTCATGTTATGTGTTTCTCGTCCATCATCTCCTCAAACGGTTTCATTAAGTTTATGCAAAATTATTTTGAGGATGCATCTGGGCGTTGTTTGATGATAACAACGTGCTTCAGGGTCTGAATGATTAGTTGAGCATCTGTCTGTGCCCCAAATGGCACCCTTTTCCTTATGTAGTCCACTATTTTTGACCAGAGCCCTTTTTGACCAGGTCCCATAGAGAATAGAGTTCCATTTGGGACTCGACCTCTGTGTTCCTGGGTCTATGATAAAATAAAATGCTTACCTACCTTCTCTCTGCATTCGTTCAAACTCAGCAACCGGATTGATTTAGTTTTTTATTTTAATGTTATTTATCATTAGCGCTACCTGGCTTATCCTGGTAGCTTCATCGGGGAGTCCATTAGCTGTAATGGGTGTTAGATAGTGGATGTTGACTGATTGGTGCTAGCGTGAGCTCTGATGATAGCTGCAGTCATACTGACATAATGAGACGGTTACTGGCAATCATTCCCTTCTGCCACTAATGTGGATTCACAGTACTGGTCTACGTAGCGAGTGGTAGTACTCACTACTACCTAAAGGGCTCTGTTCCAAACGACACCCTATTCCCTATATACTGCACTACCTTTGACCAGGGCCCATTGGCCTCTGGTTAAAAGTAGTGCACTATAAAGGGTATAGGATGCCATTTGGGACTCAGGCGAAGTCTTTCTTCAGTGTCGGATAGGATATGCCAGACAGTGGAGGGCCATGCATGCAGAGCTCATTCGGATTCTGATTTCACACATTTGCTCAGTAAAAAAGTGGGAAATATATTTGTGTAACATTAACATTGTGTAAGCATTTACAAGTAGCACGTTGTTTGTACAGGTTTCCAACTGGTTCGGAAATAAAAGAATCAGATACAAGAAAAACATTGGAAAGTTCCAGGAAGAAGCCAACATGTACGCTGCCAAAACTGCTGTGAACGCGACCAACGTATCCTCACACGGGAGCCAGGCTAACTCGCCCTCCACTCCAAATTCTGCAGGTGAGACTAAAGAATAATACCAATGGGTTATTTGGAAGGCTCTGAATGCACTCTCTATCAGTCAAGGGCATTTTTCTATGCTCAAGTCAAAAGAACAAAAGGAAAAATGGCTTTGTCCAAGAGTAGGATACCACGACCCCATGTCAAGTCTCCCAATACTTCCTTCGCTGTTGTCTTCTTTTCAATTAACACACCTTTTATTGTACTTTAACTCAAGATAGAACATTTACATTTTGTTGTACCAATTGAATTTACTGAATTCATTGATCTTGTTGACCACGTATTACAGTTTTACAGAAACACATAACATATCATTCATGATACTTTGACTGTAGAGACATCCTACCATTCTACTTTCATGTTGACAAATAGTCACAACTACAACACATCTGACGACTGTACGCGACTCACCGTTCCCTCAGCTTTATGCTGCCACTCTCTAACCTGTCCGCTCGCTCTGGCCCTAGCCCTAACACTAGCGCTACTTCTAACTTTTTTCGCTCGCAGGGTTGGGTAACTCCAGTCCTCGAGGGCCAGATTGGTGTCACACTTTTCCTCCATCCCTAGCAAAGACCGCTGATTTAATCAAATTGCATTCTAAACTGAAGCTCATGATTGGGTGATTATTGGAGTCAGGTGTGTTAGCTGGGGCTAGGGGCAAAACTGGGACACCAAGCAGGCCCTTGAGGACTGGAATTTTCCACCCCTGCGTCCAGCGCTAACTGCATTTGTTTGCCTGCTGACACTTTGCATGGTGCTTCTCCGGGTCTAACCCTGGACGGGGCCAAGTGGCTGAATCCTGCTCTGCTTGCTCCTCTTTCTCGCTGCTCTGTGATTCCAGTGCTCCCTCTCTCCTCTTCCAGGTTCTGCTGGATCTTTTAACATGTCAAACTCCGGCGACTTGTTCATGAGCGTGCAGTCTCTCAATGGGGACTCGTACCAAGGGGCTCAGGTGGGAGCCAACGTGCAGTCACAGGTAGGGCCCTATAACTAAACAGTGCAGAAGATACTACTATAGGAACAGATCCACCTCCCTAAGAAAAGGCCTTGTAATCTATCCTAAACGCACTACAGGCATCTCAGTACTCCCCCAGTGTCTACATAACTATGGGCTCCTAATAGCGCCACACCATAGGGTTTTCAAGGTATCGTCTTCCACCATACTAAAACATTACAGCGAGTGTAAGGATGAAAATAATTCAGTGCTCTCTGCAGCTCTCACTAATTTCATCCTTTCGACAGTCTTCTCAACACGTAATGACATGTTTTGGTTATCTTTCTCCGTATTGTCCATGGCTGGATGTATTTCCTGTGTGTTTTCTCTGCCTGTACTGTGTATCACGCTCCTTCTTGTCTTTGTCTTACAGTGTTAGTCTTGTTTATCTTCTGTGCTCTGACCTTGCTTTGTCTGTGTTCCTCTGTTGTGTTTCAGGTGGATACCCTTCGCCATGTTATCAGTCAGACAGGCGGATACAGTGAGGGCCTCACAGCCAGCCAGATGTACAGTCCGCAGGGCATCAATGTAAGGAGAAAAAAAAAACACACGTTTCTTCCCGCTTTCTTTTCCCCCTACCAATTATTTCAAAGCCATAGGGCTCAGAATGCCACTTAGTAGGACTTGTCTCAGCTCCACCACAGTCACCTAGTTGATTGCTTCTGTATCGGTCACGCCATGGGCAGAACGCCAGAACGGCGTGGGGCCGGCCACACACACACACACGGAGCGGCCGCCTGAGCCTGTCACGTCCAATCAGCTCTCCCTTAGCACCTGCAGCCAATTGCGGCCGTGCAGGAATGGCACAAACAGGTGACACATCCTTTGACGCGAGGATCGTTCGTCCCACTAATGCCCTCACCGACCACCTGATCCTAATCATCACTGCGGATCCAGAGGCCCCTATCAGAACAACCCCAGAGTAGAGTCACACTAAAAATAAAACTAGCCAAACTGCTAGCCCCTCGACAGAGCACTGAGGGGCATAACATGGGGGCGTATTTCCACCATGTTATATTTTTTTCTTCTTTTTTAGAGGATGGGGGGGTTTGGATTTGGGGGAAGTGTGTGTGTGTTTTGGGTGAGGGCAGAGGAGAGGAGGGGAGGGAGGGGGAGGTTAGCTGGCGGCTGCAAACAGCAGGGAAATTCACAGCGACAAGCCGTGTCGTAAAAGGGAAAATCAATAAGACAGACACAAGGAGAGCGGAGTGTGGACTTGGGACAGCAATCCAAGCGCATTGCTCAGATCATGCTCCCGCCACACTAATGGCCCTGACAGCGAGCCGCGGCAGTGTGGGTCGGTGAGAGCTACGACGAGAGAGAGAGGACGGTCACAGGCACACACAGCCACGCGGCTAGGCTTCTGGCTCCCTCTCCCGTCGTGCCTCAATGGCCATATGATAATGAGATGAAATGCCTCCTGTAAAACAAAAGTGGGGTATGCAGTGTGTATTCAAATCCCCCCCTCCTTTCCTGGCTTGCTCTCCACTCTACGCTCATCTCCACTCTACACTCATCTCCCTCCCACAGAACAGGCTGTGATAACCCCGAGAGAGCACTACGGACGTGTTCAAGCCCTGTTCTCAGACAACACCCTGACTTTATGGATAGTCTTTATGCTTGGACCCCGTACCACGTCCTAAAATGCCACAATATTCTCTTTTTTTCTCCACACACTTTCATAGCTTTTTAAGAACCTTCTTACTGCGTAATACGAGAAGGATATCGTGTTTTCTGATTTTTGAGAGACAAATGTAACAGCAGACTAGGCCTACGTTGTTATCCTTTCCTTCCATACCAATATGGTTCTCCATTCTTAATGTAGGATTTGGGGAGATATAATAACTGTAATCATATCTTACGGAAATCATTTATACATTTTAGAATTTTGGAGTGGGGTTGACTAGCTTATTTCCTTGCCTCTCTGCAGCATTTTACTGCAATAGTATTTGTGTCAAAGGGAAATTTCACAATTAGCTTACTTCATGTTCATCATCTCCAGCACCACCCCAACGTCAACATACAGTATGTGAAAATGACGCGTTTCTATGTTTTGTAGTAAAAGAGAGAGGAAGGTAAGTGTTTCCAATGATATCATCAACCAATTGGTAGGCAATTAGTAGGCAATGCCTACTCATAATTGGCTAAAATCACACGATGCACACCAATGGTGTCATTGGAAACACTTATCTTCCGCTATCTTTTTTAATACAAAACATAGAAACGCGCCATTTTCACATATGTTGATGTTGGGGTGGTGCTGGAGATGAATATGAAGTTGAAAATGACACATTTACCTCAGCGTCGAACCTATTCACAAAGCAAAGCCCAGGAAAGCTGTCACCTTAGAAACAGTGTATCAACCTTTATGCTCGTCCAGCTTTACAGATGGATGAGAGAGAGAGAGAGAGAGAGAGAGAGAGAGAGAGAGAGAGAGAGAGAGAGAGAGAGAGAGAGAGAGAGAGAGAGAGAGAGAGAGAGAGAGAGAGAGAGAGAGAGAGAGAGAGAGAGAGAGAGAGAGAGAGAGAGAGAGAGAGAGAGAGAGAGAGAGAGAGAGAGAGAGAGAGAGAGAGGTCGGCAGTACGTCCTATCTGTGAAACGAGGAAAAGACTCCCCTCTCTCTGTGTTGATAATGACTGAGCAGTTACATAATGGGTTTTGTGGTAGACAAGAGCAGTAATTACAGTTTGGAAATAGACAGAGAGAGTGTCACCAAAGTCAGACATTTGAAGACATTTCTTTTTCCTCCATTTTTGATTACAGACTTTCTTCTGGCTAAAATAACAGGCTTTGAAATGAAAGGCTGTCAAGGACCATTTCCAGTTTTTCTGATCGCATGAAATTTGCTATTAATATCTCAATGCTCTTTAGCAGGCCTGTCTCCGGGATTGGAAATGGCTTACGCGTCCGTCATTGTGTTTTCATTCAACGTCACAATTGGCGACCATTGATTCCTCTTATGACTGTTTGGGGACTTTTGTTTTAAGGTCCTTGTCAGACATTGTCACTGTTATTATTATGTGTGTTGCATTTATCTCAACCCCAGTGATACAAGAATGCAGTATTGTTTTTGAAGTGAAGACAAAATTGTCTTCATTATAGAAATGTGAGCACATTGCATGTGATCTGAGAGGTACATATATGTGATTTACAGAATTTTCAGTTGCTTTAAACAAGTACAATTTTTGTGACAATTCTGTTCTGAAATATGAGGTCTAGGTTACTGTAATTTGAGTGAATCAGATCTTCGTCCAATACAGATTTGGCTTGAGGCTTTAGTGGAATGTTGGTTTTGTTGTGTTGGGGTTGTTCTAGCATTAGTAAAGCTCATACCGTACCTACTACACATGTCCCCAGGACTTCACAGATATGGCATTCAGTACTGCAGATAAGATGATATTATAAACGAATTGAACTGTATAATGAATATGTACTCTGATTGAGAAGGGAAAAAAAGAAGAAGCAAAGACATAGGGTATAATTAGTGTCCTATGCCTGGGCTCATAATTCCTCCCTCCATTCTGTCTCTCCTGTCTCTCTCTCAGGCAAACGGAGGCTGGCAGGATGCTACCACCCCCTCATCAGTGACATCCCCCACAGAAGGACCCGGAAGTGTTCACTCGGACACGTCCAACTGATCCCTCCACCCTTCTCCTCCACCGCCGTCCAGACAGCCCCAACCTCCACCCTCGATCATCTAGCCAGCTTCCCAGCCAGCCCCCCCCCCATCAGGACTGGAGGTGACACACTAGACTCGTCACAGGGCAGGAGACCTCTCTCTACGGGTGGGGACTACAGAATGAAACACCATCACCACCACCAGACAGTTCTTTACAACCAACCATGACACAGTCAGTCAGTCAGTAGCCTGAGTAGGGCTCTTTTCTTCCACCTATCTACAACCCCCTCACTGTCTGTTTGTACAGTTTTCTTCGCCATATATCCATGTTGCCTCATTGTGTGATCATCTGACTTATAAACACAGTAGGAAAACAGTTACAACAACACGTGTATACAGTATGGCCCGTATCTTGTAGATTTAAATGCTTTTCACACTACCTCTATTGAAAATAACAAGAAAACAACAACAACAACGGGACATCTTCTAAATAAGCTTTGTTTTTTGTTGTTGTAATTACTGGTATAGACAGTAGCTCTCAATCTCCTCTTGTCCTGTCTCAAGGCTTGTTTTTAAGGACAGTTTTGGCTTTGTGACAAGTTTCACCCTATATAATGACTTAATTCACAACATAAAATACATTCTATTAAAATTGTCCAGTGCCAAAGTTCAACACAGGAGATGAATTTGTATAATATGAATTGTGCTTGTAAATAAAACATCCCTCTGACATTTCATATGAAAAATGGTTCATTACTGTATTTAATTACATTTCATGTTAGTAGAGTATCAACAGGGTGCTTGGAAAAGGAGATTCAACCTTTCCTACTCATTCTAAGCATTCCGTTTCAGAGCTTCTACATTTGGCCAATAAGACATTAAACATTTTTTTACTGCAAGAATGGTAGCCTATGTTTTCTGCTCATACTGAATGCAGCATAGCATGAGTGATGAACAATGCACAAGCAAACATTATGAGAGTAACAGTATGCTCCAGAATAAATGGAAGAGACTGTTTGGAAGGTCAGAAGGGAATGGATCGTGGTGATTCTAGCTACTGGAATTCTAATAAATTCACTGCTCTTGAAATATTGTTTGTAGTGTGCACTGCATCCAGAGACCATTGACCTGCAGAGTTTAAAATCTACCCAGAACACTTAATCAATGAGTACATTAGCATCAATTATAATAAGCCAATATGTCTTTAAGCACAGTGACTTACAGTGATTACCCTGGGTAACACTTATATTTGTCAAAGAGAAGAAAACAGTACAGAGAACACACATTAATGATAGTTGTACTCTATTCTATACAGTCTACATATACGGAACATATGGTGTGTATACATACTGTACACACACATACACTACCATTATCACCATCAATGTACATCAGTGTTATCGTAATAGCCAAATACTGCTGGTAACCAAAATCACTTGTTTAAGTGCAACAAAAAAAAAGTCATTTTTAATGTAGATTTTAATTCTGATTTTGTGGTATGATGTTGTAGTAATTGAAGACACGACTACACATGATGAAATATCTCTCAAAATTACCGTCTTTGTTTGGTGTTTTTGGTGCTAGTTAGCTCTTTTATTTCCTATTTCTCAGTAGTATATTTCTGTCCATTTATTATTGTCACCCGGTTTGAATTTCTCCATTCAACCTCATCACTCATATCATCCTGTTTTTACATTTTGGTTATCAAGGTTGGTCTTTATTCACTCTTATGTTTCATTATCCTCCTAGCATATGGCGGCAGTCTAAATTACGCAAATACAAAATACAAAAATTGAAATTAGATTTATTAATTTGGTTGTATTTGATTTTAGCTACAGTATTTATTTACACACAAATACATATTGCCTTCTTGGGCATTTTAACATATCCACCATACTATTACGTAGATACCAAAAAATAACTACAAAAGCTTCAGCTCTATACATTGGGATCAGCTTGACCAACTCGACTTTGTTTGATTTGTAAAATTGTGTATTAACTGAAGTACTCCACATGCATCTCATAGGAATGTTCAGCTACTCTTTCTGTACTCAGAACACCAAAATGCAGTCCGAACACAGTAGTGTTTGTTTATAGAAATTAAATGGAAAAGACTAACCCTGATGGCACACAGACAGATACAGACGGTTGGATATATGTTCTCACGTTGTGAATAAATACATTTGGCTACTGTTTTACTTTTCTTTCGCTTGGTTACAGGAGTTACAGTACGTTCTATTTTATTTTCTTACTAGCATAATGTGAATTAGCCCAAGAATGCTCTATGTATGTAGATGTGCACCTTTATTCTTGTTTTTTGTTTTTTGGGGGAATTGGACAGTATCCATTTTCAAAACAAAGCAGCTAGAGTAAATGTTTGACAGAGACAGACAGACAGACAGTAGGACACAGTTCCTTTCACATTACGGATATAATCCGCTCACTGGTTCACTTTGTACTTTCTAAAGCATTGACACAAAAGCATGCTTCTAAAAATGGGTACTGTCTTGTTAATTAAAGGTGATGTGAAAGGTTTGTGTGAACACTATCTCGTGACAGTGTTTTTAGCCCAACTAAATCCATGGTAATAGATATATACATTATATAGTATTTCAAATCATAACCACCATCTGTATAGATAACTACAGTACCACACAGCTGAATCCACCATAGACTGCATATCACAGAACTTAGCTCTTCCTTCACAAACTACATTTTATATTTGATGTACTTATTGGAGACGTGGACGTGTACTATGATGAGTGAAGCAAAATCTTGTTCTTTTTTTGATAACTACAAATGGCTTAATTTGCTCCCACATCTGATAGTCCAGTTGACGGACAACACATAGGTACACTATGAGTGGAGTATGTTTGAGTGGTCTTTCGATACAGATTTTAGCCATGTGGCAAGCAGAACAGTAGCTTTTGTGATGCGTTGCCCGTAAAATAAGTAAAAGTTACTCTACTTTTCACATTGCCTTTCCAGTATCATCATTATTATTGAAAGCTTCATGTAATGATGCTTTTAGTTTTTGGATATAAAAGGGAGGGAAAAAAATAACTATAAAAAAGAAAGAAGAACCTGAACAATTTGTAAAACATCAAATGTTTTCTTTGTGGCATGTCTTTTGTTCTTTAATAAAATACCGTACTGCAGTGTTTTTGAATGTTACTTATTTTTTATAAAGATTTCAGAGTGAAATCATGGATCCTTTTCTTGACAGGTTTGACATTTTAAGATCTCTCTGCATATGTAAAAAAATAAATAAATAAAAAAATAATAAAAAAAAGTATAACATTGGAAACTGCAAAACTACTCCGATTTAAAATCCGTTTTCTGTGGAGAAATAAATAGCTAACAAGGTGTAGGTTTTTTGGTCTCTTTCTTTGTACTGTTAATGCATATTCCAAATAAATTGTTTCTTTTGTTGCATACTTTTGTATTGTCCTCATTGGTTTTTCTTGTCACACACATACTATGGAGATTTCCATACATGAAATGAATTTATTCAGCCCCGTCCCATAGCTTTATAACAAAACCAAGTAGTGGGGATGCAGCTGACTGAAAAACAAATCAAGGAGTGTGAATTTAAGACATATAAGACTTCAGTAACAGGGTCAGGGTCATAAGTTACTGTAGGACACAAGTTTACACGTCTCAGACTTGTCAGTCCTTCACCTCTGGATAGGATTGCACATCACACTTCAAAAACATGCTTAAGCATTGGGGGCATTTTCTCACTGTTGACATAACGCCAGAGCTGGGGTGAGCTGGAGAGGGTGTGAAGGGGATATTTTCTCAGTTTTCTAAGTGAGTGAAAGCTGTGTGCTTACAGCAAGCAGACAGACGCCCCCGGTTCCCCCTCCTACCTCCTACACATAGCAGAGGGGAGGAGGGGGGGATAAGGAACTAGGAAAGGTTTCCAAAACGATCAGAGAGCAGCCAAATCACAGAGCGTGACGGAGACTGTGGGAGTGACATATGCAAACATGATCAAATATAATTACATGGGGATGTCTCCTTGTTTCTATCAAAGGGTTTCTTGTCGGCTCTGTTAGGAGGATGAAAGAGAGGAACTGTTGGATGTGTACTGTATGCTTTAATATATTCACCATGGCTTTACAAACCAAAAAGGTATTGTGAGTTTAATTACTGTACGTTGCTCTCTTGAAAAGGCATAAATCCCATACTGAGTAGAAAATCAGTTGCACTTACTATTCAAGTGCTTTAATCATCAGCAAAACAACCTGGTTAATGAGTTTGACCTGTACCTTGCTGCCCATTCAAACACTTGTCGTGAATTCACTGTACTGTAAGCTATCCTACTGAATGCACAGAGCAATTGGGGATGCACAGAACTCTACACAGTGCATGTAGCAATATTATATATTCTGTGGTAATGGGTTATATTTTTCTTATAAATATGCAATACGCATAATCCCTTTAACATGCTTTGGTTTTTAGGTGGTATTTAGTATGTCAATATTGATCTACAAGGGGAAGCCGCTTGTTCTATGTCTTGTACTTGGGCAAATTAAAGGGACTTGTATTTTAAAAAGCTCTGGCATTTCTCTAGTTCTATCAATACACACTCCTTTTTCCAGCTGCACTTCATGAATAAATTACTTCTCAAACATAAATTGTTTTTGCCATATTGGCTGTTTTAGATGCGTCTTTTTGAAAGGTCAGCAGCCAAGGGACCGATGTCTGAGAAACAAATTAAGTTAGGAAGAAGACCGATGCCAACCAAAGTGGTGGTGTTTATTGCTGGCCACTGTTTGTAGTCCCTCACAATCCATATTTTTCATTTGTGCTTGATTTTGTGTTTGTTTTCTGCTATAGTATCCAATAACACACATTTGTTGAGCATACGCTGTCTCAGTGCTAATACATAGCTTATGTCATATCTATACTTTCAACCTAATGCATGTCGCATGTCGCACACAAATCCCTTGCCAATGGCAACACAATGCATAATGTATCAAGTTTAGTGTTATTCACAGTGTGCGTAAAGAAAACCAATGCCTGCCAGCACATTACACATACACTGTAGGAATACAATAACCATCATACACCGTATGAAGGGCTGCAATGCAAGCCTGAGGGAATGGCTATGGAAGCAGAGACTGATGGCAGGGTCTGAGGGGCTGTGGTCTGATTGCAGGGGCTGAAGGGTTGTGGTCCTGGGGGGCAGGAGATTATGGAGGTCCCTCATGGACTGAAATGGATGGAACTCTGGTCTAAGTGTGTGCCTATTTGTATTGGTTTTCAGTTTGGCAAAGTCACTTGAGCAAAATGTTGTTGGAAGGAATGCTTGCGTTTCTTCTTACCTTTGCATTGCCACCCACAGATCTGTAATGAATTCTTCTGATCCTCTGGTGCTGGAAGTTTCATAAAGGAGACATGTTCGAAACGATTTTACAAATCAGTGTGTCATCATGGTCTTTCATGTCTTAAACCGTGTAATAATTTTACATTTGGGAGATATGGTCCATTTCCTAGTGTGGGAGTTTGATGTTGTAGGCTATAATGTTGCTTTATAATGTTAGCCTAAAGCTTTCTTAATGAGCCAGATATGGACCTTATCATCTTCTTCCAAAAAATGTAGAGCCTATATTTCCCTCAAACTGTGCCCAAAGACATTATTTCAAGAGAATTCAAAGCCAAAGACAAGCCATCTTGGAATATAAATCCAAAACAAACTGAGAAATGCTAAACATGATCCTCTCTAGATGATCCGGGACATATATATATATATACTGGTATTACAATCACCTTGCATTCAAATCCAGAACCAAGACTCTCTTGCTGGGCTATATACAGTGCCTTGCAAAATTATTCACCCCCATTGGCATTTTTCCTATTTTGCAGCTTTACAACCTGTAGTTTAAATTGATTTGATTTGGATTTCATGCAATGGACATACACAAAATAGTCCAAATTGGTGAAGTGCAATAAAAAATGGAAAAAAGGTGCATGCATATGTATTCACCCCTTTTGCTATGAATCCCCTAAATAAGACCTGGTGCAACCAATTACCTTCAGAAGTCACATAATTAGTTGAATAAAGTCCACATGTGTGCAATCTCAGTGTCACATGATCTGTCACATGATCTCAGTATATACAGTGGGGCAAAAAAAGTATTTAGCCAACCACCAATTGTGCAAGTTCTCCCACTTAAAAAGATGAGAGAGGCCTGTAATTTTCATCATAGGTACACTTCAACTATGACAGACAAAATGAAAAAAAAAAAAGAAAAGAAAATCACAAGGTAGGAATTTTTATGAATTTATTTGCAAATTATGGTGGAAAATAAGTATTTGGTCACCTACAAACAAGCAAGATTTCTGGCTCTCACAGACCTGTAACTTCTTCTTTAAGAGGCTCCTCTGTCCTCCACTCGTTACCTGTATTAATGGCACCTGTTTCAACTTGTTATCAGTATAAAAGACACCTGTCCACAACCTCAAACAGTCACACTCCAAACTCCACTATGGCCAACACCAAAGAGCTGTCAAAAGACACCAGAAACAAAATTGTAGACCTGCACCAGGCTGGGAAGACTGAATCTGCAATAGGTAAGCAGCTTGGTTTGAAGAAATCAACTGTGGGAGCAATTATTAGGAAATGGAAGACATACAAGACCACTGATAATCTCCCTCGATCTGGGGCTCCACGCAAGATCTCACCCCGTGGGGTCATAATGATCACAAGAACGGTGAGCAAAAATCCCAGAACCACACAGAGGGACGTAGTGAATGACCTGCAGAGAGCTGGGACCAAAGTAACAAAGCCTACGATCAGTAACACACTACACCGCCAGGGACTCAAATCCTGCAGTGCCAGACGTGTCCCCCTGCTTAAGCCAGTACATGTCCAGGCCCGTCTGAAGTTTGCTAGAGAGCATTTGGATGATCCAAAAGAAGATTGGGAGAATGTCATATGGTCAGATGAAACCAAAATATTTGTTTTTTGGTAAACTCAACTCGTCGTGTTTGGAGGACAAAGAATGCTGAGTTGCATCCAAAGAACACCATACCTACTGTGAAGCATGGGGGTGGAAACATCATGCATTGGGGCTGTTTTTCTGCAAAGGGACCAGGACGACTGATCTGTGTAAAGGAAAGAATGAATGGGGCCATGTATCGTCAGATTTTGAGTGAAAACCTCCTTCCAATCAGCAAGGGCATTGAAGATGAAACGTGGCTGGGTCTTTCAGCATGACAATGATCCCAAACACACCGCCCGGGCAACGAAGGAGTGGCTTCGTAAGAAGCATTTCATGGTCCTGGAGTGGCCTAGCCAGTCTCCAGATCTCAACCCCATAGAAAATCTTTGGAGGGAGTTGAAAGTCCATGTTGCCCAGCAACAGCCCTAAAACATCACTGCTCTAGAGGAGATCTGCATGGAGGAATGGGCCAAAATACCAGCAACAGTGTGTGAAAACCTTGTGAAGACTTACAGAAAACGTTTGACCTCTGTCATTGCCAACAAAGGGTTTATAACAAAGTTTTGAGATAAACTTTTGTTATTGACCAAATACGTATTTTCCACCATAATTTGCAAATAAATTCATAAAAAATCCTACAATGTGATTTTCTGGATTTTTTTCTCATTTTGTCTGTCATAGTTGAAGTGTACCTATGATGAAAATTATAGGCCTCTCTCATCTTTTTACGTGGTAGAACTTGCACAATTGGTGGCTGACTAAATGCTTTTTTTGCCCCACTGTATACTCCTGTTCTGAAAGGCCCCAGCGTCTGCAACACCAATAAGCAAGGGGCATCACCAAGAATGCGGCACCTTGAACACCAAGGAGCTCTCCAAACAGGTCAAGGACAAAGTTGTGGAGAAGTACAGATCAGGGTTGGGTTATAAAAAATATCTGAAACTTTGAACCATTAAATCCATTATTAAAAAATGGAAAGAATATGGCACCACAACAAACCTGCCAATAGAGGGCCGCCTACCAAAACTCATGGACCAGGCAAGGAGGGCATTAATATGAGAGGCAACAAAGAGACCAAAGATAACCCTGAAGGATCTGCAAAGCTCCACGACGGAGATTGGAGTAACTGTCCATAGGACCACTTTAAGCCGTACACTCCACAGAGCTTGGCTTTACGGAAGAGTGGCCAGAAAAAAGCCACTGCTTAAAGAAAAAAATAAGCAAACACGTTTGGTGTTTGCCAAAGGCATGTGGGAGACTCCCCAAATATATGGAAGAAGGTACTCGGTTCAGATGAGACTAAAATGAGCTTTTTGACCATCAAGGAAAATGCTATGTCTGGCGTAAACCCAACACCTCTCATCACCCTGAGAACACCATCCCCACAGTGAAGCGCGATAGTGGCAGCATCATGCAGTGGGCATGTTTTTCATCGGCAGGGACTGGGAAACTGGTCAGAATTGAAGGAATGAAGGATGGCGCTAAATACAGGGAAATTCTTGAGGGAAACCTGTTTCAGTCTTACAGAGATTTGAGACCAGGACGGAGGTTCACCTTCCAGTAGGACAATGACCCTAAGCATACTGCTAAAGCAACACTTGAGTGGTTTAAGGGGAAACATTTACATGTCTTGGAATGGCCTAGTCAAAGCCCAGACCTCAATCCAATTGAGAATCTGTGGTATTACTTAAAGATTGCTGTACACCAGCGGAACCCATCCAACTTGAAGGAGATGGAGCCGTTTTGCCTTGAAGAATGGGCAAAAATCCCAGTGGCTGGATGTACCAATCTTATAGAGACATACCCCAAGAGACTTTCAGCTGTAATTGCTGCAAAAGGTGCTGTACAAAGTATTGACTTTGGGGGGATGAAAAGTTATGCACTCTCAAGTTCTTTTTTTTTTGTGTCTTATTTCTTGTTTGTTTCACAATAAAAAAATATTTTGCATCTTCAAAGTGGTAGGCATGTTGTGTAAATCAAATGATACAGACCCCCAAAATCCATTTTAATTCCAGGTTGTAAGGCAACAAAAATGCCTTCGTATCTACAAAGGTGTTTTCGGGGGAAACTGTGATTTTTAGAGAGGAACTTGGATGGGTAGGAAGCTGTCACATTGAGTTTCCCTGCCGTCCCAAGTATCATACCACAGAATGTCTCCTACCCCTCATTTAGTCTGTAGGAGAGATGCTCTATTTGTGTCTGTATATATTTATGCACAAAACTCAGGGAGAAAAATATGCAATTATCACTGAATTAAAATATGTAAGTGTCATGATAATTGTCAGAGAAAAGGCAACACGAACTCTAAAATATCTCTATCAGAGAGTGAACATCTGGACCATGAACTTGGACTCTAAAGACTGAAGGAACTGTAGGTTGTAGAACGTTGCCCGATTCTGTTGTGAAACACCGCTGACCCCTTATGGTCAGTTAGGGCAGACTACTCCAAAGGGATATGGCCTGACTGATTAACATAAGCTCTACAATACTAGAGAGAACAGGCTACTGTTAAGTGCCATTCAGTTATGTCCTGAAGGTCATTGTATCCTAGAAAAGGTAAAACACTTAAACAGAATTTCCAGATCTCACCTGATCATTTTAGATAAGAATCAAGCTGTACAACGTGTTCTGATGATGATTCTGAATCACATGGAGTATGTGAATGAGAGGAAACATAAGACAATTATGAATCCCCAACCAATTAATAGGAGAATGATAAGAACAATGCAGCCTCTCTCTAAATTCACCACAAGACCAGTTCACTGCTTATTTATCAAAGGAAGGCACTTCTGGTACACCTTGCAATTCATCTCGTGACAAATGTTCTATACACATTATTAACTAAATATTTAGTAGGACAATTAATCTATTCACATATTATCTTCCAGTAAGTGCTAATTGAATGTGCGTAGAGGTCAGCCCAACCCCCAACCTGCTTCTTTATCACCACGCTTCCCAAGGATTTTAAAAAAGGGGGAGGGATAAAGAAAAGAAGAGAAAGTGCAACCTACAGTGCCTTCAGAAAGTCCAGCTGATTTTTACAATAGTTAGGAAGAGTGAATGAGTTATATACACTTTTGTAATACATACTGTACCACAGCGCAGTCAAGTTGGTTGAAGTACAATGCTATAAAGCCATTTTTAAGTCATGCCATAGATTTTCAAGCTGTTTTAACTCGGTAACGGTAACTAGGCCACTCAGGAACATTCAACGTCGCCTTGGTAAGCAACTTTAGTGTATATTTGGCCTTGTGTTTTGGGTTATTGTCCTGTTAAAAAGTGAATTTGTCTCCCAGTGTCTGTTGGAAAGCAGACTGAACCATGTTTTCCTCTAGGATTTTGCAGGTGCTTAGCTTTATTCAGTTACTTTTTTTTATGATAAAAGACTCCCTAGTCCTTGCCAATGACAGGCATACCCATAGTCATCATTGGCCTCATGGTGAAATCCCTGAGTGGTTTCCTTCCTCTCCAGCAACTGAGTTAGGAAGGATGCCTGCATATTTGTAGTGACTGGTGTATTGATACACCACCCAAAGTGTAATTAATAACTTCACCATTTAAAAAAAAAAATTCACCATGCTTAAAGGGATATTCAATGTCTGTTCTTTTTCAGATTTTACCCATCTACCAATAGCTGCCCTTCTTTCAGAGGCATTGCAAAACCTCACTGTTCTTTGTGGTTGAATCTGTGTTTGAAATTCACTGCTTGACTGAGGAAGCTTAAATATAATTGTATGTGTACGAGATGAGGTAGTTATTCAAAAATCATGTTAAACACGATTATTGAACACAGTGAGTCCATGCAACGTATGTGACTTGTTAATCACATATTTATTTTTTTACTCAAGAACTTATGTAAGCTTGCCATAACAAAGGAGTTGAATATCTATTGACTCAAAATTTCAGCTTTTCATTTTTATTAATTTGTAAACATTTCTAAAAACATAATACCACTTTGACATTATGGGGTAGGCCAGTGACACATTACAATTTAATCAATTGGAGCTGTAACACAAATTCTGTGAGAAAGGGGTGTGAATACTTTCTGAAGGCACTGTGTCATTTTACAATAGCCTCACGCCAACCAGAAACATTTTCTTTATTGAATCAAGAATTGCAGCCCTAATTTCCCTTAATATAGAGTAGCAAAATAAGCCTGTTCAGAGGTCTTTCTCAGAGGTAGGTCAATAGGACATAGGCAGATGGACATTCTACTGGCTATGAAGTCTATTGTTTTTAAGACATCTATAGACAGTCTGAACCTGTGCATCTTCTAGCTGTCTCAGCAGACGCTCCTCTTATACCAGGGCATGGTGGATGACACAGCGAGACGGCGGCCCGGCAGAGGACAGAAGGCGTATGTGTGTGTAGGACAGAGGGTGTATGTGTGTGTATGTCATTGTGTGTTTGTATGTAGGTCACCCAGCGACCTGTGTCGTATCTGGTGACAGCCACAGCGGTCATTGTGCCTGTGCCGTGGTGTCGCCCGCCCAGCGGGAGGTGGGATAGGGATTAGAGTGGACAGACCACGGTGGGGCACAGAGGCCTCCCCCACACGTCAGCGTCAACTTTCTCATCTCTTCCCTTAACGACTTTGACGTTATCAGGCCAGGCAGTGCAATGTCCAGCTGCATTACTCTCACCGGCCCTACATTATTCATAACGGCCACAATGTAGGTAGAGTGTAGGGAGGGATAGGAAGCGGTATGAGGGTTCAAAAGACTGGACAGACAACATGGTGAAGCAGTTCAAATATAAGGTCTGAAATATAATGCCTGTTCTCTGACTGACACTAAACTCCACACTTGTGTTATATTTTTTGAAAGACATCGCTCAACATGTCTGTGATAACACATTTTCTTTGTGTGATAAATTAACATTGTGGGTTATCTGGATAAAGGGAAATCGGAAAATAAAGAGCTAATATTCTCTTTATT
Organism: Oncorhynchus mykiss; assembly: GCF_057628025.1. Classification (NCBI taxonomy): domain Eukaryota; kingdom Metazoa; phylum Chordata; class Actinopteri; order Salmoniformes; family Salmonidae; genus Oncorhynchus; species Oncorhynchus mykiss. Next base: position 34,333,175 of record NC_143025.1, read on the forward strand.
CATTATTAATATCAAATCTTCTTTTAGATTCTCCTGTGACAATTACCAAGTTCTCAAAATGTCTTGTCCCTCGAATATAAATGGGAAGACCATGCCATCTAGTGTTCACAAATTCAAGCACATATATCCGTTTCACTACATTCACCGACACTGTATGATGCCTTCTTTTCAAATGGATTTATTTAATCAAAAGATAAAACACAGCATATATCAATATGAAAATTGTCATTGCTTTACGTCACTCTCTCATCATCCTGAATACTTTATCAGTATGGGATAGAGAGAATCTTATCGGTTGTAAGGATGCATTGAGGAGGCAGCCTTGATGTTTGTCTTGATGTTGCTTGGCATTTTCCCTGAAAATCAAAAAAATGTCGTATTAATAAAAAGGTCAGTTACAGAGCAGTCCTTTGATCAATGCCTTTAGGGCCGGGTCCCCAGATACACGTTAAGCCAAGATCTCTATTTAGTTATTTTTAGTCCAGGACTAGATATAATATGTGTCTGAGCAACCAACTGCCTTTATTATTAAAGTCTATATAACCTAGATTAAGGGCCTTAAAATGAATACAAGACTTTAAAGTATAGCAAAGCCAGATGATGATATTCAGGCGCATCATACCAGCCTGTCCCTGTTGCTGAGGAGCACCAGGCCCCATGCCTTGATGCTGGCCTGAACCCCCACCAATGGTAACTTGCTGTAAGGTGGGACCTCCACTCATCATGGGTCCTTGTCCTGGGTGACCAGGGGCAACGGGCCCAGGGGGCCTGCACTTCGAAAGCCCCTTGCCAAAGCCCACCGCTGCCACCAGTGCATTGGTGTCAGCGGTGTTGAATGATGGTTTGTTTTGCCGTATAGCTGAAACAGAGAGTAGAGTGCATAAGTATCAACTCCATAACATGGATCTTTGGTTAGACAGTGTGTACATAGAGTACATTAGCATCAATAGCAACTCCATAACACAGTTCTTAGGTTAGCTTGTTTAAATGTTCAGGTAAAAAAAAGTTATCTTGGTTCAATCAGTGTACCTGCACTTTCTGCATCCCTGTCATCGCGAGGATTGTTCAGTTTCTCCAGTAGATTTGAGCATAGCTTATTCAGTGTCTGGATTTGTTTCTGTTGTGGGAGAAACAAGGGATTATTTTGATACTCATTGCTTCCAAATATAGTTGTGGGATAAAAAGGTTACAACAACATGCATTACATGACAAGCACCATTTTACTTAGAATTGTGTCTTCCCACCACACACCATAGTCATGTTCATTATGTAATAAATGTATTGTACTGTAAGCTCACTCCACAGCTTGAAATGTATCCACTTGCTTTGCCAAATTGGTACATTTTCAGTGGTACAACTGACTAACAGCGTTGTCAAGCGGGCAGATGACTCTGGTATGAGCTGTTGTACGGCACTGTACCGAGACGAAGTGAAGCTGCTAAAGCAAGCATATTGAGACCCGTCACACTTGCTTGAAGTGGCCTCAATATTTTCTTGTCGTATTGTCCTTTCCAACAAATGGTGGAGGTACAACTTCACTCAGTAGTAAGAAAAGGATACAGGTTGCCTTATGTGAACCAGGGACCTACTCTCCTCACACAGCTACCATAAAGAACTTGTGTGTTTAGATAAAGACCATATCTGTTTACCTGTGCCACCTCAGGTCCTATCCGGGCAGCTTCTGCACTCAGCTGTTTCTCCTGCTCCTCCACCTCAGGATCAGGCTTGGTGCGCAGGTGATCTGGCACAATCTCATGGCTGAACACGGGCACACGCTGCTCTGTCAGTTTCTGGAGAGTGGGCGCAGTGTGTATGGATGTAAGCAAAGACTAGGGTAACGGTATCTGTAAAGTCATCCTCCTCTAGCCTGGTTAAACCAGAATCAATGCTATTATCACCATTGTTTCACTTGGTGAACACAGTATTCAGTTTGGTTTAATCAGGCTAATCCGTATCCACAGAAAATATACTCACAGCTAGTTCCTCATCCCTGTCTGGAGACAGCAGAAGGGGGATGATGACCTGCTGACGGAAAGATGGTGTCTTCTCATTCCGCAACAGTTTATTGATGGTATTCAACTGACCGGACAGGAGGGCAAAGTTGTCCAACACTGAGGGCCTGTTGTCCAAGTTGTTCAATTACAGAGACACAACTTCATGAATTAGCTAGATTATATTCACTTTCAATGATATGTATTTATACAAATAGCTCGTTAGCTAGCCAAGTCTTACATATTGGTTTAAGTGATGTAATTCCAAAAGCAACACTAGGACCTTAGTTCGCTTTCTCCAAACTCAGCATTTATACACGCTACGCGGTGGAAATTTGTTTGAACGAGAACCCAATGGGTGTATGGGCTTGGGTTCTCGAGAGTTGGCTAACTAACTCATCATTTGAAAGTGTTGCATGCGCAATGCTGTCTAAAGTTAGCTCGTCACTTAAGTTACCATGTCAGTCGTTCATACTCGTTTTCCAACTTGTAGATGAAACTGTGAAGAGCGTTTTTGAGATGTGCCACGCGGGAAATAAGGGATTCCACGGATGCTTCCAGTAATTTTTCTTCCCGTTGCTTGATATAAACAATTAAAGAGACATTTGATTAGCTAACTAACGTTAGCTTTTTAGCTAAAGTAGCAGACTGACTTTGGATAATGTGAGCTGAATCCAACGAAATATTTAACCTGCGATGGTGATTTTTATTCAATGGATTTCATTTCAAACAACTGACTGCTTAGGAATGTAACATTTGTAGAAAACGCATCTTACCTGCATTTTATCCGCCTCTCGTTTTGGTAACTGGCTAGCCAGCTAAAAAAAAGAAATAATCTTAACCGGAAGTAAACAATGAGCGCAACAGTGCGCTTGTTCCGTTGAGAATCATTTTGCTGTATGTTCCACACCTTTATACTGAAGTCGCCACATAATCCTGTCTTTGAGTCATCATGCCGTGAAATATTCAATAATATATGCTATAACGCTTATCTGCACGCATTATTTTCAGAAAGCTGGTTATATCGGAATCAAAATAAAATAGAACTACAAAACCTTCGAGGCCTAGCTGTGTTGTTCCGGCGGAAAGACTAGGGTGCGAGCATCCAGGTCACGTGCTTCTTAACCAAATAAACAAAATACAACGTTAGCCAGCAATCGTGCATGAAAACGAACTAAACAAGTCGTTTTATGTCAGCCAGGGCCTGAAAATATCCTCGGAGCTTTCACAGAACCTGCTAGTTATGCCATACAAGGCATGGCAGAGAGACAGGACAATGAGGTAATTTACAGAGGTTCATGGTTTTGTAGCCCTGACCTGTCACTAGCGCTAGCTATAGCTTGTTATGCTAGCTATAGCTAACGTCTCCAAGTAAAACAGCTAGCAGAGCAACGATAATTTTAGTTGGCGTGTAGCAAAGCGCTCGCGTCTGAACTGAGCATACCAAAGATACTGCAATGTTACATATGCTGTAAAATACAGGCCACATTTAGCTATAGCCAAGTTGTTTTGCCAGTGTCATGCCGTGCATCCCATGAGTCAAATTGGGATCAGAATGCTGCTCATTAAGCTTTGCAATGATGTCACACAGCGTAATGGCATATGATACTTTACACCCAGAATATGCTAAATGTTTAATGTTGTCAATGTATTGTGGTAAAGCCTTGCTTACGGACATAAATAAAGTGTATCTTCTTGCTAAGACAATATTGAACAAAAGGTACAGTGACAGGATAGTCCTTCCTTTGCAGATGCAGTCTGCGTACCCATTAGAAAAGTTAATCAAGATACTTGCAGAAACCTGCATGGGTGATCAGGCTCTGTCATTCCTATCAGGACAATACTATATGTTTGAATATTCTCTTTCTTCAGGTGGAGGAGGCAGACCAGGTGTACCTGCTGATGAAGGAGGAGTACCGTATCTCACGGAATGTACGTCTGGCCTGGTTCCTGGGCAAGCTTAACCAGGTCATCTGGCCAGCCCCAAAGTCTGAACTGGTGGGTTAATTAGCTCTACTGGAGGAGATGTAGCCTGCTCCTAGATCTGTTGTGCTGTCTCGTCAATGACCTCGACCATAGGGGTTGGAAAAACAGCATAAATAGATCTGGGACCAGCCCAGAGGAGATGGTTGAATCACTATTTTTATGGTTATGATGTACTGATGTTCCCGCATGGTCCATATATACTGAATCGATGTGTCACTTCAAGTTGCTTTTGATGAAACTTAGCATCTGCTCAATGACCATATGTCCGTTGGGTTGTTGTTGATGAGGATTGTTGTGGTTCCACCTACTGTGCAGCTGAACTCTGAGAATGAGCTGGACCTGCTCAGCATCTTGCCGAAGGGATGGCAGCCAGACTTTCCCCCCTCCACCATACCCTACCTGCTGGTACCTTCCACTCGGGTCACCTTCCTGGCCCGCAGGTACCGCTTCATCATCGAGCTGGACCTCAGCCCCTCCACTGGGATCGTGGTGAGTAAAGAGGCTTCTTCAACAAGTTACAAACTAGGCTACTAAACACAATCTAGGCTACTTGGGTTAAAACAGATACCTAATGGAGCAGGTTTTCCAATAGTCCACAATTGCCGGCTTTTGTACCACCCCCCCCCCCCCCCCAAAAAAAAATGAAAAGCAGATTTATAAAACGGTGGTTGGCCAAAATGACCAGGAGAAAAAACATCCCATTGTAAAATAATACTTTTTGTTCATAGTTGGAAATACCAGTTGATGCAAATGCATCAATACCGTCATTCTTATCTGTCTGGGTTAATTTGCATAATATAGTGGAATTAAATTGCTGTGTATATTTTTGTTAATCATCATGTAGCCCATCTTAATTATCCAACACAACTATCACAAACATACAACATACAGAGCCTATTTTGAGCGGGATTTCTCCTGCAGCTCCTCAGCTGGCTTTTGTAAGCCCATTCATTGCGCAACAATTCTAAATGCCATCGTGTGGTAAAATCGGTTTGTGCACGATTAAAAAGAGCTAGGCCTACTATCTTTAGCCTAATTGAAGCGCGACTCACATTCAAGTACAGGCAACAGACTATCAGTGCGTCACCACCACTTTACAATATGAGCTGGAGGCAGTATGCATTTAGAAAACATAGACCTACTTAATTGTTTCCAACCTTAATGTTTTACATCATATTATGAGGCGTGTCTTACCTTGCTTCAAAGTAGCCTACAGACAAATCCAACCATGGAAACGTGTAGGCAATTATTTTATAAAGACTTCATAGGTGCGTGAGTTTCAAGTTTGTGGTAGCGTACAATTTATCCAACCATTTGTACCCATCTGTGTGCCAGTAATGATTTTCATATGTGCATTTCCATGGATGACTTTTTCATTTTAATAAAAACATTTTTGTTTCTTAAAATCATTGTCACGTGGTTAATCATAAAAATGGTATAGATCTAAAAGTTAAAATTCAACTATTGCGAGAGCACCAGCCTCTGCCACATGGACACGTTGACACACCGTGATCCATTGGCGGCTAAAGAAATTAGCGCGTGGAACTCATAGCCTATGGGCTAATGCAGCAGTAGGCATGTAACTTAATTGTCAATTAAGTCCAAGTACATAAAGCTGACAAATAGAAATGGTAGAAAATAATATGATAAATTCAGGTTCTTTCAATTGCATTCTTCTCTACTCAGCCTGTCTGCCTCCCTTTCTGTAGGTGTTGAGCTACTCTATTTATCAATTCCCAATTACATATGTACTGCTGGTGACATACAGTACCAGTCAAAAGTTTGGACACAGCTACTCATTCCAGGGTTTGTCTTTATTTGTTTTTACTATTTTTTACATTTGTAGAATAATAGTTAATACAGTAAAACTATGAAATAACACATGGAATTATGTAGTAACCAAAAAAGTGTTAAACAAATCAAAATGTATTTTTTATTTGAGATTCTTCAAAGTAGCCACCCTTTGCCTTGACGACAGCTTTGCACACTCTTGGCATTCTCTCAACCAGCTTCATGAATGTATTTCAGTTAACAGGTGTGCCTTGTTAATATGTGGAATTTCTTTCCTTTATGAGTTTGAGCCAATCAGTTGTGTTGTGACAAGGTAGTGGTGGTATACAGAAGATAGCCCTATTTGGTAAAAGACCAAGTCCATATTATGGCAAGAACAGCTCAAATAACCAAAGAGAAACAACAGTCCATCATTACATTAAGACATGAAGGTCAGTCCATCTGGAAAATTTCAAGAACTTTGAAGGTTTCTTCAGGTGCAGTCTCAAAAACCATCAAGCGCTATGATGAAACTGGCTCTCATGAGGACCACCACAGGAAAGGAAGACCCAGCTCTGCTACAGAGGATAAGTTCATTAGAGTTAACTGCACCTCAGATTTCAGACCAAATAAATGCGTCATCGAGTTCAAGAGCAAACCCATCTCAACATCAACTTTTCAGAGGAGACTGTATGAATCAGGCCTACATGGTCGAATTGCTGCAAAGAAACTACCCACTACTAAAGGGCACCAATAACAAGAATAGACTTGCGTGGGCCAAGAAACCTGAGCGATGGACATTAGACTGGTGGAAATCTGTCCTTTGGTCTGATGATTCCAAATTTGAGATTTTTGGTTCCAACCGCTGTGTCTTTGTGAGACCCAGAGTAGGTGAACGGCTGATCGCTGCATGTGTGGTTCCCACCGTGAAGCATGGAGGAGGGGGTGTGATGGTGTGGGGGTGCTTTGCTGGTGACACTGTCTGTGATTTATTTATAATTCAAGGCACACTTAACCAGTATCGCTACCACAGCATTCTGCAGCGATACGCAATCCCATCTGACCCAAAACACACCTCCAGGCTGTGTAAGGGCTATTTGACCATGACGGAGAGTGATTGAGTGCTCCATCAGATGACCTGGCATCTACAATCACCCAACCTCAACCCAATTGAGATGGTCCAACTCGTCCCAAACCATCTCAATTGAGTTAAGGAAAATAAGCCAACAAGTGCTCAGCATATGTGGGAACTCCTTCAAGACTGTTGGAAAAGCATTCCAGGTGAAGCTGGTTGAAAGAGTTGTGTAAAGCTGTCATCAAGGCAAAGGGTGGCTATTTTGAAGAATCTCAAATATAAAATATATTTAAATTTGTTGAACACTTTTTTTTACTCACTACATGATTCCATATGTGTTATTTCATAGTTTTGACGTCTTCACTATTATTCTTCAATGTATTAAATAGTCAAAATAAAATAAAAACCCTTGAATGAATAGGTGTGTCAACTTTTGACTGGTACTGTATGTAATGGGGAATTGGTCAAAATGAACAGTCAAAGGGCAAATTGTTCACAAAGTTAAACAATGAATTGTAAGAATTGGCGGGAGACGGGTGAGCCATTCTGGAGAGAGACTAGCCAAAATCTTTTCCACACCCCTCCCCTTCTTCTTGTCTCAACATGTTATGTTATTATGTTCACACATATTTTAATTACTTTTCACTGACAGCCGCAACCCAGTAATCAGCTAGGCCCATGGCCACGCGCTCTGCCCACATTGCGAATTTGAATTACCATAATCTAAATGTGATTTCTGAGCGTCGTAGGTGGATGCCCTAATGGGTTACGCAGCTAATGCATATGGTTCTGGTCAATTTCTCAAATGGCCAGTAAATTAAAATATTCCTGGTCCTGTTGTCCGGCGCTACAATTTCCTCACGGAAAACCTATAATGGAGGTGGTTCTCTGAACCGCTGAGCTCCATTAGAAAACAAGCACGCCGTTATAAGCAATGGCATGCAGGAGACCTGGATTTGAACCCCGCTTGTTGGACAATGTGTGCAATATGACTATTTTACAAGCATCTATGGGAATCTATGAAGGGATGCTTTTCTTTTTGACGGCAGGAGGAAGTTTATAGTCCTTTATGAAAATCGTGTAACATATCATCATTATGCTATGGCTATTTTGGTTGACTACCAAGAGCAGATCCTCCTCAGGATGTGTTGTTTGGTGTGTTAGGTACATCATGTTAGTTTTGCCTTCTGTTCACAGGATGACAGCACGGGGGAGATGATATTTGATGAGGTATTCCATGCCTTGTCACGATGCTTAGCTGGACTGGTCCGACCCTTCAATGTTCCAGGCACAGATCTTGTTTTCCAACCGGAGATCTTTGTCACTATCCTGGCTTATTCCTCCATTATTGGGCTCAATACACACCAGGTGATCATATTATTCATATCAAAATTATATACTACTTGGTGATTGAACCAGAGACAGGTGCAGGTAGATGTGCTACGCATGATGGAGATGGATTTTAAAGGGGATGGGAACTATAGTAATACACTCTAGTCATGTGAGCCAATGTAGGTGATTGTTAAGTGTATCACTACTGAAAACTAGAAGCACTTTCCACTCCATCACACCTATAAAGAAACTGTGTTGTGTCTGCTTTGACTGTAGGTGTTGGTGCAGGGTTGTCAGCTGAATCGTACAGACCTAGTTCAGTTCCTACACCAGGTCTACCAGCAGCTGCGATCAGTGGAGAACAACATTGCAGAGGTCCTTCAACAGCAGCACAGCCATCTTCAACAGCAGCACGACCAGGCAAGAGGACACATGGTCATAACAATACTATACGGTTATTACAATACCTTTTAGGTCATCCGTCAATCTTTTTACTCTAGAACAGAACCAAATAATTACATATGTATAGTACAGTCAGGTCCAAAATTATTGGCACCCTTGATAAAGATGAGAAAAAAAGAGTGTATAAAATAAATTATTCAAATGCAGAGCTATATTGTATGCTCAAAAAGCGGGGGGAAATTATATTATTTTATATTAGCATATCTATATATATATATATATATATATATATATATATATATATATATATATATATATATATATATATATATATATATATATATATATATATATATATATATATATGCTAAGAGAAAGAGATTTGGTTTAAAAATTTGGTTTAAAAATTATCTCAAAAAGATAGGGGTCAAAATGATTGCCAACCCTAAAGATTCTTATAAATATAAACAAACAAAATGACATCTGCATTAAGATTCTACTTTTTTATTTTTAATAGTCGTATTTTAAGGAACTGTATTATGTCTTTCTGTTTCACTGGGGTATAAAAATGAGGTAATATACATGTAAAATCACTTTGATAGTCATCACCATGGGAAAAGGCAAAGAACTCACAATTGAAAAGAGACAAATGGTTGTTGACCTTCAGAAAATGACGTCATGCCTAATGTAAAACTTAGCCCATATCAAAATTCACAAAGAAATGGTTTAATTGACCACTAAATCAACATTTTGCAATGGCCATCTTATTCTCCGGACTAGAACCCCATTGAAAACCTGTGGTTTGAATTTGAAGAGGGAAGTCCTTAAGTGCAGACGAAGGATATCAAGCATCTGGGAAGGTTCTGTATGGAGTAATGGTGTAAGGTCCCTCCCAATGTGGTCTCCAACACATAAAACATTTTAGAAAAAGGCTCAGTGTCGTTATCATCACAAGGGTTGTTTTGCGGAGTATTGATAACAGGTCCAATAATTTTTACCTTATCTTTTATTTATTTTTATTATTATTACTTGTTAAACAAAATATATTTCTCTGAGGAATTGTATTAGTACAAAATAATATAATTTCACAATTTTGGGGAGCAAAAATATACAGTAGTACAGTATTTGCATTATTTATTTTATATAGTGTTTTTGCTAATCTTTATCATGGGTGCCAATAATTTTGTACCTAACTGTACAGTATATGTCTCTGGAGTCGAGTATGACTATGAAAATGTTGTTAGAAGATGTTTGATATAATTTCCAGGTTGATCTCTGTTGATTATTATTCAATTTGTCTCTGATAGTCTGATGGGCCAATCCCGTGCTCCGGGCTTGGCAGTGACATCACCATGGAGGAGGTGCCTGTGAGGAAACATGGTGTTTCCATGGTGACTGCAGACGTCGGGCTGGTCAGCATGGTGCGACAGGGCATCCTAGCTCTACAGCTGCTGCCCCCCAACTCCTCCGCAGGTTGGTTAAGTCTGTCAATACCTTCACTGTTAAAGTTGAGCTTCTCAAGGCTGGTTCCATAGGGAGAAATGACACTTGTTTGAGTCAGACTTATGTTAAGGTCCTCCTTTACTGCAACCTATTGAGGGATCTAGCCTGGTCTGAAAGGGCACTATCAAAGTAATTGTCTAAAGGCACCATCGAAGGGAGATCTGATTTATTTATACATGATTGATTATTTTAGGCCTATGACACAGTTCCTGTCACCTCTCCCAGGTATAATCATCATCACAGACGGGGTGACCAGTGTGCCTGATGTGGCTGTGTGTGAGACCCTTCTGAACCAGCTCAGGAGTGGAACCATCGCCTGCTCCTTCGTCCAGGTACTGAAACATGCCACAACATAGGCCAGTGGGTCAAACTGCTATTTGTTTTCAGTCTACATTACAACATGCTGACACACCATGAGAACTGCTGTCTGTCATCTACTGCATAGATTGTTGTATCTTCTCAGCAAAGGCAGGCAACTAGCCTGGAATCCAAACTGAATCCATGCTCTGTTTAACTAAGTGAAACAAAGTGAAACGCAGCATGGATTCAGTTTGGATTCCAGACTAGCAGGCAACTGCCCTTTACAAAAGTCCATTTACTAATTACGGTCTAATATCTATCATTTTGTAGTCAAAGTTCGTTCTGAATATATTTTTATGTGGGTATCGTAAGTATTCACCCCCATTTTGTGTTACAAAGTGGGAATAAAATTGATTTAATTGAATTTTTGGTGTTCACAAAATATTCTAATGTCAAAGGGGTTTTCCTTTTCTAAAAATTCTTAAAAAGTAATACAACTGTATGAAAACACGAATATACCTTGATTAGATAAGTATTTACCTCAGTCAATACATGTCAGAAAGAACTTTGGCAGTGATTATAGCTGTGAGTCTTCTTGGATTAGTCTCTAAGAGCTTTGCACACCTGGATTGTGCAATGTTTGCCCATTATTCTTTAAAAAAAAGTAAGCTCTGTCAAGGAGTTGGGGGTCATGGCTACACAGCAATTTTCATATCTTGCCATAGATATTCAAGCAGATTTAAGTCAGAACGGTAACTTCAAAATGCTCATCCAGAAGCGGCGCAGCTAGTGGCCGGGGAACCGCAGGCGAACCGAAATATGCTTTACCTCATTTTTACCAGCATGTCACATGTGCAACCAGAGGAAAAAAACATTCGACCACATTTACTCCACACACAGAGATGCATACAAAGCTCTCCCTCGCCTTCCATTTGGCAAATCTGACCATAATTCTATCCTCCTGATTCCTGCTTACAAGCAACAACTAAAGCAGGAAGTACCAGTGACTCGCTCAATACGGAAGTGGTCAGATCATGCAGATGCTATGCTACAGGACTGTTTTACTAGCACAGACTGGAATATGTTCTGGGATTCTTCCGATGGCATTGAGGAGTACACCACATCAGTCACCAGCTTCATCAATAAGTGCATTGACGACATCGTACCCACAATAACCGCATGTACGTGTCCAAACCAGAAGCTGTGGATTACAGGCAACCTCCGCACTGAGCTAAAGGTTAAAACTGCAGCTTTCAAGGAGCCGAACACTAAACCGTATGCTTATAAGAAATCCGGCTATGCCCTCAGACGAACCATCAAACAGCCAAAGCGTCAATACAGGACTACGATTGAATCCTGCTACTCTGGCTCTGATGCTCGTCAGATGTGACAGGGCTTGAAAACTATTATAGACTACAAAGGGAAACCCAGCCGCGAGCTGTCCAGTGATGCGAGCCTACCAGACGAGCTAAATGCCTTTTATGCTCACTTGGAGGCAAGCAACACTGAAGCATGCATGAGAGCACCAGCTGTTCCGGACAACTGTGATTTTTAAAACTTGTATTTTATTTAACTAGGCAAGTCAGTTAAGAAAAAAAATCTTATTTACAATGACGGCCAAACCCTGACGACGCTGGGCCAATTGTGCGCCGCCATATGGGACTCCCAATCACGGCAGGATGTGATACAGCCTGGAATCGAACCAGGGACTGTAGTGACGCCTCTTGCACTGAGATGCTGTGCCATCAACGAGAGCTTCCTGACTGGTACGGCAGTTGCTCGGCCTCTGACCGCAAGACACTACAGAGGGTAGTGCGTATGGCCCAGTACATCACTGGGGCTAAGCTGCTTGCCATCGAGGACCTCTACACCAGGCGGTGTCAGAGGAAGGCCCTAAAAATTGTCAAAGACCACAGCCACCCCAGTCATAGACTGTTCTCTCTACTACCGCATGGCAAGCGGTACCGGAGTGCCAAGTCTAGGACAAAAAGGCTTCACAACAGTTTTTATCCCCAATCCATAAGACTCCTGAACAGGTAATATGACTACCCGGACTATTTGAGTGCCCCCCCCAACCCCTCTTTTCACGCTGTTGCTACTCTCTGTTTATCATATATGCATAGTCACTGTTGTTTTCGGGGCACGTGACAAATAAACTTTGATTTGATTTAGACCACCCAATGTGAGCAAGAACTTTAAACAGGTCAACATTCACAACGCTGCGGGGCCAGACGGATAACCAGGACGTGTACTCAAAGCATGCGCGGAACAACTGGCAAGTGTCTTCACTGACATTTTCAACCTCTCCCTGACCGAGTCTGTAATACCCACATGTTTCAAGCAGACCACCATAGTCCCTGTGCCCAAGAAAGCGAAGGTAACCTGGCTAAATTATTACCTCCCCCGTAGCACTCACGTCGGTAGCCATGAAGTGCTTTGAAAGGCTGGTCATGGCTCTAATCAACACCATCATGCCGGAAACCCTAGACCCACTCCAATTTGCATACCGCCAACAACAGATACACAGATGATGCAATCTCAATTGCATTCCACACTGCCCTTTCCCACCTGGACAAAAGGAACACCTATGTGAGAATGCTGTTCATTGACTACAGCTTAGCGTTCAACACCATAGTACCCACAAAGCTCATCACTAAGCTAAGGACCCTGGGACTAAACACCTCCCTCTGTAACTGGATCCTGGACTTCCTGACAGGCTGGCCCCAGGTGGTAAGGGTAGGTAACAACACATCTGCCTTGCTGATCCTCAACACTGGGGATCCTCAGGAGTGCGTGCTTAGATCCCTCATGTACTCACTGGCCAAACACGACTCCAACACCATCATCATGTTGGCTGACGACACGGTGGTAGGTCTGATCACTGACAACGATGAGGCAGTCTATAGGGACGAGGTCAGAGACAAGACAACAACTTCTCCCTCAATGTGAGCAAGACAAAGGAGCTGATCATGGACTATAGGAAAAGGAGAGCCGAGCTGGCTCCCATTAACATCAAAGATGCTGAAGTGGAGCGGGTCGAGAGTTTCAAGTTCCTTGATGTCCACATCACCAACGAACTATCATGGTCCAATCACACCAAGACCGTTGTGAAGAGGGCACAACGGTCTTGGTGTGGTATGTTTGGTATGGCAACTGCTCGGCATCTGACCGTAAGGTGTTACAGAGGGTAGTGCATATGGCCCAGTACATCACTGGGGCCAAGCTTCCTGACATCCAGGACCTTTATACTAGGCGGTGTCGGAAGAAGGCCCAAAAAATTGTCTGAGACTCCAGTCCAGTCCTAGACTGTTTTCTCTGCTACCGAACGGCAAGTGGTACCGGAGCGCCAAGTCTAGGACCAAAAGGCTCCTTAACAACAGCTACCCCGAAGCCATAAGACTACTAAACAATTAATCAAATGGCCACCCGGACTATTTACATTGACACCCCACCACCCCTTTGTATTTACACTGCTGCTACTCGCTCTTTATTATCTATGCATAGTTAGTTTACAAATTACCTTGACTAACCTGTACCCCCGCACATTGATATTGGTACCCGTACCCCTTGTATATAGCCTCTTTATTGTTCTGTAATTTTCATGTTATTTTTTTTATTTAAAAAAATAAAATATTTAGTAAATATATTCTTAATCAACAACGCAGTTCAGGAAATGGAGTTAAGAGCTTGTAAGTAAGCATTGCACCGTAAGGTCCACACCTGTTCTGTTCGGTGCATGTGACAAATACAATTTGATTTGATTTGGCCACTCACTGTCTTCTTGGAAGCAACTCCAGTGTAGATTTGGCCTTGTGTTGTAAACTCAGCAAAAAAATAAACATCTCTTTTTCATGACCCTGTCTTTCAAAGATAATTTGTAAAAATCGAAATAACTTCACACATTTTCATTGTAAAGGGTTTAAACACTGTTTCCCATGCTTGTTCAATGAACCATAAACAATTAATGAACACGCACCTGTGGAACGGTTGTTAAGACCAACAGCTTACAGACAGTAGGCAATTAAGGTCACAGTTATGAAAACTTAGGACACTGAAGAGGCCTTTCTACTGACTCTGAAAATCACCAAAAGAAAGATGCCCAGGGTCCCTGCTCATCTGCGTGAACGTGCCTTAGGCATGCTGCAAGGATTCATGAGGACTACAAATGTGGCCAGGGCAATAAATTGCAATGTCTGTACTGTGAGACAGGATGGACAGCTGATCCTCCTCGCAGTGGCAGACCACGTGTAACAACACCTGCACAGGATCAGTACATCTGAATATCACACCTGCTGGACAGGTACAGGATGACAACAACAACTGCCGAGTTACACCAGGAATTCACAATCCCTCCATCAGTGCTCAGACTGTCCACAATAGGCTGAGAGTGGCTGGACTGAGGGCTTGTAGGCCTGTTGTAGATCCTCACCAGACATCACCGGAAACAACGTCGCCTATGGGCACAAACCCACCGTCGCTGGACCAGAGGGGACAGGCAAAATGTGCTCTTCTCTGATGAGTCTTGGTTTTGTCTCCCCGGATTCGCGTTTATTGTCGAAGGAATGAGCGTTACACCGAGGCCTGTAATCGGGAGCAGGATCGATTTGGAGGTGGAGGGTCCGTCATGGTCTGGGGCGGTGTGTCACAGCATCATCAAACTGAGCTTGTTATCCTTGCAGGCAATCTCAACGCTGTGCGTTACAGGGAAGACATCCTCCTCCCTCATGTGGTACCCTTCCTGCAGGCTCATCCTGACATGACCCTCCAGCATGATGATGCCACCAGCCATAATGCTCGTTCTGTGCGTGATTTCCTGCAAAACAGGAATGTCAGTGTTCTGCCATGGCCAGTGAAGAGCCCAGGTCTCAATCCCATTGAGCACGTCTGGGACCTGTTGGATCGGAGGGCTAGGGCCATTCCCCCCAAAAATGTCCGGGAACTTGCAGGTGCCTTGGTGGAAGAGTGGGTAACATCTCACAGCAAGAACTGGCAAATCTGGTGCAGTCCACGAGGAGGAGATGCACTGCAGTACTTATTAATGCAGCTGGTGGCCACACCAGACACTGACTGTTACTTTTGATTTTGATCCCCCCCTTTGTTCAGGGACACATTATTCCATTTCTGTTAGTCACATGTCTGTGGAACTTGTTCAGTTTGTCTCAGTTGTTGAATCTTGTTATGCTCATACAAATATTTACACATGTTAAGTTTGCTGAAAATAAATGCAGTTGACAGTGAGAGGACGTTTCTTTTTTTGCAGAGTTTAGTTTATTGTCCTGCTAAAAGGTGAATTCCTCTCCCAGTGCCTGGTTAAAAGCAGACTGAAGCAGGTTTTTCTATTGGATTTTGCCTGTGCTTAACTCCATCCCATTTCTTGATGCAGCTACCATCACGCTTGAAAATAAGCAAGCACTTACTCAGTGATGTCTTTTGTTGGACGTACATGATTTGGTAGCTCGTAACCTAGCGTGGCTGACACGCGACCCACATGACTACACAGCAGGGATGCAGAGAGGCTAGTGTTAGCAAGACTAACTCATTCCTGTCCTACCCCACATTTTTTAGGATTATTTTTATGTTACTGAATGTATCCAGAGTATTTTCAGATTTCGTTATCAACAAGTACGGTAAATGTAACGTAAAATCAAAAGTATAATGTTTGGATTCAGTTTCATCAGGTGAACTGTTGTGTCCTCAACTTTGGTCTAATATTTTTCCCATTCCCTTTCAATTGCTACCATGCTTATGCTTTTCATATTTATTCTGTCACAAATATTTCAATTTAGCCCTATCCATATTGGCTAATTCCCATGTGTAAACCTACATTTTAGTTTCAAGTTCCTTGATGTCTACATCACCCACAATCTTTCATGGTCCACACACACGCAAGCCTAAATTACTCCTGAACTAGGTCAGGCTTGCGTCAACAAAGGGGGGTGAATACTTATGCAAAAACTATATTTTAGTTATTTAATTTGTATTAATTTATAACTGTTTGTAGAATTTTCTTTTCACTTTGACATTATGGAATATCTTCTGTAGATCAAAGTAAATGCATTTCAATCCCACTTTGTAACGCAACAAAATGAGAAAAATAGTGGTGTGAATATTTATGTTACCTGCTGTAATTTACATATTGTGGAGAGTCTGTAGTTATGATTTGTGATTTGTTTCATATTTTGTTGCTATTCTCTGTGTCTGTCTGTTTAGGTGGGTGGGGCCTACTCCTACAATTGTAGTTTTGGGTACATCCCTAATGTTGAGTTGATGAAGTTTATCTCCCTGGCGACCTTTGGCTCCTACCTGTCCAGCTGCCCTGAGCCTGATCTGGCCAGTCAGGATATGAACACCTACCACAAGGCCTTCCTCACATACTCCTTCCTCAAGACCAGCGAATCCATGAACCCTGAGTACTACTGTGGTAAGAAAGAGCATGGCATTCGTTAGGGTTGGGCCGACATATGATTAAGTTGAATATTGTGATATTTGACATTGACAATATTTCAAGTTTTAATGTGTATTCGCCACAAGCCTAGGATACAACAGGTGTAAAACAGTACAGTGAAATTCTTAACTCGAGAGCTCTTTCCAACAGTTAATAATTGAAAATAGAACAGTTTCTATCCCCAAGCCATAAGATGGCTAAATAGCTAACAAAAAGGCTACACCCTTGTATTTTATTTATAGTTTCTAATCACACTCACAGGACTCTACACACTCACGCACACTGACACTCCAACACACACTCACAAACTCCAACACACACTCCAACACTCACTCAGTCACCAACTCACTTTATTTGCTTACGCACACACAACATGCACACACATTTACACTGACTTCACACACTCACATACCATCATCATATATACACTGCTGCTAAACGGTTTATAATATATCCTGATGCCTAGTCACCTTACCCCAAAATATACAGTACCAGTCAAAATGTTGAACACACCTACTCATTCCAGGGTTTTTCTTTATTTGTACTATTTTCTACATTGTAGAATAATGGTGAACACATCAAACTATGAAATAACACATGGAATCATGTAGAGAGCAAAAAAGTGTTAAACAAATCAACATGTATTTTATATTTGAGATTCTTCAAAGTAGCCACCCTTTGCCTTGATGACAGCTTTGCACACTCTTGGCATTCTCTCAACCAGCTTCATCTGGAATGCTTTTCCAACAGTCTTGAAGGAGTTTGCACATATGCTGGGCATTTGCTGTTTTTCCTTCACTATGTGGTCCAACTCATCCCAAACTCAACTCATTGGTTTGAGGTTGGGTGATTGTGGAGGCCAGGTCATCTGATGCAGCACTTCATCACTCTTCTTACACAGCCTGGAGTTGTTTTTGGGGTCATTGTCCTGTTGAAAAACAAATGATAGTCCCACTAAGCACAAACCAGAGGGGATTGCATATTGCTGCAGAATGCTGTGGTAGCTATGCTGGTTAAGTGTTCCTTAAATTCTAAATAAATCACATAGTGTCACCAGCAAAGCACCATCACACCTCCTCCACGCTCCACGGTGGGATCCATACATGCAGAGATTATCCGTTCACCTACTCTGCGTCTCACAAAGACAGCGGTTGTAACCAAAAATCTCAAATTTGGACACCGGTCTAATGTCCATTGCTTGTGTTTTTTGGCCCTAGCAAGTCTCTTCTTGTTATTGGTGTCCTTTAGTTGTGGGTGGTTTCTTTGCAGCAATTCGACCAGGAAGGCTTGATTCACACAGTCTCCTCTGAACCGTTGATGTTGAGATGTGTCTGTTACTTGAACTCTGTGAATCATTTATTTGGGCTGCAATCTGAGGTGCTGTTAACTCTAATGAACTTATTCTCTGCAGCAGAGGTAACTCTGGGTCTTCCTTTCCTGTGGCGGTCCTCATGAGAGACAGTTTCATCATAGCGCTTGATGGTTTTTGAGACTGCACCTGAAGAAACCTTCAAAGTTCTTGAAATTTTCCAGATTGACTGACCTTCATGTCTTAATGTAATGATGGACTGTCATTTCTCTTTGCTTATTTGAGCTGCTGTTGCCATAATATGGACTTGGTCATTTACCAAATAGGGCTATCTTCTGTATACCACCAGTTCCTTGTCACAACACAACTGATTGACTCAAACTCATTAAGAAGGAAATAAATTCCACAAATGAACTTTTAACAAGGTACACCTGTTAATTGAAATACATTCATGAAGCTAGTTGAGAGAATTCCAAGAGTGTGCAAAGTTGTCGTCAAGGCAAAGGGTGGCTACTTTGAAGAATCTCAAATCTCAAATATATTTTGATTTGTTTAATAAGTCCTCAACTGGCAGCTTAATTAAAAAGTACCCGCAAACACCAGTCTCAACCCCAACAGGGAAGAGGCGACTCCAGGATGCTGTTAATGAAGCTGCCATTTGAGGACTTGTGAAGTGTCTGTTTCTCAAACTAGACACTCTAATGTACTTGTCCTCTTGGTCAGTTGTGCATCGGGGCCTCCCACTCCTCTTTCTATTCTGGTTCGAGACAGTTTGCGCTGTTCTGTGAAGGGGGTAGTACACAGCGTTTTACGAGATCTTCAGTTTCTTGGCAATTTCTCACATGGAATAGCCTTAATTTCTTGAAACAAGAATGGACGGACGAGTTTCAGAAGAAAGGTCTTTGTTTCTAGCCATTTTGAGCCTGTAATCGAACCCACAAATGCTGATTCTCTAGATACTCAACTAGTCTAAAGAAGGCCAGTTTTATTGCTTCTTTAATCAGAACAACAGTTTTCAGCTGTGCTAACAGCGAGTAGCAGCAGTGTACAAAACAAATGGGAGGAGGGGTCAATGAAATATTCCGGTGGCCATTTGATTAATTGTTCAGCAGAACAAAAACTTGGCGCTCTGGTACCGCTTTCCATGCGGTAGCAGAGAAAACAGTCTATGACTTGGGTGACTGGAGTCTCTGACAGTTTTATGGGCTTTCCTCTGACACAGCCTATTATATGTGTGCCATGACCAGCCTTTCAGAGTACTTCATGATTACAGATGTTAGTGCTGCGGGGCGGCAGTCATTGTAGCCTAAATTATGAAAGGCACAGAGAATCTTAATTGCCGATAGTCTTCCTATCGGTGCTTATCACAGTAGGAGGCTGTTCCTTCTCTTGTTAGAACAAAGGGGTACCTGCTGCTTGCCGACCCGGTAGCGACAAACCTACCGTTTCTACTTGTAGAATTGCAATGATCGTCAGTGGCCAACAACTTGGAGCCAATCGGAGAGCACGTTCGTGGGGGAGCCAACAGGAGTGACAACAAAATGCAATGTAGGCAATGGGATGGTAGCTAGCTAAGTGCACAGATGCAATGCAGACAACACTAAATACTTCTTCCAAGCTAGCTAACCACTGTAGCTAGTATTGACATTCTAATTAAAGGTGCAATATGCAGACTTTGTCTACCTTTTTTTCTAATCCATAATGGACTGTGTCCCCTTCCACATGCGTAGACCATCGGTTCCTATATTGTCATTTTGCCTGTTTGATGGCTCTGGGGCGGTCGTAGCGGGACATCTTGTACGTATTAGTTGCCTCATCCATAGCCTTGGGGTTGGCTGCGATAGCCCTGTGTGCAGTATCTCTCTGCTTTAGTGTATACCTCAGTGTTAATCTAGGGCTTTTGATTGGGGAAGCAGCGAAACTTCACTGTGGGGACAACGTCAGCGATGCATTTCCTGATGAAGCTCCATACAGGTGCAAGATGCCCGAGATGTGACGTGCAAGACAAAATATCATGATGTGAAAGACTATACTCTATTTGAACTTTACAAATCAAAACTGTACAGTTGTATCAGTTAGGCTGTATCAATATGTTGAAAATAAAGTTGTCTTTTTGCTGCTGTGTCCCCGATCCCATCAGAGTGCAATTTTGGTCGAAACAAGTTGGTTTTAAACATAGTGTTCTTGATTGTACTCGTTAGTGCTCTCTGTGACAGCCCAAACATAGTGGCTTTTAAGCAAGGCTCTTGTCATTTCCAAACACCCTGTCATTATCTGTGAATCGTGTTGGAGACACCCACAGTGATGGCTGATCACTGAATAGAACTCCGCTTTCATCGTGAGAGGTTTAGCATAAAGAGATGCGAATGAAAGTACAATGTTTAATGGCTGGGTCCGACTTCACCGAGACATAATGAAATGGGTTGTCTTTTTTTTCTTCTCTGCTGCTTTTTAGAGTATTTCCTTCCCAATATATCTCTTTACGTTAGAGAGTATACCCACCGGTAAAGGATTTTACTGGACGAGAGTTTGTCACAGTGGAGATGTCAACAGAGGAAGTGAAAATGCATGATGTTGACAATCGTACTTTCATTTCATACAAGTTTTTCTTTTGACATCCCTTCACTGCTTCTAAAAGAAAGCGTTGAGGTAGAGCAATGACCCAGTGCTGCCAGGCAGTTCAGGAGACATGATTTTGGTTAAAAGGCAGACTAATTGCCTAATTTATACGCTGTTGTAAACGTTGAACATCTTTGTTGGCATGTTCCAAATTCTGTTTTCCAGTGTCTCAGCACAAGCTGTTCAACGAGCACCTGGTGTCAGCCAGTGGGAACCCTGCGCTGGTGATGAGGAGGAAGAAGCACACAGAGAAGGAAGTGCACGCCCACCTGGTCAGTGTGGTGTCAGTCAGACTGAGAGAGGGATACACCATCAGGGAGATCAACCTCACTAAAGGTACCGGCTCACACCAGCCTCGAGCCTAACCTCGTCCCTGGCTAAATTGCTAACACAGATAGAGCCTGGAAACACTTTGCAACAAAGTGGCAATGAAAGGGGTGTGGGTTCAAATTGAGATGGGAGAGAAAGAGAGCCTACTACAGCTCTGTTAGATGGGACTTGCAGAAAATCACAAAAAATAAAGAAATGTTCTATCACAGCGACCATATTTATTTTTGGGATGCTCACTTGATTCTGATTCGTTCCGATCCAGTTGCACTGCTCACACTTTGAAAGTCCACAATGTAGAGAGGAGGTTCTAAGGGTTGTGCTAGGTGGTGATTGGCTGAGAGATCAGCCAATTTGTCCGCTCCTGCCATAGACTTCTATTCAAGTCCTGTGTTTAGGCGCTCGGAAACCAGACGTCTCGACAGAGAGAGAGCGAGAGAGCAGGATGGTGGGATTAGCCTCAAGTCTAACATTTTAAAGTGACTTTCTACTATCCACAGAAGACCCACGATATCGAACATCTGTTTTACTGCAAGTGCATCCACAAGGCCAACTTTCTTCCTCTTTTCCAGACTGTCTACAGTATTAAATAAACCAAACTACACATGTTTCACATGTTTCAATTTGTGTTTTGGTCCCTCCCGTAGGTGGCACCCAGCTGGAGGTGAAGCTGGTGTTGCTGTGGAAACACAACATGCGTATAGAGTACCTGGCAGTTGCCCAGTGGCCCCTGGATCCTGCCAAGAGGACCACCTGGGTAGAGGTCACCATGGAGGGAAGCTACGACATCCTCCATGATATCAGCTGTACCATGAGGAAACCCATCACCTCAACCTACCGCACCTCCGTCATCAGGCGATTCTGGAACACACTGCAGAGGTGACCTTTGACTCACCTGTATCTACCTGGCTAGGGAAACTGCTAGGGAATCACTGATACAGCTCATTGTCAAGGATACTATTCTTTTTAAAAATATATATATAAAAATATATATAATGGGTAATCATAGGACCTACTTTAAAATTGTTTTAAAGCAATTTACACATTTTGCCATGTCTTATCAAAATCAATGGGTCCCCATACCATTTTTTATGTTAGATTCTCTCTGTCTAGTTTTTATTTTGGTGATTGTTAGTTCTCAAAGATGATCTTATTTAAACATATACTGTAGCTACATTATCAATTGTATATACTTTCTCTCTGGTTTTATTCATTTAAGTTTACACTGAAAACATTTTATTGTACTGGAAATTATTAAAACAAATAATTATAATAATACTAATAATAATTTGGAGTGGCGTCAGTAAATATAGGGGAAACACTGAATTGAAAGTGTATACTGTGCATTTCTCCTGATAAGACACATGTTATTATGCTCTTTGTCTTCACAGTATAAACCAGACAGATCAGATGCTGGTCCACCTGCAGTCCTTTAACTCTCTCCCAGAGAACTACACAATCCCTGAGAGCACCAAGAACGGAGTTCCTCTCTTCTACATCCCACCTGGATCCACCACGCCTGTATGCACTTTGTCTGCTCTGGTTACTCCTTTACACTTACCAACACTGATTTTTCAAATTCATTATTACATTGACCTATATTCATAAAGCTGATCTAGGATCAGGTCCCCACTTTCTGTAGTTGTATTCATGATGGTCTAGACAAAACTGATCTTATAATCACGAAGGCAAAACTGATCCTATATATTCTACTGTTCTGAGAGACACTATGAATATGGGCCATTGGTCCTATTGACCTAAGGACAGGTAGTCACAGTGTTCCTCTGCTGTTTCCTTCAGGTTCTCTCCCTCCAGCACAGTGGCTCTAAGGACTCCTCCCAGTCCCAGTTTGCCTTCTACTGGAAGCCCATCCTGTCCATGGATGCCAACTTCTGGCAGAGATGGCTTCACATGCACCGCATTGCTATCATCCTGGAGCACGACATGTGAGAGATGGTTTATAGATACCACACCAACTTCTGGTGTCAATTTCTTAAATTACAATGTTGTCAATTCATATTGATTTCATTTCTCCTTTTAGATGTAATGTAAAGTGATGCATCACTGAGAGCAGTGTTGATAGTCCTCTCCCAGTCATTTAGTATAATTAGTCAAATCTAAGTATAATCTACAAGTGTGCAGGTTTCATTTTAAAAGTATTTTCCCAGTCATTGTAATGGTGATCTCCTGTCTTCTCTTCTCTGCAGGCCTGTGCCCAAGCACCTCCACACTGCTGGTAGTAACGGGCGTTTCAGCACCATCCAGTGTCGTATCTCCCACTCAGCCCTCACCTCTTTACTGAGGGACTGGAGCAGCTTTGTACTGGTGGAGGGATACTCGTATGTCAAGCTCATATACAGGTAGAGGCAGAGAGACTCATGGGAAATGTTGTTCACATTGTGGAGTGAGATAGAACTGTGTTAAAATAATGTTTTTTTTTTTTTTCAAATACTTAAGCTGTTCTTCAATGAACCAATGGAATAGTCTCAAAATATACTAAAACTACAGTAAATGACTGGCTACAGTAAATGACTGGAGTAAGGTTTTAATGAATGTACTGTTCTGTTCCCCAGTGCCTCTGACCAGCCCCCCAACTCATTCTATCTGGTGCGTCTGATCTCCAAGGCTCCCTGCATGGTGCTGAGGCTGGGCTTTCCTATCGGCACCCTGGCCCACACCAGGAACAAGGTATGGGACATGGTCCACACCGAAAACACTTTTGAATAAAATATAGATTTTGGATCTCGAGCTGTGCCTATTTCTCCTCACTAAATGGATCTAGCAAGCAGAAAGAAGTCAGTCGCTAGGTGAAACATCACCTTTTTCCCCCTCAGAATGTTGCAACCCTCTGTTGGTGTGACCTTTTGTTGTCGTTTATGTAAATGTTGATTCTTAACTCGTTGCTGAAGATGCAAAAACAAAAAATCCTGAACAAGGCTGAAAAAGGCAAGTGAACTAAACTGAACTGTTTGTGAGGGAACCAACACATCCTATTCTTCAGCTTAACCTTTTCTCTGCCCCACTTCCAGATAGTGGATGAGCTGCGGGAGCAGATCCTGAGGCTTCGCTTCCCTCACCGCGTCCAGAACAAGGAGGCTACGCCCAAGACCAAGAGGAAGATTCTGGGGCACGCATCCCCCTCCAAGTCTCCTCCTCTCCCTGCTCCCAAACCTGCGCTGTCTGACCGGCCATGTGTGGTGGTCCTCAACAAACCTCTGGAGAAACTACTTATCAGGTCAGTGGAATGTTGTCAGATTTGTGCCTTGGGCATGACCGTTCTTTTCAGCTACGTGGCTTATTACTGTAGATTACAATTATTGAGGTCATAGCACAAAGTATCAGACCTAAGGTTGGATTCTGAAGACATTTTACTCAATTATAAACATGAATACTCTAATGGTGTCCAATCTCCTCCTGTAGGTA
Source organism: Oncorhynchus mykiss (assembly GCF_057628025.1). Lineage (NCBI taxonomy): Eukaryota > Metazoa > Chordata > Actinopteri > Salmoniformes > Salmonidae > Oncorhynchus > Oncorhynchus mykiss. The sequence continues at coordinate 34,357,657 of NC_143025.1, forward strand.
CGAGAAGCTCCCGTCAGACTTCCGGACCCCGTTTATTCTGAACATGGAGAACTTCACCCAGCCCACTAACATGACCGTGCCCCTTAGCATGGCAGCCAATCGGACGGCCTCGTCCACGCTGGCGTCGCTGTCACGCTACTTCCTCCATCAGCGCTGGGTGTGGACGGTGCAGAGCGGCCTGGGTGCTACCGTACCGCTGCAAGCTGTGGTTCATATACTGTCCATGCTGTCTGAGTGAGTCCCACTGGCATGTCTAATGGTACCTGACTCGTGCACTATGTATGTAATATTTGTGAAGACTCTCCTTACGAATATAAATAAAGTCATTATCATATCAGAGAGTTGTTAGGGAGGTCTTAGGAGTACTAACATCTTCTGACTTGTTGCCTGAAAATGTATTTGGATGTTTCCCAAGGATTCGCCTCTCTGAGGGCTTTCATTTTGCTGCCAGTGGAGAGGGCATAGTCAACATGGTGACTGAACTGCCAATGAAGGTGAGAGGAGCATGCTGGGGCACCTAGGGACAGCAAATATTTACTAAACCCATATGAACTCAATAGAAAAACCCTCCCACTAATCCTTTGAGTACTAATGTAGCGTTGTCTACATTAACACTGAAAGGAAGATTAGGCTACACAATACACACATACACATGTTTTAATCTGGACATATTGAGGCCAGACAGTTTATTGCTGTATAGTGTTTGCATTGAATTCCTTTAAAAATCCCATTGTAATGATGACTTGTGATGGTGTGCTCGTAGGGGATGCCAGAGGCGGTGGACAGAGAAAGTCACACCTGTATCGTCCAGTATATCCTGTTTCCACCTCACTCCACCTCTACCAAGGACAGGTGAGAATGAATTCCATTGAATATTTGGCCATTGTTTCTATTGCTTTAGTCCACCAGTTCCACAAATTCTACACATTCTCCAACCGTATCTTCAAATATTATCAAATTATTTTATTTAGAAGAACAGTTACGTTTCTAAGAACTTAACATTTTTTTTTTTTTACCCTTTGAACTCTTTGGTATATTTTGCTGGTTATTTAGTCAGTAAATGGTGCTATTGCTGAATAAGCATCTGTTTGTCTCCTCCTGTCCTGACCCCTTGTCTTCCATCATGGGTCTCCAGTTTCTCCACAGACGATGACAACGACACAGAGGTGGAGGCCATTGATGTGGACACAGAGCTCAACCTGGTGACAGAGTGTTGGGTAGAACCTCAGAGTGGGACAGTATGGAGCCCTAGAGACCAACATAGGCACTTCCAGGAGCTCACCTACCAGGAGATTCCACAGGCGGTCAGTATCAATCACTTAATCGATTAATCAAATGGATCTTCTTACATTCTCAGCTGTTGTCAAAGGTACTGTAGCTATTCAGTAGTACAGTCACTGATAATTCCAATTCACCAATTTGTATAGTATTAAAATACTGATCGAGATGAGATGAGGTTGAAGCGTGTGTACATATGTAGCCAGAGGATGGACTAAGTCTGGATGGACTGTCTGGTTTCTTTAAGTCTGATTCCTCTCTTTTCATTGGATTGATTTGTAATAGTGAGTTTACTTTAATAATTGGCCTATGGAAGCACTTCTCTTAGTGAGAAGTGTATTACATGTTTACGTGAGCTACATACGCTACCTTTTATATTCTTGATCCTAATGATATAGGCCTAAGTGTAAAACGGACGAGGTGATAGAGCAACAGCCCTGGAGTAAAAACCAAATGTGTGTGGGTGGATAGCAGGTTGGTTTTACAGGTCTACTCGTTCTAGATTGTCAGTACTGCATGTCTTCTTTGCTGTCGTGCCATGGCTGTGTATGAGTCGATTGTAAGTTAAACTTATGTATCCCTTCATGGGTAGTGTGATGCGTAAGACACATTTTTACAGACAGTCATTAGCGGCTGTTAAAATGAAAGTTCATTTTTCTTTCTTCCTTCTTGTTGGAATATAACAGGATATAATAAGGAGTACATGAAATGTGTCTCTCTGCCGATAGGCTGCGTGCATGTAATGGGCATAAAGAACTGGTCTTGTGATATTTCTAGGTATTTTTCTTTTCGTTTTTCTAACAACTGGATCCAATGAACTGAGCGGGCTGGGCTGACATGCTTATAGCCCTTTCTATGACTTTCTTAATTTGAGCATGCATCTATATTATTGTGCTCTTATTCATTTGGAAAAAGGTCAATGGGTCTGAATACTTTCTGAAGGCACTGTATATGGACCAAATAATCACAATCCACACTTCTTTGAAAATATATATAATAATCTATTGAGCCCACAAGTAACAAATTAATCTGTTATTATGGTGAGAGATTACAATATGATTTTAAGTACCTCAATGGATCGTAAAGGAAATACAAACTATCACCCTCATCCACTTAAAGAGATCACAAATATCATGGATGCATTAGAACTAGTTGAGATATGGAGGCTGACCTAGTGAGATATACATGGAGGAGGCTTAATCAAGCTTGCTGACTTGACTACTTCCTGGTCTCATTCTTGCTGGCATCAAACGTTTAAAAAGTATTAATAGGTGACAGAATGCGATTGAACCTTCATCTAATTGGCCTCCACATAACTCTTACAGAATTTCCACGTGGATATTGGCAATTTTATCAAAGCCTACTGGATGACAATTTGTTCTTAACTAAGAGAAGATAATTCATTATTTACTTTTTTTTGCACAACATAGGTACAGCAGATCCCCTTATCCAGTCCATTTAAAAAAAACTGGAGGCCTCTTACACTTCAATGTTGTGATGCAAAAATCCTGGCGAAATGCATAGCACATAGAATAAAAAAAGGTTTTTACCAAATATTGTTCATCCTGATCAGACAGTTTTTTTTTTACAAGGATGATGTATTGGAGATAATATACAAAAATTACTTGAAACAGTGGAACATTATGAAACGTCAAATATACCAGGCCTGGTCTTCATAGCAGATTTTGAAAAGGCGTTTGATAAAGTACGACTAGAATTTATATATAAATGCCTTGACTACTTTAATTTTGGTGAATCTTTTATACAGTGGGTTATGGTTATGTAAGCAACCCCAGGTGTAAAATAGTAAATATTGGTTACTTCTCAGAAAGTATTGAGCTTTTAACAGGAGTATGACAAGGCTGTACATTGTCTCCTTATTTATTTATTATGGCCATTGAATGCTAGCTGTTAAAATGAGATCCAACAAGAACATCAAGTGGTTAGAAATCCAGGGGATGAAAACAAGTGTCAACTGTAAGCTGATTTCTCTAGTTTTTACCCCGTTGCGCTAGCGGAACCCCTCGCCACCAGCCAATGAAATTGATATGCGCCAAATACAAATCAACAGAAATCTCATAAATCAAATTTCTCAAAATGTCAAGTCTTAGGCACCATTTTAAAGATAAAAGTCTTGTGAATCCAGCCACAGTGTCTGATTTCAAAAATGCTTTACAGCGAAAGCTCAACATACGATTATGTTAGGTCACCACCAACCCAGCCATTTTTCCAGCTAAAGAGAGGAGTCACAAAAAGCACAAATAGAGATAAAATCTATCACTAACCTTTGATGATCTTCATCAGATGACATTCATAGGACTTCATGTTACACAATACATGTATGTTTTGTTTGGTAAAGTTCATATTTATATCCAGAAATCGTATTTTACATTGGCATGTTACGTTCAGTAGTTCCAAAACATGCAGTAATATTGCAGAGAGCCACATGAATTTACAGAAATACTCATAATAAATGTTGATGAAAATACAACTATTATACATGGAGCTTTAGATACACTTCTCCTTAACTTCTTGCGTCGAGCAATCCCGTATCCGGGAGCGTAATCATAGCCTCAAGCTCATTACCATAACGCAACGTTAACTATTCATGAAAATCGCAAATGAAATTAAAGAAATATATTCACTCACAAGCTTAGCCTTTTGTTAACAACACTGTCATCTCTGCTTTTCAACCATAGCTACACAAGCATTTGTGTAAGAGTATTGATAGCTAGCATAGCATTAAGCCTAGCATTCAGCAGGCAACATTTTCACAAAAACAAGAAAAGCATTCAAATAAAATCATTTACCTTTGAAGAACTTCGGATGTTTTCAATGAGGAGACTCAGTTAGATAGAAAATGTTCATTTTTTCCAAAAATATTATTTGTGTAGGAGAAATCGCTCCGTTTTGTTCATCACGTTTGGCTAAGAAAAAACCCAGAAAATTCAGTCATTACAACGGCAAACTTTTTTTCAAAGTAACTCCATAATATCGACAGAAACATGGCAAACGTTGTTTAGAATCAATCATCAAGGTGTTTTTCACATATCTATTCGATGATAAATCATTCGTGGCAGTTGGGTTTCTCCTCGGAAGCAAATGGAAAAATACACGCAGCTGGAGATTACGCAATAATTGCGACGGAGGACACCAAGCGAGCACCTGGTAGATGTAGTGTAAAATGATCAATCTTCCAATGATATGCATACAAATACGTCACAATGCTGCAGACACCTTGGGGAAACGACAGAAAGTGTAAGCTCATTCCTGGCCCATTCACAGCCATATAAGGAGACATTGGAACACAGCACCTTCCAAATCTGGGGCACTTCCTGTTTGAAATTTCATCTTGGTTTCGCCTGTAGCATCAGTTCTGTGGCACTCACAGACAATATCTTTGCAGTTTTGGAAACGTCAGAGTGTTTTCTTTCCAAAGCTGTCAATTATAGGCATAGTCGAGCATCTTTTCGTGACAAAATATCTTGTTTAAAACAGGAACGTTGTTTTATCCAAAAATTAAAAGAGCGCCCCCTATATCCAAGAAGTTAATGCAACCGCTGTGTCAGATTTTTTAAAAACTTTACGGAAAAAGCATAATCTGAGAACAGCGCTCAGAGCCCAATCCAGCCAGAGAAATATCCTCCATGTTGGGTAGTCAACATTATTCATAAATAGCATTCTAAATATTCACTTACCTTTTGATGATCTTCATCAGAATGCACTCCCAGGAATCGCAGTTCCACAATAAATGCTTGTTTTGTTCAATAATGTCCATCATTTATGTCCATTTATGTCCAATAGCTTCTTTTGTTAGGGCGTTTGGTAAACAAATCCAAAAGTGCGATCTGGTCCATTTGGACAAAACGTTCAAAAAGTTATATTACAGGTCGAAGAAACTTGTCAAACTAAGTATAGAATCAATCTTTAGTATGTTTTTATCATAAAAGTTCAATAATGTTCCAACCGGAGAATTCCATTGTCTGTAGAAAAGCATGAGAACGAGGCTATAGGCAGACCCCTTAGTCAAACAGCTCCCACCCGGCCCCCTTCACATGAGCAGCCTGAAACAATGTTCTAAAGACGGTTGACATCTAGTGGAAGCCTTAGGAATTGCAAAATATCCCATATCCCACTGTGTATTCGTTAGGGGTGAGTTCAAAAACTACAAACCTCAGATTTCCCACTTCCTGTTTGGATTTTTTCTCATGGTTTTGCCTGCCATATGAGTTCTGTTATACTCACATACATAATTCAAACAATTTTAGAAACTTCAGTGTGTTTTCTATCCAATACTAATAATAATATGCATATATTAGCATCTGGGACTCAGTAGTAGGCAGTTCACTCTGGGCACGCTATTCATCCAAAAGTGAAAATGCTGCCCCCTATCCCAAACAACTTAAGTCCGCAATCTGCATCCCTGCACAGTCATATTGAAGATCTTGATCCCTTTTCTAACTTCTCTGGACTAAAAGCTAATTATGACAAGTGTACCATATTATGTATTGGATTGTTAAATCACAATGTTAATACTACCTTGTAGTTTACTAATAAAATGGGTGGATGGTGAAGTAGACATACTTTGTATTTACATCTCAAAACTTACCACAAACTTTCCACAAACAATTCCAAAGAAGGTTTGTAAAAATAGATTAGATACTGCAACCATTGAGAGGGAAATACTTGTATATTATGGAAAAATCACATTGATTTAACTCTTTAGTCCTATCAAAGTTTACTTACTAATGGTGCTGCCTACTCTAGATGACTCGTTCTTTAAATCATATGGCAAAAAATGTAACTTTATTTGGAATGCGAAGACAGGCACATTTTAATTTTGTCTATCTACAGTGGGGAGAACAAGTATTTGATACACTGCCGATTTTGCAGGTTTTCCTACTTACAAAGCACTTAGAGGTCTGTCATTTTTATCATAGGTACACTTCAACTGTGAGAGAGTGAATCTAAAACAAAAATCTAGAAAATATACCAGTTTCATTTGAGGACAAACATGTTGACAGCTGCGCCATACAGGTTGCAAAATAAATGGGAAGATATTTTCAATGTACAGATTCCATGGCACGTGGTACAGTATATGAATGGATACAAAAAAGGCAACACTTGATTCAACACATTTCAATTGACATTTTTATCCAAAATTATTGCCACCAATGAAAATGTTATATACAGTAAATGGGGCACACAACAATCTCAACTCTGTAGATTTTGCCTGCAAAGATACAGAATCACTAGATCATTTATTCTGATATTGCCCCTATCTAGCTTGTTTCTGGTCACAAGATGAGGAATTGTTAAAAAAATCTCAACATTAACTTAAAATGAACCTTACAAAAAGCAGTGTTGGGCGATTTGGAAAGCCATAGTCAATGAATCAGCAATATAATACTACTTGTAGGAAAGATTTTCATATTTTGCTCACAATCTGTGGATGAAATGCGATTAGGAAGGTAAACCATTAATGTAAACATCACAGCACAATTGAAAAATATATTGCACATGGAAACCAAATGAGGGTGGTCTATGGTGATAAGTGGGATGGGCTGAGGGGCGGGATTAAAGAGCTTATGTTCAGTAATGTATTATTGTTATGTGATTGCTGTATATAATAGTTCAATCTGTGTAAAATATGTAGCAGAAAAGCTGTAAAAACAGTGTGTCCTCCGAAGAGAGGGGGTGGTGGATGGGCTAATATATATATTTTTTAAACAATAGTGAATTTACGTTATCCACAGATCTTCCCCCGGGATCTGACCTGTATGTCCACCATTATGACGTTTGAGTACCTTAGCCAGCTGTGCCAGAACAAGGAGCAGGTGTACCCTCCCATTGGGACCGCTGCAGGAGAACCCCCTGCCTCTGAGGACTGCATCCACACTGTTCCCTTCCAGTTTGACCTCATCGAGCTGCTGCCCAAGTGCCAACAGATAGAAATATTCTTCCTCACTCTCAGCAGAGGTGAATTTTATCATGTTATGTTATGTCCTCAAGTATCTTATTGTTATCAAACATTAATTTATACATTTTTGCTAAATCAAGGATTCCCTGCGACTGTTAGTCCAACACCTTAGCCATTACCCCAAAAAAGTCCAAACCCCTTGACATGGTCACTAGGTGTTGTTGCTGCAATATGAAGATGGTGGATGAATTAATGAATGCTTATTTGTGTGTATTGCAGTGGAGAACGAGGAGGTGTCCCAGAGCACCCCCTATATTCCCAACGAGCTCCTGCTGAGCCTGTTCCACAGCAGCTTGCAACAGGAACTCAGTGACCGGGAGATCCCATTGGCTGACCAGGACAACGTCACCTTCATGCATCACATCCTAGACAGGGAACGAGACGGACATGTTGCACCCTTCTCTCTACCGGTCATCAGAGGTAGGCTTTGTGAATGTGTGCCTCTGCTATGCATCTGCTTGCTATTTGGGGACTAGGCTAGGTGAATGTAAAGTGTTGATGTAGGCTTTATGAACACATGTTGACTGACTGAAAAGAACAGAATCCTGCTAATGATTGTATTCATTATGTAACAACATCCTATACTCCTGCACACATTTTTTTTTTTTTTTTTTGCCTTGCCATGTGGTTACTTTCCCTTGACAGAAGAGTGCCTGAAACCTCCAGAGAGACAGGACACAATGATGTCCTTCCACACTACAGGGAGCAGTAAGGAGGTGACAGGATCAACCAGTACCCTTCAGGTAAACCTTTTAACCAGTCTGCATTCTCTCTTCAGGGAAATAAATCCAGAAGGTTCCTCCTTGGCATTGATATCGGTTTTATGCAGTTTAAAAACAATGGAAAACCACCAGTGGGCCCGAAGTTCCGTTTTGGATGTCCAGACATAGTTTACACTACCCTCTTCTTCCTCTCATTGGAACTCTGTCCACCTTGGGCAAAACATTATGTTTAGTTTATTTTGTAGCACTTGTCCTGTCTGTTATGCCCGGTGAGTTTGTCCCCTCTTTCTCTCAGAGTTTCAGCAATGCAGACCTGGTGGATGAGGAGCCAGTCCCAGTGGAGAGGGATGGGTCTACCCCTCAGTGGAAGTGTTACGCCAAGTACATCAGCCCTCAGCAGATCCTACTGACCTTCCTCCCCGCCACCTTCACAGGTAGGCACCCCGCTACTGTTCCCTGTGCTCTGCTGTAGTTGTGTGATGTGCGTGTACGAATAGGACAGAGCTACAGATCTTTTCTACTCATTATTCAAGTGGGGGCTCCACTCTAGTTATAGGAATCCTATGTATTTGGGCTAGCCACCAGCCTGGCATCGTGCTAGTTTTAACTGATTGTAATCGACATGCTTATCATCATAAAGTGGTGCAGCAACAGTGCTGTGTGTTCGTAGATGTTGGTAACCCCCCCCCCCCCAATGTCTAATAATTAACCAGCACTTGACCTACCCACCCCCCCCAACCTTCCTGCTCGGATTCCACTGATAGCTATGTTTTTTTGAGGAAAAACATTGTTCTATGCCTGTCACATGTGGTTGTAGCACCGAGCTATCTTAAAACGAATGCAAGTCCCTCTGCGAAATGTTTGAGTTCAACATTGTTGTGTTTTCTCTGCAGATGTCCAGATGTTGATGTCGTCTGGGCTGGAGACCGAGCCCCAGGATAACGGAGATGATGACGACACCCTGACTACCGGCAACAAATCACAGGCTGATTCTTACTCTGGCTCCACCAATGGGCTGAATGGTGGGTTGAGTAGCGGGTTGAGGTCCCCCATGCTCTCCCCTGGTGGTGGTGGTCCTGTGGGACCCAGGTCACCCCTGCTCTCCCCTGAATCTGGGAGCTCCACGTTGGAGCAGGACAACTGGGATAGCCGTTTCTCTGAGCCTGAAAATGGCACCAAAGGTGCCAGTAAGTACTGTAGGATTATTGCATCATTAGTCCTTTGCTACCAACATACTGTGCCTTCTCACTCACCCAACCCTCTCTCTTTCTATCCCTATTTCTCCCTGCAATAACATCATGTTACTGTTGTGAAAAGGAAGAGATGGAGCTCCCTGAGCAAATTGGAAATTACTCTCTCTCTCTCTCTCTCTCTCTCTCTCTCAGGTGTGGAGGAGAGGGACGGGGTGCAGTTCGCTGAGCCCCAGAAGAGAGACTTCCACATCACATTCAGTCGCCAGGCGTCCCAGCAGAGCTCAGGGGATCTGTCCCGTCCGCGCTGCCCTGTATATGTCTATAACTGTTCCCTGGACTCTCTGAAGGATCAGCTACTCAATCCCCACTCTAACAGGCAGCCAAGGGACATCTTCTTCAGGTACCCAGTAACACACACACACACACACTGGGGCTACTGATGGGGAGCACATCTGGGTTCAAATAGGATTTGTTTTCTTTCAAATACTTTAGCTGCACTTGATTGAGGATGGATCGTTTCCGATGCAATGTTATCACTTGAATATTCTCAGAAGTGGAAAATCCAGCCGTCTGGGACTGAGGAGTATTGAGGAGGAAATAATTTCAATTTGAACCCAGGTCTTGGGAGGGGAATAAAGCAGATCCAAGGCTTCATGTATTCAGCACTTTACTTTTCATCAGTTTAATCACCTTACCACCCATCATATGTGACTGACACTTGAAACGCTCTCAGTCAGAAGTCCTACCATGCCATACCCGATTATACCCTTCATAAGTCTACCCTTCACTCAACATTGGCTGTGCCAGCAAGCTCATTGTTGTTGGTTGAGTCCCATGTTAACGTTGTGCACCTCTGATTGTTTCCCTGTACTACGTTGATAAATAGACCTCAAGACGCTGACTCCTGGGAGATGCATCAGCAGATGAAGTTCAGGTAGCACAGCACAGCTAGCTTACTGCTGCTTCCATCATCCTGCCGCGCACCCCCCCCCCCCCATTCTCCTCTTCCTCCTCCCCTCCGTCCCTTCCTGGTGTAGAGCTGTGGTGAGATCAGTCTCAGTGAATCTTTCCTCAATTCCTTGCGTCTTATCTCCTTGCATCCTTCTCAAAAGACAGCTGAGAAGAAGGTCTGAAGGAAGGGACCTTGGACCTTCTCCTCCAATACGGTTGAGGAGGTGAGGAGAAAGGATGCAAGGGATCATGGAAAGATGAATTGATGGGGTTAGGAGGGACTTAGGCCTGGCCATATGCTCCTCCTTTTTCATACCAGGGAGAGGTACTCTCTAAGTGGGTGAGGCTGAGGCCATCGCTCTCACACTCACTCCAGGCCTGTGTTGCTATTGGGAGGTTGGTATCTGCCTCCAGATAAGACTGTTGCCTCTAGATATTTTGACTTTATATTCATTTACATAACTGAAGGCTTGACTTCACAACGCAAGCCACTTATGTTTGCTGGAGCTCAAACTTCTTGTAGGAGGCTGTCTCTCTCTGTCTGCAGTCAGATACTAATAGGTGAAACTGTCAACATGTCTGATGTGTTAACTGACAATATCTAAGTTATTGCATGTTCACAGAAAATCTAATTTGGTTCATGCAGTTGCAGTACTTTTTTTTCAAGCTTCTCTGGGGGGGTGTGGTGACTTTTTACAGACCCTACTTGATGACATGGGTGTGGTGCTTTGGAAATCTCTCCTCTAAGCCTGTGATTAAACAATTCATTTTTTTTTAATGAGTAAAGTTCCTTTGTACTCTTTTTCCTTTTCACCTGCAAGTTCCAAGTCAAATATGGGAATTATACACTTGTGTATCATGGTACAGGACTGGCCATGTGTTGATCTCCAGATTAACATAAGACACATAGTATTGACATATCGGATACATTTTCGGAGTGATTATCCCCCCCCCCCCCACCCCTTGTTTAAAAGCACGCTTCGGAGCTCTGTTGTTCAGTGACCGCTCAAGCTAATAGACTTTTAACAGCATCCTCCTCAATGCATAATGCAACATTACATGGAGCTGGACAGTGTGTTTCTTTTCTAACGGAGATTAAATGTCATCAGAGATTTGTGTGTTATTGTGGCGTGAGATTAGAGACTGTGCGTTTGCAAAGGAGACAAGCAGCATGTTAATTGGGGGGTGAGATGAGATTGTGTGTTTTCAAAAGGGTGTGTAAAATAACCGTGTTATATATCTGATGATGAAGCTATGCTCCCTCCTTTTCTATGGCTTGTATGTTTCTCCCACAGATCTACTATTGGGCTTCCTGATTCTGCACTTGCTCCTCTTCTTCTCTAATGGTGTTTGGGGTGTTTGTGTGTGTTTGTCCTCTTCCTCCTGTAGGTCTCTATCTCAGGAACGCAGCAGCACCTCCTCCTGGACAGACCTGATGTCGCAGCCTCATAAACACAAGGAGCTGGCCAACTACTGCAGCCTGCTACAGGAGCACTACCACCAGTGTTACGTCACAGGTAATACTGTAATACACTGCTGACAGACGTGAACATTTCCGGTAACGGCCTGTCAAGGTGACCAGTCCAGTCTGACTGTTTAATCTGTCTGTGTAGCTTGCATTTGACCACTGCGACAGCCAGACGTCATAAAACACCCCTTAAATAAACTGACTCGCAAATGACTGACGCAGAGAGGAGCCCAATGGTAATGTACCCTGCTTTATGGCACTAAAGGGACAGGGGATGGGCTACTGGTGCTGGGGAAAGCAGATGGGAGAAGAAGTTTATTATTGACCAGAGTATCGGCTAGTAGCTGATTCTCTTCCTATTCCCTATATAGTACACTACTTTTAATCTGGGCATTGCACCCTATTCCCTATTTAGTGCACTACTGTTGAACATAGTAATTTAGGCCTGTGACTCGCCATACACACACACACGTACCCGAAGATAGCGCCTCCAATACTACAGAAGCAAGCACAGGGCAAAGCCGTCACCTGCATCATCCTAGTGACGGAGAAATCTATTAGAGTGTTTTAAGCTGTCATCTCAGGATTTGTTTTTATGCTCCTTTGCAGCATCTGTAAACCTCAATCAGGAGGAGAGCGACTAGACAACGCACGCACACTCACACACACTAGACACAACTCTGCTTAGGCGAAATATCCGCTTCTCTCTGACAAGCCTGATGGATTTAAATTGGTCTGGCATGCCAATTTAAATGTAAATATATTCACACCATGGCAGCATATTTTCTCTCCCTGCTCACTGAGTCAAGAGGTTAACACAAAATGTATACCCTGTGGTACTGAAAAAAAGCCAAATTTAAAAGCTGTTTTCTCAAGATGAATTTGATATAAACAACATCCAGATAAAAGTATTGACCTTTTTTTTTAGGGTATATTACAGTGCTTCAGAAATCCTTACTTTTGTTGTGTAACCGTGTGAAAATGGATTTAAAAAAACATAAACATTCTCGCCCATCTACACACAATACCCTTACTGACAAAGTGAAAAAAATGCTTTTAGAGTTGTTTGCCAATGTATTGAAAATTAAACTCAGACATATCCATTTGCATAAGTATTCACACCCCTGAGTCACTACATGTTATAATCAGCTTTGGCAGTGATTACAGCTGAGTCTTTCTGGGTAAGTCTCTAAGAACTTTGCACACCTGGATTGTACAATATTTGCACATTATTATTTTGAAAAATTTCAAGCTCTCTCAAGTTGGTTGTTGATCGTTGCAAGACATTTTCAAGTCCTGCCATATATTTTCAAGTACATTTAAGTCCAAACTGTAACTTGGCCACTCAGGAACAATCAAAACGTCCTTGTCCTTGCCGATGACAAGCATACCCATAACATATGAGGATTTTCCTCAAACATAATGCTTTGTATTCAGGACATAAAGTGAATTTCTTTGCCAAATCTTTTGCAGTTTTACTTTAGTGCTTTATTGCAAACAGGGTGTGTGTTTTGGAATATTTTTATTCTGTACAGGCTTCCTTCTTTTCACTTTGTCATTTAGGTTAGTATTGTGGAGTAACTACAATGTTGATCCATCCTGTCACAGCAATTAAACTCTGTAACTGTTTTAAGTCCCCATTGACCTCATGGTGAAATCCCTGAGCGGTTTCCTTTCCCTCCGGCAACTGAGTTAGGAAGGACGCCTGTATCTTTTTAGTGACTGGGTGTATTAATACACCACCCAAAGTGTAATTAATAACTTCACCATGCTCAAAGGGATATTCAATGTCTGCTTCTTTGAGGCATTGTGGTTGAAACTGTTTTTGAAATTCACTGCTCGACTGAGGGACCTTACAGATAATCGTTTGTGTGGTGTACAGAGATGTGGTAGTCATTAAACAATCATGTACATTTTTATGTGACTTGTTAAGCTAATTGTTACTCCTGAACTTATTTAGGCTTGCCATAACAGAGGTGTTATACTTATTGACTCAAGACATTTCAGCATTGTTTGTAAACATTTCTAAAAACATTATTCCACTTTGTCATTATCGGGTATTGTAGGCCAGTGACACAAAATCTCAATGTAATCCATTTTAAATTCAGGCTGTAACAACACAATTTGGAAAATGCTCATGGGGTGTGAGTGCTTTCTGAAGGCACTGTTTTTTATGTGGATTTATGTGCTGACCTTGACTGAACTTAACATGGAATAGTTGGACAGATTTCTATTTGAGAGTATAGTGGAAGGTTTTTGACGATGTAGCTAAGATATTCCTTGCATCCTCTCTCCTCCCCTCATTTTCAGATGACATTGGAGAAGGTCCACTTTTACGTTATCCTTTTAAATTAATGCAGTTGAGAAGGACGCGAGGAGAAATCGTATTGAGGAATTGTGGAAAGATGAATTAAGACAGAGCAGGCATGGTTCTGAAGTGTGTGCGTGTGCATGATCGTGCTCTCTCCCCCTAGGTGTGTACCGCAGCCTGCAGCAGTCCCACAGCATCAGTTCCCAGGACTTGCTGACAGCCATGGACTACTGTGAGGAGTCTCTCCAGGAGATAGACATCACTTCCTTCCTCCAGACGCTCTGTGGACACATCCGGGTGTTCCGAGAGCGCCATGGAGACGGAGGGGTCAGGGGTCACAGCATCACCCCCGCCACCTTCACCATCGGTGAGGCAGAGGAAGACGGGCTGGTCAAGAGAGGACCCATGGCCTCCTCATCCAGGTACTACTGAGACCTACAGAGCAGTTACCCATTTTTTTTGTTGATTTGAAGTACTCAGGGTGTCTTTGACTGGTGTGTTGGACTGGTGTGTTTGGACTGGTGTGTTTGGACTGGTGTGTTTGGACTGGTGTGTTTGGACTGGTGTGTTGGACTGGTGTGTTGTCTCTGGCTGGAGCAGCCTTCTACTTTAAATGATCAAATAAATAAAATCTAGCAATCTGGAGTTTGCACTTTAGCGACTGTCCCATGTCCCTGACAAACTAAATCAAGGGCACCTAAAGTATATTACATATTTTCTATACGTATTTGACCCAGGTCGGCTACAGAATGACCCTCAGAATGTTATCTGACCTTGGTTCAGAACTTAATTTGCAAAGAGTGGTACATACAGTACATTTGTTTGGTTTGTTTTGGTACTTGTTTGGTTCAGACTATTGATTGACGGTGCTGAATGGTGCTCTATGAGTAAACATGACGACCTTGTGTCTGCAAGTATTGAGATGGAGGACGTGAGTGAGGCAGAGAACAGGGGGAAGGCCTCGGCCCCTAACTCCCCCCTCGGCCTGGACGAACCCCCCGGGACCATCAGAATACCAGAGTTCCCTCTGTCCCTCCTCCGCCTTCAGCAGAAGTGCGAGGTCTACCCTGACCTGCACAAAATCATACAGGTAAACAACTGAAGGATAGATAATGGTAGAATGGAAAGAAATGAGATGGATTATGTTACAATTTGATGCTCTTGTTAAATAACTGTTTTAAAGCTAGCTAATGCCTGCATTCAACAGGACAAATTCATGGACATTGGTGCTCAGTTCTTCAAGACCGTGCCTTCCAATCCTCACTACTTCTACTACTGCCCACCATCATCTAAGAAAGAGATATGTGTATGTTATTTCCTATCCATTGTTCTCGGTTGGTATCCACCCCCAGGACACTGAAGAAGGCCCTGTTTCCAAAACATTGGTTCAGTATTAACTAACTGGGACTCTGAATAATATGGCGTTCTTTTGATGATTTTAATTTTTTGTTCTCCTCCTAAGGACTCTGATAGGGAAGAGGAGAGACGACTTAGTGAAGAGGTTGTCTCCGAGGCTGAGCCTGCTACAGAGGACGGTGGGGATCCTTGTATTTTAGTTGCTTGGATTGCTTGGTGTAACCCCTGCCTAAGATCTTCTAGATAATAGTACATCAGATACTCTATACTCATCCTGTGCACCACAGAGGACATGTAGTTAAGGATACGTCATAAATCCTGTGTACTATGTCATAATGATGTGTACTATGTCATCCTAATGTGCACCTCAGAGAACATGTCGGGCTGTTGCATCATGATGGAGAGCGACACAGACCTGGAGGTGGAGTACCAGGAGAGGGCCGGGGGCCGGAGATCCCTAGGGGCAGACGGAGAGGGGGAAGCAGGGGGAGAGGGGGAGGATGCGTCCCTGTCTGACTCCAACACGGTGAACCAGGATGAGGACTCCTTCAGCATTCTAGAGGGAGACAGCCTGTTGGAGCCAGAGGGGCCTCAGCCTGAGATGCCTCCACTGTTCGTCCACCTCACCTGCTCTGTTAACATGAAGAGCTGCCACGGATCCATGCCCATAACCACGCTACCCACCTGCCTGGGTGAGTACACGCGGTACCTGACAACCGTCACAGAAGAGACACAAGCCAATAGACAGTGTGTGACTCAGACCTGGTGTTCTATCTCAAGGCCATCAGATTGTTAAATAGCCATCACTAACCGGCTACCACCCGGTTACTCAACCTTGCACCATAGAGGCTGCTGCCCTATGTACATAGAAATGGAATCACTGGTCACTTTTATCATGTTTACATACTGCTTTACTCATTTCAAAAGTGTGTTTACTGTATTCTACAGTATTTTAGTCAATGCCATTCTGACATAGTTCATCCTAAAATGTATACGTTTCTTAATTTCATTCTTTTACTTTTAGATTTGTGTGTTGTTGTGAATTGTTAGACACTACTGCACTGTTGGCGCTAGGAACACAAGCATTTCGCTACTCCCGCTAAATATATGTATGTGACCAATAAAATGTTATTTGATAGCTTCACTTTATTGAGTTTGTCCGGCACAATGGAACCAGTGGACTAGTTCCAAAAGTGCTAAACTTTCCCATCTGGCACTCCAAGCAGGCTCACTCCTACAGTCAAAGTATTTGATCGACAACGAATACTATTTGACCCCAGTTCTGCTGTGAATTTTCACAATGCTATTAAATGCCCTGCTGTTTGTGTTGACGTGTACTGTTTTGTTACAGGTGAGGTGATCACATGTCTGGAGAATGCAGAGGCCCTGCAGGCTCTTGATCTGAATGATCTCTCTGTCACACTGGACATCTTTGTCCTCACCTTACCCCTAGAGATCGAGGGCATGCAGTCTGACTTGAGGCACAACAGGTGAGAATTTTAGATCCTACTTGAGAAATATGTGGAACAAAATCAAATAACAATTTTAAAAAAATGCATCTGTTTGTTCTTGGATTCATTAGTGTTCATATGGTAAGGTGCCCTTTGGTAAACCAGGTTTGTAAAAACATTGAATGAACTTGGAGCTTAAACTAGGATATCAGTCATTAGGATAGGCACTCTTACCAGATACATTGTCATTGGAATGATAATGTGCAAGAGCATAACCCTGTGCTGTATACTTTCGTTTTCCACATACAGTAGGATCTTTCACTAGACGATGATCATGTTAACTAACGGGCTGCACTCTCTCCAGGTACACGTCAGAGAGCAGTGTGTCTCTGAACCGTTCTCCAGGTCAGCCCTCCTCCTACCGCTCTGATGAGGAGCTGATGGGCAACTTGGACAGCCTGAGAGGAGTAGGGGTTGACGGGTGAGTCATTAGGAAGGGTGGGGAAAAGAGTAGCCTGGTTCTATGTCTGTTTGTGCTGTATAGCTGTTGTCTTTTGGCTATACAGCACACACATCTGGGACCAGGCTAGAGGAGTAGCGGTTGACAGGTGAGTGGTCTGAAGGGTAGGGATACATCGGGCTAAGAAAGCATGTTGAGCAGGCCTTCGCTGCCTGGGATGATCATTTCACGGAGGCTACAGTAGTTCACTACTTCTTTATTTCAACAGGGTTGGAGGAGACCCTTTGGCCAAACTCCCAATTCCCCACAAACTAGCTGTGTTAGCCACCATGGATGAGGTAAGTTCAGTCTTTTTTTATAAAAGTTAAATTTAACCTTTATTTAACTAGGCAAGTCAGTTAATTAAGAACAAATCCTTATTTACAATGACAGCCTACCAAAAGGCAAAATGCCTCCTGCAGGGAAGGGGGGCCTGGGATTAAAAATATATATATATATATATATATATTTGGCAGCTGGGGTGAAAGAGGAGCGATTTCGATAGAGGTAACTAAATAGAGGTTCTAGATTTAACTTCAGCCTGCAGCTTTGATATGTGCTGAGAGAAGGACAGTGTACCGTCTAGCCATACTTCCAAGTACTTGTATGAGTTGACTACCTCAAGCTCTAAACCCTCAGAGGTAGTAATAACACCTGTGGGAAGAGTGGCATTCTTCTTACCAGACCACATGACCTTTTCTTTGGAGGTATTCAGAACAAGGTTAAGGGTAGAGAAAGCTTGTTAGACACTAAGAAAGCTTTGTTGTAGAGCATTTAACACAAAATCCAGGGAGGGGCCAGCTGAGTATAAGACTATATCATCTGCATATACATGGATGAGAGAGCTTCCTACTGCCTGAGCTATGTGGTTGATGTAAATTGAGAAGAGCGTGGGGCCTAGGATCGAGCCTTGGGTACTCCCTTGGTGACAGGCAGTGGCTGAGACAGCAGATGTTCTGACTTTATACACTGCACTCTGAGAGAGGTAGTTAGCAAACCAGGCCAAAGACACCTCAAAGACACCAATACTCCTTAGCCGGCCCACAAGAATGGAATGGTATCAATGGAATGGTATCAACAGTTTTGGCCAAGTCAATAAAAATAGCAGTACAATATTACTTTGAATCAAGAGCAATGGTGACATCATTGAGGACCTTTAAGGTTTTAGTGACACACCCATAACCTGAGTGGAAACCAGATTGCGTGCCAGAGGGAATACTATAGACATCAAGAAAGCCAGTCAGGTTTCCAACACTTTTGATAAGCAGGGCAGAAATAGAAATAGGCCTATAACAGTTAGGATCAGCTTGATTTCTCCCCTTGGCTGCTTTCCGAGCAAGTTTAAGGAGCTCCTTTAGCACCTCGGACTCAGTGACTGCCTGCAGGGAGAAACTTTGTCGCGGGGCAAGGGAAAAAGAGGGAGAAGTATCGGAGATAGTCACAGATGAGGAAATGTTGGATGGGCAAGGAGGCATGGCTGAGTCGAATAGGAATAGGAATCCTGACTTAATGAAGTGGTGATTTAAAGAGCTCAGCCTTGTGCTTCTTGTCAGTAACAACCACATCATCAACATTAAGGGACATGGGCAGCTGTGAGGAGAATGTTTTATTCTCCAGGTCTAACTGTTTTCCAGAACTTCTTGGGGTTAGACCCACAGAGAGAGAACTGCTCCTTAAAGTAACTCACTTTGGCCTTCCGAATAGCCTGAGTGCACTTATTTCTAATTTGCCTGAGCGATAGCCGGCCAGCCTGAGTATGCGTGTGCCAAGCCTTTCACCAAATACAATTCTTGAGGTGGAGTAACTCTGCAAGATCACAGTCGAACTAGGGGCTGAACCTGTTTTTAATTCTAATTTTCTTTATGGGGGAGTGTTTGTTAACAATACCACTGAAAATATCAAAAAAGAAGGTCCAAGCATCTTTGACAGAGGGGATCAAGCTGATTCTATACCATTTTACAGAGGCCAGTTCATGAAGGAAGGCTTGCTCATTAAAGTTTTTTAGCAACGTCTATGACAAATCAGGACAGGTAATTTCACTGAGCGGCTGTACAACAGTGATAACTAAGGTCATTACAGAAAACACCAGACTGATGCCTATCAAGATTATTTGTGAGGATAATATGAAGGAGAGTAGCCTTTTCTGGGTGTTTGGAGTCATACCTTGTGGGATTAGTAATAATCTGTGAAAGATTTAGGGAGTCACATTGCGTTTGGACTTGGTCAAGTGGTTTAAGCATGTTCCTGTTTAGGTCACCTATTAGGACAAATTCAGACTTAGTATAAGAGGCCAGGAGAGAGCTTAGGGCAGGTAGGTTACAGGCCGGTGCCGATGGAGGACGATAGCACCCGTCAACAAAGAGCTATTTGAAAGTTTAATGCTTAAAACCAGCAAATCAAATTGTTTGGGGACAGACTTGGTGCAGACAAACGAGCACTGAAGGTGATCCTTGGTAAAGATTGCCATTCCCCCACCTTTGGAAGATCTGTCTTGCCCGAAAAAGGTTATAACCAGAAAGGGTAACATCAGTATTCAAAACACTCTTCCTTAACTACGTCTCAGTAATGACCAACACATCTGGATTGTAGCTGTGAACCCACACTTACAATTGATCCATTTTAGGTAATACGCTTCTAATCTTAACGTGCAGAAAAGCCAGGATTTTACGAGAGCACAAATTAGTGAAGCCGATATCAGAGCACAAGTCAGAATTGGGCCTAGCAACAGTAGGTGGGCCAGGGTGAGCAGGCACATTTTCAGATATCATCAACAATAATACAGTCAAGGCACAGCATAGGACAGGGAGAGCTCTGAGGTGCTGATTTATGTAATCTGAATGTGCATCAGATGGCAACAAGATCATATTGTACAGCAATTTCATCAGGTAACATGAAAATAAAGTCGGTGAGAGGTGGTTAGAATAGGATGGGAGGCCAAAAGTCTGTAACCAATAGAGAGTCAGAGTCTAGAGTGTGGGAACAAACAGTCTGTCCCCTGCTTGGTTAAAGAATGTTTAGTCAACAAAGTATGCAGGAGTCATGAGGCAAATATCAAAATGCACAATAAAAAAATGTAATATATAACGACTTGGAGCTAGTCATTGTAAGTTCAGAGTCACTCGCCCCAACAGTGCATGTGTGCTGGAGGCGAGCGAAAGCTTAGGAGAGAGGGGGGAGTGTGGTGGGGGTACCTGTACCAGACAGGGGGATACGGGCCAGGGAGAGAGGGGGGAGTGTGGTGGAGGTACCTTTACCAGCCTGGGGGATACGGGCCAGGGCAGATGGTGAACAGATCACACGGTGGAATCCAAGCAGCAGTGCAGCAGGCAACGGGAGTAGATGTCACACGCTTTTGTTTATTTCTGGAGGCAGATTTCTTGTAGAAAATGCCAGTGAATGGCCTTTGAACAGCAGGAGGGGGCTTCAGAGGACGCTTCAAAGACTCAAAGGCCTCGACACCTTTTACTTCACACCGTAGTGCTAATTGAATTTGTATCTGGTCTGTCCTTCCAAGCTTGGGAGCCTCAGCATTCAGTCCCCATAAAGTAAAATATATCCTTGTAATGTGCTTTATTTTTCATTTTTTTCCTCTTCTTGGCTTTCAAAATAGCATCATACCAAACACTACTCACTCAGTTCCAGGTTGGAATGGTGTCCTCTGGTTTCTGCTGTTTGTTTGCGAGAAGTAATCTCTCTGGTTAATTTGTCAAAATTAGCTTGTAGGTTGGAAGTTTGGATCTGGAGCGAAGGCCATGCGGTGGAGGGTAGCATCATGCATATTTACCTGCTGAAAAATCCAAATTTATCCATCCTTTTGTAAAAAACATGTTGAAAAATGTGAGCGCTCATGTGTGAATTACTTTTGAACTTGATCTCGATCTTTGAACTTCATATTGATATTGATTTGACTTTGAGCTAGTTGACCACTAAATAGCGTTACAGATTTCAGGCCCCTTCACTCACCTCTCCCTCTCCTCTCCCTGTTGCCTCTCGTTGTAGATCCGTTGGCTCTTGGAGGATGAGATCGTGTCAGCGCTGCGTCTCTCCCGGGTTATCCGCTCGTCCACGCTACAGAAGGTGGCGGATCACGTGTTTCGCTCAGGCGGGCGACCACGGTGCCACTGTGAGGTCGTTCCTCTGCAGTTTGTCTTCGGCCCTGAGCAGTCCCTGGAGAAGTTCAAAGAGGTATGGTGGGAGAACTGTTTTTCTTTCATAGCAAAGATGAGTTTTGGCCCTTTTTTCTAGTGGGGTCAAATCGTTTTTCACATTGTCAGGAACCTTACATGTTGCATACCCAAGTGCTACTCTGACGATTTGCTTTTCAATGAGGAAAATTGGTACTGACCCTCATCCTTGATTCTTCCCATCCACAGGAGTTCCGTAGGATGTCATTCTCAGGTTATCTTCTGAATGGAGAGCAAGACAACTTCTACTACATGTCTCTGAGTAGACTCCACCCCCAGAGGATCCAGGCTGCTAAGAGGCTGTCTGAGAGCACTGTCAACCCTGGGGAGGCGGGATGGAACTCTATGATTGGACGGAACTCACAGCCAACCAATCACTGTCCTGGTGTGGACGACAGCGCCAGGGCTCCGTCCAATCATGGCACACCAGGGAGAAGATCTGACCACGAAGCAGAGGTGGTGAGGGTGGAGCCAGACAGTGAGGTTTGTCAAACCTTTGGGGGGAGGGGGAGTTTCAACCTGACCAACTAGTTTATTTCCAAACATCCTCTTTCATGGTTATTCCAGCTGGATTAAGGTCTCTTATATTTTAATTTATTTTTATGAATAAATTAAATATTTATGAATGTATGAATAAATGAATAGATTAATAAATGGAGGAATGTGTATGAATTTAAACTGAATTCATTATTTTATGTACCTTAAGGTTCAGGGAGAAGAGAAGAAGTCTACTGTCGGGGCTGTTAGTGAATCTGCGAGTTACCCAGCCCAGGAGCCCAGCTACACCCCAATCAAACCATCCCGAGTTGACTCAGAGGAGGGCCCTAGACCCCGCTTGAGTTCAGTTGGAGCTACCGCCACTGCTGCGGGTGACAGCCCCCGGTTGAGTTTTGTTGGTGCCTCCACCAGTCGACCCCGACTGAGCTCTGTGGGCAGAGGAGGAGAGGAGATAAGACCTCGGCTGAGCTCCGTGGGCTCCGCCTCCACCTCTACCTCTACTGCTACAGGGGACAGCGGCCAGATCAGCACCCCACAGCTCCAGCCCAGCACTAGCACCGACCGTTCCTCAGAATACACCTCGCCCCCCAAGACTCCCTCCACAGTCAGCCTGGCCGAGTCGGTGCAGTCCACCACCCACAGTGAGTGTCCCTTTCTCCAGACCCAGACTATATCAAGTACCTTTTAGTTACAGCTGCATTGTTGGGTGGTGTTAAGTAGGGATACAGTTTTTTTTTTTTTTTTAACAAAGTGCAACAGCGTTGGTGTTCATAGACAAAACAAAGGCCTTAAAATGTCCAAAGTCTTCTCGGCCACATGTCAATAGTACCAGCCCACATCAATACAGTTCAAATGGCAATACACAATAAACTTGCAAGTAACCTCCCTTTAACTAAAATGTCAACCCAAATACGTCTAGCAGGGCAATAGTAGTCCAGCGACAATGAACATCAAAGGGAGGCGCATTGAAAAAAAGAAAGTCTGCTGCAGTGAAAAGCACTGGAGCGATAGCGGGAAGAAAGAGAGAGGGTCTTAGTGCAACTGCAAGCCTGAAGTCAACCGCTGTCTGTCCGTCTGGTGGTTTGTTTGTTTGTATGTCAAAGCTTTGCAACAATGTTGCTACTAATCAATGCGATCAATAACTGGTGCGTTCCCAAAAGATAACCACGTTCTAGAGTGGTAACACCGACGATCGAGTTAAACACTTTACAAACTAAGCACGCTGAAAATAAACAAGACTTCTGCAGCATTGCACACCCCAATCAAACTGTCGCGCCAACCAAGAGCTCCCTCCCAGAGATTCGGGAGGGCTATCTTTTATTTCTTCCTTTCTGACTGCTGATGTGCTCTTAAAGTGGCAGCGCATGGTGAAGGCTCCATGCAGGATTTTGCCACACTCCTCCTGCCATGAATTAACAAAGCCTGTAGAAACAGAGAGGACGCAGGCTTTGGCAGGTTCATGTTCCTGCTACACAAAACCGGGGAAGTCCTCATCATCAGTCCTCCAAGAAGAGGTCCTGCAGGTGTTGCTTTTGCCTGCGATCCAGCTCTTTGCCGTAGGTTAGCAGGCTTTAGGTCAACAACCTGCACCGTCCTGACATCTTCCCCAGTGTCTTCCAAACAGACCAAGTAGTTCACCGGCCCCTGCTGCTGCACTACACGGTATGGACCTTTCCATCTCGGAGCTAGCTTGGCAGTGAACTTCTTAGATGCCTTTGACAGATGATGTGAATGTACTCAGACACAAGACTTGGGTGGGAAACACGTCTTGTCTATGTTTGTCATAGTTGCTGAGCTGTCGTTGGCTTTGTTTCTGCTGGGCCCAACCACTCTAGCTAGTAAGGTGTGGTGGTGTTGGACTGCATCAAACGCTGGGCATTCAAGTGAAACATTGGAACTTTGCAAGACTCTGTCCATCTGACCTTTTAGTGGTCTTCCCAGGTGGAGTTCGGCAGGAGTGACACCAGAAGTCTCCTGGACCGCAGAATTCAGTGCAAAGCTAAACTCAGGAAGATGCTGATCCCACATTGTGTGCTGATCCCCCAAAAATTAAGAAATCATCCCCTTCAGGGTTCGGTTTACCCTCTCGGTGAGATTGGTCTGAGGATGGTAGGCCGCGGTCAGCTTGGCAACTACACCCCATTAGGTACAGAGCTCTTTGTAGATTCCTGATATGAACTGCAGACCTTGGTCAGAGAGAATTTGGTCTGGAATCCCGAATCTGGTAAAGACCTCCCTTTGCAGAATTAGAGCAATGGCTGATGCAGTGGCTTTGCGAAGTGGAAAAGACTCCACCCAGTGTGTGTAGTTGTCCACTATCACCAGTAAAAATTCATTCCGGGTCCCCCGGCTGGGAGGAAAATGTTCATTGAGGTCAATTCCCAGCATTTCATTGGCATGGTTCACCACGGTCTGCTGCAGTTTCTCAGCAGGTCTGCCAATGTCTGGTTTGTGTTTCTGTCAGACTTCACACAGTTGTACAAACTTCTTATGCCATTCTCTCTGGCACCAAAAGTTTAAAAAGTGTTTAGGGGACAGAATGCGTCGGATCATCACATATTTGGCATATATATTACTCTTACAGTATTTCCACGTGGGCAAGGATATTGGAAATTTAATCAAAGCCTACTAGATGATAAATTGTTTAGATCTAGGACAGAATAATTTATAAAGGACTTTTTCAGACATAACATAGGTACAGCAGATCCCCTTATTGTATGGGACACTTTTAAGTGTGCCTTTAGAGGCCATGTAATTCAGTACTCATCAATAAAACAAAAGCAGGCCATATTAACAAAGGAAATTGAAGGACTAACAGTACAGTTACATAGCAATAAAAACGGTACCATAGAGACACAGAATAAGTTAGAGGAAAAACAAAAATAAATGGAGGAACGTATTCAAGAAAGATCCAGTGTAATAGATTATAAACATAAAGAACTGGATGGAATATGGGGAAAAATGCACCAAATTATTTTTCAATCTTCAATATAGAAATGCTACCAAAAAATGTATTAAAACTTGTTACAAATGATGGAGTCACGCATTATTCACCAAATTATATTTTGAAAGAGGAAGTAAAGTACCTTAAGAATATGTTTTCATTTCAGGCTCCTCCATCTCCACTAACTGAAACTAATTGTATGGATTTTTTTCCTAATAATATAATAAAATTAACATGTGTACAGAAAGACTCGTGTGAAGGCCCAATTACAGAGGAGGAACTGCTTGATGCAATTGGGACCTTTAAAAATGGGAAAACTCCAGGGCTGGATGGCATACCAGTGGAAGTATACAAAACTTGTTTTGATATACTCAAAGGACCATTATTAGCATGTTTTAACCACTCCTATATAAATGGTAGATTATCAGACACGCAACAAGAAGGTCTGATATCATTATTACTGAAACAGGACTCAAGTGGTATATATAAAGATCCAGTCCATTTAAAAAATTGGAGACCTCTTACACTTCAGTGTTGTGATGCAAAATGCTTGGCACATAGAATTAAAAAAGTATTGTCAGATATTATTCATCCTAATCAGACAGGTTTTTTACATGGATGATACATTGGAGGTAATATAAGACAAGTACTGGAAACAATAGAATACTATGAAATATTGGGGACACCCGGCCTGGTTTTCATAGGTGATTTTGAAAAGGCTTTTGATAAAGTACGACTGGAGTTTATATATACATGCCTAGAATATTTCAATTTTGGGGAATCTCTTATAAAATGGGTTAAAGTTATGTATAGTAACCCTAGGTTTAAAATTGTAAATAAACGGCTACTTCTCATAAAGTTTTAAACTATCTAGAGGAGTAAAACAAGGTTGTCCACTATCGGCATATCTATTTATTATTGCCATCAAAATGTTAGCTGTTAAGATTAGATCAAACAATATTAAGGGATTAGAAATCTGTGGCTTAAAAACTAAGGTGTCATTGTACGCTGATGATTAATGTTTTCTTTTAAAACCACAATTAGTCTTTCCACGGCCTCATAGAGGATCTAGATACTTTTGATATTCTCTCTGGATTAAAACCAAATTATAATAAGTGTACAATATTACGTATTGGATCACTAAAAAAATTCACATTTTACATTACCATGTAGTTTACCAATAAAATGGTCTGACGGAGATGTGGAAATACTCGGTATACAAATCCCAAAAGAAAGAAATGATCTTACGCCAATACATTTTTTTATAGAAAGTTAGCAAAAATAGATAAGATCTTGCCACCATGGAAAGGAAAATACCTGTCTATTTGTGGAAAAATCACCCTGATTAACTCTTTAGTCATATCACAGTTTACCTATTTGCTTATGGTTTTGCCTACGCCTAGTGACCTGCTTTTTAAATTATATGAACATAAAATATTCAATTTTATTTGGAACGGCAAGCCAGATAAAATTAAAAGGGCCTATTTATATAAAGAATATGAATTCGGAGGGCAGAAATGATTAAATATTAAAGACTTAGACCTCTCACTAAAGGCATCAGTCATACAAAAGTTATACTTAAATCCAAACTGGTTCTCTAGTAAATTGGTACGAATGTCTCATCCTATGTTCAAGAAGTGCCTTTTTCCCTTTATTCAGATTACACCGGCCCACTTTCGATTGTTTTAAAAGGAAATAATCTCCAAAATATCTTTATTTCTTAAACAAGCCTTAGAAAGTTAGTTGCAATTTCAGTTTAATCCACCGGAAAAGACAGAACAAATAATACAACAACTATTGTGGTTAAATTCAAATATACTAAATAATTTAAAAACCCATATTTTTTGAATAAATGTATTAAAAATGTATAATTTCAGTGAATTATATCATAAATAGGACTGGAGTTATGTCACACATGCAGCTAACACAGACATATGGAAATGTCTGCTCTACCCAAAATTACAACCAAAATTACAACCAACAACCAAATGGAAGAGGCAAGTAGAAGGGGAAAAAAGTAAGGAACTTGTATGTCGGCCCTGTATTAAAGAACATAAATGGTTAAATAAAATTGTGATAAATAAAAACATATACCAATTTCATTTAAGGACCAAAAAAGGACCAAAAAACTGACAGCTGTGCCATTTTAAATTGCAAAATAGTTGGGAAGAGATTTTCGATGTACCCATTCCATGGCACATGGTTTATGAATTGATACACAAAACAACGCCGGAAGCAAAACTTTGAATTTTTCAATTTAAATTACTATACAAAATTCTTGCAACTAATAGAATGTTATATACAGTGAGGGAAAAAAGTATTTGATCCCCTGCTGATTTTGTATGTTTGCCCACTGACAAAGAAATGATCAGTCTATAATTTTAATGGTAGGTTTATTTGAACAGTGAGAGACAGAATAACAACAAAAAAATCCTGAAAACGCACATCAAAAATGTTATGAATTGATTTGCATTTTAATGAGGGAAATAAGCATTTGACCCCTCTGCAAAACATGACTTAGTACTTGTTGGCAATAACAGAGGTCAGATGTTTCTTGTAGTTGGCCACCAGGTTTCCACACATCTCAGGAGGGATTTTGTCCCACTCCTCTTTGCAGATCTTCTCCAAGTCATTAAGGTTTCAAGGTTGACGTTTGGCAACTCGAACCTTCAACTCCCTCTGCAGATTTTCTATGGGATTATGGTCTGGAGACTGGCTAGGCCACTCCAGGACCTTAATGTGCTTAAGGCTAGGCCACTCCTTTGTTGCCTTAGCCGTGTGTTTTGGGTCATTGTCATGCTGGAATACCCATCCACGACCCATTTTCAATGCCCTGGCTGAGGGAAGGAGGTTCTCACCCAAGATTTGACAGTACATGGCCCCGTCCATCGTCCCTTTGATGCGGTGAAGTTGTCCTGTCCCCTTAGCAGAAAAACACCCCCAAAGCATAATGTTTCCACCTCCCATGTTTGACGGTGGGGATGGTGTTCTTGGGGTCATAGGCAGCATTACTCCTCCTCCAAACATGGCGAGTTGAGTTGATGCCAAAGAGCTCCATTTTGGTCTCATCTGACCACAAAACTTTCACCCAGTTGTCCTCTGAATCATTCAGATGTTCATCGGCAAACTTCAGACGGGCATGTATATGTGCTTTCTTGAGCAGGGG
Organism: Oncorhynchus mykiss; assembly: GCF_057628025.1. Taxonomy (NCBI): domain Eukaryota; kingdom Metazoa; phylum Chordata; class Actinopteri; order Salmoniformes; family Salmonidae; genus Oncorhynchus; species Oncorhynchus mykiss. The sequence continues at coordinate 34,385,658 of NC_143025.1, forward strand.
GACCTTGCGGGCGCTGCAGGATTTCAGTCCTTCACGGCGTAGTGTGTTACCAATTGTTTTCTTGGTGACTATGGTCCCAGCTGCCTTGAGATCATTGACAAGATCCTCCCGTGTAGTTCTTGGCTGATTCCTCACCGTTCTCATGATTATTGCAACTCCACGAGGTGAGATCTTGCATGGAGCCCCAGGCCCGAGGGAGATTGACAGTTCTTTTGTGTTTCTTCCATTTGCGAATAATTGCACCAACTGTTGTCACCTTCTCACCAAGCTGCTTGGCGATGGTCTTGTAGCCCATTCCAGCCTTATGTAGGTCTAGAATCTTGTCCCTGACATCCTTGGAGAGCTCTTTGGTCTTGGCCATGGTGGAGAGTTTGGAATCTGATTGATTGATTGCTTCTGTGGACAGGTGTCTTTTGAGATTAGGTGCACTCCCATTAAGAGTGTGCTTCTAATCTCAGCTCGTTACCAGTTTAAAAGACACCTGGGAGCCAGAAATCTTTCTGATTGAGAGGGGATCAAATACCTATTTCCCTCATTAAAATGCATATCAATTGATAACATTTTAGACGTGCGTTTTCTGGATTTTTTTGTTGTTATTCTGTCTTATTCTAATAAACCTACCATTAAAATTATAGACGGATCATTTCTTTGTCAGTGGGCAAACGTACAAAATCAGCAGGGGATCAAATACTTTTTCCCCTCACTGTATATGGGGAGATACAATCTTCCCAGCTCTGCAGATTCTGTTGTGAGGAGGCAGAGTCATTAGATCATTTATTTTGATATTGTCCATATGTATCTCGTTTTTGGTCACAGGTCCAGGAATGGCTGAAGAATTGCAACATTTGCCTAGAACTAACGCTGTAGATAGCAATACTGTTTGATTTGAAAAGCCATAGTCAATCAATCAATAATATAATAATTATTTTTAGCAAAAATGTTTATTTTTAATTTACAATCTGTAGAAGCTATGAGAATAGAAAGGTTCAATTCGTTTGTGAAGCATCACAGCACAGTTGAAAAATATATGGCAAATAGAAATCCAAAATGGATGATGTTGAGAGATCGATGGGAGAGGTTGAATGGAGCTGAAGGGTGGGACTAATAGCAAGATGAAACATGTAAAACATACGTGGTCTGTAAAATGTATATAGGTTCAGAACTTTTGTGAAATAGCACAGTTACAAATATAAATCAAACTGGATAGACATCAGAAATAGAGGAAGGACTAAAAACAAACAAAACATAACTATTGTAAAATAGACTGTCTGTAGAATGTGTATAAGATGTATAAATTGAAGGGAAAAGCAGAAGTGTTTATTAATTTACTCCAATTGGGGGATCGGTGGTAGGGTTTGCGGGGAATAATTATAAAGGTATATTCTTTAAAAAAAGTATACATCTATATAGGTATGTGTATATGTATGCATGCGTGTATGGATTGGATGTCAGGTTGGATGTCAGGTTGGTCTCTCCAGAGATGTTAGATCGGGTTCAAGTCTGGGCTCTGGCTGGGCCACTTCTGCATTTTCTTGGCCGTGTGCTTAGGGTCCTTGTCCTGTTGGAAGGTGAACCTTCACCCCAGTCTGAGGTCCTGAGCGCTCTCGAGCAGGTTTTCATCAAGGATCTCTCTGTACTTTGCTCCGTTCATCTTTCCTTCGATCCTAACTCGTCTCCCAGTCCATGAAAAACATCCCCACAGCATGATGCTGTCACCACCATGCTTCACTGTGGGGATGGTGCCAGGTTTCCTCCAGACGTGACGCTTGGTATTAAGGCCAAAGAGTTCAGTCTTTGTTTCATTAGACCAAAGAATCTTGTTTCTCATGGTCTGAGAGTCCTTTAGGTGCCTTTTGGCAAACTCCAAGCAGGCTTTCATGTGCTTTTTACTGATTATTGGCTTCCGTCCGGCCACTCCACCATAAAGGCCTGATTGGTGGAGTGCTGCAGGGATGGTTTTCCTTCTGGAAAGTTTTCCCATCTCCACATAGCAACTCTAGAGCTCTGTCAAGAGTGACCATCGAGTTATTGCTCACCTCCCTGACCAAGGCCCTTCTCCCCCAATTGCTTAGTTTGGCCAGGCGGACAGCTCTAGGAAGTGAATGGGGTTTCCTGTAGTCCACGATCAGCTCCTTTGTCTTGCTGACGTTGAGGAGAGCTTGTTGTCCTCACACCACACTACCAGGTCTCTGGCCTCCTACCTATAGGCTGTCTCATCATCGCCGGTGATCAGGCCTACCACTGTTGTGTCGCCTGCAAAATGAATGATGGTGTTAGTCGTGCGCGGCCACAGAGTTGTGGGTGAACTGGAAGTACAGGAGGGGACTTAGGTGCCAGTGTGGCGGATGTGTCGTTGTCTACCCTCTGTGTGGAGTGTTTCTTGCAAGGCTAGCTGTGTGTAGCAGATACTGACAAACCGATGATAAACCATTGAGAAGTGAGCGAGTGTTGTGTGAGTGAGTGAATCATCTGCAGCACTAACAGCACAAGTCTCTTGGCTTAGCTTGCAGCTTTACGGAGTGTCTACCTCCAGGCTGTTTTCTCCCTCTCCTCACCAAATCAACAGGGAGCAGCACACAGCTCAGCTCAGAGCTGACAGACAGACAGAATAATACATGTGATGACCCCCCCCCTCCCCGTACTCTCTTCTCTGGGGTACTTGTTCCAACACTGATTTGGGGAGACTCATAGGCTCTGCCAGGATAAGGGAGGAGGAAAAAGCCCTGAGGGTCTCAGTCATGCCTCAGAGAGTCTAGGATAGTAGAGCTCTTGAGATTGGTCAGTGCTAGGGAGGGTTGTTTAGATTGGGCCTGGGTTGTGTTCAGTAGGCACAAACCTGAAGAATGCTCCGTGAAACAGCTGGGTACTGTCTGTACATTCAAAAATACATTTATTTCATTTTATATGTGCCCTAGCGAACATGCCCTTGGGCTGTGCTGACTCCGGTGAATGTGTTGTGGCGTGAGACTATAGAACCCATCTCCTTCTTTCCTCAGGCAGCGGGAAGCTGAGGCCCAGTCGAGTCCAGAGTGTGGTCTCCAGTCAAGGCAGCCTGGACTCTGACATGCTGGGTAAGAGATGGACATTATAGTGATGATGACAAAGATGATGATTAAAGTGTTGATTATCACAATGACGATGATGATGATGATAAGGATTATGATCTTCATCACAATGATGATGATAATGCTGCTGGTAATGCCCATGATGATAATAATGATTATGATACCAATTCTAATGATAACTGATCTCTGGGACATAAAAAAAAACATATCTACCTGTATATTTTCAGGTTATGACGGTGGCAGCAGTGACTCTGAGTGTGAGAGCCCCACTGTGGATGAGCAGGAGTCCCAGGCCCCTCTGATGCCTGACTTCTGGCTCATCGTTAAGATCCACCAGGACAGAGTGGAGGTGTACTCTCAGTCTAGGTGAGGGAGGGGCTTAGGCAGGACACTTATCCAGCTCATAACTGGTTCTCATCTTCATCTATTTGAACTTTTCAGAATGCCATCTGACATGACATAATTGTTCCGTAATGTTTCCATTATTTATCTCCTGAGAACCCCTTTTCATAAATACAATATTATTCTTACTAACCACGTTTCCGTCCACAGTTTTTATGTGAGTAAAGTCATACGGTATATTTAAAAACAAATCACAACAGCTCTGACTGAAACAGGAAGTGTCGTTTAACTTTCAGAAATGTCAACAGATAATGTGTTCGTTCGACATGGCGGGATCTTTTTATGTCGGTTTAATGAATTATGCGACAAATTGCGGCTCCAACGATTCCTTGCGCAATTGTTGACAGAATAACCATGTCTGTCAAAGTCAATTTGCAGTCACCCTCTGCTGCTATGTTTGTGTGGTCCTCCTACTATGACTTGAAAAAGCTGCCAATTAACAAATAAGAATGATCTTGCTCTTATCCATCTCATCATATAACCTAACCTGTCCACTTTATGAGCAAACTGTTGTCTAGAGAACATGCGCGAAAACCAGATTGGGCAAGTTTGCCATTTATCGCAACCGTTTATGTGACAAAATCATCGAGAGAGTGGAAAATGCCGTGGAGAAACAGTGAACTTATTTATTTATTTTTCCGGTACTTTAAGAACTTTAGCGCAATTTATTTGTATTTTTATGTGCGCTACCTCTTCACACATCTTGCACATTTTTATTTATGCTGATAATATTCGCATGGAAATCTGTCGCAAATTGGATGGAAACCTAGCTACGGAGATAAAAATCTATTTAGCAAGACAGACCTGTAAGATACAAATCCATCATGGCATATTGTGTACAGGAGCTTCAATGAAGCTAAGGAGGGCAGAGTAGAGGAGAAGGAGGAGGAAGAAGAAGAGGAGGTTCCAGAGTACTTACGGCTGCATCAGATGGTGGTGAGGAAGATTGGGGAGATCTGCCGTGTAGTCAATCAGGTAGGTTACACTCCTTTATGTGACTGTGATACTCTGACCTTAATAAAAACAAAAATCCATGAAGAAATTGTTTGTAAAAGGTAGGTTACGCTCTCGCTCTTCAAGACACATCTGCCACTTTATTGCTTGTATAGCAAGTAGCAACATTAAAGTGCAGTCCTAGCCTTTAACCCTCCCTCCCTCTGTCGGTCTGGTTGGTGCTGTTCAACCTCTTAAGGCTACATTCAAATGTCCACAGTAGCATACCTCTTATAACTAAGCGGCGTATTATGCTTGCAATCTAAGTAGTGTGCTAGTGTGGATATTGGAACAGGCACTAACTCTCCTCTCCTCTCTTCTGTCACTCTCCTCTCTTCTGTCTCGCTCCTCTCTTCTGTCTCGCTCCTCTCCTCTGTCTCGCTCCCCTCTTCTGTCTCGCTCCCCTCTTCTGTCTCGCTCCTCTCTTCTGTCTCTCCACAGCGTCTGCTACTCCAGGACCTCCACGACAGCCATGTGTGTAACTCGCTCCTGGTGGCAGAGAGCGAAGAGGACATCTGGAAGAATGAGTCCCTGTACAGACAGAGACTGGCCAACTCCGATGGTCAGTCAGTCAGCGACGCTCACAACCACACACTAATACAAACAGACATGATGCATGCTTTTATGTAGACTCAACGACTTTCTTAACCTGCTTACATAAATATCCAACAAAGGTTTTGGGGTATCGACTACAGCCAAGGTCAAAGGATGTACAGTCGTAGTTTGTGTGGAACATCCCTATTCTAATACCTAAGGCTATTTTAAGATATTTTTGCAAGTATCACGCCTTTGGTGGCACCAGGTTTGTTGTTGTACAGTCCACAAGGTAGTAATGCATAGCGCTTTCTTGGCCCCACAAGTTCCCAACTGTCATAGTGATCGCAGAGCTCAATCCAATACAGGTCCATGGAGAAGGAAAGGCACACAAACACACCCACTCTCTCTAATGTATTCAAGGTTACAGGTAGGAGCATTAGTGACAGGCCAGTGAAGTATGCTCGGAGACGGGAGCAGTGTGAAACGCTCATTAGATTCATTTTCTATTTTATGGCAGCCGTTAAGCCAGAATTACCAACTGTTATTTTCTAATATCGCAGGTTTTTCCCGTTCCGGCGTGTGTAAATGAATTGGATCCTGTAGAGGGGATCGGCATCAGAGAGAAGGCTTGTTGTTTGCGACTGCAGTGCAGTAACATAATGCTAGTGTGGAAGGGAAGGGGCTCCCAGAGCAAATTGTGTGTCTTTTCTCTGCTGGCGTCATGCTGAAATGCCCCCAACCCCCCCCTCCCCCTCTTTCCTCTCAGCAACTGTTGGTTAATGTATTCGTAAATTATTTTCTTTTCTTTTTTTAATCCTCTCGTGTCTCTCTTTCTTTCTTGTCTCGCTCACTCACACACACACACACACACACACACAACAGATTACAATGCAGAGGAGAGCTACCAGCCACGGGACTACCTAGCGGCCACAATGCAGTTCATCCCGGGTCACTTTGCCTGTGAGGTGGTGTGGAGCACCGTCATCCACATCCACCCTCGCCTCAAGATGGGGCCTAACATGGGGGTGTCCAGGGGTGAGTCCGGTGACACTCGCAAAATACAGAACAACAATGTGTTTGGGCATGCAGGAAAATAAAGACCACCCACAGAGCTGGACTTCATATCTTCATTAACAATAACCCCTAGATCCTGAAATGTACTTTTGAATATGCCAGTATGAATATACATATGAAAATGATCATGAATAGGTATTCCTTTACTTAAAATACATTTTAATATGATGGATTCAGTACAATCAGTGTCGGTATAATTGAGAGAATTTTCTCAGTATCTTTATTTGTGTTGAAAGACTCTCTTCTCCATATCCCAGCTATCCAGGCTCTGCGGTCAGTGCTCAACGCCATGTGTGTGGTCAACAGGAAGAGCATGTTTGTCTATCAGGAGCGCTCCACTAAATCAGTCTTCTACCTCAGGTTAGCCCTGATGCCCCCCTCGTTCTAACTCCGCTGCCTGCCCTCTCTTTGTAGAACAGTCCCTCCTCTTCATAGGCTCTCCTCTCCTCCTGCATCCAACCCTGCACCCAAATACTTTTATTGAAGGAATGGAATGGAGCAGGCCAATTCTGGCTCATGAATATTCCCATGATCTGTGTTCTTCCCAGACTTTCTGAGACGTCTCAAACAGGGAAATACTCTGACCTGGATGGCAACCTGCACCCCATGTCTCGCTGCGTCGGCCTCGCCCGGAGCCAGGAGCCGCTCTACTCTGAGGACCTCACGGTACATTAGCACACTTTCTCATATGAACAGCAAGCAACTTTGGTCCTGAAGAGCCATTAGCGCTCTACTCTTGTCGTCTCATAGTAAACCCATACCACACTCATAGTGGATTTCTCTCTGAAGAGCAGTCAGCTTTGGCCCTGAGAAACCATTAGGACTCTGAGATGGTGTCACCGCTAGATGATTGATCTGCTGTTCCCAGAACTGTGGTATCCTGCTCTTGGGTTAGAGAGGATTGTGCGATGTCACATATCTACAGTGGTCTGACGTGGGTTTGTGTGTCTGCATGTTGTGCGTGTGTCTGTGTGTTACTCCTATCCCCAGGGCTCCCGGTCGTCTCTGGAAGGTGCTCGGCCGTCTCTGGAAGGTGCTCGGCCGTCTCTGGAAGGTGCTCGGCCGTCTCTGGAAGGTGCTCGGCCAGTGGGACAGGTGGACAAACACATCCTGTTGCTGGTGCATGGAGTGGGAAGTGCTGGTAAGACAGGGTTTTGAAGAGCAAGGGGAAGAAAGGGGCTCACATGGCTAGGGGACGATTCTAGCAAAGACTGTAATTGACAGTGATTATGACGGCATACTTTTGGTACTGATAGCAGAGAATCCTACATTGTATGGGTTGTGAGAAGAGTTCTCCTAATGAGAGATTAACTGCATATGTAAAGGGCTGATGCAGGACTTAGTAATAAAACACGACCGGTTTGTCTCCTCTCGGTGCATTTCCTCTGAGTTAAATGTGTCCCTGTATACTGTCCTCCTGGCAAACAGACATGAAACTGCTGATTCATTCTGTAGTCTGTGTTGCAGTACCTTCTAATGGCCTGCTAGATGGCACTGTTGCTCTGGCTCCATCTAGCTCTTTCCAAGCTTCATCCATGACGTCAGCTCTTTCCTCTCAAAGTTTTTCTGAGCTTTAACAAGAGGGACATATTAAATTCGTACATGTTTTTTTCTCTCCCCCACAACTGTTCAACTTCTTTATTGATGAATTCCTTTGTTTACAGAGAGGTTACATTTTCTTGAAGTGTGTGCATTTGTTTCAATGCAGCGTTTGTTTCCAGACCAGGCTCCAGACCAGGGGCCTCATTTATAAACCTTGTGTCTGCACAAAATATGTATGCTCCAGTTTTCACGCAAATCTTGGCATTCATAAAAACTGCCCCTTGACCTGTGAATGTGCTTATCCTCCTGCAAACTTTAGACCATGCGTACGCATAGTTTCCAGTGGTTGAAGTATTGCATTGCCACAAGGCAAAAGTAGCCTAGTAACCTTGTGCAAATAGGGAATGTAAGGGTGGGTGGTAGGCCTCTTACTTGCCCTGGTTGGTTGGCGCTATCTGGCTGGTGTTGGTGAGCAAGGAAAGGGAGGATGCAGAAGATCTAGTGCGTGGTTTTTATTTTAAGGCTCTTGGAGCAGGTATTTCTGAAATATACAAATCATCCAACAAGATGCTGGACTAGGCTCAGTGTATAATAAACCGATTTCTTTTCAAAACTAGTCAAATGAATAGAAAAACTGAAGAGCAGTCTGACTAGCCCCTAGGGCTCAGAACAGATGGCCCTGCCAAGCCAGACGGCCATCTTCAACTACCATAAAGCTCTACACCTGAGCATATATACCCTGGCAGAGACCAGGTGACAGGAAGCAGGAAGCACTTCTATTTGAATACACTTTGTCAAACTAAGCCTATAAACACTTCGCAAAATAAACAACTCTACAATACTGTAACCTGTACGATACAGAAAGATACAGAATACTTTTAAAGAGCTGGACTAGAGCAGAAACTCTTTCCCCCTAATTAGTAACATAGAGTCCCTTAATTAATTGTCGCCTGCATGCATGGTCGCAATGCCCCTCCACATATGCCACAAGACCAATCTCACACAAACATTTAGTTCGTACTGCTTTAGACTGGCAAATAGTACAGATTTAGACTAGCAACACAACTAACAAACTTTCTGATTTACTTCTCATGTCTTCTGTAATTTATATTTAATGTTTAGAAATGAACATTTTAGAACAGATCAAACACAGGTAATGTGACCTAGCAGTTCTATCTCTATGTATACTGTGAAATGGGTCTAGTGAGGAGGCACAGAGTTTGCTTTCTCACAGGGAATGTATGATGATTTATTCATGAAAACAACAGGTGCAATCGTTGGCTGTTAGTGAGAAGAAAATCTATTAATTTGATAGTTACATTGTAAAATAATTAGAAATCTGATTATTTATTTCATTTCCATGATCATTGCAAAATAAATTCCTGACTGATGGTTTCATTCTTGCAAATTAGCCTACAACAAGGTAGGATACAGTGGGTTGCGAAAGTATTCACCCCCTTGGCATTTTTCCTATTTTGTTGCCTTACAACCTGGAATAAAAATGTATCTTGGGGGGAGGTTGTATCATTTGATTTACACAACATGCCTACCAATAAAAATAAAAGAAAAAGAAATAAGACAAAAAAAACTGAACTTGAGCGTGTATAACTATTCACCCCCCAAAGTCAATAATACTTTGTAGAGCCCCCTTTTGCAGCAATTACAGCTGCAAGTCTCTTGGCAAATCTAGCCACTGGGATTTGACTAAAAACTGCTCCAGCTCCTTCAAGTTGGATGGGTTCCGCTGGTGTACTGCAATCTTGAAATCATACCACAGATTCTCAATTGGATTGAGGTCTGGGCTTTGACTAGGCCAAGACATTTAAATGTTTCCTCTTAAACCACTCAAGTGTTGCTTTAGCAGTATGCTTAGGGTTATTGTTCTGCTGGAAGGGGAACCTCCGTTGCAGTCTCAAATCTCTGTAAGACTGAAACAGGTTTCCCTCAAGAATTTCCCTGTATTTAGCACCATCCATTTTTCTTTCAATTTACGCCAGACATAGCGTTTTCCTTGATCCATTTTAGTCTCATCTGACCAGAGTACCTTCTTCCATATGTTTGGGGAGTCTCCCACATGCCTTTTGGCAAACACCAAACGTGTTTACTTATTTTTTTCTTAAAGCAATTACTTTTTTCTGACCACTCTTCCATAAAGCCAAGCTCTGTGGAGTGTATGGCTTAAAGTATTCTTATGGACAGATACTCCAATCTCTGCTGTGGAGCTTTGCAGCTCCCTCGGGATTATCTTTGGTCTCTTTGTTGCCTCTGATTATGGTCTGTGAGTTTTGGTGGACGGCCCTCTCTTGGCAGGTTTGTTGTGGTGCCATATTCTTTCCATTTTTTAATAATGGATATAATGGTGCTGCGTGGGATGTTCAAAGTTTCAGATATTTTTTTACGCCCCAACCCTGATCTGTACTTCTACACAAGTGAATGGTGTCACGTGATTGATGGCTTTGTCCGTTCATAAATACAGTCATTGCTCCAGACTCCTTACTGAGCATTGATTTGCATAAATATGTCAGAGAGAAACACCTCTAAGGTATCCTCTCAACAGTAAAGGAAGTCAGCAATACACCATTTGAAGTAGAGAAGCAGCCGTTATACACGGAAACAAAAATATAAACGCATCATTTAAAGTGTTGGTCCCATGTTTCACGAGCTGAAATGAAAGATCCCAGAAATGTTCCATAAGCACAAAAACTTATCTCTAATGTTGTGCACACTTCTTTTTTTTTTTTACATCCCTGTTAGTGAGCCTTTCTCTTTTGCCAAGATAATCCATCGACCTGACAGGTGGGGCATATGAAGAAGCTGACAGCATGATCATTACTCAGCTGCACCTTGTGCTGGGGACAATAAAAGGCTACTCTAAAATGTGCAATTTTGTCACACAACACAATGCCACATATGTGAAGTTTTGAGGGTGCGTGCAATTGGCATGCAGACTGCAGGAATATCCACCAGAGCTGTTGCCAGAGAATGTAATGTCAATTTGTTTTTTACCATAGGCCGCCTCCAATGTCGTTTTAGAGATGTTGGCAGTATGTCCAACTGGCCTCACATCCACAGACCAGGTGTAATCACGCCAGTCACCCGGACAGTTGATGAAACTGTGGGTTTACACAACTGAAGAATTTCTGCACAAACTCTCAAACAGTCTCAGCTCATCTGCGTGCTCGTTGTCCTCATCAGGGTCTTGACCTGACTGCAGTTCGGCGTCGTAACTGACTTGAGTTGGCAAATACTCACTTTTGATGCCCACTGACATGCTGGAGAAGTGTGCTTTTCACTTATGAATCCCAGTTTCAGCTTTACCAAGGCAGATGGCAGACAGCGTGTAAGGTGTTCAGTGAGTGAGCGGTTTGCTGATGTCAACGTTGTGAACAGAGTGCCTGACGGTGGCTGTGCGGTTATGGTATGGCAGGCATAAGCTACGGACAACGAACAGAATTGTATTTTATCAATGACAATTTGAATGCACAGAGATACCATGACGAGATCCTGAGGCCCATTGTCATGCCATTCATCTGCCGCCATCATCTCATGTTTCAGCATGATAATGCCCATGTCGCAAGGATCTGTACACAATTCCTGGATACTGAAAATGTCCCAGTTCTTTCATGGTCTGCGTACTCACCAGACATGTCATCCATCGAGCATGTTTGGGATGCTCTGGATTAGGGCTGACCCCAATTAGTCGACTGGCCGATTCTTTGGTCGATAGGATGTTGGTCAACCAAGATTTTTTTTTAGTTGAGCAGTAGCGAAGATATATATATATATATATATATTTTTTTTTATGGCACAAGAGACTTCTTATTCCTGCCCATTTCAGTGAACTAATCCAGTGCAGAGGCAGCAGGGATGACACTGTCCAAGAAGAAGGGGAGTGTGGCTAAAATGCACAATGCATGTCTCTCTCCAGGATACAATCTCTCCTGCCAATTTATGTACATTCATTTTTTCATAACTTAATTGTGTGAATTGTTTGCATTTGATAGTTAGTGTATATGAATTCCCCATTACATATGTCACCAGTAGTACATTCCTAGAATTTCTAATCTATAATGTTTGTTTGGTTACGGTCATTTCTGTTAATAGATTCAATGTATTATTATTCCAGTCTTTTACCATTCTCATTATCGAAGTGGACATGTTATTTGCAGAGAGCACAACCTATGTTTATTTCATTCCGTTTATGAGTTTGGTCAATTTAGTAATTGTATTTTGTTCAGAGCGCTCCTGTCAATGTTGAGTAAGGACGGGCACCTGATTACGCATAGAAGTAGGCCTATAGGCCACCTGTCCTGCGCACAGATATACACTACCGTGTACAACTGGCAGCTTCATTAAATAGTACCTGCAAAACACCAGTCTCAACGTCAACAGTGAAGCGCCAACTCCAGGATGCTGGCCTTCCTAAGCAGAGTTGCAAAGAAAAAGCCATATCTGACTTGCCAACAAAAATAAAAGATTAAGATGGGCAAAAGAACACAGTCACAAAGAAGGCCAGCATCCCGGAGTCGCCTCTTCACTGTTGACGTTGAGACTGGTGTTTGGCAGGTACTATTTAATGAAGCTGCCAGTTGAGGACTTATGAGGTGTCTGTTTCTCAAACTAGACACACTAATGTACTTGTCCTCTTGCTCAGGTGTGCACTGGGGCCTCCCACTCCTCTTTCTATTCTGGTTAGAGCCAGTTTGCGATGTTCTGTGAAGGGAGTAGTACGAGAACTTCAGTTTCTTGGCAATTTCTCGCAAGGAATAGCCTTCATTTCTCAGAACAAGAATAGACTGACGAGTTTCAGAAGAAAGTTCTTTGTTTCTGGCCATTTTAAGCCTGTAATCGAACCCACAAATGCTGATGCTCCAGATACTCAACTAGTCTAAAGAAGGCCAGTTTTATTGCTTCTTTAATCAGAATAACAGTTTTCAGCTGTGCTAACATAATTGCAAGAATGTTTTCTAATGATCAATTAGCCTTTTAAAATTATCAACTTGGATTAGCTAACACAACGTGCCATTGGAATACAGGAGTGATGGTTGCTGATAATGGGCCTCTGTACGCCTATGTAGATATTCCATAAAAAATCTGCCGTTTTCAGCTACAATCGTCATTTACAACATTAACAATGTCTACACTGTATTTCTGATCAGTTTGATGTTATTTTAATGGACAAAAAATTTGCTTTTCTTTCAAAAACAAAGACATTTCTAAGTGACCCCAAACTTTTGAAAGGTAGTGTAGGTATATAAATGTGCACATTTGGAGATCTGATAAGATTCCTGATTTGGATTAACGCACCACCACTGATGAGCTGTGGACCTTCTCAAAGTAATGTTTTCTTATGTCTTTGTTCATTGAAGAACTGAAAGGCAAAGCCAAGTCAGGTCTGAGGCAAGGGTCATTTTGACATGGTCTCGATTTTAATTGCTTAATCTGTCATCTCCCCTTCATATGCACTGATGGGAAAAATACATAATTTAAAACAATATGGTGGACACTCATCATTAGCCTGGCTTTCACCTGGTCAGTTCTTTCTGGTCAAAGCGATGGAGAGGTGAGGAGATGACAGAATTTTTAATTTATTTTTATTAATTTTTTTTACAATAAAAAGCTATGGTTTGAGGTCTTCTCCTGACCCTTGTCTCTGCCTGGTCTCCAACAAAGGTCCAGAGATCACAGATGAGCTGGTGAAGGTTCTGAGGAAGCGTCTGGATGAGACCACCCTGGACATCATCACCATCATGCTGGGCAGGAACTGCAAACTCACCCCTGCTGACGTGGAGGTAAATTATTTGGTGCACTAGTGTCACATATTCTTTTGATGAATCGTGATTTAATGGAGGCAGAGATTTTAGCCAAACCGTTCGGTTTGTTCTGTGGCGGAAAGGGGCTAAATATGCTATTTTCGCCAGTTCAAATGTAGCTTCTTTCACCCCCAGAAGTAGTGTTGAGATTTGCTTCTGAATCTCTTGTGGAAAAGACTAAATATTCAGTTATGGGTTTCAGAGATTACTTAGAATTTAGTAGAGACATTGATGTGTTGCTTGATTACGTGTTGATGTTCTCCCCTCAGTTTATCCAGCCGTCAGGCTCTCCAGCCACTGAGGTGATGGAGTTTACTCTGCCGCAGTGCTTCATGCCTTGGACCCCTGCTGTGGCCCACTACCTCAGGCAGAACCTGCTCATCTTCCTCCACATCCCCAAGTACACAGACAGCTATGTAGAACACCACTTCAAGGTATGCAACACTACTTGTACACTACACTGGTACCACTACACTGAGTCCACAGACGGCTACAGTACAGCGAGCACCACTTCGAGGTAGACTACAGCCCAGCCTCATCCTGTATACCAACATCAGGGGCAAAATCTGCTTCTGCAAGTGAAAGCGTGTATATCATGTCCCACCTCTCTCCCTCTCAACTTTGGGAGAATTTAAACCAATATATTAACCGACCTCTGTCCCACCAACATTTTCTGGTGTGATGCCGCTTTAATAAGTGATTTTTGTCCCAAGTGTCAAAAATGCCGGGTAACATTACTCCCAGCACTAGGACTGCCCAATTCAGATCTCTTTTCCACTCTCTTTTGACCCATCTCATCAGATCTTTTTCAGAGCTGATCTAATTGGTCAAAGCGTTTTTTTCAGCGACGTATTTGTCAGTTTGAGAGGATGATAGAAGGGGACCATTCAATTGATGCACGTGTGGTGTATACAGTTCCCTATGAAGGGGTGTAGGCTAGATGAATTCAAAAAGAGGACCAATCCACTGATGGATAAAGTAGTGACTACATTTATTTTGACAAGTTTGAATTGTGTGTGTTAAATCACACATCTCTTCTCTCTCTCTATCTCTCGCTCTCTCTCTCTCTCAGCACTACTTCCATCAGAGCAGTGAACTACCTGACTCTGATGTCTACCTCTACAATAAGCCTGGGGGCCAGGGGACTGGAGGGAAAGGTACGGAAGTTATTTTCTCTCTTCTCTCAGCTGTCCCTGTACACACACTGTCCTCTCACTCTGTCCCTGCACAATGTCTATCTCTCTGTCTGTCTCTCTCTCTGTCTTGCTTTCTTGCGGTCTTGCACTGTCCCTCTTTCTCTCTCTCTCTCTCTCTCTCTCTCTCTCTCTCTCTCTCTCGCGTGCACACACACGTATCCCATTGCAGTTGGCATAGCGCACCCTACACCTGATTCACCAGCTGATATTGTGTTTCTTTATAATTAGGTAGCCTTCACTTGTTGTCTCAAATTATTTAGCGGAGGCTGTATTTTCTCTCCTCTACTTGACGTTTTTTGCTCAGCGGAGTCGTGTGTGTGTGTGTTTATAAGCTGCTGACTTCGAGGGAGTGATATCACAGGTTGTGCTGACAACCTCTTTCCCTATTTATACTTTTCACCACATTAAATAATCGCACGGAAAATTATCACAGCACTGCCTTGCATAGCTAATACGCACTAAGCTGACTTTTGTTCTGCTTAGGCACTTCTGGTATAGAATGTTCGTTTCTCTGGTTAGTGTTACACTCGTTCTCCCAAGGTGACTGGCCCATCAGACTCGCCAACTTCCATATGTGAAGTGTGCTTTGGTGGATAACTTGCCAAAAAATGAAACGAGACTGAATAATGGCCTGTTTTGTTGTGTATTCCCCTGCTTGAGGATCAGATCATCTTTCTTTGGGGACAGCACATGCTATTGCCGTGCGCCCGGGTGCGAGCGTGCACGTGTGTGATATGGCCTCCTGTCGGTTGGGATTAGCCTATAGTAAGACATTTCTCCACCTATCCTGTTGATTATATAGTGTGTTGACAGCTATAATGATTAAACACACGGCTCCTATATTATCCCCACTGCCTGTCGTCATAAATATTGTTTCAAAACAGGCTGATATCTCACTTAAACTGACTTCTCTGCAGTGTCCTACTCAAAGTACCAAGGGTGATGTTTATTCGGGACGGGGTTCCCTCCAGGTTGCTTCCCAAATGGCACCCTATTCCTCATATAGTACACTAGTTTTAACCTGAGCCCTATAGGCCCGAGTGCACTATAAAGGGAATAGGGTGCCATTTTAGATGCACACACAACCCAGGCTTTTGCATTCATTCCCCATGCAGTCTCACTGCTTTTTATTTGCTGTGAAGGGAAGCTCTGACAGCATCTTATTCATTTGAAGTATTGCACAACAAGGTGCTTGAGTGATTTGATTTGACTTGATCCCTGCCTGCCGTGAGAATATGTCAGGTGCAGACTGCCACTCTGCCAGAGATGGAAGGTTTAGCCTTGCACTGTTGTGTTCCACGGCCAGCTTATTAAGAAACTGTTTTCCGATGGTTACCACATTTAATCTTGTAGAAAAGTCACAACCTAAACTACACGCCTACTGTGCTTGAATACCACGGAAGGCATTTTAACATGGGCTGCTGCTTCAGCGATTCCATCTCAGTGAGCTTATAGACCTCGTTTTATTGCAGAATTCAGACAGAGATATTTTCCTCTTACTGATAACTGTGTACGAAGGCCCTGCAACAAATAACTCCTATAATAACTCATGTCTGTTTATTGTATGTGTGATAAAATAGTAGCAATGTCTGTGCATAAAGGAAGTGAAAGAGTGTAGTGCCAGGCTAGTGGAGGCCTAGCTCTGGTCCAGGGCATTAGTGTGGCTTGTTAACACTGAGACTTGAGCTGCACTGATGCCCTGGACCAGAGCTAGTAGAGGCCCAGGCCCAGGTCTCCTGGACATTTGCATTCAATTGGTAGATCAATCAGAGATGGGGTTGCTAAATTCCGGAAGCTATCCACAAATGTACACATTTTCTAGAAATCCCGGGTTGGAAGTTCGCAGAACCAGGAGGGAATAAGCAGGAAATCCGTAATTCTCCGACCAGGATTTCTGGAAAAATCTGTGGATTTTGGGAAAGTTAGCGGGAACCCTTGGCGACCCTAATTAGAGATGATCTGAAGATGCTTGTTCCACTGACTCCGCCGATTCCTCATCAGTTTGCACTACTTAGTACACAGTTTGCAACATGCCATACGTTACATTAGCAACTGATGCACCATCTGGCCTTCAGACAGGAGCTGAAAAGAGACACCTGTCATATCTGATGATACTAGAAGGTAATGTATTGAGGGTATGTCTGCCTGTCTGTCTGTCTGTCTGTTGACTCAGGTACCATGTCGGACCTCGTTCAACACCTCTTCCCACCCTCTCAGTTCCAAGGTATCATGTTGATGTTGAACCCCTAGCTACCTTGGCTCTACTGGCCTGGCTGGCTGGGGGTGCTCCTGCTCTTGCCTCATTTTCCATATGGCTTTATTTGGCTGTGTTTTACTCTTTAAGGGAGATTGGCTCTTTGGAAGTAAATTGGCTGCACTTCAACAACAGTAGTGTTTAATGTGGACCGGATTGCTTATTTGAGTTGCCCATTGCTCTCTGCATTACTTTTTAAGTGGCATGCAGAGTGACCTGACTGTTCTTTCGTTCTTTTAATGTAGTCGGGTGGCACTTTTGCCGCCTTTTTAAAGCTTCAATGTGTTCTTGATTGGCTTTGGTCTTGGTTATAATGGCTTCTGCAGTCTATCAAGAGATGCTGCTCAATGAGAAATTGAATGGAAAATAATCAGGCATAGGAATATGTGTGCGTTTTTATGTTTAATAGTATCCAGCTTTTAAACGAAATTGAATGTTTTTTTTTTTCTTCCAATTAGGCAATGATATTTACAGCTATTGAGATATATAGCCTGGTTAAACACAGGGCCACTGCAATGCTACTCATTCATACTGGAATAATTATTTTGAGCAGAATGAAACAATGTTGTAGTATTTTATTCACCGTCTTTCCTATAGAAATGTTATCTTTGGATCTGTAGAGCTCTTTTCATTCCAAGAAAGGCTATGCTATGTAGCCTAAAATGTGCATTTTTCGGTGTTCTTTTAAAAAAAGAAATTGAATTAAGGCTGAGACAGTTTGAAAATGTCATCCCGGTCCTGTCTTGTCTGTCTAGTGGATGTCAGTGTGACTTCTTCAAAGGCTGTGGAAAGGATCCGCAGTCCAGACTAACTGTAGTGTAATTGACTGAATGACTGTCTGGCTCAGGGCCTTACAGGATAACGGCGTGGCCTTGTCTTGTAGATAGATAGAGGCCCATCAGCTCTAAATCCTGTTTTCTGGCTGCCACCATTACTGATGTGCTGTAGCAATCCATTGGCTCATTGCCCTGGCTGACACGGGCAGCCGTCACAGAACCCGGACAGCCTGTCAGAGGCTGCATCCCAAATTCTGTAGCACCTTATTCCCTGTATAGTGCACTCCTTTTGACCAGAGCCATAAGGGCCCTGGTCAAAAGTAGTGCACTAAATAGGGAATAGGGTACCATTTGTTTGGGATAAACCCTCTCACGTTAAAGCCACTATGGAGGGACTGCTGAACACAAAAGGACACCTGTTGCATTGTGTTTCTGTGCGCGTTTGCGACTCACAGGTGACGGCCCGGTCAGTCCGTCAGACCTCATAAACCACCCTGTTAAAGTAGCCAAAGAAAAATGGACCGGAGTCCCCGCAAAACTCAAAGTACAAAAGAAATCAAGTCACTTGCTCCGGTTGACCTGTTCAGTCATCAGAATGCGCAGGCATGTAGTAGTAGTAGTAGCAGTAGCAGTAGTAGTAGTAGCAGCAGTAGTAGTTGTAGTAGTAGTAGCAGTAGTAGTAGTAAAATCTTCTGGAGAGAAACCATAACACTTGATAAGTGGGTTTAGTGGTTTGAGAATGACAAGTGGCTGCTTTGCTGACTAGCTGGCTGCAATAGGCAGATACGCACGTACAACATGCACGCGGTGTAGCATGACCGTCTGCAGTCGTGTGTAAAGCCCATGTGTGTGTTGCTGTTTTATTCCAGGTGATGAATGTAATGCATCTATGTCTCCCGCCAGCCTGCCAGGTACATCAGCCCATCAATCACTACTCCACGCCTGCCTCTACCCACTAACGGTGCAAGCTAATAGCCATAGTCGTATCAAACCAAACATGGGCCCGGGCAGATCGGCAGTAATGTTATTTAGCGCAGGTGTCCTGTATGGGTGAGGAATCCCTGTATGATGCAGGGTTTTATGAGGTGGATAGAAGATGCAGGGCGATGGGGGTGAGAATCCGAAGTCGACGCTGTCTTGGTTTGTGTTGGGATGGAACATCAACTGTGTTGTAGTAGAAAGGTCATGGTTTATCCATTGATGCTGTTGTTCCTCTGATGTTACAGCAGGAGAATGTCAGACCGAATCAATGGTGAATCTCTGTAGCTTATAATGGCCCACAAAGTCGTTGTTTATTGCATTCAAACTGCACTTCATTTCACTTGAAAAATACGGTTAGCGTTTCGATGTGAACAACATGCACAATAGTCAAGGTTATTGTTAATAATGTACAAAAAAACACTATCCGGCTCAAAGGACCATTTAAAAAGAGCACCACCTTTATTCATCCTTTAATTAGTCTATCAGTGTAACTCTAGGTCACCCTGTCCTCCACATTTCACCTGTTCCCTTCAGGTATCGCCTGTATCGCCCTGTCGTTCGTTGATGCTCAAGGCTGCCCCTTGCAGCTTCCAGCCCAGTACTGCACCACACCACCCAGAGGGGATGCATCCACCATCCTCCTACAGCCAGATCAGTTTGACACCCTGACAACTGTCATCAAGGTGGACTCCAACAACCTCAGCTCAGGTAAAGCCTGGTAGGGTTTATTTTAGAGATCAGTGTCCTGTTTATTAGGGCACATAGTAGCCCTTTTTGGCTTTGGAAAACAAAAAAACGAATCATTCTTATTGGAGCGGTTCAGATGGTACCCATCCATTTAGTGCGTGATGAACATGACAAAGCCTGAGTAGCCAGGACAACCGTTGGCGGAGGTGTTGCTGTGTCTTTTTCTTCTCAACGAGTGTCATGAAATATGTTTTCTATTATGTGCTGCGTTGTCTATTTGTATTAAGTGATTGAATTATATATATCATTTTTTGCACTGGGGAAGTGTTTGAGAATCGTAAAATTCTATCTCCTTACAGTACCATTTCACAAGATAGATTCATTTATAAACAGAGCAATAAGTCGTCCATAGTGGTCTCACTCTGGAATTAAATGCCAAGTCACCTTGAGTAGGACTGCTAAAGCTGCTTACATAATGATGGTCATTGCATAATTTTACAACGAGTTTTTATTCTCTCTTTCTTAGATACGGGGATTGTATTTGTCAATGTGACATTGAGTTCAATTGAATAAAATTATTATGAACTTTTATGTTTTTGTAAAAAAAAATGTAAAAAAAATGAACTCCAAAACCTCATCCAAATAATGACATGCATAAAACATATATATATATTATTTGCATATAGCTAACATCTTTAATTGGCAAATATGATTTATGCTTCCTAGTTTGTTTGAGAAAATGCAATTCGTTTCGAAGAGTAAAAATAACCTCCTCTCATGTGGTAATCTACTGCGTTGCCATGTGTTTGTGTAAGATTATTAATTAGAAGCCTACTACCTGAGCTGCTTAAACTCTGCTGGGCTCTGCTCTACTGGGCTGTCTATAACACCATCATTAATCAGGTGTGCTCTGCAGTAGCAGGGACCAGGCTACAGTAGTTCTGCTCATGCTCAGTGCAATTCTCATTAGTCATTAGTCATTAGTCATTACTCATTATCATTTCTCATGAATCTGCACTTCCTTCTTCCTGACAGGGTCAGAGATGAGGGTGCGTTTTGACATCTGGGAGCAAGGTAACGTCTCCCCCCTCCAGCTGACTGACAAGCTGCGAGGGGCCCTGCGCCACGCCCTCTGTGACGTCATCATGGAACTCCGGGTCCTGCCGAATCCCCTGTGTCTGGAGACGTTCTGCACTACACCGGGGAGAGGGCAGAGAGAGGACTCCACTAACGGTGAGGAACTAGAACTACCTTTACAGTACCTGCTTGGTAAAGCTGGGACAATCAACAGAAAAAGGATCGACACCGACCATACCTATCACTTATCACAGGCATTTTGCTGATATCATTCATTTGCAATAACTAGCCTCCAGAGAAATGTGAAGTTAGAAATGAAAGTTTTGCTAACATGGGTGGTTGTTAATGGGACAATTGATGGCTACAACCATCAAACTATCAGTAGTAGTTTAAAGGGTAAGAAGAGAGAAATTATGCAGATTGTTATAAACGTGTCATTCTATTTATCGTTATCGCATCAATTCAGGCAATTTATCGCGATACGGATTTTTGTCCATATCGCCCAGCTCTACTGCTTAGTACATATTGTTTCCTTTGGCCCGCACAACGAATGCAAATGCTTTATTGGTCTTCTTGGAAAGTAAATTGTCTAATGTTATCAGGTTCATCCCTTGTCTATCTCCACATCTTTTCCATAGGTCTTATAAGTCCTCCTCCATTGGAAGCAAAGGAGGGGAATGACCTGGAGGTTAGGGAAGTGAAGGAATTTAAGGACAGCTTCCGGCCTCGTAGTGGCTCTAGGAGGGTTAAGAACAGCCCCTCCCCTATCACCCTGATTCCTGCCCCCCTTGGGACCACCCCCAACACCGGACCAAGCACCCCTGAGTCCACTACACCCACCGGCAAGACCACTCGCCGAAGCTTCTGGGAAATACTGGTGAGTGAAGTTCTCTTTCATTGGATTTGTGATGTGTTGTAAGAGAGGATTTTGTCCAAAATGGCACCCTATTCCCTAATGCAATACTCTATTTCAGTTAGAGTGGCCAAAACTAGTTTACTTGATTAGGGAGTAGAGTGCCATTTCAGAATTTTTCATAAAACATTTCTGTGAGTATCCTCTGAGTTTAGTTCTGTCAGTGCTACATCCACCCGAGATCAACATTTATATCTACATTTGGATTATGAACCACCATGTTGCCATTTCATTCAGTGAGGAAATGATTATCCTCCCTACAGAGCAAGCCAGACTCCTCTGAGCTGGGGAGCCCGAAGACGACAGACGACATCGTGCAGGAGAAGGGGGAGGAGGGTCGGACACGCAGGAGACACAAGACGGAGAATGTGAAGCAGCAGTGGAGCCAGGAGAAGGCCTTGGCTGTAGAACTGGAGCAGGCCCAGAGGTTAGAAGATACACAGGCTGGATTTAGATCTGGGTTCAAACCCTATCGGTTTTTTCTTCCAAATGCTTTTTTATTTTCTTTTTTTTTCCTGTCTGCATTTACAGATGGGCGGAGTTAGAACTATTTCATTGATTTCATCGTGACAGGCAAACTCAAGCAGGTACTTTTCAGTGAAGTACACAGAGAAAATACCACTTGAACCTAGGTCTGGTCTCCGCTGTTTAATGTGGCCGGATTCAATATCTCATTAAGCCAAGGAGAAGGCATTGAGCTACACTCACTGGACAGTTTATTAAGCACACCCATCTAGTCCTGGGTCGGACACCCCTGTGCCTCCAGAACAGCCTGAGTTATTCGGGGCATTCTACAAAGTGTTGGAAATGTTCCACAGGGATGTTGGTCCATGCTGACGCGATGGCATCATGCAGTTGCTGCAGATTGGACACCGGTACTTTCATGCTGCAAACAGCCTTTTCCATCTCATACCAAATATGCTCTATTGGGTTGAGGTCTGGGGACTGTGCATGCCACTCAAGTAAACTGAACTCACTGTACCTAATAAACTGGTCGGTGAGTGTATGGAGAAAGGCAGGATCCATGATTGGCTGAGATAATGGAGAGGGATAAAAAATAGACTACTTTCTGGAGGACAATGCCATGCTGACTCGTGCGTTTGGGTGTTCATTCTTAAAGAGATGGGTGGGGCTAAGGCTTAAGAGGGGTGTGACTGATGCTGAATGGGTGTAAAAAATTAAGAGGGGTGTGACTGATGCTGAATGGGTGTAAACGAAGAAGAGCTCTTTAGAAAGTGTGGAAATCATTCAAGGGCATTTCTTTTTATCCTACTTGTCTAGGATAAAGGATATGTTTACACAATTAAAAAAATATAACTTTCCACGTTTCCCCCCAACTGCAGTGTATGATATAGACGTTTTTTGAGGACATAAGCTCCTTCCTGAATTCAGTCACAAATGTGGAGTTTCCGTCAGTAGTATTGCACTGTTTAATGGGTGTGTGTATTTTCCAACAGGAGACATGTGTCCCAGCTAGAGGAGGGTGACATTGGGACCCTGCACCCTCTATACCAGGTCACCTGTCAGCCCTGGATCACCTTCATGGCTAAACTTGGTGAGTGGCTCCTCTGCCCTCTCCTCTGCCCTCTCCTCTGCCCTCCTCTTTGCACTTCCCTTACCCCTGTCCTTATTTCTGCTGGGGTGTAGAGGAGGGAGAAGATTGGGATGGAGGGGTTATAGAAAATATTGTTTTTTATCCCAAATTGCACTCTATTCCCTCTGTATAACCTCTCTGATCAAAGTAGTGCACTATACAGAGACGATGGTGCTATTTGGGACGATACCATTGTCTCCTATCTATTTTCTGCGAGAGGCGTTCAATTTGAAGGTTAACTCTCATTTTCTCTTATTTCTTCTCCTTTTCTCTCGTTCTTTCTTCTGGTGTAAACAGGATGCCCGTCGATTCAGCAGTGCACAGCTGAGATTGCCTCCCAGTTTCTACTCCCGCCCATCCTTACAGAGATTGTCAATCTGGTCAGCTCCCTGGCCAGTGACACCGCAGTCAAGGTGTTTGAGAGGACAAGGTGGGTCATTTTGAAATGATCACGCATACAAATATGTATACATTATTATCAGGAAAGCATCTATATACACTTTTCTAGGACCATTAACACATTTTTCAAGCGAGTGTTGTACGGATATTGTTTTGATATGAACTTACTTTATCATGGTTTTGTGTTCTTTGTTTGGTCCCCTAGTTGTCCCCAAGGAGACATGTTTGCTCCCCTGCCTTTGATCCACCACCTCAGCCAACCGCCTACCACCTCTAGAACCTTCATCCTCATTGGACGGAACTTCCACCAATGGCATTGCAGCACAGAGCAAGGTACCTGCATAAGCCAGAGTTCTATTATCCCTCTGCTTTTGAAAGTAGTCACTGTTCACTGTTTGCTTAAGCTAATGTAGCAGGTGTAAAAAGACGCCTGAGCAGAGGTGCCGCATCCGGTTTTCAGGGGAAAAGGAAGTCCGGTTGAATTAATTGCATCCCTGAAAACCGGATGCATCCGGCTCTTAGCAATTCTGCTAAGGGTGCCGTTTGTTCGACCCTTGATTTTATTGACATTTTAGATTCATGGAGTTAAACATAGTCATTGCCCTTTGCTAGTATTTGATGATTATTTTATACCTCAAATTATGCCTCATTTCCTTATTTAGTTTTGGGAAATAAAAAAAAATGATGTGGTACCTTTTTCTCCTCTGTAACTTTGGGATTCTGTGGTCAACCATGCTTTACTAACTGACTTTATGGCAGCAGCAAATTGAGAAATGAAAAAGTGGGAAATACTACATCAGCATATACTGAGAGATATTATTACGATGCTCAGCCACCCAGCTAGCAGGCACACCATAGCAGAACTGGGCCCGAACCCAAATACTTCATCCTAACCCAACCTGGAACATTTTGTAGCTAATTTACTTCTAAATTACTCATTGCATCACATCAGTTAGATAGATTCTCTCACTTCAAAAACAACACTCCAATGGCATGTTACTATTAGCTTATACCTAATTATCAACTGGAGATGGGTGTAGGAGACCAAAGTGCATGATGTACACGAAGGCGTTATTTCTAAGCTTACCCTGTCACGACATGCTCTGTCTGCTACTGCGCTTTGGATTCTCGTCTCTCTCCTCTGTCCCTCTCTGACAATCACCGCTGTTGCTGTTATTTCTTCTTTCTTTCTTTTGCAAGCATGTCTGTCTGTAGTGTTAGCGGAGTATCTCTGTGTAGCTACTGTAGAACTGTCTTGTTGTCTGTGCCTGCACCCTGCCAATATCATGCTGTTTGTTTGTGCTCATCTCCGTTTGCCCACAGAAGACAGTTCAGATGATGAAAACATCCCTGAGATTAGTAGGTTTACACGTAAGTCTCGCTCTGCCCCCTCCTCATAGTAGGTTCACACTTAAGTCTCACTCTGACCCCTCCTCATAGTATGTTCACACGTAAGTCTCACTCTGCCCCCTCCTCATAGTAGGTTCACACGTAAGTCTCACTCTTCCCCCTCCTCATAGTAGGTTCACACGTAAGTCTCACTCTGCCCCCTCCTCATAGTAGGTTCACACGTAAGTCTCACTCTGCCCCCTCCTCATAGTAGGTTCACACGTAAGTTCACCCCCAGCCAGCCCCAACCAAGCAACGCTGGCTCTGGGCTATTCTGGTTTTATGTGTATGTTTTAAATTCATGTAGAATTTTCTAAGACATTATTGATGGTTCTATTTACCCATTTAAGCCTCAAAGAATGTGTCCCAAAAAAAGAACAGTAAAAAAAACATGATTTGTACTGAATGCTTCACTGAATGCTTCACTGAATGCATGTTGTGAGCTGTGCATCATATAATCATGTTGCTTACGTGGCTTGATACGGATGACCTTATACCTGTGGAATATGAAGAGTTCGCACAGTTTCTTCTGTCTCGTCTCCCTCCAAACTTTTATATTTCAATTCCAAATGTCAACTCAAATCTCACAATTTCTACTCTCATAAAGGGCTACAATTTATCTTCAAGCTTAACTCTCTGGCTGTCTGGCAAAATAATAGTCAATTTCTTAGAAAGGAAATGTTTTTTTTCCCCTTCTTCTCTGCCTGCTCTAAAGGCAGCAGTGGAGTAGCCCCCTGCATGCCTCTCAAAGAATGGATCTGTGAATAATTGTATGCAACTGGTCTTGGGGGGCCTTACAATACCCTGCTGAGATGTTCTCTGTCTGATAGGACGTAATGAGAAGCGTCTATTATTTCATCTTAATAGCACCGTGTTCAGAAATCACTCTCCCACCATAGGGTGACTTACTGTCCGTTTAGTCATATACTTGATGGTCAGATGGTAATATACTTGATGGTAATCATATACTTGATGATCATAAGAGATGCAAGATTCTCAGTCTGTGACATTATTAAGGTCCCCTTGTTAAACTGATTGTCGGCCTGAGTCCATCCTACCGTACCATCCTTATCTTGGAGACTGCGCTAGAGTCTGGTTCAGCTCCGGTTCTCTCCTGTCTGTCCTCTGTCTGCTGTGTCAGGTTGGGGTCGATTCCATCACATTTCAGTCAATCCAGGAACTAAAATTCCAATTCCAATGCGCCTCATTGCTTGTCGATAAAGACAAAATGGAATTAGAATTTCAGTTTACTTTCGGTATTGACTGGAATAAATGGCATTGACCCCAAACCTGGTCTGCATCCTTCCCCTGCGTCCCACTCTCACTGTCTTCTCTCTCCCTATTGGTCCAGCTCATAAGGGCTTCCAGCGCTTCGAGGCCTTGGAGCAGTCTGATTGTTTCAGCCCAGGGCAGGCCTCGAGGGGCGTGGCCCCAAGACAGAGGTTCCTCCTCATACACATCCTGGATAAGAAGGTGAGGAGAGGAGGTGGGGGAGTGAGTTGTGGGTGGGTGGGGGTATGTATGACACAATTTGGCCCATTTATTTCCACCCGTAGGCTATGTGAGGTGGGTTGATCTCAATTTCAGTGTTGATCTGTCTCTCTCCCTCTCCAGGTGACCCTGTACACCTATAACTGGTCGGTGGACCTTGGTGTGTCTCTGAACCGGGGACTGGTCAGGCTGGTCCAGTGGCAGAATGCCAGATCCCACGTTGTCCACTGTCTCCTCAACCAGAAGATGGGCCTCTTCCACCACTACTGCTTCTCAGACACACCGGCCCACGCAGACCTCAAACAGGTAAACCGTTTCTCAGAATCACCTTCACTCGCCGAGTACATTTACGTGTACCACGAATTTGACCTGGTGAAGTGGCGCTGACCGTCGCCTTACGACACTGCCAATCTCACACAGAGCCGGCATACTTCCAGTAACCACAGTCGAACGCTCACGCGCACACCAATGCCATCAGCGAAGTACCGTATCTAAGTCAGACACACCTGCCCACCAAGACCTGATCAGGTAAACGCTCAATCTCACGCACGGCACAGCCATCTGCTTGAATTCGTCACGGTCTACCACTCTTTCGTGCAGCATAACTGTGGCCTATAAGTATGAAACATATGCCCACACACAATATACAGATGGTGCAATGTTAGGATTGGGAACAATGTCCTGGTGGTTTAAATGGGGGTTCAGTCAGGTGGAATCAGTCTGTTGGTTAGTGTAACGGCAGTGTCTGGTGGTACAGCAGGGTACACACAGCTGTCAACTCCTGAGAGTGGGGACTGAGATTCCTTTCACACTAGCAGGTACTGTGTATATATACACACACACAGACACACTGCCCTTTTTCCCTCTAGTGGGTAGGCTACCTGCTATTGCCTTTCTTTGATTTCCCACTCTCTCCTCTGCTTTCTTGCTTCTCTTCTTAGCGAAAGCTGGGAGGGGGGTCTTGTCACTAAATCCCCTCCCACGTCTCTTTTAACATCGGAGTTTTAAATGGCAGCAGTTTTAATATTCCTATTGCGCTTGTTTTGATCGGAGCCCTATTGGGCCCTGGTCAAGAGTAGAGCACGACATTTGGCACACGCCCCATTTGGTGTACTCTGTAGATTCTCCTTGGTCTTTTAATACGGAACATCAACATGACCTAGTTTTCTTCCCCCTCTCTGATCATCCCTCCCTCTTCCTCCCTACCTTGGTATGACATGTCGGCACCGAGGCCTCCCTTCCTCATTCCTCCTGTTCCTCTTCTTTTGCTTCTCCTTTTCAGTCAACGTTCTCGTCAGCGTCCTTGTATCTCTCACTCCTTTTGATATGCGCGAGGAGAGGAGCAGAGAGAATGGCTGTGTGCTAATTCTCACCCTATTCCCCTTGTTAGTGCACTGCTTTTGACCAGGTGCTCTGTAGGGAATGGGATGCCATTTGGGACCGCAGTGAAGAGAATCACTCAGCTCTCTGACTTCACAGCCCCGTGTTTTTAGTTCCGTAGCTCTGGGGTCAAAAACAAAGAATGCCTATCATTTCTGAGCAGTCTGCACGAGTGCCGATACACAGGAGACGGAAGAAAGGCGAGACGTATTTTTTAGGGCTTTGAGATGATTTTGCAAAAATAACATTCTGTATTTAATCTGTCATAGAAACAGTTTTGCTCTGCCGCTTTTCTTTTTACTGGGAACATAAGAGGATACACACACTGCATTTTGTTTTACAACACTTTTCTTTTTACTGGGAACATAAGAGGATACACACACTGCATTTTGTTTTACAACACTTTTCTTTTTACTGGGAACCAAAGAGGATACACACACTGCATTTTGTTTTACAACACTTTTCTTTTTACTGGGAACATAAGAGGATACACACACTGCATTTTGTTTTACAACACTTCTTTGTACTGGGAACATAAGAGGATACACACACTGCATTTTGTTTTACAACACTTTTCTTTTTACTGGGAACATAAGAGGATACACACACTGCATTTTGTTTTACAACACTTTTCTTTTTACTGGGAACATAAGAGGATACACACACTGCATTTTGTTTTACAACACTTTTCTTTTTACTGGGAACATAAGAGGATACACACACTGCATTTTGTTTTACAACACTTTTCTTTTTACTGGGAACATAAGAGGATACACACACTGCATTTTGTTTTACAACACTTTTCTTTTTACTGGGAACATAAGAGGATACACACACTGCATTTTGTTTTACAACACTTCTTTGTACTGGGAACATAAGAGGATACACACACTGCATTTTGTTTTACAACACTTTTCTTTTTACTGGGAACATAAGAGGATACACACACTGCATTTTGTTTTACAACACTTTTCTTTTTACTGGGAACATAAGAGGATACACACACTGCATTTTGTTTTACAACACTTTTCTTTTTACTGGGAACATAAGAGGATACACACACTGCATTTTGTTTTACAACACTTTTCTTTTTACTGGGAACATAAGAGGATACACACACTGCATTTTGTTTTACAACACTTATCTTTTTACTGGGAACATAAGAGGATACACACACTGCATTTTGTTTTACAATACTTTTCTTTTTACTGGGAACATAAGAGGATACACACACTGCATTTTGTTTTACAACACTTTTTTGGGGGGGGTGGGAGGCTCATGTGATTTAAACATCCTTCTAACATTTTGCCACCGCGCAACAACCGATTGGAGTGCAAAAATGTCAAATTAAAAGGAAAAGAAAATCTCCCAAACTTTCTCCTGTTTCTCCCTCGATGCCCTCACTCTTAATCGCCTCTCCACTAACGAATGCTGACAGAAGGCAGAATCAGAGCGACGGAAAATTTGCCCCCGCAGACTGTCATCTGTCACTGTCCTGATGAGGAGCACAGTGGGCACCAGTGCCCAGTTCAACCCTCCCCCCCTTGCCCTGCGGGCACAAGACAGACACTGGACAGAGGGTTCTGCCACCCTGGGGCATCTGGGCCCTCCTCTTCCTCGTCCGTTGCCTTGGTCCTGCCCAGCAGCCGTTAAGCTGCTCCGTTGCGCTAACTTGTGCAAAAGTTACCCTGAGCAGAGGGGAGAGGGGGGGTACGGACATATTGGCTGTGCAGTGTCAGTCAGGACATGCTGTCCATGAGTCTCTGTGCCATCTCTAGAGCTTCACCAATCCCTGACACAGTTTGAGTCAAGGGCTCTGTCCTAGTTCTGTTAGGCATATCAACTAGATCATGGTTTCAGCCCTACCAGAGTTGCTCTGTACATTTTGATGTTTACGGGATAGGTTTCTACCTTTTTAGGTTAATCTAAAAATGTGTGTGTATAACTTGTGTCCTGTTAGTTTGTTTTTTACACAGTGGAATTTGGAGTTGGAATTCAGATTTGTCAGATATGAGTTGCATTTTTTTGTTGTTGATAACAACCCATGGTTTAGGCTTGTTTCAGGCACCGCGTTCATGTGTATTTAATAGCATAATCATTGTCGTGGCATGTTCATATACCAGAAAGTTCAATAACTTGGAGAGCGCCTCACAGCTTCTACGCCCCCCCTCGCACTCACTCCATCGCTCTCATTCTGCCTCTCATCTTCTTCTTTGTCTCTCTCCATCTCTCTCTCGCTCCCCCTCTATTCTCCTCCTTATTTGACTCTTTCTCTGTTCCCTCTCTCGATTCATCTCTCTCGCTCCCTCCTATCATCTACTTTCTCTCTCCCCTTTATCTCTCTTGCTCCCCCTCTCATCATCCCCTGCTTCCTCTCTCTCCCTCTCTTCCTCTCTCAATCTCTCTCGCTCTGACTCATCTTCTTCTTCTCTTCAGGAGCCCAACCCGTTCCTGAACCCAACCTTGGAGGCTGATGCCCTGCTGAGGAGCCCAGTGCCCCCCGTACCCAGCAAGGACCAGAGCAAGCTGGCTAGCTCCGTCCGCTCCCTGGCCCCCCTCCACTTCCCCTCAGAGCTGGTGCCCTTTGACGAAGCCCTCCGGGACATCGGGATGGGCCGCCCCCTGGCCAGCGCTCAGGACGGGGCCGACGTGGTGGCTCGGCACGGGGCCCAGCTACTAGAGGTCAAGGCTGCAGAGAGGAGAGGTCAGATATGGGCCCAATGATGTGTATAAACACTGTATATGTTCTAAGATAATGTAAGGTTTATATTTAAGATTTAATTGTCAGATATGGTCACTCCGCTCCTCACCCACCTTCGCCATATAACTAATACACACTGTGCCATCTACTTTCCTACAGTTTAACTAATGCAATATTACTTAGGTTGAGAATGAAGTGGATATTTAAAGCATTTTTTTTATAACACAACCGATGTTAATGTGTTGTAAAAGGTTTAATGGGGGGGGGGGTTAGAGTACAGGATTCTGTAGTTATGTTTGTTTGATACAATGTGAGCCACACCAGTCCATCCAGCAGCCAGGCAGACAGGAGCAAAGATGAAGTAGACAGCTAGGCTGATTGAGGAGAGGGCGATGGTTAGTTCTTGGCCCTAACAGAGACAGGCAGATGGCTTTTAGCTCTGAGGGATGGCTACATGACCCTGGGAACTGTAAGGCTGCCCTATTGCCTATAGTAATGGCACCCTATTCCCCTTTATAGTGCACTACATTTGACCAGAGCCCTATGGGTAGTGCACTAAAGGGATTTAGGGTGCCATTCTGGACCCGCCGCGGGGCTGTGTGACCAACGAGTGTTTTGTGTGGATTTATCTCCAATTTGACAGAGATGGAGAAGCAGATGAAGATTGAGAACCTGTTTGTGACTTGGCAGCAGAGGTCAGCTCAGTCCAACATGCCCATCTCTGTAAGTACCGATCTACCGCAACCATTTTCCGTCACATTTGACACTTGAGTCGTTTAGCAGACGCTCTTATCCAGAGTAACTTAGAGCGGTGAGGGTGTACATTTTCATTCATTTTTCTTACTCATGTCTCGTGGGAGTCGGCACACACAGCCCTGGCGTCTCAAGCGCCATGCTTTTACCAACTGAGCCACGCAGGACCCTCCATTTTAGCCATTTCCCTCCCCATGAAACGCCAATGGACACAAACACGCACACGCAGCACCGTAAATGACTCTGCTGAGGAGAAATATCAGCTCCCCTCTGTCTGACAATCGGCGCTATCTACACTATATATTCCAAAGTATGTGGACACCCCTTCAAATTAGTGGATTCTGCTACTTCAGCAACACCCGTTGCTGACTGGTGTATACAATCGAGCACACAGCCATGCAATCTCCATAGACAAACATTGGCAGTAGAATGGTCTTACTGAAGGGCTCAGTGACTTTCAGTGTGGCACCGTCATACGATACCACCTTTCCAACAGGTCAGCATGTTAAATTTCTGCCCTGCTAGAGCTGCCCAGGGTCAACTGTAAGTGCTGTTATTGCGAAGTGGAAATGTCCTCATACTCTCGGTCATGTAGTGTGTCTTGCAAATGCGTTGAGTTCACGGGTGCTGGCAGGTTACGCACACAGCGGCTCTCCATCTCAAATACATTTACACACATTTGCATGTGGGCGCAAATGGTTGTCTGAACTTTTTTTTTAATGCACTGTAGCTAATTGATGTATATTTAACTACCGGTATTGCCATGTTTTAGTATTCTGGGACTTTGGCACGGAGAAATAAATACTAGATTATTTTGAAGTAGTCCCCATTTTCGATAGTGCAACTCATTTCCAAAGTTTGCAAGCTGGAGCATTTGAGCAGCTCTTAACGAGAGACGAGTAACTCTTAAGTTGATATTCTAGCAAGCATTGTTGTAGGATTATTGTTGCATTATTTTAGGTGTCCTGGGACTCCCGAGCACAAGCCCACCAGTGCTTTCATCAGAGGCACTGCAAGATCTTGACAGGCGGCTAAGGGCTGGCGCAATAATCATATAATCACGACAATTATGGACAATTACCTGTAACAAAAAAAATATGTGATAATCGTCTTAATACATTTTAGGTGAAGGGGGGATTTAGCTTTATATTCAATTAGATAGACTTACGTTTTTGACATGAATAGGGTAAAGTTTTAAGAGCAGAACAGCACGGCTAGGAAGAGAGGCTTAGTTGTCTTCATTAGGTAAATCGCAGCGAATTTTCGAAGACGCATTACAATTATGACAATGCCGTGGTCATTTTGCGTGACAATTAATTGTTACCCAACATTACGTCATCGTCACGGACTCTCTGGAACACACCGGCGCAGCGTACCGTATCAATGGAAAAAAAATCAAGTGTGTGTTGACATTCATTCATGTTTCTGAAACACTCATTTCACAAAAAAAGCAATGTGGTGCAGGTGTTTTCCCCCAGCTACCTTCATCATGAAAGGTGGATGGATGAAAACAACAGTGTGAATAACTGTTGGCTACAGTATAAACAGCAACACCACAAACACCACCAGTAGTCAGTCCCAATTAGACTCTTGTCTATAGAGCTAGTTCCTGGTGATGACATTGTCTGTGTTCCCTGTGTGTGCTCCTACTCCTTCTCTCAGTAAGTTACCTCTCACCAGAGCAGGCTCATCCATTACTGCCCAGTCAGATGGCTGGCTGGCTGCCTGACTTGGTCCATCCACAGTGGGGGACCCATCTCCCTTCACTGGCCCTTTAGGTCTCCTCAGATCTGCCTGCCGGCCTGCCCGTGGATTCCCAGCTCTATCACTGACATGATGGATTAGATATGAGAGGAGATCACATCAGCTCAACAGACGGTGTTGTCTTCTGTCTGTCTCCCCTTCCCTCCTATATGTGTGTGACTGTCTTCCTGTCTCCTTCCTGATACGCGCAGACACACACACACACACACACACACACACACAGTCCTATCTTCATCTCCATCTTCAGGCTGCACTGGGAAGATAGATGATAGACGTGTCAATGGGAGTGATTTATAAGAAGGCAACAAATATATGACTGAATAAGATGAGCCGTAACGTTTAACCAGTCAGATTCCTCTGTACTACGCCCACTAGCCGCATTGTTGGCGTAACGTTTATTAGACTGTATTTATTGTGTCATTAGAAAAACCGGACGTTGATCTCAGTGGTTGTGACGGTGGGTAGTGGGCTGTGTGTGTATTGTAAAAAAAATAAAAAATCATTCAAATAAATAAGAACCCATTCTTATTTACATTGACTGTCTACCCCCCGGACCTTACCCTCCCCTGACCCGGACCACGCTGCGCCGCCCCATGGGACTCCCGATGACATCCAGTTGTGATCGAACCCGGATCTGTAGTGGCGCCCCTAGACCGCTGCGCCACTCAGGATCTGTCGTGTGTGTGCGCGTGCGTGTATTAACATTCTGGGGCTTTTGGTATATATACTAGGAAGAATTCACATCCGACTCGAAGGACCACAAAGAGATGTTTCCTTACTTTCCACAGGTGGTGGACTTGGACACTCTGAAGCAGTCGTCCAGGCTAGTGCACTACTGCGCCACCCCTCTGCTCTTTGACCCCGTGTTCAGGAAGCAGATCCAAGAGGAGCAGATTGTCCAACCTCAACAGGTCAAGGTACAGCAACCATGGCTGCTTTCCCTTGGGGCCTAACTCCAACACACTCCTCATGTGTTTTTTCACTTCTTTCTTACTTTTGAAAGATGCCCTTTTAGTTATAACATCTTGGAAACCATCCCAAACTTGGGGAATTTCTGAGAACAGGAGGGAACAAGCAGCAATCATCCAACAATCTTTCAACCAGAAACCACTGAAATCTTTCAACCAGAAACCTCTATTTTCGCCCCTCCGCTCCCCCTATTCCCTCCTCCTCCCCCTCTCTTCTCCTCCCCCTCTCCCCTCTCTTCTCCTCCCCCTCTCCCCTCTCTTCTCCTCCCCCTCTTCAGAAGCGCCACTGCTCCAGTGACTCCACGGCGTCTGGCAGGGACCGTAGCTACAGTACGGACTCAGCTGATATGCTGCCTAGCCGGCTGAGAGAGGAGCCCTGGCTGCAGGACATCTCTAACACCTTCCTCCAGCAGTATGTCCAGTACCTTCAGAGTATGGGCTTCATCCTGGTCCAGGTCCGGCCACAGTCCCCCGCACGCAGGTACGTCTTGTCTCAGTGGGAGCCCAGTGGTACTCAAATCGCTATACACATATATATATATAATCAAACAATCTTTCTGCACCATACTAGCTCAAGTTTATTTACCATGTGTAATGAATACATTGGATATCTAACTCACCCGATCTCTCACAATAAAAACGCAATAAAACTCAGGGCAAATGTCCTCTTCCTCTGAGTTTCCCTCCCACAATCCTCTCTGTGACAGTGAGCCGAACTGTGAGCAGTGTTCATTCATCCATTAGTCATCAGATGTGTTGTGATCACATCCTAGCCCCAATAGCCACATCCCTCTGGCCACAGATGTGATATAACTGTAGCAGCCACTGGGCAGATGCTGTTTCTGCTTCTCTCGGTCTCTGTCATCCTCTGGCCCAGGACTGGGTGATTCACTCTTTTGTGTTGCCAGTCTCTGGGACCCCTGCTTAAAGGAGAATGCACACACACACACACACACACACACACACTCTCTCCCTCTTTGGTCTCTCCAGCTCTGCCTCACCCCTAACCCTGCTTGTCTCTCCCTCCGCTTCTCCCTGCAGCATCGCCAGGGCCCGGGCAGCCATGCTCAGCTCACTCTCGTCAGAGAGGCAGTCCTTCTCCTATAACAAGGCCAGGAGTGAGGACAGCCCAAAGGTAAGTAGTGGTGATGCAAGAGATGAGGCTATTCACACACTCACACACACTTTTCGTGACTGAAAGGCATACCGGGATATACTCACTCACTCACTCACTCACTCACACACACACATATACAAAATTCCCTCCATCATCACCCCCATCAACTCTTGAGATACTGTTGTATTTCTCTGCAGAGCACAGGGTCAGGCACCACTGCGTACCACCTCCAGAGGGCGCTCCCAGGGGGCATCGTACTGATGGAGCTGGCCTTCCAGGTGAGACTGCTGCCTACAGACCTCCTCCCCCCCTCTCTATATATTAAACCTCCACCTCTCTCTCTCTCCACCTCTCTCTCCGTCTCTCTCTCCCTCTAGCCCTTTCTCTGTCACTCCATATTACACCCCCCTCCCTTCTCACAGTGTCATGAGATGAGTTTAGAACTGTTGTCGTCATTGTAACCACACCACACAATATGCACTTTAAAATCTCTCTCTCCTTCTCCCCTTGTCTTTCGCTCTCTCCCTCTATAATTGTCTTGTCTTTCTCTCTTTCTCTCAGGGTTGCTACTTCTGTGTGAAGCAGTATGCTCTGGAGTGTTCCCGCATCCCCATGGGACAGACCGTCAACTCTCAGGTAACATCGCGACGGCGTCTCTTATCGCTGGTGCTGTGAGTTAGACCACAGAGCCAGGGCCAAATTAGCCAGACTCTAGGTCCGCCTGAGGCTGGGTAAAGGGGGATGAATAGAGAGGGAGGGAGTGTGAGATGAGATCTTGTAAACGGCTTGATTTCACATCTCTGGAATCATCGTCATGACTTTATACCCCCCCCTGCCTATTAGGGGTCGAATGGTACACTTATTAGGAGGCCTATAGTCTATGCCTGCACTGTGTTGTACGGCTGCCTCTTTAAAAAATATATATATCTTAATTGGCGCATTTCATACTGTCTTTTTGTGAGGGGCAACCGGGGACTAGTTCTGTACGATGGTGAGTGGTGGGGGGGGGCTCCTCCATCACTGTTTCAATCTTCAGTTTGGCAACATTTTGGCTTCCCGGGTAGATCACGGCGGCGATGGACAGAGTTGTGGCTAAAACGTTAACCGTATGTCGCCGCGCTCAACGAGAACAGGCTATGCATCTGCAAACGCCTCAAATATGTTGACACGTTTATGCCGACATCACACCGGTATACCAGAGCAAGAAATAACATCTTCTCCCCTCTGCATTCAAGCAGCCCTCGGCAGCTGATTCTGACTGGGCCAAATCAATTATAAGAGCGATATTTTTGACGTTTTTTTGTTTATAGCCGCGGATATGCGCCCATTCTCGGTGGTTGAGAATAGGGGGTTTCAGCGCCTTGTGAGAATGCCCGAGACACGTTACTAAGCATTCTTTTTGCACCCATTTCAGCAAACAAGTATTACACACGCTATATAAGCCAGCCAAAGTTTTTTATGAATTTCACAGTGAGAGCCCATCAGATTACCCCGGAGTGGGAGATGTACCTTGCTACAGACACACACCCCTTAGTACGCATCTGGCACTGAACGAAGCAGTGTTGGGGTGCGTTCGCATCCAAGTGGGAAGTGGGGATTTACAGCATACGACTGGGAAAAACCCAATTGAACGGCCCTCAAACTGGTAATTACTAGTGGGAAACTCATTTATCTTCCTTTAGCACCCACTTCTCTATAACAGCATTTTCATCAGTTAAATGCAACTACAAAACATTATTTATAAAAAGCAATGTATTAATGTGTTTGTTTTTTTGTTTTGTTTTTTACAAGCATGATAGCTGTACTTTTAATTTATAGTTTGCAGCTTGTTGGCCATTAGCCAATCGCCATTTCTCAATGAGTTCAAATCACATGAATGAATCCAACTGGTATTTACGACTTCAGAACTGGTAAATTCCACCTCCCACATGGTTTCAAACGCAGCATCAGAGTGGAAACTTGAGAGGCCCAGCATAACAATCCGGTCACAATAGACAATGCAAGGAACATTGTGAATGCTGAATGAACATTGTGAATGGCATTACATTTTTCCAGTGTACCAAAACTCAACCGAACCATGACGCAAAACCGCAATACTTACCGAACCGTAGGTTTGGTGGACAGTTATACCCCTACAGGCTATGGTGTGATTCATGTGAGTCCTTCTCTCTCTCCCTCCCTCCCTCTTTCTCCCTCCCTCCCTCTTTCTCTCTCCCTCCCTCTTTCTCTCTCCCTCTCTCTCTCCCTCCCTCCCTCCCTCTTTTTCTCTCCCTCCCTCCCTCTTTCTCTCTCCCTCCCTCCCTCTTTCTCCCTCCCTCCCTCCCTCCCTCCCTCCCTCCCTCCCTCCCTCCCTCCCTCCCTCCCTCCCTCCCTCCCTCACTCCCTCACTCCCTCCCTCACTCCCTCCCTCCCTCTTTCTCCCTCCCTCCCTCCCTCCCTCTTTCTCTCTCCCTCCCTCCCTCCCTCTTTCTCCCTCCCTCCCTCCCTCTTTCTCTCTTCCCTCCCTCCCTCTTTCTCTCTTCCCTCCCTCCCTCTTTCTCTCTCCCTCCCTCCCTCTTTCTCTCTCCCTCCCTCCCTCTTTCTCTCTCCCTCCCTCTTTCTCTCTCCCTCCCTCTTTCTCCCTCCCTCCCTCCCTCCCTCCCTCCCTCCCTCCCTCCCTCCCTCCCTCTT
The DNA here is from genome assembly GCF_057628025.1 of Oncorhynchus mykiss. Lineage (NCBI taxonomy): Eukaryota > Metazoa > Chordata > Actinopteri > Salmoniformes > Salmonidae > Oncorhynchus > Oncorhynchus mykiss. The sequence continues at coordinate 34,423,194 of NC_143025.1, forward strand.
TCTCTCTCCCTCCCTCCCTCCCTCCCTCTTTCTCGCCCTCCCTCCTTCCCTCGCTCAACCCTCCCCCCTCTGTTCCTCCCTCCTTTTATCTATCTCCTAGGACTCACAGTTGACTCTGGTTCACTCTCTTCCTTCCTCTCTCTCCCACTCTCTCTCTTTCCCGCTCTCCCTCCCTCTGTTTATAAAGCTGGAGTGTATCCAGATTTTGCTCTCGGTGTAATTCAATGTAAAGGTGTTTAAATGACTGCTGTGTGTTTGCTGAGCCTCTCCAGATGTCTCTCTGTTGGTAGTGAGGGAAAGCCCCAACAGGTGCCTCTCTCCAGCAGCTGGCCATCTACGACTATTAAGACATCTGAAGTTTTTTTTTTTTTTTTTTTTACGTTTGTTTGTTTGTTTCTAAATGTGTGTGCTCAAAGCCCGGAAGCTATGAAATGATGGACTGGTGTATTACTAAAACCACAGTGGGAAACTCTGTGAAGCATTTATGTTGTTGAAATGACCTACAACTATATTAACAAGAGAGGGGATTTAAAACAGTCCTGTCCTCCATTTCCTTTTTTTAAGTCAAACTGAAATAAATTAGTGAACTCACTTCGCAAAATATAATTTTCTGCTCTTTTATTAAACTCTTCATCGTGATTGCCTGCCGTGTATGGTATTCTGATCTCAGAAATATTCCGGTGCTCAAATATAACCAGTATATTTCAGACTGGTAATTGCTTTGCCGTGTAAACTAATGGGCAGGGTGGAGTGTGTGTCTCGCGACTGCAGCAGCCCGCCTACTCTAAACAGAGCTAATGGACTGTCGTGTCTGTGGACTAGGGAGATATGGAGATGGACTTAGCAGGGGTAGGTCTGTTCTGGACTTTATGTACGAGACTACTGGCTGTGCTCAGCTCGGCACGGCATGCCGAGTACAGACTGACTGGATCTCCTGTGTAAAGGCTTTTGTGAAAAGCTCTTTTTCTCTCTTCCCTCTCTCTATCTATCCTTCTCGTGACTGATCAGTTTTCAGGTCGTGAGTTGACTGTTATTTAATGTGACTCAGACAGAGGACCGTGTGTCAATGTCCTCCACGCCGTTCTCTCTCCAGACTAGTGTTACTGTATGGCTCAAAGTGATGCACGTTAGTCTGAGTAAACAAAGAGAGAGGGGGGTAAATAGTGTGCGAAGAGCCGTCGTGGTTCCAGAGTCTCGGTGCATAGCAGGGTGGCCGACGTGTGAGTTCAGCACTGGAGTGGATGTGTGAGAGATTCATTGGGCAGCTGTGTTTGCCTTTTGTATGTGTCTGTGTGGTTTATAATTGGACGCTGTCACCAGTCACCCTCAGTTCCCATCAGTGTTGACCGTTGTATTTGTGGCCTGTCTGGCCTGCTCGTGCTTGGCGCTCACACACACCCACTAATGTGTCATCTCTTGTCGCCTCTCTCTTCCATGTCACTGTAATCATATTAATGTGAGTGTGTAGCAGCACATTTGTTTGTATTTGTCTTTGCATGTGTAATACATCTCAGTATTGTGACGGTTGTCTTTTGTATGTGTATTTTGCTCTGTTTGTGTTTCTGTCTGTCTTGTTCTCTGTCCATTTCTTTTCCTTTTGTGTGTGTATGTTTCTGTGTCTGTCTCGTCCCATCTCATATCCTCTCTCCATCAGGGCTCCCTCCTCACCAAACCTCTTCGTCTCAAGCCGTTCCCTGACGCCACACCGGTCTCTGACTCTGCGGTATGTCCCAGAACCCTTAGGGGCGGGGTGTCTTCCACCAATCAGGCTCCACCCCCTCCTCTTCCCTCTGCTTGCTGCCAAGGCCCCTGATCTCTCGGTCTCTCTGTCTCTCTCTCTCTCTGAATCTACAGTATCCCTCTTTCTTTAACCCTTTCTTCCTCTCTCTTTCCCTTTCCCTGTTGTGCTATTTTTCTCTCCGTGTCTCTCTCTCTCTCTCTCTCTCGCTGTGTGTCTCTTTCTCTCACTCTCTCTCGCTCTCTCGCTCTCTCTCGCTCTCGCTCTCTGTCTCTGTGTCTCTCTGTCTCTCTCTCTGTCTCTCTCTCTCTCTCTCTCTCTGTCTCTCTGTCTCTCTCTCTGTCTCTCTCTCCCATTCTGTCTCTCTCTCTCTCTCTCCCATTCTGTCTCTCTCTCTCTCTCTCTCTCTCTCTCTCTCTCTCTCTCTGTGTCTGTCTCTCTCTCGCTCTCTCTCTCTCTCTCGCTCTCTCTCTCTCTTTCTCTCTCTCTGTGTCTCTCTCTCTCTCTGTGTGTGTCTCTGTCTCTCTCTCTCTCTCTCTCTCTCTCTGTGTCTCTCTCTCTCTGTGTCTCTCTCTCTCTCTTGTGATGGCTTCATCTGTCTGATAGAATAGATTCAATCATCAGTGCAGCCTGGTGGAGCTTTCGACTTCCCTACGTGTCTGTTCAGTTGTGACTCTTGGGTTTATCTCAGTCCTCTAGACCCTGTTGTCTTTGGGGTTGCCTGACTCCTGTCTCAATCTACATCTCACTGCTGGGGCAAACAGGCCTGGGCGATGCTGTGCTGTGATTCACTGTCTCTGTGGGTCATTTTGCCCCTCCCTCCGAGTTACTTCTGTATCAGTCTGTGTTTGTCATGCAGCTGGTGAATAAACTAGCCTAAATGCTGCTTGTTCTGCAGAATGCCTACTGTTACTGTCTGTCCTTGTGTCTTTTTTTTGTGCAGCTGAAATCTGGACTGAGCAATCTTCTGACTTCCATGAAGTCTTCAAGCATCTGTTTGTGATTTCTTTTAGCACATTTGGTAGTTGAAACTTCATGTCACCTGGTGTGGGGTCTTGCGGGTTGGTGACCCATCGGTCCAAGGTCCAAGGATCTTCTTCTTCCAGCCTTCTGATGGGCTCGAATCATGTCCCTGTCTGGCCCTGCCTTCCATTTCGCTCTTTCTCTGCTCCAATCAACTCTTATGTGATTTCTCTGCTTCCTGGATGGCCCCGATAATTAAGAATCCTCTCGGTATCTGTTTTTTTTGCATCACTAATCCACTGTCATCCTCTGTCGTTGTAATGTAAAGTGTCTCTTTCTATTAAAAAAGAGCTTTGATATACACTGCTCAAAAAAATAAAGGGAACACTTAAACAACACAATGTAACTCCAAGTCAATCACACTTCTGTGAAATCAAACTGTCCACTTAGGAAGCAACACTGATTGACAATACATTTCACATGCTGTTGTGCAAATGGAATAGACAACAGGTGGTAATTATAGGCAATTAGCAAGACACCCCCAATAAAGGAGTGGTTCTGCAGGTGGTAACCACAGACCACTTCTCTGTTCCTATGCTTCCTGGCTGATGTTTTGGTCACTTTGAATGCTGGCAGTGCTTTCACTCTAGTGGTAGCATGAGACAGAGTCTACAACCCACACAAGTGGCTCAGGTAGTGCAGCTCATCCAGGATGGTGCATCAATGCGAGCTGTGGCAAGAAGGTTTGTTGTGTCTGTCAGCGTAGTGTCCAGAGCATGGAGGCACTACCAGGAGACAGGCCAGTACATCAGGAGACGTGGAGGAGGCCTTAGGAGGGCAACAACCCAGCAGCAGGACCGCTACATCCGCCTTTGTGCAAGGAGGAGCACTGCCAGAGCCCTGCAAAATGACCTCCAGCAGGCCACAAATGTGCATGTGTCTGCTCAAACGGTCAGAGACTCCATGAGGGTGGTATGAGGGCCCGACGTCCACATGTGGGGGTTGTGCTTACAGCCCAACACCATGCAGGACGTTTTGCATTTTCCAGAGAACACCAAGATTGGAAAATTCGCCACTGGCGCCCTGTGCTCTTCACAGATGAAAGCAGGTTCACACTGAGCACGTGACAGAGTCTGGAGACGCCGTGGAGAACGTTCTGCTGCCTGCAACATCCTCCAGCATGACCGGTTTGGCGGTGGGTCAGTCATGGTGTGGGGTGGCATTTCTTTGGGGGGCCGCACAGCCCTCCATGTGCTTGCCAGAGGTAGCCTGACTGCCATTAGGTACCGAGATGAGATCCTCAGACCCCTTGTGAGACCATATGCTGGTGCGGTCGGCCCTGGGTTCCTCCTAATGCAAGACAATGCTAGACCTCATGTGTCTGGAGTGTGTCAGCAGTTCCTGCAAGAGGAAGGCATTGATGCTATGGACTGGCCCGCCGGTTCCCCAAACCTGAATCCAATTGAGCACATTTGGACATCATGTCTCGCTCCATCCACCAACGCCACGTTGCACCACAGACTGTCCAGGAGTTGGCGGATGCTTTAGTCTGGGAGGAGATCCCTCAGGACACCATCCGCCACCTCATCAGGAGCATGCCCAGGTGTTGTAGGGAGGTCATACAGGCACGTGGAGGCCACACACACTACTGAGCCTCATTTTGACTTGTTTTAAGGACATTACATCAAAGTTGGATCAGCCTGTAGTGTGGTTTTCCACTTTAATTTTGAGTGTGACTCCAAATCCAGACCTCCATGGGTTGATAAATTTGATTTTCATTGATCATTTTTGTGTGATTTTGTTGTCAGCACATTCAACTATGTAAAGAAAAAAGTATTTAATAAGAATATTTCATTCATTCAGATCTAGGATGTGTTATTTTAGTGTTCCCTTTATTTTTTTGAGCAGTGTATATACCGAAAATGGACTTTTCAACTAAGTTATATTACTTTCACCTCTTTGCTAGCACATATGAACAGTTTGAAAGGTGTGTCGCAAGTTAAAGATACAAGCAAGTTTCAAAAATCTACCCAAAATTACTTTTTAGATATGATTGGCTGAGCAATTAATGCATGAAATGCCTGAGAAATGAATCCACGCTGTTGATGATAAAAGGTCCCTAATAAACGTGTTGCTCCACTCACAGAATTAAACAGTGTTATATTGTGTCCCTGTGGTTGCACTGCTAAAGGGACGTTTGCACTCCTAATAGCTTCCGCTGCCCTGTGGACTCGGGGGTCAGAGGTTCCAGTTAATTAGGCTCCAGATCTCTCCAGCTACAATTGGGGAACACTGACCAACAGAACCATTGAACTACTAAACTGCTCTGTACCGTCCCGTTTCGAACTTCTGACATTACTCTACTACTTCTACCCTTCAATCTCTTCCACCGTCTGTACACCGTCTTTTTTTTTTTTTGAAGGTGTCTGCCCGAACACAAAATAACATGGCAAAGTCAGGTTCAACGTGTTCACTTTATCAGAGAGCTGGTGAAAGGTTCAACTGTTAAAGTGATTTTTCTCTCCTTTTTAAGTCAACGTTATCTTGATGTGTAATGTACTATATGCATCTAGACGACTAGTGCTGGCATTAAATGAAAACGGAGTGTTGTTATTTTTCCCCCTGACTTTGGATTTGACAAGACCTGTTCCGGGCAAAGGGTCAAGATGAAAGCAGCAGTAATAGCATTTACCCCTTCCCCTTCCGAACACCCCTCCCGGAACCCTAGCTCCTGTTATTGTGTCGTAATTACAGCATGCTCCAGCCTCTCACCGCAATCATTTGCATTTTGCCATTTAATGCTTTTGTAAGCCTCCGACTTTGATGTTGGATTTAATGAAATAAGATATACAATTGTGAAGTTGATTGATATCACAGTTGCTTACGAAAGGCTCTCACAAAGGAGGGTTGGGAGTAGTGTTGCAGTATGAGCACTTTAAGTGCTGCCACAGATTGGATGGATACAACACAGACAGACAATGGCTGTAGACAACAGTTTAATGGGGCTGCTATAACTATTAGACACTAGACAGATAGCAATGCAGAGAGCGAGAGAGGCGCTGGGCCTAACTTTAGAAACGCTATTATAAAACATTGAATTGTGCATATGATACTGCCAATGCTGGCTCGATTTTAATCCAGGAGAATTCAGATGATTTTGTGAATGTATCGACTTGAAAAAAGGGGTTTTACGGTCATGATCTGAGGATGCGGAGGATGCTGGGTAGGGTAGGTCATGGGGATCTTCTTCCTCTGGACTAGGTGATTGCTAGGTTCCATTGTGTGCGTGCGTGCGTGTGTGTGCGTTTGACTGTCTGTGTGTTTGTGTGGTGTATCCCATTCAATCCCATCCCCGCAACCCTTAATGAACTCGGTAGTGAGTGTCTACACTGTGTCGCCCCCCCTCTCTCTCATCTCCAGCTCTCCATGCTGTTCACAGAGGAGTGTGATAAGGTGCGTGACCTGATGCACGTGCACTCGTTCAGCTATGACTTCCACCTGCGGGTGGTGCACCAGTACCTGGTGGGCTGTCACATGACCCTGCGGCAGGGATACCAGCTGACCGGCTTCCTGGAGGACTTCATTGCTCATCACCCTGACATCCCCAAATTCGGACGCAATCACGTCTTCCAGGGTGAGTCTGAGCCAGCCCACCTAAACAAGTAGACCCGGATGCTGCTGCGAAGATGAGTCCCAGCAGTAGGAACATGGTTAAGACATGGTTAACATAAACCACCTGTGCTTTGCGATTTCACTCTCACATGTGATCTCTGCTTGAGCCTAAACAGTGAGCATGGTCTCCGTGAACATCTGGGAAATTGCCTTTGAAAGTATGTCGCTGTGCGCAGGTTACTAATCCGTGTTGGGTTGAATCTAGGCCTATGTCCTGTCAGTGAGCTCATGCTCTCTACCGGTCTGTCTGTCAGGGAGTTTCTCTATCTCTACGGGGATGATCACAGCCCACCAGCTGTATAACTACATCACTGACCACGCTGGCACCTATGGCATGAAGCCCCTTCGCATGTCCAAGGTTGCAATGACCAGCGAAGGCAAGAAGGGAGCGCCACCCAGCTCCGACCTGCATGAGTACGCTCTGGTGGCGCTTTGGAACAGGTAGGTTTATGGACACACACACACACACACACCTCTGCGACTTTAAAAGATACATTATTCATGACCTATTCTTCTCCTCCAGCTCGGGCTCTTACAAGGACCTGGAAGGCCTGCGTCACCATGACGATTTTGACGTGTCCCTGCTGGTGTGTCACAATGCCGCTCCATTTGAGGAGCAGTCGGAGGGAGAGAGACATCTGCTGAGGTCCAGTGTAGATCTAGTTTATAAATTGCCTGGCTGAGCTGATGAGACAGTGGATTGCGCAGTCAGATGGAACAGAGTGAACGGGCATTTTAACGTCGTAGATTTAGCCAGTGCTAACTTGTGGAATAGACACCGGCTGGAATGCGGTTTTAACCAATCAGCATCCGTGATTAGACCCACCCGTTGTATAAATATCACACAATGGATGGGGGAAGTAATTACTCCTTGTCAGACGGGTTAGACCAGGGTATACATGTGGTGAAAACCATGTTGCTCTCTTTTGTCCTTGAGCAAGGCAGTTAACCCCCAACATGGGAGCCGATGACGTGGTTGTCGATTTAAGGCAGCCACGCGCACCTCTCTGGTTCAGAGGGTATGGGTTAAATGAGGAAGACGTGTTGGTTGAATAACATTCAGTTGCGCAACTGACTAGGTATCCCATTTCCCCTTCTTCAATCCTCTGAAATGCTGTGGGGAAATGGTTTCTTTTGAAAATTGGGGAAAGGCTACAATTTTGTAGGTTACAATTTCGTACAGTAGGTTGCTATTGAAAACAGTAGGTTAGTATTCTGTACAGTAGGTTATACAACATGAAGCAGTGTATTGTACCAATATCTCTGTGTATGTAAGAGGTTCATTGCACTGCATTGACAGTGACTTGTCTGTCTTTTCAATCTGTGTGTGTTTAATGGTTCAGGCTGCGTTACTACGTGATCATGACCAGTCAGCGAGAGCTGTTCCCCCGGCTGACTGCTGACATGCGGCGCTTCAAAAAGCTTCCCCAGATACACCGAGAGGCCCGCGACCTGGGAGGAAAGGTTCCCCCTGAGAGAGGGACAGAACTGGGCGGGGCACGGGACCCTGAACCGGACCTCTGGGAGGAGACCCCACCTGCAACCTCAGCCCCAGACACCGCCATCTCTACCCCCAGCGATGGGAACGAGTTTTACCCCCTGACTGGCCGCCGGAGGTCTGGGTCTGGGGCCCAGGGACTCCTCTACCCCTCTCCTCTGTTCCCTCTACTCAATCAGGAGGTAGGGTTCTCCAGGACTGCTAGAACTTAATTGTGTTTTTAATCTTGAACTATTTAATATGCGTAACATTGTACTCGCATGGATGAAGAAACTGTAGGTTACTATTTCATACTAGGTTCATTTCTGTTTTTAAAAAAAGGAATAGGTTACTATGTTAGTATAACTGAAGAAATCAGTGTACCGATATATTTACGTCGTAGTTATTGCCAATGTGGCATGTACATGAGATTATAGGGAATGTATTTTAAATGAGTCAAATAAATCCATCCAGGTGGGCTGTGCACGGAGGCAGATCCAGGCGAGCGTGGAGCAGGCCATGGGCCACTGTCGCAGGGATAATCTGTGGAGGAGGCTGTTCCATGGTGAACACCATCACCTGGCCATGGACAAGCTCAAGCTGAGCAAACTGTCCTTCAGCGAATTGGAGGAGCTCCTCAACGCCGTGCAGAGTCGATCTGTCGAGGAGATCGACCCACAGCTGGTAAAGAACGCACTGTACCTCACTCCACTACAGACCACACCAGCTCACCTCACCGCCATACTTCATATTGATGTCTTTCCTGCCGGGTCGGGGCCCATTCCATTTCTAGTCAGTCAATTTAGGAAATAAGCTGAAATTCCAATACTCAATTTTCTTCATTTACTTTTCAATGATTGACCCTGACCTTGCTCTCCCGTTTACACACAGACCCTCCTTCCTCACTGACTCACTCAGATGTGCACTGATGTATGATGAAACGTATCTTTCTCAGGTCCTGTTTGTATCGCCTCTATTCGCTTATTGCTTTAGCAGTAGCTGCTGTGTTGATTTGACAGCATCTGTTTGCTGCTCTTCCTGTTTAGGAAACATCTCAAACGCCCATCAGCACCCTACTGTACACATACAGCAAGAGGCATAATTATTATAGAGCCATCTACACCCATCATTAAAACACATCCGGTCACTGATTGGATTGTGCAGCCGTTCAGAGCGATTGGATGGTTCCAGTCAGCTGTACATATGTATTGTTTTCAATAGCCTAATTTCCAGTATCACGTCATGTCCATATTAGGCTATTGCGTTCCAGTGGTGATTTTGATTTGGCTATGTACCTCCTTGAGTTAGATAAGCGTGCATTGTGTCAGTGTTGTAGAGTTTCCTGTTCGCCTCTTGTGCTTGTTAGATGGATACATTTAGTTACTGAGAACAGATTATCTTCTGCAAAAACTTTTTTTAATTGTGATTAGTGGAATTGTACCATTAAACCCATGCAACCCAATACCATTACAATAGCAAAACGCTATAATCTTTTTTTGATCTCCTTCTTATTGTTATTACAATTATCATTATAATAATAAGTAATGTCGATATCATTAGTGCTCTTTGTATATGACTGGAAAAGTCACGTTTTGTGTGTGTATTTACCTCGAGTGTGTCGTCGAAAATGGAATGAGACGGAATTCACAACACAAGCTGTTCACAAAATGTATTTTATCAAACAATAGACCATTCATTGTGTAACAATGAGCATTGGGATTGCAAACAGAGGAAGATCGTCAAAGGTAAACAATTTATTTTATTGCAGTTTGTGATTTTGTTACGCCTGTGCTGGTTGAAATAGTTGTTTTTTATGGGGCTCTATCCTCAGATAATCGCATCGTATTCTTTCGCAGTAAATCCTTTTTTAAATCTGACAACGCAGTTGGATTAGCAAGATTCTAGGCTTTCGAAACATGTGAGACACTTGTATTTTCATGAATGTTTGTTTCATATTACTTTTTATGTAGCGATCACCGTATGTTGTCGAATTTCATCCCGCTACCAGGTTCCGTGCGCAGAGAGGTTAATACCATAACTTACTTAGGCCTAAATTTCCATATATAGGCTACTGTATCAATCTATCATTCATTCATTCATGCCATCACACAGAACACGAGACATTCATGCTTTGAAATTCAATCAAGCATTTTAGTTTTAAAATGAAATAACAAAGGGAGCTTTGAAAAATTTGCCTAAACAATAAATAAACCGCAATTCACAAATGCATGCAACTGTTTTTAGTCTGCTGTAATAAAGGCTTTACAGCCTCCCTGGTACACTTATTTATTTAGTGTTTACACTGTTCCAAAGGGTTTGAAAAAATAAATATTGTAATCAACTGTTTGGCACACAATACTCACGCATCGCTTGCTCCTATACCCTCCTTTTTTCTTGATCTCCAGTAGTTTCCACAACTAACTCAATGTCTTCCACAGATCTGACTTCCCCTTTCCCTTCTGAGCAACCAGTAAACATTCACCCGTTTCGAGTTTATTTTTCCACATCCATTGTGCTGTCATGTGTTACTGTGTTTGGAGTTTGTTATAACCCATTTATTGATGTGATTATGATAGGCTATAGGTCAGGCCCTATTGGTTACATGCGTGCCATGCTTATATGTTTTATGTAAAGAGAGCAAGGGTTGAGGGAATAGGGAACGTTTTTCCTAAACAAATTTGGGTTTTCGGTAACATAATTCTTCAGTCAGAAACAAGTAAGAAACCAAATGGCTGAAATAATGTTGACGCTTCAGCACGGACAGCGCAATAAACACATGCTGTGCTGTGGTGCCTTTCCGCTGCTGTAGGGAGGAGAGCGAGACGGCGTGCGCCAGTCACACAGGAACTCGCTGTCATTTTTTTTTTTTAACATAGCGTGACCATCGGACTCTTTCTTGAGTCATTTTTGTGTCTTAATTATGTCATCAAACAGTATGGTTAAAGCATCAGACAAGCTCACTGCATATGTAGTTTATTGTATTCAAACACATAGGGGTGTGTCTGCCTATAAATGGGCCAATCGATTGGTCGAAAGAACAGGATGACTCTCTGTCGACCAAGATTTTTTTTTTAGTCTGGGACAGCCCTAATTGGTTTTCTACCCAAAGTTGTAAAGGAAATGTTGTCACCTATTTAATAAAGACAAGAGACCAGCACAATGGATGAGTGTGGCGGTATAATAGGAACAGAAGCGTCCTAGTACTTTCGCACGACTTTAAGGTAAATAATGCAGGCGACTTCAATTACTATTTTCTCTGAAAAGAGGAAAAACACATCACCAGATTCACAGGGAATACATTACATAGTATGGAGAAGCAATGCTCCTTGCCGCAGCTTCATACTACATTGTCAAACATAAAGAATTTATACTGGTTGTTGGGGTGGGATTGGCACGGGGTGTGGGGGGCTTTTTGACATTTTTGGGGGGGATTCCTCATGTCTTACTCATTGGTAGGAAAAATGTTGGTTCAAATTGGATGTTGGGTACTATATTTATTGGATATTATCTGGATCCTAGAAATAAAAGTGGCCAATTTGAGTGCAATCAATTCGTTTAATGTCGCTGAGGTGAAATAAAATGGGTTTTTTTAAATTGCAGAAATGCCAATCTTAGCTGTTTCTAACTACAGAAAGAATTTCAGAACAATCTGAGATGGTGGGTGTCATGGCTTGCTGAAATGACAAGGAACGACTCCACAGCATCCTTGGATGAATAGTGATAATCACAGAAAGAGGTGTGTGTGTGTGTGTGTGTGTACACATGTTTCTTGTGCGTGTCGAAACAGGAGAGAAACACATTCATGGAGAAAGGAGTCCTGATAATCACAGGCTCCCTCTAAAAGCCCCCATACTTTTCCTGATCCAGTGGTTGTGGGCTACTGGGCTTCCTCACTTTGTGACTGACAGTTCCTTCGAGTCTTTGAGCCTTCCCACAGTGCACCGCAGCAGCTCATCCCATCAGAGATGAGACGGGGAGGCAGGTGGAGAATGGAGCCAAGACCAGGCCGTATCCTCCATATATTAACCACACAAGCTTTACAGTGACTGCAACATGAGGATAGTTCTGTCGTCGTATCGTCATGCGCAGTTGGAGAACGTATAAATGCGCTGAACGCAGATATTGGCATTGTGATTACATGTAGCTACTCCACTGTGCCAATGTCATATTTGATCTATTCTGTAGTTACATCCCTGTTCCCTTATATAGTTACCTACTTTTGACAATGGACTATGGGCTCTGGTCAACAGTAGTGCACCGTTTTAGGGAATAGGGTACCATTTGGGATGCAACCTGTGTGTTTGTTTTATACCCCCTGTCAGAATTCTACATGCTGCTCACAACTAGGGGATAGCGCTCAGCTACCAGAGGTCTACTCTGGCTACATGTGAGCCCCAGCTTCAAAATAGATTTTAAACCAAATTGAACTACACATAGAATGTGTCTGATGATACTCTTTTTTAGTAACAAATAAAATTTCATTTAAATGATGTCTCGTTAAAGATGAACTAAAACTATTATCAAATCCATCATGAGGTTGAAGCTTCTCGATGCTCAGAAGCCCAACGTGCAGAAGGTATTCATTCTGACTAGGATGTTAGCATGGGATTCTTCCCAAACCCTATTTCCTAGTATATAGGCAATGGGGTGCCATTTGGGACAGTGGAGAGCAGCCTTTAAATAAAAAAATAAAAAACATTATTATATCATTATGTAGTAAAAGATCTACACTTCAATTTAGTGTGGAGGTATAGCTACAGTAAAGAGCTGCCCTCTTCCAAGATAATACCCGCTCTGTCTTTCCCACGGGGATCTCAGCAATTATCAACAGGGAAGTCCTAATTTAAAAACCCAAACGTACTATTTATATGGCTGTGTGATAAAGAAAAAATAAGTGGAATGGAAACTTCACTGCCAGCGAGCTGAGAGAACAGATTAAGAGTGTGTAGTAAAGTATGCACGTTGAGAACTGAGTAGGCTCTACAGCATTGCAGGGGTCGCCGTTGAAAAGCTGCCTACAGCTCCCCCCCCCCCCCCCCCCCCGCTTCGCCTTCCCTCCCGATCCTCTTCTCTGCCTGCATCAATTGCTGCTATTCATAATGTATGCCAGGGAATCACAGATTCTCAGCCAAGAAATGTTTTATACATTTTAGATTCAAAGCCAGCTTAGTAATTGGATGTGTACTATTTCTGCATTTTTAATTTGGAAGGTAATATCTAGAAGACTTTGAAAGATCTTAACTTTTTATCTTAATTCCTAATGCACCTTTTGTCCGTGTGTGTAGGCTATTTGTTCCTCCAGTTTTAGCAATAGTTCTTATGTTGCTGAAGCGGTTTTGTATGTGGGTGGTAACATGCCAAGCCATTTCTTTGTCTGTAGTTCAGAAGCCTGATGAATACTTTCGGGTCGAAATGTTGAACAATAACACTTCTTTTTTTTTTTTACTTTGTGTCCTCTCTCTCGGTTCCAGGACTGTTTCCTAACCATGAGTCCCAGCTGGTACCAGAGTCTGATCAAAGTGCTGCTGACTCGATTCCCTCAGAGCTGCCGACACTTTGATGACAGTGGCATTCAGTATCTGGTAAGAACAGAACAACTAATATAACGTATAAAATATAAACACTACAAGAACATGTCAAAACTGCCACTCCACAATCGCAGTAGAATTCAAATGGTTTGTCAAAGTAGGTTCCAGAGTGTGGCCTTCAGAGCTCAACCCCCACTAAATCAGGGTCATGTTCAGTAGAGCACACGTAGCATAATCTGCAATGGAAAAAGTATCAGAACTTTTCTCCCCACTGAACACATCCCATCCCAGTATATTATGAGGTGCCTCCCCTTATTTCTGACAATATATAAATAGCTCTCTAAGTTCCGCAATGACTGACATGACAAGAGGAAACCTACTGAAGCAATACCCAATTTCAAAATTGCACCTTGTGCATTCAACTATTACAACTTTCAAGAGTAAGTTGAAAGCCTGACTTTCAAAAAGAACAAAAACAATTGCATTTGTTCATCTCCCCCTACCTCTCCGCACCCAAAAGTTTGGGAACCACTGGACTACAGCACCATCAGCTACTGCACCTCCAGCTGATTCAATGTGACCCAGAATATAATGCAGATTAACAGGGGAAAGCACCCCACTAAGCAAATGAATCATCCCCTGTTCTCTACTCCACATTCGAATGATTCCATCCGCCTCAAGCCAAACTGTATCGTGACACTGCATGCAACAACATCAAAACCACCGGGTGCCTCTATCAAAGTTCCCATAGCTCAGTCATTGGACTCCACTGTTTATTAAATGCATTCAAGACAAATACTATATCAATCTATATGTGTAATATTCAATCATTAATTCCCTCCCTCTGTCCCCTATTTGATTTCAATGGATTTTGAAGGTCAACTTTTTAAACTGAACAAAAATATAATCACAGCATGTAAAGTGTTGGTCCCATGTTTCATAAGCTGAAATAAAAGATCCCAGAAATGTTCCATACGCACAAAAAGCTTACTTCTCTTAAAATTTGTGGGCACATTTGCTTACATCCCTGTTTCTCCTTTGCCAAGATAATCCATCCACCTGACAGGTGTGGCATATCAAAAAGCTGATTAAACAGCATGATCATTACACAGGTGCAACTTGTGCTGGGGACAATAAAAGGCCACTCTAAAATGGGCAGTTTTGTCACACAACACAATGCCACAGATGTCTCAAGTTTTAAAGGGAGAGTGCATTTGGCATGCTGACTGCAGGAATGTCCACCAGAGCTGTTTCCCAGATAATTTAATGTTAATTTCTCTACCATAAGCTGCCTCCAATGTCGTTTTATAGAATTTGGCAGTACGTCCAACCACGTGTAACCACGCCAGCCCACATTTGGATTCTTCACCTGCGGTATCGTCTGAGACCAGCCACCCGGACAGCTGATAAAACTGTGGGTTTGCACAATGAAGAATTTCTGCACATCCTGCCAGAACCCGTCTTAGGGAAGCTCATCTGCGTGCTTGTCATCCTCACTGGGGTCTTGACCTGACTGCAGTTCGGCGTTGTAACCGACTTCAGTGGGCAAATGCTCACCTTCGATGGCCACTGTCATGCTGGAGAAGTGTGCTCTTCACTGATGAATCCCGGTTTCAACTGTACCGATGGCAGACAGCATGTATGGCGTCGTGTGGGCGAGTGGTTTGCTGATGTCAATGTTGTGAACAGAATGCCTCATGATGGGGTTATGGTATGGGCAGGCATAAGCTACGAACAACCAACTCAATTGCATTTTATTGATGGCAAGATCCTGAGGCCCATGGCTGTGCCTTTCATCTGCTTCCATCACCTCATGTTTCAGCATAATACTGCACGGCTCCATGTCGCAAGGATCTGTACACAATTCCTGGAATCTGAAAATGTCCCAGTTCTTCCATGGCCTGCATACTCACCAGACATTGAGCATGTTTGTGATGCTCTGGATTGAGGTGTACAACAGCGTGTTCCAGTTCCCGCCAATTTCCAGCAACTTCGCACATCCATCGAAGAGGAGTGGGACAACATTCCACTGGCCAAAATCAACAGCCTGATCAACTCTATGTGAAGGAGATGTGTCGCGCTACATGAGGGAAATGGTGGTCACACCAGAAACTGACCGGTTTTCTGATCCAGGCCCCTACCTTTTTATTTTGGGGGGTATTTGTGACCAACAGATGCATATCTGTATTCACAGTCATGTGAAATCCAAAGATTAGGGCCTAATGAATTTATTTCAATGGACTGATATCCTTATATGAACTGTAACTCAGTAAAATTGTTGACATTTTAGCGTTTTATATTTTTGTTCAGTTCTACTGGACTAATCCGTTATAAGGAACTGCCTCAAGTCACCTTGAACTTTTCTAAATGAAACTCAGCTGTTTCTCTCAGGCTCATAGGTAACAGGGGAGAAAAATAACTATTGAGTGTGAAGAAGGGAGAAAGAAGAAAAAAATGGTCTGTTCAAACATGTAAAATTGTGAGACCTCTGCAGTTTGGAAGAAGGGTTTTGACATTGTGTAAAAATGTGAAGCGTGGCTCTCAAGGGGGATTATGGGAGTCTTGTGGGGAAATTTCATCTCCTCTTCTGTGTCAAGAGGTTCCTCTCTACTTAATATGGTAATTGAGAGAGTTGAGATCAAAAGAACATCCCCCTGACTTTTTTTCTTCTTCTGGAGATGTTCTGCCCTAGTACTGTAGTTGGTGACATAAACTCCACCTCTCCCTCCCTCCCTAGCAAACGACACACACAATAACTTTTTTGTTCCAGAGGGAAAAAGACTTAAACAGCGCAAACACAAGATCCCATCCATCTATTAACTGTAGGCAGTCACCTATTTTTGTTCCAAGTTATATTGTGGGGAGGGGGTGGAATTTTAAGTAAGTCATTATAGCTTGAAATAAACAGTTGCCCTGCAATTCTCTTATTTTCTCTTTCAGGCTGTCCTAAACCAGAAATTCACTGACTGCTTTGTTCTGGTTTTCCTTGACACTAAGGCAGGAAAAACGGTGAGTAATTGGGATGCCTGCCCCTTGATATGCTCTCACTCTTAAAATCCCATTTATATTATTATATAGCTTCTCCAATACTGTGTATGAATTCCTTATAAGCTATAACATGAGATGACATATTCAATTTATCTTTGTTGCCTCCCACCAGAGCCTCAAGGTTGTGTTTAGGGAGCCGTTGCCATCCCAACCGCAGCCTAGCAGCAGCCCCCCACCCCAGCTGGTGTCCATGTACCATCATCTGGAGTCTGTGATCAACACAGCCTGCTACAACCTTTGGACCGGTTTGCTCTAGGGCTGGAGGGCCAATCAGGACCAGGCGTGCCTCAGAGAAACGGAGCTGCTGGGAGGTGTAGTTCCAGACAGGCGGCTTCCTTTATAGGCCGCCTTGGCTTGTGGGACACCAATAAAGGATGTTATCATTGAAATGTGCTGAACCAGCGAATCAGAGAGATAGTTTGCAGGTCAAAGCTTCCTGTACAAATAATCAGTCGTTTACTAATTCTACCACTGGGGGGAAATATATTCGGAGGAACTATACACACAATTGCACACAAAGGTTCTTCTTTATCAGACAGTGTATGTGCCCTATAGTGACTGAAAATACATTTTTACTTTCCTCTCAACACAAAATGTAAGTTGAACCAGAGACCGGCTTTGGCTGAACTCTTTTCTGCCAGTTGTGGGTGTTGAAATGCCCTCTGCAGTGGACATTGGGCCTCACAGACAGAAGTCATTTTATAAACGCTTTGCTTTGAGGCTCAGGTGAACACTACCTCACAATGACAGAATCCGATTGAAGAAGGTTTAGCTTTTTGCACTGAACAGTGCACCAGATCAAAGCAGGGAAGTTATGCAATTTGCCCCCATTTCAATGCCAACTTTCTGGGCCCATTCCTCATTGACTTGGAGGTCAGTGGTGGTAGGGTAGAATGAAAGGGGGGTGAGACTTTGTCTAGTTTGATCTAAAGCCGAACTTCTGTATGTAATCTCAGTCATGTTCCCATTCAGCTTCTACTTCTAATGAGAGATCATCTACAATACATGTGCAGTTAACCTGAAGTGGATCTCACTCCCCAACCAACTGAATTGGACTGTAAACAAGTCACTATTGTGCAACCAAGTGTTGGGAAATTAGATTCTATTCTCCAACTCGTAACCCATTTATCATTGTAGGTGTTCAAATCCTATGAACACGAATATATGAAGTTATTTCTCTCGGATACTGTGCCTTGCGAAGGTACAGGACGAGATGCTCAAGATCGCCACTGCACACAATCCAGTGAATGCACAGTCTTGAGTCTTCTGCAGAGGTGAAAGATTGCTGCCATTTCAGTCTGAAATATTGGGTAATAGATTTTTTTTTCCCTCTTCCCATTGTATCCTACCTGTCAAACCTGCTACCCAATTTGCCCTACTGCCATATTTTCATCCTAGAAGTGCCTTAGTTTTTGTTTTATTTCTTAACAATGCTAGCAGAGCAGTTTTATTGTTATTGCATCAATCGTGCAAGTGGAATTTCTGGGAAATGCAATTGGACTGCTAACTAGCTACATTCGGACAGGCTTGAGGGTATAGCTGGTCTCTGTTTACAAAGATATGGAGTGTTGGGTGGACATACTGTAGGAGCCAGCTTGTGTACAACATTGTAATATCACACACACACCACACACCCACACATCAGTTCAGAGATGTCATTGCAATACCTTATGACTTCAAGATGGCCTTAACGTTTGTACACGTTTCAATGGAAGGAAACCAAATGTTTCAATATTGTTTAAAGTTCCTTATTAAAAAGGAATGAATGAAATTGGAATGTTAATAATAATGGATTTCCGAGTAAGGTGAATTGTGTCTTTACAGATGTTTCGAAGGTAAGAACACTGGATTTTGAATAATTCAAGATGATGTTAACAGTGAGGCCAGCTATAGCAACAGTATATGCATTCTGAAACTGTACTATAATCTGAACCTTGTACATGTACATTATGTATATACAGATGGATTTGTATGATATGCTACAATAAACCTTATGGTATATTCAAGTGTGTTTTAACAGTAACTTGACAGAAGTAAGTATGGTCCTACTGTATACATGTGTGCGTTGTGCACTGTTAGGGACTGAGAGTGGAGTGAAGAGCGAGTGTTGGGTGGACATACTGTAGGAGCCGCACTGCTTCTTGCGACAATGACCGCTCAACCCGGAAGCCAGCCACACCAATGTGTCGGAGGAAACACTGTACACCTGGCAACCATGTCAGCATGCATACGTCAAACCCACATTTCACATTGTTAGTTCATGATTTTGCCTATTCTACCAAGTATAATATTCCGGTCTCTTGGTCCATCACTTGTAGCTGCTCTTCCAGTAATCTTTCACCCAACCCAGAACTTCATTTGTAGAACCTTGATTCAAAGTTGACAGTTTTACTTTATACAGTATACACACTAACATTATCATAGCCTTACTACTACACTCAACATTGTAAATATGATGATTGAAGTGAGGAAACCGTTTAAATCCACAATGTCATAAGTGAGTTGAACTGTAGTCCAGTGCAATTAAAGGTACTTTAGTTAAGACATCTATTAGTTCACCATTAAACCCATTAAATGTGAGGCCTCTGGCTAAAAGTAATGCACTATATGAGGAATAGTTTGTCATTTGGAATGCAGCTCAGTTCTCACCTAGTAGTTTGTATTCATAGCCAATTTATCCCTGGTAACCCAGCTACTCCAGTAGACTGAAGAGGTACATGTATGGGAATTTCAGCTCTTCTGCACTGTCTGGGGCCACGTCTACACTTGACACTTACATGCGACTTCTGCTATCTGAATACAAATATCGCATTGAAAAGAGGTGGTCAGGGACACAATGTTTACATATTTTTCCTCAGTCTGGACGCAATCAGGCTACCGAAAGAGCATACAGTGGGCGACGTCATCAGCACTCCGCCCACAAGTCTCCAAAGCAAAATATTAGAATAGTGAAACATTAAAAAAGTTACCCTTTTTAGATAAAACTATACTAAATATATTCACGTCACCAAATATCTGATTAAAACACACTGTTTAGTAATGCTCTACAGTACCCTCTAGAGTAGCACCATGGTGTAGCCGGAGGACAGAGAAAAAGAGAGCTAGCTATTTTGTTGTATATTTTTTTACTTTTCACGTACTTTGCAACAATGTGACTCAAACCGAGAGGAATTATATTCATGTTTGCGACCTGTCTAAAGGCATCCGAAAACATGGGTTCGGTTTGCTCCTAGCAGAACTCGGCTAGGGGAAATGAATATTTGTGTTTGCATACTCCCTTAAAATACCTTCCCTTAAAAAAGGCAAGGCAAGGCAGGGTGGGAGGCATGGTTTCCGGGTTTGGGAGAAAGAGGATGGATGGGGACAAAGAAACCCTTAATAACATTCAAAGAATGTTTTATGTTCTCAGCCTCCACAAAACTCTATCCTCTATCCTGTTAAGTGTGTTCAGGTGTGTTGGCCGCTCCTACTAATTGGCCACACCTGATGTTGAGTGCTTGTTTCCTTTGAAATGGCGTATGTTTGAATAGACTAAAATAAACAGCTTTGTATGTTAAAAAAAAACATGGCTTGCTAGCTCCATCCTGCTGGTGGACTAATTCCATGGATAACAAACAGAACATCATAGGCTCGACTCTAACTGATCACCTTTTGCAGGATTAATGCATCAGCAAATGCATTTCCATGTGTCCTATCTGTGCTTGGAGATCAAAACAGTTAACTCAAACTAAGGTAGCGGTGTTATTAAAAAAGGTTCAGGGAACCACAGTAAAACCTTCTCAGAATCTCCCTGCAACCTAAACATTTACTTTACAAGAACCGGCGAAACTTTCACTTCCGTTCTCAGAATGTAAATAAAAAAATGATATATATATAATGTTTTACAGATCAGGAAATGTATGGCTTCTTTCCCAGAACCAATGGAAAACCAACATTTTACGTTCGTACGACTTCTAAGGAACCAAATGTGCTTACTAGGCATGCTCTGTAGTTTTTTCCTCCCTAATCTTGAACGGGCCAGGCCGCCACTCAGAGCCAGCGGCAGAACAAATCAGTTGGATGGGCAATTGATTTCTACAGGCAGGCCAGTTTTTTTTATGGGAACACCTGTGTGCATGTGCTTGCGTGTGCAGAAATGTTGGTAATGCGTGTTATAATAAAGACCATAGGCAGCTCGTTGGGTGAAGCTTACAATTTATCCTACCACATATGATTATTTTATATGCACATTTCCATGGAACAGTTTAATTTCAATAATAACGTTTTCATTTCTCAAAATTATTGTCACAAGGTTCATCCTAAAAATCTAAATTAAAATTACGTACTTAGCAGCAATGTGACTCAAACCGAGAGGAATTATAGGGTTAGGGTCACGGCCGGTTGTAACACAGCCTGGGATCGAACCCGGGTCTGTAGGGATGCCTCAAGCACTGTGATGGAGTACCTTAGACCGCTGCGCCACTCGGGAGGCCCGTAATGCCTCACTTTCTATCTGTCTTGGCTTGAGCTATTGCTAGTGAAGTGCAACATTGTATTCAACTCAGCAGGTTGGCGTGCTCAGGTGACGGTTCTATGAGCTAGCGACTATGCTAGTCACTCAGTGTGGTATCTTTCTGCCTGGCGGCAGGATGAGTCGAGGTATTAATATCAGAGTAATTCCGTGCCAGAGGTGTGATGCACGTGCACCCACCCCCAATAAATACATGGGCGCGTAGCTTCACTTTCCCAATACTCTTGCTACAAGGGATCCAACATCTGGAATAGCATAGTCCCTAGCTCATAGAACCGTGTTTACGTGAGTAACCTTCATTCTATTTTGCTTAAGTCAAGTTTCCATAGGCCACAGCCTAGAGCAACACATCACCATAGGCGTTCGAGGCAGTACTAGTCCCAACCACAGGTTACTGTTGGGAGTCGAGGGTCAGCCACATTTACCGGGTAAAACCTTGCAAAGGTACTGTGGGATGCCTAGTTGGCAGCCACGCATGTCAGAGAGGGGGACTCCCTTAAGCAGTGCCCAGGAGGTGGTAACTCCCCTGGTGGAGTGCGCTACCACAGAGGATGGCGCTGGGTGGCCAGCTAGGCTATACGCTTGCATAGTGTCTACAATCCAATATGACAACTTATTTTTAGAGGGACTTACCCTGTCGTCTTCAAAGCACGCAAACTGCTGATCAAAGCAACAGATCGCCCGAGTCTGCTCCAAGTATGCGTTTAGGGATCTCACAGGACACAGAACGCGTACATCAACATAATGAGCACCATTTCCCTGTTCACGTGACCTGGGGGCAGGACCTAGTTCCCATGCTGTCCCCGCTAGAAGTGACAGTATTGTGCTGAACCAGTGGCATCTCTGCCATCTTGGGGCAATCCGAAGGACCTGCTGGCCCGCTTCCCTGATTCTGTCCAGAGTCGCTGGACAGCTTGTCCACTGCAGTGTTCAGGATCCCTGGGAGGTGTACAGGTCTTAGTGAGGCCAGATTATTCTGTGAGGCGAGCCCTCATTAGAGACGAGTTGATCCGCATGCCGACGAATATCACAGTTTGTGTGGAGACCAGGGCGATTTTTGCATGTTCAACCTGAGGCATAGCTCCTGACTGAGCACAGATTAGCCAATTGTCTAGGTAATTTAGTACTATTATCCCTTGTGATGTTAGTGGTGCTAGAGCGGCTCCAATTCATCTTGTGAATGCGCTTGGTTCCAACAAGAGGTTGAAAGGTAACACTTGGTACTAGTATGCTATGCCGTTGAATGCAAAGTGTGGGAACTTCCTGTGATCCAGGTGGATCGGTAAATGAAAGTAGAATAATTTAGATCGACAGTGGTTAATCACTGGCTTGGGCTGATAGCCTATAGGATGCTTGACTGAGAACATCTTGAAGGGGAGGGTTTTCAAGAACCAGTTGAGAGGCCTCAAGTGCAGGATGGGGCAGAAGCTACCATCTCTCTTGGGGACTAGTAAATATACTGCATAGAACCCACTGTTCTGTTCTGATGGTTCGAGTTGTTTGATTGCCTCTCTGCTGGAGAATGCAATCTCCAGTTGGAGAGCTTCTCTTTTCAGGGGGTCGGCTGTTGTAGTTGACCAAACCCTTCTGAAAGGTGGTGGCCGGCGTTGGAACTGAAGTTTGTACCCCTGTAGTATTGTATCCAGCATCCAGAGGGACTCGACAAGCTCCTCCCACTTTACCCGATGGGCGTAAGAGAAGAGGGCCGATCCCCGGGGCAACACCCATCAGGATGACTGAGGGGCCCGTCCTCCTCAGCAGGGGGACGGCGCTTGTTATGCCGCTGGCTGTTCTGGTGGTGGCACTGCTGACCTGGAGCCTGTTGATGTGGCTGGTTCAGGGGGGGAGGGCCCAAGTGGCCTTTCAAGACAGGGGAGAGCTGAAGTCTAGACTGCAATGGTCTTTGGGTAGGGTAATACAGGGCAGGGGGACCCATGAAATACTGCAGGGTCTATCTGTCCTTCCGCAGCTTTGCTGTTTGGACCAAAATGGCATCCACACCAGGACCAAGAATTGGGCCTGGGGAAATGGGGAGCTCCATAAAGGGTCTCTTCACGGAGTGCGACATCTTTTGTCTGTGAGACCCAAGGCTGTCTGCGTGACTAGATGACCGTAGACAAGAGCTTTTCTATTAGCACATGACATATTAGAGGGAGAGGGAGACCATGGCCGCAACAATGGGGTCGATGATGGGGTACTGGTCCAGTCCCAACTCCTCGTGGTAAGCCATGAAGGTCCAAGGCTTGCACTGGCTTGAGACATGGAACCTTGAGTTCACCTTAGCCCAAGTTTGACACAGTTCATTGGAGAACTTGGGACACTGAGGAATGTACACTCTGCTCGGGCTGCTGTTAAGATCTGGCTCAATATCTAGAGTTTTCAGAACCATAGAGAGGAGCTCCTGCATATCAACTGATGAACAGGGCACTTCCCTCTCAGCCCTCTCTGATCCATCTTTCGCTGACCCAGAAATGGCTCAGAGGTCTCTTCATCTAGGTCATTGCCAGCAAAGATGGAAGATGCCATTACGATCTTGTCTTCAATGGAGCCTGTCAGGCTGAGAGAGCAGAGCTGTGAAGAGTAGGTCCCCTGTTCTTCCTGGACTGCTTGGTGGGCAGGCCCACTGCTGAGAAGGGCTGTTTATGCTTGAGGCCACCCCCGTAGCCTCTAGCATTTGTCTCCATCATAGCTAATCATGCTTCACATAGGCGTGGGCCGAGAGTAGCACAATAAATGCAGCTAAAGGGGGAATTCACAGCCTGAATGGCATGCTCTAAGCCTAGGCACATCATACAGGTGGAATGGGCAACAGCCAAAGCCAGCATTGCATTTATCACAGTTGTATGGCATGGATAATCTTCTGTCTAGACTGAAGCAGAAATACATAATGTCTTATTTAAGCAATAAAACATGAGGCCATGTGTTATGATATTTCTATCATGTATGTGATGTGGTCATAGCTACGAGGCGAAGCTGAGTGGCATAGACCACCAAAGTCATGATAAAAATGTCATAACACATGGACTGGAGTGTATTATTGCTTTTATACAACAGGTTACCCTCATTAAAAATCAAGATTATTTCCCAAAACATACATTTTTCAACTAAATGTGATGCTACATGCTGTAACACTGGTTGTTAAGTGACATTTTTGGCATTCTCTGGTCGCTCTATTTGTATTGGCTGCCATGTAAACTACCCAAGTGCTTGTTGATAGTTCCAGAAAACTTGGTTTCTAGGGTCGCTGTCCATGGTGCTGAAAATAGAGCACGTCTATGCTTAGGAAAATTGAATGCCAGATTGAAACATTGTATAAGTGTGCTGTCCATGGATCTAAAAACAGCGCTTCAACATTGAAGCAAAGACATTGCTACAGCAGATATGAATAGAAACCACAATGACATTTTTTTTCAGATGGTCACAGCATTGACAGCTATTTATTTATGATACTGCAGAGCTCGTTCCCTAGGTTGTCATACATGCAGCCGCGACGATTCTCTCTCTCTCTTTCCATTGGATATCTGTGGTTCTTGGTTCTTTTTTATTACAAATGAGTTGCCCAAATTATGTTATCCCATTTTCTGGCAGCCATTCCAGAAAGCACTTCACTGCCCAGTTGGGTTGTCTTGATGTAGCTAGCTTCTTAATTTCTCTCATTTTCTATGTCGTCAATAGCAGCCCTAACGTTACTGATTTCGTCATGTCTAACGTTAACGTTAGGCTCAGGTTGCTGGTTCACATGTTCTTCTTCTTGTTTACTTTCTTTCATCTCCTCCTCCTTTTTGTTGGCACCATTTTCAAAAGTTAGTGAATAAAACAAATCAAAAGTAACTTTAAAATTGTGACGAGTTACAGATGCTGAGACTATTAGTTGTAAAAGCAGTTGTGGTAGTGCGTTCTTAGGTAATGACGTAAACAACACCACTTTACATGAACTTTACCATGTGTATGTTGTCTCGTACTGATTAGTGTATTTCACAGCCTTTTACCAAACTATGCAGCCTTTTACCAAACTATGCAGCCTTTTACCAAACTATGCAGCCTTTTACCAAACTATGCAGCCTTTTACCAAACTATGCAGCCTATTACCAAACTATGCAGCCTATTACAAACCTTTTAGGCCTTTAAATAATTTTGAAGCCTTTTACTAAACTTTGCAGCCTACTATTTTGAAAGCTGGTTTGCCCCTTAGGGCCACAGTACTACCCAGGGCTCCTAGTACCCCTGGTTGGGAACCTCTGTCGTAAATGACTTGGTTTTCATGAATTTGATGATATATGCCTGAAACCCATTCAAAACAGTATGTGTCTTGCAACAAGAAGTAGGTAGGACTTACATAGTGTATAATGATAAATACTGTGACAAAAATGTACTTGAGTCTTGATCGATTTTGCATCAGCATCGCTTTTCCTCATCCAATAGTGGGATCCACTGTGGTTCATGAAGTGGCTAGGGATGCTGTAGTAGGCTATGCTTATAGATTTATGCTTGATCAGGCAATGCTGTCCGGAGGCTCCGTATGGAGGTTGTGATGCAATTGCGGAGCCTCCAGAAGCTTGCGGAGGCCAAATCGAGCTCTGCACCGCAACGCGATGCGCCTTCCTTGACAAGTGCCTTCACAACAGCTCTACTCCAACATCTCTACTCTGCTCCGTAAAGCGAAGCACAAAGTATGAATGCCTTGATTTCTGCAGAGGCCGTATCACCGTAAATGCTGTACGGCCAATGCAGACGTCGGATTGAAAATGCAGCGCCTTTTAGGATGCTGTGAAGTAGAGCGTTCCTTGAGTAAATCTCTATTTTCAATTTATGTTGTGTGATGTGCTTTGTGTTAATTACCATGTCTAAGGAACTGCATCTCAGTGCTAGAGGTGTCACTACAGACCCTGGTTCGATCCTGGGCTGTATCACAACTGGCCATGATTGGGAGTCCCATCGGGCGGCGCACAATTGTCCCTGCATCGTCCGGTTTAGGGTTTGGCCGTCATTGTAGATGAGAATTTGTTCTTAACTGACTTGCCTGATTAAATAAAGGTTAAATAAATAAAAAATAAAGATACAAATGGCCTCAAACACACATTGCATTGACCTATTATTTTTCTTATACTGTACACAGTGACGGAAAAATATTTGATCAGCTTTTCTCAGTCATGTAACAAATTGTCCTCTTAGTCAGTGGCATGTCCAGGGGATGGGTTAGGGTTAATCTGATTGGTCTCCAAAGAAATTCTGAGATCTGAATATATTGGTAATCTTGACCAAGACGCACACTGACAGCAAGACTCAATCTCACTGGAGAAAATACCAGAGCTAGTGAAACAGCGCCCCTCTGTCTTAGTATATGTAGCCCATGTATCTGATGCTGTTTGGCCAAAAAATAGTATGACATTTCATATTATTTTTGGTCAGACAGCCTCATATACATAGGCTACAGATACTAAGAAAAAGGGTCAATGTTTCCTCGGATGCTTTCTCTGATGGTGAAATAGATTCAGCCTCTTGCGAATTGAAGGAAAATTATGAAACGGATAGACACGAATGATAAATTTTTTTTTTTTTTTTTTAATGATTGGGGAAGCCTGGTTTCCCTTGGCATCCCTGAATACACAACACCTCGTAGGCTGAATGTCATTATAGGTACGGTGTTCGTAATAGATTTCAAATGGCGGGTGCACAGTGCACTGATTGGGTGCTGGACTTATTTTGGAGTAGGCAAAAGTGTGTAACACGTCGTCCTTATGCTAGGCCCATATGGCTGTGGGCTACTCTAGTTAATTTAGCAGGCAAGATTTGCATATAATTCCTGTGGCGTTATTTTATAGTAAGAACAATACAATTAAACATAGCTGAATGAAATAGACAGGATATTTTCCCCAAACGATTTGAGGGAGTGTGCACATGCGGCTATTCTGTGTTGAGGGGTTAACAAAGAAACAGGTCCTCCTATATGCTTAACTTAATTATTTATGCAACTTTAGTTGTGATACAAACGTTAGGCTATATGTTTTGATTTCTAATACGTTATAAGGTTGCGTGAGGCTACTCTAATGATGATTTGTGCAGGCTGCGCACACACACACTTCATCAGTCTCTCATTCACAGTTTGACAAGCCCTTGATAATATTCTCACCCATCAGACAGACTATGCTCAATTTCATCTGGCCTTTACATATAGCCTACTAATAATATACTGTATATGTGGAATCATTTTTTATTTAGAATGGCCCAGGAAAACCATAATCTGTAGCCTGTGCTCGAATAGCGAATGGAAGATACTTTTTAATATACCATGTAGGCTACACTGTTTGTGAAGCAGATTAATGTGTCATCAAAACTATGTTTTCTCACACAATTGCATAGCCTATGGAAATGTTCCGCAACATGGGCTTATAGGAACATTTATTTAATTCCATGCATCAACCAGCTATGAGGAGCTGGCTCTTGCTGGGCAACAGCGGATCCTATTCCGCTCACACTCTGAACGCCAGGGCTCTCATGAAGTGTTTGATTTGATTTTCTATTACACTTGCACTGATGTCAGAGTGATTTAGTGGGACAATAAAGGGCTGAGTACTGGCCATTAGAGATGGCCATTAGCAAGTTTGGTAGGCTGCTAATGACCATCAGAGGCGTCAGAGTGCATTTTTGGAGTAGCCTGGTTACCGTAACTCAACTGTCACATATAATTTGACTGCGGTCATGACTTGTGACTGCCAGTGAGGCGGTAATACGGTCACCGTAACAGCCCTATTCATGACACATTAGAAGGTAATACATTTTTGCAGTTCAATTAAGTCTTTACTATAAAGGCCATTAAAAAAAAAATCCACACAGGAGGTTCCATTACAAACGTAGCGACCTTCGAATGTCATGGTATAATTTGCACTATGGATGACACTTTCAAGTGAATTTACTGCTGTATGCTAATACCCTTACATAATATCCTGATCTTGAATGCAAACACGGTAACAAGAATGTTTGAATTGATTTATGATTTATTTGAACAGGAAAATGTACCAGCTTAAGCATTTAATGCATTGAACCATCATAATTACAGTACCAGTCAAACGTTTGCACACACACCTACTCATTCAAGTTTTTTTTCTTACTATTTTCTACATTGTAGAATAATAGTGAAGACCTGAAAGCTATGAAATAACACATTCGGAATTGTGTAGTAAGTAAAAAAGTGTTAACTTCACTAGGGTAGGGGTGCACTATTTTCACTTCCGGATGAAAAGCGTGCCCAAAGTAAACTGCCTGCTACTCAGGCCCAGAAGCTAGGATATGCATATAATAGAAAACACTCTAAAATTTCTGATTTGGCAGGCAAAAACCTGAGAAAAATCCATCCAGGAAGTGGGATTTTTTTATGTTTGTAGTTTTCTATTGAATGCCATTACAGTATCCATTGACTTAGGGCTCAAATTGCAGTTCCTATGGCTTCCACCAGATGTCAACAGTCTTTAGAAATTGTTTCAGGCTTGTATATTGAAAAATGAGGGAGTAAGACCACTCTGAATGAGTGGACCCTACAGTGTCCCAAAGCTTTTTTTATGCTCGAGACTGAGAGCATGCCTTTCTTGTTTACCTTTTATATTGACAACGTTATTGTCCGGTTGAAATATTATCGATTAGTTAGGCTAAAAACAACCTGAGGATTGATTATAAACATCGTTTGACATGTTTCTACGAACTTTATGGACATAATTTGGATTTTTCGTCTGCCTGTTGTGACTGCGTTTGAGCCTGTGGATTACTGAACAAAACGCGCAAACAAAACAGAGGTTTTTGGATATGAACATGGACTTTTTCGAACACAACTAATATTTAAGTAAATTAGTAAATGGGAGTCTTGTTAGTTCAACCATATGAATATCATCAAAGGTAAGTGATACATTTTGTCACAATTATTTAAAATTGTATCACTATTTCCTCTACTAGGCTGGTTACTGTTTGTAATGATTTGTCTGCTGGGCGCTGTTCTCAGATAATTGCATGGTATGCTTTCGCCGTAAAGCCTCTTTGAAATCTGACACCGTGGTTGGATTAACAAGAAGTTAATCTTTAAACCGATGTATAACACTTGTATGTTTTATGAATTATTATAATGAGCATTTCTGTTTTTGAATTTGGCGCTCTGCAATTTCTCTGGATGTTGGCCAGGTGGGACGCTAGCTTCTAGCATCCCACGTACCCTAGTGAGGTTAAACAAATCTAAATATATTTGAGATTCTTCAAAGTAGCCAACCTTTGCCTTGATGACAGCTTTGCGCACTCTTGACATTCTCTCAACTATCTTCACCTGAAATGCTTTTCCAAGTCTTGAAGGAGCTCCCATATATGCGGAGCAATTGTTGGCTGCTTTTCCTTCACTCTGTGGTCCAATTAATCACAAACCATTTCAATTGGGTTGAGGTCAGGTGATTGTGGAGGCCAGGTTATCTGATGCAGCACTCCATCACTCTCCTTCTTGGTCAAATAGCCCTTACACAGCCTGGAAGTGTGTTTTGAGTCATTCTGTTGAAAAACAAATGATAGTCCCACTAAGCACAAACCAGATTGGATGGCGTATCGCTGCAGAATTCTGTGGTAGACAGGCTGGTTAAGTGTGCCTTGAATTATAAATAAATCACAGACAGTGTCACCAGCAAAGTACACCCCCACACCATCACACATCCTCCTCCATGCTTCATGGTGGGAACCACACATGCTGCAATTTCTGAGGCTGGTAACTCTAATGAACATATCCTCTGCAGCAGAGGTAATGCTAGGTCTTCCTTTCCCGTGGCGGTCCTCATGAGAGCCAGTTTCATCATAACGCTTGATGGTTTTTTCGACTGCACTTGAAGAAAGTTGACATTTTTCGGATTGACTGACCTTCCTGTTTTAAAGTAATAATGGACTGTCATGTATCTTATGTGAGCTGTTCTTACCATAATATGGACTTGGTCTTTTACCAAGTAGGGCTATCTTCTACATACCACCCCTACCTTGTCACAACACCACTGATTGGCTCAAATGCTTTAAGAAGAAAATAATTTCCACAAATAAATGTTTAACAAGACACATATTAATTTAAATGCATTCCAGGTGACTGCCTCATGAAGCTGTTTGAGAGAATGCCAAGAGTGTGCAAAGCTGTCATAAAGGCAAAGGGTGGCTACTTTGAAGAATCTCAAATATAAAATATATTTTGAATTGTTTAACACTTTTGTGGTTACTACATGATTCCATATCTGTTTATTAGTTTTGATGTCTTCACTATTATTCTACAATGTAGAAAATAGTAAAACATAAAGAGAAATCCTGGGATGAGTACGTGTGTCTAAATCTTTGACTGGTACTGTGTGTGTGTGTGTGTATATATATATATATATATATATATATATATATATATATATACATACATATATATAAAAACTTGCATCGATTAAGTTTCAAATTGTTATGGCCCCACTAAACTTGGTTTGTGCCCCACCTTTGCAACCCCATTTAAAATGTTCTGGACACGCCACTGCTCTCAGGGTACCTGTGGTTCCATCAGTCAGTCCCTATCTGACTGTTCTTGATTCTCTCTCTGTCATCCTATTTAGCTCTCTAGTTGCAGCAGGTGTGTTGCTAGGCAAAATAATATTTTACCTAAATGCAGATGTTGTTGTGCTCCATAAACTGAGCCTTTGTTTGTTTCTCCTCTCGAAAGGGTACACTACTGGAATTGACAGAGGTGTTGACTTCTTCTGACATGGAAAATAATCATTTAAATTAAACATTGAATATCCCTTTGAGCATGGTGAAGTTATTAATTACACTTAGGACGGCGTGTCAATATATCCAGTCATTACAAAGATACAGGCATCCTTCCTAACTCAGTTCCCCGAGAGGAAGGAAACTGCGCAGAGATTTCACCAGGAGGCCAATGGTAACTTAAACAGTTACAGTTTAATCCTTAAGAGTTCATTGATGCACCCGTGCGTCAATCTGAGTAACATCATTTTAAAAATCCCCATCAAAATCTGTAAGTTTAAAACTTCTTCTGGATCAGTGTCAATTCCACGGGACGGTTCAGCTAATGTAGGCTAATGCGATTAGCATGAGGTTGTAAGTAACAAGAACATTTCCCAGGAATTAGACATATCTGATATTGGCAGAAAGCTTAAATTCTTGATAATCTAACTGCACTGTCCAATTTACAGTAGCCATGCTATTGTAGCCATGCTATTGCTAAGAATACCATGCTATTGTTTAAGGAGAGTGCACAATTTTGAACATGAAAAGTTATTAATAAAGAAATTAGGCACATTTGGGCAGTCTTGATACAACATTTTGAACAGAAATACAATGGTTCATTGGATCAGTCTAAAACACTGCACATGCACTGCTGCCATCTAGTGGCCAATATCTAAATTGCACCTGGGCTGGAATAATACATTAGAGTGTTTCTCTTGCAATTCAAAGATGATGGTACAAAGAAAAATAATGGTTGTTTTTTTCTTTGTATTATCTTTTACCAGATCTATTGTGTTATATTCTCCTACATTCCTTTCACATTTCCACAAACCATTGTATTTCTGTTCAAATGGTACCAAGAATATGCATATCCTTGCTTCAGGGCCTGAGCTACAGGCAGTTAGATTTGGGTATGTCATTTTAGGTGAAAAATGAAAAAAGGGGTTGATCTTTAAGAGGGTTTTAAGCTAGAGATGTCTGCATGGAGATGTCTGCACGGAACGATAGGTGCGATAGGAGCATGCCCATGTAATGCTTTGTAGGTTAGCAGTAAAACCTTGAAATCAGCCCTTGCCTTAACAGGAAGCCAGTGTAGGGAGGCTAGCACTGGAGTAATATGATCAAATTTGTTTAGTTTATTTAGTGCTTTATTCGGGTAGCCGAAAGTAGAGCATTGCAGTAGTCTAACCTAGAAGTAACAAAAGCATGGATGAATTTTTCTGCAGCATTTTTGGACAGAAAGTTTAAGATTTTTGCAATGTTACGTAGATGGAAAAAAGCTGTCCTTGAAACAGTCTTGATATGTTCGTCAAAAGAGAGATCAGGGTCCAGAATAACACCGAGGTCCTTCACAGTTTTATTTGAGACGACTGTACAACCATCAAGATGAATTGTCAGATTCAACAGCATATGTCTTTGTTTCTTGGGACCTAGAACAAGCATCTCTGTTTTGTCCGAGTTTAAAAGTAGAACGTTTGCAGCCATCCACTTCACTTATAGTGAAAACAATAGTGGTCCTAAAACGGAACCTTGAGGAACACCGACATTTACAGTTGATTTGTCAGAGGACAAACCATTCACAGAGACAAACGGATATATTTCCGACAGATAAGATCTAAACCAGGCCAGAACTTGTCCGCTTCGACCAATTTGGGTTTCCAATCTCTCCAAAAGAATGTGGGGATCGATGGTATCAAAAGCAGCACTAAGGTCTAGGAGCACGAGGACAGATGCAGAGCCTCGGTCTGACGCCATTAAAAGGTAATTTACCACCTTCACAAGTGCAGTCTCAGTGCTATGATGGGGTCTAAAACCAGACTGAAGCTTTTCGTATACATTGTTTGTCTTCAGAGAGGCAGTGAGTTGCTGCGCAACAGCTTTTTCTAAAATGTTTGAGAGGAATGGAAGATTCGATATAGGCCTATAGTTTTTTATATTTTCTGGGTCAAGGTTTGGCTTTTTCAAGAGAGGCTTTATTACTGACACTTTTAGTGTGTTTGGTACACATCCGGTGGATAGAGAGCCGTTTATTATGTTCAACATAGGAGGGCCAAGCACAGGAAGCAGCTCTTTCAGTAGTTTAGTTGGAATATGGTCCAGTATGCAGCTTGAAGGTTTAGAGGCCATGATTATTTTCATCATTGTGTCAAGAGATATAGTATTAAACCACTTGAGTGTCTCTCTTGATCCTAGGTCCTGGCAGAGTTGTGCAGACTCAGGACAACTGAGCTTTGGAGGAATACACAGATTTAAAGAGGAGTCCGTAATTTGCTTTCTAATGATCATGATTTTTCCTCAAAGAAGCTCATGAATTTATTACTGCTGAAGTGAAAGCCATCCTCTCTTGGGGAATGCTGCTTTTTAGTTAGCTATGCGACAGTTTCAAAAATACATTTCAGATTGTTCTTATTTTCCTCAATTAAAGAAGACACTATACAGTGTCTTCATAAAGTATTCACACTCCTTCACTTTTTCCCAAATAAATTGTGTTACAGCCTGAATTTAAAATGGATTGAGATTTTTTGGTTACTTGCCTACTTCCGCCGAAGTTGGCTCCCCTGCCTGTTCGGGCGGTGCTCGGCGTTCGTCGTCACCGTCCTACTAGCCGCTACCGATCCCGTTTTCGTTTGTCTGTTAGTTTTATCTTATTAGTTTCACCTGTGTGTAGTTTAGCTTAATTAGCTTCCCTATATGTAGTAGGTTGTCCCGCCCTTGTTTTGTGCGGGATTGTTTTTTTGTTACTCTGTTGGATTGTGGTTTTCATGTGTGTATTCTCCGGACTGTTTGGTCCTGGTTTTGGGCTGGTCTGTTCTATGTTGGCGTGACCATTTTTTGGCTAGAGAATAAAATCATGATATACTGAACCCTGCTCTCTGCGCCTGAATCCAACCCACCACTCCTAGTATCCCGTGACACCTACATACACTACCCCATAACGTCAAAGTGGAATTATGTTTTTCAAAATGTTTACAAATTCATTTAAAAAAATGAAGAGCTGAAATGTCTTTAGTTAATTTTTGCTTAAATAGGTTCAGGAGTAAATATGTGCTTAACAAGTCACAAAATAAATTGCATGGACTGTACCCCACACATACAGTTCAATTTTCCTGTAAGGTCCCTCAGTCGAGCAGTGAATTTAAAACACAGATTCGACTACGAAGACTAGGGAGGTTTTCCAATGCCTAGCAAAAAAACAGCACCTATTGGTAGATGGATATAACAAAAAAGCAGACATTGAAAATCCCTTCGAGCATGGTGAAGTTGTTAATTACACTTTGGATAGTGTGATACACCCTATCACTACAAAGATACAGCCGTCCTTCTTCACTCAGTTGCCAGAGAGGAAGGAAACTGCTCAGGGATTTCACCATGAGGCCAATGGTGACTTTAAAGCAGTTGCTGGAAATGCTTGTCTAGCAATGATAAACAATCAATTTGACAGATCTTAGAAAAGTATAATGGGTAAATGTTGCACAATCCAGGTGTGGGAAGCTCTTAGAGACTTACCCAGAAAGACTCACAGCTGTAATCGTTGCCAAAAGTGCATCTACAAAGCATTGACTCAGGGGTGTGAATACTTATGGAAATGAGATATTTCTGTATTTAATTTAATAAATTTGCATACATTTCTAAAAACATGTTTTCACTTTGTCATTATGGGCTATTGTGTGTACGTGGGTGAGAAAAACATATATTTAATACATTTTGAATTAAGGCTGTAACACAACAAAATGTGGAATAAATCAAGGGGTATGAATACTTTTATATTTATGTATGAATACTCCCCCCGCCCCCACCCCCATCTTTTTGACAGATCTTGAATGATTTAGAAAAGTACAATGGGTAAATGTTGCGCAATCCAGGTTTGTAAGGCTCTTAGAGACTCACACAAAAAGACTCACAGCTGTAATCGCTGCCAAAGGTGCATCTACAAACTATTGACTCAGGGGTGTGAATACTTATGGAAATGAGATATTTCTGAATTTAATTGAATAAATTAGCATACATTTCTAAAAACATGTTTTCACTTTGTCATTATGGGCTATTGTGTGTACGTGGGTGAGAAAAACATATATTTAATACATTTTGAATTAAGGCTGTAACACAACAAAATGTGGAATAAATCAAGGGGTATGAATACTTTTATATTTATGTATGAATACTCCCCCACCAGATTGTCTGTCAGGCCTAACCGACAGACAATCTGGGCAGTATTCTACCGCCTGATTGCTCTGAAAGTCTAACTTGTAGGGTAGACTCATTTCCTATTGTCCTGGCTGGCACATATTACTACCCATTGGGCACAGATGTCTATTCCACGTTGATTCAACTTAATTTATTTGAAATTACTTGGAAACAATGTTGATTCAACCAGTGTGTGCTCATTTGGATGACAAGTCAAATGTGGTAGATAGAACATTGCAAATGTTCTCCTTTTGCATGTACAATGAAGACTTCATAAATTTGAGGCCATCTAACCATTTGATGTTGTTGACTTGCAGATACCATGTCCTTAAAGAATATGATTCATTTCTCACATACCAGCTGAAGCAGTATTTTTTTTTTTACCAATATGCCGCAGTGACAGTGTCATTCTATGGCCACTGCCACCATAAGTTGTAGGTAGTCTAACTGACAGGCCTCCTCCAAAGACGGTGTAAACGAAACCACCTCCATCTACGTACAAATGGCACCCTATTTCCTATGTAGTGCACTACGGGTCAAAAGTAATGCAGTATATATTTGGAATGCAGGCCCAGAGAAGAGGGCTAGCGCTGCCCCTGGGCCCAGGGGAGGGCACTGGTGCAGGAAATTGAAAAGCGGACAACACAGACCTCATACGTCCTAGCACTTAACAAGCCTACTTTGGGGTGACAAAAAAGAAACCTAGGGTTTTTATTGATTTCATTGTTCAGGCTGATGTGTTAACTGACGGGCCATCTAACGGTGACAGATGTAACATTACTGCTGCAGGGCAGGGAAGAGAGGAAAGTGTGGGAGGTTTTAGGGTTCAGATAAAGAGGAGTGTACAGTTGTGGCATGTTGATTTAGTTCCAATATGTAGCTCACAATATCTTCTCTTGTCCCTTGCGTTTATACGTTGGCCCTATGTTCAGCATGGGCTATTGTTCACATGTAAGACTAAATGCACCTGCGTTATTATTTGGAGTGTTCAAAACAACCTCGGCTTGGATGACAATCCCACAGAGCTTCTTTTGCACATTTGTGGCTCTTTTGTGTCTACATCAATGTCAAGTCAAGGTCATATACCTGCCCACCACATGCTTAAGGAGTTTACAGTTGTACTTCTACTAGCCATAAGATCCTACGATACGACCCAGACATCGTCAATTCATGGATGTGTGGTTTTATAGATATAAAACCTTTGTAACATGTTGAGGGAATTGTATGACTTTTTCATTCAAAATAGTACTGCTATTACACCTGTGGTTCTGCTGTTCGCAATAGCACACCTGTTATGGGTTCGTGTTTCACATTCATTGTTGTTCCATGGACGCCTTCTGTGGTTTGTAGTACAACAGTGCATTGTGGTTTGTAGTACAACAGTGCATTGTGGTTTGTAGTACAACAGTGCATTGTGGTTTGTAGTACAACAGTGCATTGTGGTTTGTAGTGCAACAGTGCATTGTGCTCCCAGTGAGAAGCTGATATTTCATAATGAGGCAACCCACATGCAGCAGTTACTCTTCCTGGGGTCCACATAAAACACACAGCAAAGGACAGAACCGTTGTAGACTGTGCCGCAGCGGTCTAAGGCACTGCATCTCAGTGCTAGAGGCGTCACTACAGACCCTGGTTTGAGTCCAGGCTGTATCACAACCGGTCGTGATTGCGAGTCCCATTGGACGGTGCACAATTGGCCCAGCGCCATCCCGCCCTCATTGTAAATTTGTCCTCAACTGACTTGCCCAGTTAAATAAATAAATAAAAATAAGATATTACATTAAGTAAAAAATTATAATACACATACTATTTACACACCATTGATATACAGTACCAGTCAAAAGTTTGGACATACCTACTCATTCAAGGGCTTTTCTTTATTTGTACTATTTTCTACATTATCTACTTATTATACATACAGTTAAATTAAACTATGAAATAACACATATGGAATCATGTAATAACCAAAAAAAGAGTATTAAACAAATCAAAATATATTTTAGATTTGAAATTCTTAAAAGTAGCCACCCTTTGCCTTGATGACAGCTTTGCACCCTCTCGACCAGCTTCAATTGGAATACTTTTCCAACAGCCCTGAAGGAGTTCTTTAAAAAATGCTTTTTCTTCACTCTGCGTTCCAACTCATCCCAAACCATCTCAATTGGGTTGGTGATTGTGGAGGCCAGGTCATCTGATGCAGCACTCCATCACTCTCCTTGGTCAAATAGCCGTTACACAGCCTGTAGGTGTGTTGTGGGTCATTGTCCTGTTGAAAAATAAATGATGTCACAACACAAATGATTCGCTCAAATGCATTAAGAAGGAAAGAAATTCCACAAAGTAACTTTTAACAAGGCACACCTGTTAATTGAAATGCATTCCAGGTGATTGCCTCATGAAGCTGATTGAGTGAATGCGAAGAGTGTGCAAAGCTGTCATCAAGGCAAAGGGTGGCTACTTTTAAGAATTTCAAATATAAAATATATTTAGATTTGTTTTACACTTTTCTGGTTACTACATGATTCAATATGTGCTATTTATTGGTTTTGATGTCTTCACTATTATTCTACAATGTAGAAAATAGTACAAATAAAGAAAGTAGGTAGGTAGGTGTTCAAACTTATTATACATACAGTTAAATTAGATCTTTAGAAAGAGGAGAAGTGCTGTGATACAAGATGTTTTTAAAATCTTTTTCATGCTAAACTTGCTTTTTGCCTGAGTAACCTCTGGTGGCAGTACATTCCATGATGACATGGCTACATATAGTACATAACTGAGCAATTCATTAAATCTGTTTTTGGTTTGGGTACAGTGAAGAAACCCATAGTGGCGTGTCTGGTGGGGTATGTACATTGCCGTCAGAAAATATTCATACCCCTTGACTTATTCCACATTTTTGGTGTTACAGCCTGAATAAAATGTAAATAAATGCTCACACATCTACACACAATACACCATAATGATACATTGAAAACATGTTTTTAGACATTTTTCAAATGTATTAAAAATGAAATACAGAAATAGCTAATTTACATTCACACCCCTTACACCCCACACCCCAGATATTTTGTAGAAGCACCTTTGACGGCGATCACAGCTTTTGAGTCGTCTTGGGTATGTCTGTATCAGCTTTGCACATCTAGATTTGGGGATTTGCTCCCATTCTTCCCTGCACATTTTCTCAAGCTCTGTGAAGTTAGATGGGGAGAGACGGTGAACAGCAATCTTCAAGTCTTTCCACATATTTTCAATGGGATTGAAACCTGGGCTTTGGCTGGGCCACTCAAGTGCTTTCACATTCTTGTTCCGAAGCCATTCTAGCATTGCTTTGGCTGTATGCTTGGGGTCATTGTCCTGTTGGAATTTGAATCTTCACAGCAGTCAGTAGTTAACTTGTTCTTTGAAAAATAGCATTGTATTTGTTCAAACACAATTTTCTCCATCAGTATACTAAGAACAGGCAGCAAACGTATAGGTCAGCTGTTAGAGCCAGCATATGGTGCTTTACTATTTTTAGGTAGTGGTATAGGTCTCTATCAATAAAACGTCACGATAAGGTGCAGAGCGTTCGATTTGGCTGCTGGGGGGCAAGGAGACCCCAGCTCTGCTAAAACCATTGACAACTTTTTTATTTAACCAGGTAAGTTGACTGAGAACACATTCTCATTTATAGCAATGACATGTGGAATAGTTACAGGGGAGAGGAAGGGGGATGAATGAGCCAATTGGAAGCTGGGGAGGAGTAGGTGGCCATGAAGGCCAGATTTGGAATTTAGCCAGGACACCCGAGTTAACACCCCTACTCTTGCAATAAGTGCCATGGGGTATTTAGTGACCACAGAGAGCCAGGTCACCCATTTAACATCCCATGCTACGCAGGGAAATTCTCCCCAATCCTACTAGCCCTCTGTTAGGAAAATTATGATTAAATGACTGAACAAATCATTTTAAATGGAACTGTAACTAAGTAAACTTATACTCTGTTTTATTATATCTGATTAACAATATGAGTTCATAAGAAGGGATTGTGTGACATGGACAAGAAGTAATTAAAGTTAATGAACACCATTCCAACTAGGAAGAAATAAATGGTTTGTGGATTAAGTAAACAGATAAGGTAGTTAACCTATGGTTGAACCGACGAAACTGAGCTCTGGGGTGTTTTAGATAAGGAAGTGAGTGCATTCCTAGGTTTTCTGTTAATTAGAACTGTCAGCTAAGTGGTGATCGATAATGTTGAGGGGTCAAAAGTTAATTCAATTATGTTGTGTGACCTGGGAGTGTGTTAGTAAGTTAGAATAAACTTTTAACCTCACTTTGTCCCGGTCGAGAGGAGGGGATTCTGTTAAGCAATGAAATGACATCATGTTATTGTATATAAGAATAAATAGAGAGAATAAATTATGTTACCTATTATTGAAAAGACTGGTCTCCGTCTATTTTATGCAAACAAGAATCTTACAAATTCTCAGAAAATAGATAAGGGAATTCAATTAATGAATACAGTGCCTTGCGAAAGTATTCGGCCCCCTTGAACTTTGCGACCTTTTGCCACATTTCAGGCTTCAAACATAAAGATATAAAACTGTATTTTTTTGTGAAGAATCAACAACAAGTGGGACACAATCATGAAGTGGAACGACATTTATTGGATATTTCAAACTTTTTTAACAAATCAAAAACTGAAAAATTGGGCGGGCAAAATTATTCAGCCCCTTTACTTTCAGTGCAGCAAACTCTCTCCAGAAGTTCAGTGAGGATCTCTGAATGATCCAATGTTGACCTAAATGACTAATGATGATAAATACAATCCACCTGTGTGTAATCAAGTCTCCGTATAAATGCACCTGCACTGTGATAGTCTCAGAGGTCCGTTAAAAGCGCAGAGAGCATCACGAAGAACAAGGAAGACACCAGGCAGGTCCGAGATACTGTTGTGAAGAAGTTTAAAGCCGGATTTGGATATAAAAAGATTTCCCAAGCTTTAAACATCCCAAGGAGCACTGTGCAAGCGATAATATTGAAATGGAAGGAGTATCAGACCACTGCAAATCTACCAAGACCTGGCCGTCCCTCTAAACTTTCAGCTCATACAAGGAGAAGACTGATCAGAGATGCAGCCAAGAGGCCCATGATCACTCTGGATGAACTGCAGAGATCTACAGCTGAGGTGGGAGACTCTGTCCATAGGACAACAATCAGTCGTATATTGCACAAATCTGGCCTTTATGGAAGAGTGGCAAGAAGAAAGCCATTTCTTAAAGATATCCATAAAAAGTGTTGTTTAAAGTTTTCCACAAGCCACCTGGGAGACACACCAAACATGTGGAAGAAGGTGCTCTGGTCAGATGAAACCAAAATTGAACTTTTTGGCAACAATGCAAAAAGTTATGTTTGGCGTAAAAGCAACACAGCTGAACACACCATCCCCACTGTCAAACATGGTGGTGGCAGCATCATGGTTTGGGCCTGCTTTTCTTCAGCAGGGACAGGGAAGATGGTTAAAATTGATGGGAAGATGGATGGAGCCAAATACAGCACCATTCTGGAAGAAAACCTGATGGAGTCTGCAAAAGACCTGAGACTGGGACGGAGATTTGTCTTCCAACAAGACAATGATCCAAAACATAAAGCAAAATCTACAATGGAATGGTTCAAAAATAAACATATCCAGGTGTTAGAATGGCCAAGTCAAAGTCCAGACCTGAATCCAATCGAGAATCTGTGGAAAGAACTGAAAACTGCTGTTCACAAATGCTCTCCATTCAACCTCACTGAGCTCGAGCTGTTTTGCAAGGAGGAATGGGAAAAAATGTCAGTCTCTCGATGTGCAAAACTGATAGAGACATACCCCAAGCGACTTACAGCTGTAATCGCAGCAAAAGGTGGCGCTACAAAGTATTAACTTAAGGGGGCTGAATAATTTTGCCCGCCCAATTTTTCAGTTTTTGATTTGTTAAAAAAGTTTGAAATATCCAATAAATGTCGTTCCACTTCATGATTGTGTCCCACTTGTTGTTGATTCTTCACAAAAAAATACAGTTTATATCTTTATGTTTGAAGCCTGAAATGTGGCAAAAGGTCGCAAAGTTCAAGGGGGCCGAATACTTTCGCAAGGCACTGTACATATTGGTAAAATTAAATTACAGTAACACCCTCCAACACCACTTCCAGCAGCATCTGGTCTCCCATCCAGGAACAACCCTGCTTAGCTTCAGAGGCAAGCCAGCAGGGTGTTATGCTGCGTGCCCTTGTTAAATAAATGTTAACTATTTGGATGTAATATCATCACCTCTTGAAGAGCATAGATCAGAGAACTACACATTTCCAATTATTCCATGCAAAACAATTGCACAGATTTAGCTCTATCATCAGAGTTATACAGCATGTAACGGCATGTTTTTCATGATCAGTAAGCATCATGTCATTTTAGATATGTGAGGGTAGACTTACGCTATCTCAATATTGGTCACCATTAATTAGATATTTGAGTGAGCTAAAAATAAAATAGAACTATACATGACAAGAATGAGTGGTTTAGGTTAATTTCCCATCCTTTATGAGCTTTGCCTGTTAAGGACCAGAAGGGGTATTTGCCGATATTGTCACGGTCGTCCTCCTCTTCGTCTGAAGAGGAGAGGCGAGAAGGATCAGAGGACCAATATGCGGCGTGGTAAGTGTCCATGGTAAAATCTTTAATAAAGAAAAGACTGAACACTATACAAACGAGTAACAAAAACAATAAACCAAATTCGACCGTGAAGCTACAAAATGAGACCTGTGCTGACACAAGCCACTAACATAGACAATCACCCACAAACAAACAGTGCAACCCAGGCTACCTAAGTATGATTCTCAATCAGAGACAACTAATGACACCTGCCTCTGATTGAGAACCATACTAGGCCGAAAACATAGAAATGCCCCAAAACATAGAAAAACAAACAGACTGCCCACCCAACTCACGCCCTGACCATACTAAATAAATACAATACAAAGGAAATAAAGGTCAGAACGTGACAGTACCCCCCCCCAAAGGTGCGGACTCCGACCGCAAAACCTTGACCTATAGGGGAGGGTCTGGGTGGGCGTCTGTCCGCGGTGGCGGCTCTGGCGCGGGACGCGGACTCCACTTCATCATTGTCTTAGTCCGCTTTATTGTCCGCCTCCGTGGCTTTCTCAGCATGACCACCCCTCTCAATGACCCCACTGGACAGAGGGGCAGCTCGGGACAGAGGGACAGCTGCTCGGGACAGAGGGACAGCTGCTCGGGACAGAGGGGCGGCAGCAGCTCTGGGCAGAGGGGCTCCGGCAGCGGTGCCGGACAGGCGGGGGGCTCCGGCAGAGGCGCCGGACAGGCGGGGGGCTCCGGCAGAGGCGCCGGACAGGCGGGGGGCTCCGGCAGAGGCGCCGGACAGGCGGGGGGCTCCGGCAGAGGCGCCGGACAGGCGGGAGGCTCCGGCAGAGGCGCCGGACAGGCGGGAGGCTCCGGCAGAGGCGCCGGACAGGCGGGAGGCTCCGGCAGAGGCGCCGGACAGGCGGGAGGCTCCGGCAGAGGCGCCGGACAGGCGGGAGGCTCCGGCAGAGGCGCCGGACAGGCGGGATGCTCCGGCAGAGGCGCCGGACAGGCGGGAGGCTCCGGCAGAGGCGCCGGACAGGCGGGAGGCTCCGGCAGAGGCGCCGGACAGGCGGGAGGCTCCGGCAGAGGCGCCGGACAGGCGGGAGGCTCCGGCAGAGGCGCCGGACAGGCGGGAGGCTCCGGCAGAGGCGCCGGACAGGCGGGAGACTCCGGCAGAGGCGCCGGACAGGCGGGAGACTCCGGCAGCGTCGCCGGACAGGCGGGAGACTCCGGCAGCGGCGCCGGACAGACAGGACCACCTGCAGGGAGGAGACAGAGAGACAGCCTGGTGCGTGGGGCTGCCACAGGAACCACCAGGCTGGGAAGACCTTCAGGAGGCTTGGGGTTAAGAGGAGGCACCTGAAAGACCGGGCTGTGGGGGAGCACTGGAGCTCTGGTGCGCAACCTTGGCACCACTTCCCCAGGCTGGATAACCACTCTAGCCCGGACCGTCCAGAGTGCAGGCACAGGTTGAACCGGGCTGTGGGTAAGCACGGGAGATCTAGTGCTTACTACACGCACCTCTCCCTTCGGCTCCATTCCCACATTCGCCCGGCACGAGCGGAGCGCGGGCAGAGGACGCACTGCACCCTCCCAGCGCCCCGGAGACACAGCACGCAGAGCCGGCGCAGGATACCCTGGACCAAAACTGCGTACCGGCGACCAGACCCGCTGAGCAGGCACCATACGCCCTGGCTCGATGCCCGCACTCGCATGACACTCTCGGGGGGCTGTCCTATAGCTCACCGGGCTATGGACACGTACTGGCGACACCGTGCGCTTAACCGCATAACACGGTGCCTGCCCAGTATCTCGCTGCTTATAATAAGCACGAGGAGTGAGCGCAGGTCTGCTACCTGGCTTAGCTCCACCCCTCGTGTGCCCCCCCCCAAAAAAAATTTGGGGCTGTCTCTCGTACCTGTCGCACTGCCGTGCTACCTCCTCATATCGCCGCCGCTCAGCTTTCGCTGCCTCCAGCTCTGCTTTGGGGCGGCGATATTCCCCAGCCTGTGCCCAGGGTCCCTCTCCGTTCAGTATCTCCTCCCAAGTCCAGGAGTCCTGTGATACCGGCCGCTGTTGTTGTTGCTGCTGCTGCTGCTGTCGTCGCTGTTTTCTACCACGCCGCTTGGTCCTTGGTTGGTGGGTGATTCTGTCACGGTCGTCCTCCTCTTCGTCTGAAGAGGAGAGGCGAGAAGGATCAGAGGACCAATATGCGGCGTGGTAAGTGTCCATGGTAAAATCTTTAATAAAGAAAAGACTGAACACTATACAAACGAGTAACAAAAACAATAAACCAAATTCGACCGTGAAGCTACAAAATGAGACCTGTGCTGACACAAGCCACTAACATAGACAATCACCCACAAACAAACAGTGCAACCCAGGCTACCTAAGTATGATTCTCAATCAGAGACAACTAATGACACCTGCCTCTGATTGAGAACCATACTAGGCCGAAAACATAGAAATGCCCCAAAACATAGAAAAACAAACAGACTGCCCACCCAACTCACGCCCTGACCATACTAAATAAATACAATACAAAGGAAATAAAGGTCAGAACGTGACAGATATACTATACTGTTAGCTGGTAATGTTTACATTGCATCCTACCGGTAGAAATATTGTTCAGTTGGCAAGTAGACCGAATTTACATTTTTCTCTATCCATTGTAGGCCTACCTAGCGAAGTTAACTAACATCCTGTTACGGTGCGTGAATGAGGACCCAAAAGCGAATCAACTTAAACAGAGCTTCTTTAATTACCAAACATAGGTAGGCTCAGATGGACCGGCAGATTCCGACAGGACAGGACAAGGTTACAGCAAACATGACGACAGTCTGGTTCAGGCATGAATGACACAAACAAACAAGAATCCGACAAGGACAGGAGCAGAAACAGAGAGAGATATTGGGACCTAATCAGAGGGAAAAAAGGGAACAGGTGGGGAACGGGGTGAATGGGTAGTTAGAGGAGACAAGGGACAGCTGGGGGAAAGCGGGGGAGAAAAGGTAACCTAACACGACCAGCAGAGGGAGACAGGGTGAAGGGAAAGGACAGAGACAAGACAACATGACAGTACATGACAGTACCCCCCCACTCACCGAGCGCCTCCTGGCGCACTCGAGGAGGAAACCTGGCG
This sequence comes from Oncorhynchus mykiss, assembly GCF_057628025.1. Taxonomy (NCBI): domain Eukaryota; kingdom Metazoa; phylum Chordata; class Actinopteri; order Salmoniformes; family Salmonidae; genus Oncorhynchus; species Oncorhynchus mykiss. The sequence goes on from NC_143025.1 coordinate 34,467,808, forward strand.
GCAACGGAGGAAATCATCAATCAGCGCACGGTCCAGCACGTCCCGAGAGGGAACCCAACTCCTCTCCTCAGGACCGTACCCCTCCCAGTCAACTAGGTACTGATGACCACGGCCCCGAGGACGCATGTCCAAGATTTTACGGACCCTGTAGATAGGTGCGCCCTCGACAAGGATGGGGGGGGGGGGGGGAAGACGAGCGGGGGCGCGAAGAACGGGCTTAACACAGGAGACATGGAAGACCGGGTGGACGCGACGAAGATATCGCGGAAGAAGAAGTCGCACTGCGACAGGATTAATGACCTGAGAGATACGGAATGGACCAATGAACCGCGGGGTCAACTTGCGAGAAGCCGTCTTAAGGGGAAGGTTCTGAGTGGAGAGCCAAACTCTCTGACCGCGACAATATCTAGGGCTCTTAGTTCTACGCTTATTAGCAGCTCTCACAGTCTGCGCCCTATAACGGCAAAGTGCAGACCTGACCCTCTTCCAGGTGCGCTCGCAACGTTGGACAAAAGCTTGAGCGGAGGGGACGCTGGACTCGGCGAACTGAGATGAGAACAACGGAGGCTGGTACCCGAGGCTACTCTGAAAAGGAGATAGCCCGGTCGCAGACGAAGGAAGCGAGTTGTGGGCGTATTCTGCCCAGGGGAGCTGTTCTGACCAAGACGCAGGGTTGCGAAAAGAAAGACTGCGTAAGATGCGACCAATAGTCTGATTGGCCCGTTCTGCTTGACCGTTAGACTGGGGGTGAAAGCCGGAAGAGAGACTGACGGAAGCCCCAATCAAACGGCAAAACTCCCTCCAAAATTGAGACGTGAATTGCGGACCTCTGTCCGAAACGACGTCTGACGGAAGGCCATGAATTCTGAAAACATTCTCGATGATGATTTGTGCCGTCTCTTTAGCAGAAGGAAGCTTAGCAAGGGGAATGAAATGAGCCGCCTTAGAGAACCTATCGACAACCGTAAGAATAACAGTCTTCCCCGCTGACGAAGGCAGTCCGGTGACAAAATCTAAGGCGATGTGAGACCACGGTCGAGAGGGAATAGGAAGCGGCCTGAGACGGCCGGCAGGAGGAGAGTTACCGGACTTAGTCTGCGCGCAGACCGAACAAGCAGCCACGAAACGACGCGTGTCATGCTCCCGGGTGGGCCACCAGAAACGCTGGCGAATGGAAGCAAGCGTACCCCGAACGCCAGGGTGGCCGGCTAACTTGGCAGAGTGAGCCCACTGAAGAACGGCCAGACGAGTAGGAACGGGAACGAAAAGAAGGTTCCTAGGACAAGCGCGCGGCGACGGAGTTTGAGTGAGTGCTTGCTTTACCTGCCTCTCAATTCCCCAGACAGTCAACCCGACAACACGCCCCTCAGGGAGAATCCCCTCGGGGTCAGTGGAGGCTACTGAAGAACTGAAGAGACGAGACAAAGCATCAGGCTTGGTGTTCTTAGAGCCCGGACGATAAGAAATCACGAACTCGAAACGAGCGAAAAACAGCGCCCAACGCGCCTGACGCGCATTAAGTCGTTTGGCAGAACGGATGTACTCAAGGTTCCTATGGTCAGTCCAAACGACAAAAGGAACGGTCGCCCCCTCCAACCACTGTCGCCATTCGCCTAGGGCTAACCGGATGGCGAGCAGTTCGCGGTTACCCACATCATAGTTACGTTCCGACGGCGACAGGCGATGAGAAAAATACGCGCATGGGTGGACCTTGTCGTCAGAGAGGGAGCGCTGAGAAAGGATGGCTCCCACTCCCACCTCTGACGCGTCAACCTCGACAACGAACTGTCTAGAGACGTCAGGTGTAACAAGGATAGGAGCGGATGTAAAACGATTCTTGAGGAGATCAAAAGCTCCCTGGGCGGAAACGGACCACTTAAAGCACGTCTTGACAGAAGTAAGGGCTGTGAGAGGAGCTGCCACCTGACCGAAATCACGGATGAAACGACGATAGAAGTTCGCAAAGCCGAGAAAGCGCTGCAGCTCGACGCGTGACTTAGGGACGGGCCAATCAATGACAGCTTGGACCTTAGCGGGATCCATCTTAATGCCTTCAGCGGAAATAACAGAACCGAGAAATGTGACAGAGGAGGCATGAAAAGTGCACTTCTCAGCCTTCACAAAAAGACAATTCTCTAAAAGGCGCTGGAGGACACGTCGAACGTGCTGAACATGAATCTGGAGTGACGGTGAAAAAATCAGGATATCGTCAAGGTAAACGAAAACAAAGATGTTCAGCATGTCTCTCAGGACATCATTGACTAATGCCTGAAAGACAGCTGGAGCGTTAGCGAGGCCGAAAGGAAGAACCCGGTATTCAAAGTGCCCTAACGGAGTGTTAAACGCCGTCTTCCACTCGTCCCCCTCCCTGATGCGCACGAGATGGTAAGCGTTACGAAGGTCCAACTTAGTGAAAAACCTGGCTCCCTGCAGGATCTCGAAGGCTGAAGACATAAGAGGAAGCGGATAACGATTCTTCACTGTTATGTCATTCAGCCCTCGATAATCTATGCAGGGGCGCAGAGACCCGTCCTTCTTCTTGACAAAAAAAAACCCCGCTCCGGCGGGAGAGGAGGAGGGGACTATGGTACCGGCGTCAAGAGCTACAGACAAATAATCTTCGAGAGCCTTACGTTCGGGAGCCGACAGAGAGTATAGTCTACCCCGGGGGGGGGGTGGTTCCCGGAAGGAGATCAATACTACAATCATACGACCGGTGTGGAGGAAGAGAGGTGGCCCTGGACCGACTGAACACCGTGCGCAGATCGTGATATTCCTCCGGCACCCCTGTCAAATCACCAGGCTCCTCCTGTGAAGAAGAGACAGAGGAAACAGGAGGGATAGCAGACATTAAACATTTCACATGACAAGAGACGTTCCAGGAGAGGATAGAATTACTAGACCAATTAATGGAAGGATTATGACAAACTAGCCAGGGATGGCCCAAAACAACAGGTGTAAAAGGTGAACGAAAAATTAAAAAAGAAATGGTTTCACTATGATTACCAGAAACAGTGAGGGTTAAAGGTAGCGTCTCACGCTGAATCCTGGGGAGAGGACTACCATCCAGGGCGAACAAGGCCGTGGGCTCCTTTAACTGTCTGAGAGGAATGTCATGTTCCCGAGCCCAGGTCTCGTCCATAAAACAGCCCTCCGCCCCAGAGTCTATTAAGGCACTGCAGGAAGCTGACGAACCGGTCCAGCGTAGATGGACCGACAAGGTAGTGCAGGATCTTGAAGGAGAGACAGGAGTAGTAGCACTCACCAGTAGCCCTCCGCTTACTGACGAGCTCTGGCCTTTTACTGGACATGAAGTGACAAAATGACCAGCGGAACCGCAATAGAGACAGAGGCGGTTGGTGATTCTCCGTTCCCTCTCCTCAGTCGAGATGCGGATACCTCCCAGCTGCATGGGCTCAGCACCCGAGCCGGCAGAGGAAGATGGTAGTGATGCGGAGAGGGAGGCGACGGAGAGCGCGAGCTCCTTTCCACGAGCTCGGTGACGAAGATCAACCCGTCGCTCAATGCGAATAGCGAGTTCAATCAAGGAATCCACGCTGGAAGGAACCTCCCGGGAGAGAATCTCATCCTTTACCTCTGCGCGGAAACCTTCCAGAAGACGAGCGAGCAAGGCCGGCTCGTTCCAGCCACTGGAGACAGCAAGAGTGCGAAACTCAATAGAGTAGTCTGTTATGGATCGATTGCCTTGACATAGGGAAGACAGGGCCCTGGAAGCCTCCTCCCCAAAAACAGATCGATCAAAAACCCGTATCATCTCCTCCTTAAAGTCTTGATACTGGTTAGTACACTCAGCCCTTGCCTCCCAGATTGCCGTGCCCCACTCACGAGCCCGTCCAATAAGGAGAGATATGACGTAGGCGACACGAGCAGTGCTCCTGGAGTAAGTGTTGGGCTGGAGAGAAAACACAATATCACACTGGGTGAGGAACGAGCGGCATTCAGTGGGCTCCCCAGAGTAACACGGCGGGTTATTGATTCTGGGCTCCGGAGATTCGAAAGCCCTGGAAGTGGCCGGTGGATCGAGGCGGAGATGGTGAACCTGTTCTGTGAGGTTGGAGACTTGGGTGGCCAGGGTCTCAACGGCATGTCGAGCAGCAGACAATTCCTGCTTGTGTCTGCCTAGCATCGCTCCCTGGATCTCGACGGCTGAGTGGAGAGGATCCGAAGTCGCTGGGTCCATTCTTGGTCGGATTCTTCTGTTACGGTGCGTGAATGAGGACCCAAAAGCGAATCAACTTAAACAGAGCTTCTTTAATTACCAAACATAGGTAGGCTCAGATGGACCGGCAGATTCCGACAGGACAGGACAAGGTTACAGCAAACATGACGACAGTCTGGTTCAGGCATGAATGACACAAACAAACAAGAATCAGACAAGGACAGGAGCAGAAACAGAGAGAGATATTGGGACCTAATCAGAGGGAAAAAAGGGAACAGGTGGGGAACGGGGTGAATGGGTAGTTAGAGGAGACAAGGGACAGCTGGGGGAAAGCGGGGGAGAAAAGGTAACCTAACACGACCAGCAGAGGGAGACAGGGTGAAGGGAAAGGACAGAGACAAGACAACATGACAGTACATGACACATCCCGTTTTAAACATTGTTATTAAGAGTGTTTAATCACAACTGCTGCCGACAGACATGTCGTGGAAATTCTAACCAGAAAGGAAGAGACTAGATTCTTCAAACAACAACTTTTCATTGTAAGATTTGCAAACCTGGAGCTGGTTAACAATCACTCAAAAGGTGCAAAGTTAAGAGACCAATGAACAAGAGTTGGGTCTCAGCTTTTATAACCTTTGTCTACGTGGCAGTTTAGCAGGTGTGTGAGATCATGATGGGAACATAGCGTTCAAACAAGTGATAACTGCAGTTTTGTTACTCCTTTATGTCGCTGAATTGTTTCTGCTGCTCAAGTTAGCCTCTTCTCTTCATATCTCCACACAGCTGTATACTCTAACGGTACGAAAAGAACAGGATGGACCAAAAACCTGGTCACTCTCAGATGGCCCTTTGTTTTTGGCCACATAACTAAGTTACTCAGAAAGAAGAGAGGAAAAACACTGGCTACTTCTTACTTACATCAGAGAAACAGACAGTGGAAATGTACAGGTTTAAGGCTCAAACAGCGCATGTGCATAACAAAGTTTGTAATTTTCCCCCATAGACATGATAGGCTACATTGATTGAGGGACCAAATTGGCTAGCTAGCTAATAACAGATCACATCCATATGGCTAGTTAACACGCTAACTTACAGGGGATCAACTGGATGACTAAATCCAAATATAAGAAAATATTGATTTTCTTTCCGTCTATAGTGGTGATGACAATAGTCTGACTGTGACAACTTTACCTGGACGAGGACTTGCCGATGTCAGGCTATTTCCAAAAGCCTAATCTCTAGTGAAGCTAAAAGACACATGTGGTTTGCTTAGCTAGCTAGCTAGCTATATGCCAAATGGATAGGCTACCCATGACGTATCTGAAATTACACGATCAATTTATGTTTACTGATCACGATAAGGATGCAATTATTTGCTATAAAATTCTGATTATAAATTTGGAATAATCGGAAATATGTAGTTGCGACTATGCTCTTCAAGAGGAGGTGATATGAAAAGCAAAGAGTTATAACATTTACTTAACAATCCCTTGAAATTGGCAAGTAGTTGGTCAATGGTTTTAGTGAAGTTGGGGGTCTTCTTGCACCCTACACCCTATTGTGACATTTTATTGATAACGACCTATTACTTTAGCTTCCTTTCACGCCTGTGGACACACACAGTCCTTTAGACATTGGTTAAAGACATGGCAAATAGGGGTGGCAATACAGTCTGCTACCATTCTAAATTGTTTTCCATCTAGGCTGTCTATACCTATATTATTACTGAACAATAGTTTTTTCACCTCTTCCACACAAACTTGACCAAATTCAAAACAGGAATCCTTTTCTTTTATTATTAGATCTTCAATACACAAATGTGGTTGTTCACTGTTCAATGTTGTCATTTCACTTCTCAGTTTGTCCACTTCACCAGTAAAATAGTAATTGAAATGATTGGCCATATCAAAAAGCTTTGTTATAAATTACACATCAACTTCAATGAACGATGGAGATGAATTGGGTTTTCTGTCCTTAATATCATGTCATTTTTTTATGTTATTTATCTTGTTTTTGGTAATATATTTGCTTATTTTTTTGTTAGGTTTAGTCACAACATTTTTCAATTGACAGCATGTTAACCAATCAGCTGAGCAGCCTGACTTGTTTGCCACCTTTTTTGCATAATTTCTTTGAACCATCAATTCAATTCATCATTGATCCAGGGGGCTCTAACAGTTCTCACAGTTAGTTTCTTAGCAGGTGCATCTTTGTCAACACCAATTTGACAAATTCTCAAAGTGCTGCATCTGGAATCTCCTCCTTATACACACCCGACCAACATACATTTTTTACATCTTAAAAAAAAAAGAGTCCTGAGAAAACATTTTGAATGATTTCTTATAAATAACTTTAGGCCCTGCCTTTGGTACTTTAGCATTTTGTGTTATTGCCCCATTATGGTTACTACAGCCAATGGGAATTGATATTGCTTTGCATCATTAGCAAAGATATTATCAATAAAAGTGGATGTCACAGATCCAACGCTATTGGTATACACTTTAGTTGGCTGACTGATAACCTTGGTCATGTTACAGGCATTAGCAGCCTGGTCTCATAGACTAGACATAACATGTAAATCCGGGACACTCAAATTAGTATGATACTAGAACAGTATCTTTTGAGGCTCTTGTTATCTGGCCTTAATTAAAATGATATGTCAAGATGGCCTCCTCTCCTCGCCTGCTCCACACCCCCCTCGCCAGTCACTAGACACCATCATGGGACAAACAGAAGGGTTGTTGATGCCCACCCTGAGAGGAACGGCCACAGTGTAAGTAAAGCCGTGTTAGAATGACTGTATAGTTTCACCTTTCACTGTGTCCTCGTCATATGACAGGTGTAAAATAAGGGAACAGGATGGGGTTTTATGGGATGTCTAAAAGAATGCTGGGGCAGTTAAAGGAAAACTCCACCAAAAACTATATTTTGGTATTTGTTTTGTTAGTCCATTGTTGATCTTTTACCAAAATGTTTTGCATGTCAGCATTCAAGCTTTCAAGATATATAACTTTCAAAATATAGAAATACAGCTGGTATGATGCATTTTGCATGATATGATGCTGCGTTTGCACCATTCAGTACAATGCAAAATGCATCATACCAGGTGTATTTCAATATTTTGAAAGTTATATATCTTGAAAGCTTGAATGCTGACATACAAAACATTTTGGTACTAGATCAACAATGGACTAACAAAACAAATATCAAAAGATAGTTTTTGGGTGGAATTTGCTTTGAGGTTGTAGAAACAAACTCAATACACTTTAAAATGACTAAAACCAAATTGAAACTGTGTAGAAATAACATACAGTTTCTTGAATGTGTCCAGTTCGCTAATCATCTCCAAAATGAACGCTAGACAGTCATCGAGCATCGGAAATTCAAAAAATGATAGATATTTTTATTTTGACCACTAGGAAATATATAACATTTTCAGTGTGGCCCTTCTGACCTCGTTGAATACTGAATGTGGCCCCCGGTGCAAAATTTGTTTGACACCCCTGGACTAGAGAGAGTTAGGGCGTCTACTCTCAGAGGTGGTCCCAGTAAGTTTCACCGTAATACTTTATGCATATTTCATGGCTGTTTTTTATATTTTGCATCTCATAAGAGCCTGACAATCTTTCTTGAACTTACATTAACCTGTTTACATTATCGATGGCATTACTAATTGTTGTAATCAATTCATTATTGACCAGGGGGCGTATTTGTTGCTTGACAACCTTTAACTCAGTAATCAATGGGCAGTGGCCAGCACAACTGATTAAATACACTACAATTACTCCATGTCAAAGGGCCTGCAGCACAAGCCAATCATTCTGTGGATTTACACAGATTGTTATCAGGTTGCAGATAGCCTCGAAAATAGCCGATCTGTCACAGATTTGGTCTCCAGAACATCTCAAATACCTGTCTGGTTAGATTAGGTTACTGATACACAAGTCAGATACAGAATGAGGTGTTTAACTATGGTTTCTGTGTTGGTGGTATCTGTGTGTATATTTGTATCTATATACAGTACCTTTGGAAAGTATTCAGACCCTTTCACTTTTTCCACATTTTGTTACGTTACAGACTGGGGTGAAGGTTCACCTTCCAATAGGACAATGATCCTAAGCACACAGCCAAGACAACGCAGGAATGGCTTCAGGACAAGTCTCTGAATGTCCTTGAGTGGCCCCGCCAGAGCCCGGACTTGAACCCGATCGAACATCTCTGGAGAGACCTGAAAATAGCTGTGCAGCAACGCTACCCATCCAACCTGACAGAGCTTGAGAGGATCTGCAGAGAAGAATGGGATAAACTCCCCCAATACAGGTGTGCTTAGCTTGTTGCATCATACCCAAGAAGTCTCAAGGTTGTACTCACTGCCAAAGATGCTTCAACAAAGTACTGAGTAAAGGGTCTGAAAACTTATGTAAATGTGATATCAGTTTTTTTTAAATATACAGTTGCAAACATTGAAAAACACCTGTTTTTGCTTTGCCATTATGGTGTCTTGTGTGTAGATTAATGAGGATGTTTTATTTATTTAATACATTTTAGAATAAGGCTGTAGTCTACCAATATTTGCAAAAAGTAAAGGGGTCTGAATACTTTCCGAAGGCACTGTATTTTATATTCAGTAAAAGAGAGGATGTGTTCTTCTAAAGTGTGGCAGTGTAAACATGTTTCCCTCCTTGTAAGCTATTCTCTGTCTGTCTGCACATCTGATGTGATTCAGATAGAAATGGGATCAGCTACAAGGCGACATCTTGTTTTGCACTTATAATCGATACCAAGAGAGTAATGTTGTCTCCTCAAATCAGAATCACATTGGACATTTTGTCTGACAGTCTGCTTTTTGTTGTTGAAAACACAACACATATTACCCTTCACTTTGGACTAGAGAGGTCTTGGCAGCAAGGGTGGGTGTCTGTGTGTGTGTGTGTCGCCCGGCCAGATGTGCACTGTTTCTTAAATTAAGTGGCTAATGAGAATACAGCAGCTGCTTCCCTTTAACACTAGACCTACAGTATTGATCTGCAGTCTGCAATGCACACACACACACACACACACACACACACACACACACACACACACACTTGATCTGAAAGATCAAGTCAAATTCAAAGCAACCCATGAAAACATCACTCTGTTCTTTTCAGACACAGAAGACACTATTCTTTCCACCTACAGTACACTCAGGAAGTATTCAGACCCCTTGACTTTTTCCACATTTTGTAAGTTAGTCTTATTCTAAAATGGATTAAATAGTTTTCTTCCTCTCATCAATCTACACACAATACCCCATAATGACAAAGAAAAATGTTTTTTCTTCTTCAAATGTATATTAAAACACATTTTGTTGAAGCACCTTTGGCAGCAATTACAGCTTCGAGTCTTCTTGGGAATTTCTCCCATTCTTCTCTCCAGATCCTTTCAAGTTCTGTCAGGTTGCATGGGTAGCGTCACTGAACAGCTATTTTTAGATCTCAACAGAGATGTTCAATCGGGTTCAAGTCCGGGCTCTGGTGGGGCCACTCAAGGACATTCAGAGACTTGCACTGAAGCCATTCCTGCGTTGTCTTGGCTGTGTGCTTAGGGTCGTTATCCTGTTGGAAGTTGAACTTTCGCCCCAGTCTGAGGTCCTGAGTGCTCTGGAGCAGGTTTTCATCAAGGATCTCTCTGTACTTTGCTCCGTTCATCTTTTCTTGATCCTGACTAGTCTCCCAGTCCCTGCCACTGAAAAACATCCCCACAGCATGATGCTGCCACCACCATGCTTCAACGTAGGAATGGTGCCAGGTTTCCTCCACACGTGACACTTGGCATTCAGGGCAAAGAGTTCAATCTTGGTGTCATCAGACCAGAGAATCTTGTTTCTAATGGTCTGAGAGTCCTTTATGTGCCTTTTGCCAAACTCCAAGCGGACTGTCATGTGCCTTTTACTAAGGAGAGGCTTCCGTTTGGCAACTCTACCATGAAGGCTTGATTGGTGGAGTGCTGCAGAGATATTTGTCCTTCTGGAAGGTTCTCCCGTCTCTACAGAGGAACTCTGGAGCTCTGTCAGAATGACCATCAGGTTTTTGGTCACCTTCCTGATCAAGGCCCTTCTCCCCTGATTGCTCAGTTTGTTTGGGCGGCGAGCTCGAGGAAGAGCCTTGGAGGTTCCAAACTTCTTCCATTTAAGAAGGATGGAGGCCACTGTGTTCTTGGGGACCTTCCATGCTGCAGAAATATTTTGGTACCCTTCACCCAGGTCTGTGCCTCAACACAATCCTGTCTCTGAGCTATATGGACAGTTCCTTCGACCTCATGACTTGGTTTTTGCTCTGACATGCACTGTCAACTCTGGGACCTTATATAGACAGGTGTGTGCCTTTCCAAATCATGTCCAATCAATTGAATTTACCAGAGGTGGCCTCCTATCAAGTTGTAGAAACATCTCAACGATGATCAATGGAAACAGGATGCACCTGAGCTCAATTTCATGTCTCTGTTTTTTAATTTCTACAAATTCTAAAAGCTTGTTTTCACTATTTCATTAGGAGGTATTGTGTGTATATTGACGAGGAAAATGTTTAATTGAATCAATTTTAGAATAAGGCTCTAACGTAACAAAATGTGGAAAAAGTCAAGAGGTCTGAATACTTTCCGAATGCACTGTATGCTCAAAAAGTAATATGAACATTCCGAAGTGAATCGTTTGATGAATGATGAATTTGGTTGTTGAATAGGAGACAATAAATAGTTCAAGACATTCTTGACTGCTCAGGACAAATAAACCTGCAATTAGACAGAAGGGTAGGAATTAGATCAGGATGGTTTCTAACGTGCTTTTCTGTCGCCCCTTGATATAGGCTAACAACACAGCTATAATGATTTTGAACAACAGCAACAAAAAATAGAGCCCAGTAATGCTCGATACTTGCGAACAAGAAACAAAATAAAGAGATTCTACAATGAACCACAGCCCAGATAGTCAAACGGTACTTTCTACAAGCACTCAACATTAACAAGGACCTATACATACAGCACATACCCCTTCCCTCAATGAATTGAATTAATTCATCCATTCGTTCATTTATTCCGATCTTTTTTGCAATGTAATACAATACATGATAATCACAAAAACAGAATGGGCATTGGAACCGAGAAACAACATCTTTAATCAGATAGTAAGATAAGGCATGTTTCTCAGATAAGGCATGTTTCTCAGTTTGCTGTGAGAATCACATATGATTTCTCTCCCTTGTAAAAGCCAGGGGGTGACAGAGTGAGATGTAGGGGTTGTTTGGGGGCCACAACGACAACTTGGTGTGTCGCCAGAATACTAATCTCCCTAGCCAGTCTGGGTGGGATGGTTCCTCTGATCCAAGTGTGTGTGTGTGTGTGTGTGTGTGTGTGTGTGTGTGTGTGTCAGTCCAGGCAGGATGGTTCCTCTCTTATCCTAGGATGGATATTTTTTCCCTGTGATTTTGACAGTTGGAAAAACAGGCCCTATCAAAGAAGAGGTTAAAGGGTCTATCTGCCATTTGACACATTCATTAATCTACCACACATTACATACACTGTTCAGAAATGAGAACATTAACTTAGGTAGGGGATATGCAAGATTTATTGATATATAGGCCAAGTCCAGAATATAACCACTTTTTTAGCACACAAATGCACAGGGATAGCCTACTAAGAATTTAAAAAATGAATATTAACATGGTAAAACATAAAATATGGATGTCTTCAATTATATGTCTGTCTGCAGAGAGAGGCATACCTAAAGTAGTTCAGGGGATTTCCACCTCAGCTGCAGGTTCAGGTTGCCATGTAAATGCCACCACCCAGTGACAAGGCTATTGTCAGCTGTTGTCAGAGAGTTAGCCATGTTAGTATTAGCATATATTAGAATACCTCAGCACAGCTGTCCATCTCCTCAGAGATAATGAAGGCAGAAGGACCACGAGATCGGACTGAATGGGCACCTGTATAGATGGGGGGAGGAATTTAGTGTGTGTGTGACTATCAAGTGTGTGTGTGTGACTGTCGCCCCATTGCACTCACTTCTGTCATCATGAAGTGCTTTGAGAGACTAGTCAAGGATCATATCACCTCCACCCTACCTGATACCCTAGACCCACTCCAATTTGCTTACCGCTCCAATAGGTCCATAGACGATGCAATCGCCATCACACTGCACACTGCCCTATTCCATCTGGACAAGAGGAATACCTATGTAAGAAGGCTCTTCATTGACTACAGCTCAGCATTTAACACCATAGTACCCTCCAAACTCGTCATTAAGCTCGAGACCCTGGGTCTCGACCCCGCCCTGTGCAACTGGGTCCTGGACTTTCTGACGGGCCGCCCCCCAGGTGGTGAGGGTAGGAAACAACATCTCCACCCTGCTGGTCCTCAACACTGGGGCCGCACAAGGGTGCGTTCTCAGCCCTCTCCTGTATTCCCCGTTTACCCATGACTGCGTGGCCATGCACGCTTCCAACTCAATCATCAAGTTTGCAGACGACACTACAGTGGTAGGCCTGATTACCAACAATGACAAGACGGCCTACAGGGAGGAAGTGAGGGCCCTTGGAGTGTGGTGTCAGCAAAATAACCTGTCACTCAACGTCAACAAAACAATGATGATCGTGGACTTCAGGAAACAGCAGAGGGAGCATCCACATCGACGGGACAGTAGTGGAGAAGGTGGAAAGTTTTAAGTTCCTCGGCGTACACATCACGGACAAACTGAAATGGTCCAACCACACAGCATGATGAAGAAGGTCCAACAGCGCCTCTTCAACCTCAGGAGGCTGAAGAAATTTGATTTGTCATCTAAAACACTCACACACTTTTACAGATGCACAATCGAGAGCATCCTGTTGGGCTATATCACTGCCTGGTACTGCATTTGCACCGCCCTCAACCGCAAGGCTCTCCAGAGGGTAGTGCGGTCTGCACAACGCATCACTGGAGGCAAACTCCCTACCCTCCAGGACACCTACAGCACCCGGTGTCACAGGAAGGTCAAAAAGATCAGCAAGGACAACAACCACCCGAGCCACTGCCTGTTCACCCTGCTATCAACCAGAAGGCGAGGCAAGTACAGGTGCATCAAAGCTGGGACCAAGAGACTGAAAAACAGCTTCTATCTCAAGGCCATCAGACTGTTTAACAGCCATCACTAACATAAAGAGGCTGCTGCCAATGTAGCAGTGTGATGTTGTTCTCCTAGATCATGCACCAAGTTGCACACAAGGCCCAATTCAAATAGGGAAGGTCAAGAGGGGATGTTAATAATTTGATAATAATAATAATACTTCAGTGCATTTTTTTTATTTAATTACAGCTGCATAGCTAATGTTTTTCAGATCAATATTGTACATACATGTGATTGTAAAAGTTTTGTTGATTTTGGTTTGGCCCATCGCGGGTTATCTGTATTTCCGTACCCCCTTATTGTTATTTTTTGCCTGACCTTCGGCTAGCAAGGTATGTTGTCCTTGGCTCCGAAATTGTTTAATATAAAACCGTCATAATGTTACACAATGTGCTGTTATGCTACTATAAGTTTGTTACAATGTGGATAAGATAAAGATTTATGTTAACAAGTTTCACCAAGCTCGCTAACTCGGGTACCTATTGTAACTTGAGAGTACTTGGGACAGTGTTTGAGCGAGTGTCCATGTGCTTGCGCAGGTGCCTGAGAGCTAGGACTGAGCCAAGGGTAAACATAATGTGTGTTGTCTCTTCGTGTACAGGTAAGTCTTTTACTTTGTCCAAATGATGTTCTGTATCATTTTACTTGTAATTGAATGGTAATTGTATGGTCATTGTAATTGTATGGTGTGCTGTTGTGCGTTGAATGTGTGCACGTAGCACCTGTTATTTCCTTTTGGCGCTCTTTTGCCTGACCTTCGGCTAGCAAGGTGCCTGAGAGCTAGGACCGCGCCGAGGGTTAACATAATGTGTGTTGTCTCTTCGTGTGCATGGCAAATAAAAATTATTCAACTAGCAGACCGTTAGTTGTGGCAGCGTCCTAATTAAAAGTGCACAACGCAGAATGAACCACGCTACACCAACATACAGACTCAAATCTCTGGCCACTTAAATAAATGAGCTTAATAAAGGTATGTCTAGTCACTTTAAATAATGGCACTTTAATAATGTTTACATATCCTACATTACTCATCTCACCATCTACTGCATCTTGCCTATGCTGAACGCCATCGCTCATCCATATATTTAAATGTACATATTCTTATTCATCCCTTTACATTTGTGTGTACGAGGTAGTTGTTGTGAGTTTGTTCGATCACTTACTAGACATTACTGCATAGTCGGAACTAGAAGCACAAGCATTTCGCTACACTCACATCAACATCTGCTAACCATGTGTGTGACCAATAACATTTGATTTGATTTGTGTGTTTGTGAGTGTGTGTGGCGTCAACATACTTGTTTGTGTTTTGTGTGTGTGTGTGTGTGTGTGTGTTTGTGTGCGTGTGTAAAGGTGGGGCAGGAATTCTAAGAAACTTGAAATGAGTCACCTTGCTGACATCAGTCTAACTCTTTAAACTCACATTTCCTTCAATCAACTTATTCAACAGTGTCAGCCTGAATCAATCATTTACCCAACCTGACAGTTCCTGGAATTTAAACAACAGGTCACCTAGAAAGACCCTAGCCACAGAAGACAGACATGCTATTGTCAACTCACATTTGTTAACATGGTGAATTAACATTGTGAAATCCTAAAATTACTTCAACAGAATGCATTGGCAGGAATATCAAATGATGTTTGCACTTTGTTTTATGCTACGCTTTTATGCTTGTTTTAATTCAATACTAAAGAAACAAACAAGTAATGTTATTACAGTGTAATCATTGTTGTACCATTCACTTTCTAAATTGTAATAAACAATCCTGGATAATGTGAAACCATCCACTCCTTCTCTTCAGGGATTTCTATGTTAGTCTCACTAATGGAAACACACTATGCTAAGACAGCCTTACCGTATCCAGTTGTTCAGAGACACCAACAAGACCAGGAGGACCTGTGGTGGTCCAACCACAGCTCTACCCATTCTGAATCAAGTCATTGTGACTGATGAATCACAGATGAGACTGCATCCCAAATGGTACGCTATTCCGTATATAGCACACTTATTTTGAACAGAGCCCTATGGCATAGAACAGTGGTTCCCAATCCTGGTCCTGGGGACCCAACAAAACAGAATTGTGCACCCCTTTGGGTCCCCAGGACCAGGATTGACAACCACTGCAATATAATGGAAAAACTGTCAATTATATAGTTTTTTTTTTTATTATCAACAGTAAATTACTCAGAAACATTTTGCTTCAGCATACTGTAAATTATGGTGCATTATAGGAAGATGTTGTGGGAGGGGAAACAATTGCTGTATTTCAAATGGTACTTTAATTCCAACCCACAGAACACAGTAATGTACCGTATCATTGGAGCGCCAAAAACCTTTCGACCTCTAGTGAGTGCATGGCATTGTTGTTTTGAGGAGTGCCTTGTAAAGAGGCCATATTTGTTGCACCCAGGAGTGAGAATGCTGTACCAATTTAACTGATATGTGGTTATAGTGCCCTGTTCATCTCAAATGTTTAGGGGATATGAGGCTGCAAGTCTTAAACCTTAAATGATTTAACATTTTGCCACATCCTTTTAGTCTGTTTTGCCTTGTCGTCACTGCCAGTTTGGAAGACTTTGATCATTGAGACCTCTAGAAATGTAGTAATGTAATGTAAAACACCAAATATTCATTAATATGTTGTAATGTTTGTAAACACGTTACCTAGCAGCAAACCTGGCGGTATCCTACTAAGCAGGTTTGAGCCAGGTAACTTTGATCATCTCTGAGTTGAACTCAGGATAACCAGTCATGCGAAAGTGTCTCACTTTTAACCCAGGTAAGATTCTATTGCCACGAATCCTTCAGAACATACCTGCTCTGTGACAGGCTAACACACAGCTAACTCCACTAACCCTGAATGAAATGACTGAGCCACAAGTTGAGGACCAATGAAATCAGATTTCCTCCCTCTTGAAAATATTGCGTTATCATCCCCTTCATTTGAGGAAGAGACTGATTAAAAATGGTATTATTCAAATGTTTTTTTGTGTACTTAAAAAAAAAAAATCTTTAAATATATTACATTACACATTTAGTAATGACAGAATGCATTTTAAACTTCACACACAGTAACACTTTAGCATGACTTATTACAATCATTGTGGGGAAAAAGGTGATTGTGGTTGTGCACCAAAGCACAGCAAAGTTGACGTTAAGGATAAGTAATAAAACAAAGACGGCATTTCTAAAAGCCTTGACCTTTAGAAGCCTGAGTTGGAATGTAAAGCCAACTAAAGCTGGTTGGCTTTAGAAAACTCTGATTAGATCTACCTTGCTTTGTAGGACCTCTCTGCCTGCACCAATCCCTTGTAATTACAGTAAAATACTGTGAAATACAAACCCTTCACCTCAATTAATTTTATTCATTCATCCATTCGTTAATTTACTCTGATTATGGTAGCATTTACTTTTGTACAATATAATACAGTACATTTTACGGTATTGTACTATGTGGCATTAGACAGTACTTGCTTTGATACCGTATTTATGTTACAGTAGGTGTAAAGAATTTGACTTGCCACCGAGCTGCTTGTAAGCTACTGTCAAATTCACGGTAACCCCTTTGGGGCCTGTGATGAGAGCCAAAATGGTTGATCTTCAAACGAGCTACTCACTGATTAATGCACTTTTGTCTAGTGTCTCACCTGCTATTACCACCTTCTGTCACCTCATCACTCTATCAATTACATCTGAGGGTTTTACAGTGTGGAGCATCAATAATTTAGGCTACTTCATCTGGTAAGTGCAGTGTTAAGAAAGTTTTAATTGGTAGAGAAGGTGAAAAGATGGTAACGTGTAACAGGACTAAAAAAAGATGCCTGTGTTGTACAAAATGAATCCTGATTGTACAAAATGTATTATAATGCTGTATAAAATGTATTTTATATATATATATATATATATATATATGTAATCTTACATACAGTTTCTTCAGAAAGTAAATTACTTTTGAAACATTTTGTTGTGTTACAGTTTGAAATTAAAATGTATTAAATTGAGATTATTTTGTCACTGGCCTACACACAACACTCCATAATGTCAAAATGGAATTATGTTTTTTGACATTTTTACAAATGAATAAAAAAAATGCTGAAATGTCATGAGTCAGTAAGTACTCATCCCCTTTGTTATGACAAGCCTAAATAAGTTTATGGGTAAATATTTGCTTAACACGTCACATAATAAGTTGCATGGACTAATAACTGTGCAGTAATAGTGTTTAACATGTTTTTTGAATGACTACCTCATCTCTGTACCCCACACACAATTATCTTTAAGGTCCCTCATCAGGCAGTGAATTTCAAACACACAAAGACCAGGGAGGTTTTCCAATGTCTCGCAAAGAAGGGCACCTATTGGTAGATCATTAAAATATCCATTCGAGCATGGTGAAGTTAATAATTACACTTTGAATGGTGTATCAAAACACCCAGTCATTACAAAGATACAGGCACGCCCCCTAAATCAGTTGCCAGAGAGGAAGGAAACTGCTCAGGGATTTCACCATGAGTACAATGGTAACTTTAACATAGTTACAGAGTTTAATGGCGGTGATAGGAGAAAAGTTAGGATGGATCCACAACATTGTTGTTACTCCACAACACTACCCTAATTGGCAGAATGAAAAGAATGAAGACTGTACAGAATACAAATATTCCTAACCATGCATCCTGTTTGCAACAAGTCACTAAAATAATACTGCAAACAAAATGTGGCAATGAAATATACTTTTTGTCATGAATACAAAGTGCTAAGTTTGGAACAAATCCAATACAACACATTACTGAGAACCACTCTCTATATGCTGCATTACGTTATGTGTATGCTTGTTATCATTAAGGACTGGGGAGAAGACAGTGAGTGTTCCCGAGTGGCCGAATTACAGTTTTGACTTAAATTTGCTTGAAAATCTATGGCAAGACCTGAAAATGGTTGTCTAGCAATGATCAACAATCAATTTGACAGAGCTTGAAGAATTCTGAAAAGAATAATGGAAAATGTTGCACAATCCAGGTTTGGAAAGCTCTTAAAGACTTACCAAGAAAGACTTACAGGTGTAATTGCTGCCAAAGGTGCTATTACAAAGTATTGACTCAGGGGTGTGGAATATATATGTAAATTAGATATTTTTGTATTTCATTTTCAAACAAATTGCTAACATTTCTAAAAACATGTTTTCACCTTGTCATTATGGAGTATTGTGTGTAGATGGGTGAGAGAAAAAATATATTTAATCCATTTTGATTTCAGGCTGTAACAAAACGTGCAATATGTCTAGGGGTATGAATAGTTTCTGAAGGCACCTACACTTTGCAGAACAAGTGACCTAGGAAAATAGGGTATTTGCAGACACTTACAATGCAACAAACTGCACCTTGAATGACCTTGGGCAATAATAATCATCATTAGTAACCAAAATGAATATTAACACAGTGTTTTACATAACTGGCAAGGCACATTTTGTTCCCCTACCGAATGCAATAAGGAACAATTCTATTGCTTCTCCTGTTCTCTAGCTTCTGGTGACATTTGCCATGTATAAAATACGGCCCAGGATTAGCATCCCCCCTCTCTCCCTCCCCTACAGGCCAAAGCCATTTCCTACCATGATTAATTTCATTGTTGCTTGGGATATTATTATTCACTTATTTGGTTCGGCTGGTGGCTGAGTTCCATAGCAATTTTATAATTCAGGTTAGGTTGCAGCAGGGACGATTGTTAGGTCTGCGTCATAATCCTATTTCCTACATAGTGTACTTTCTTTGACCATGCAGAGCCCTTATGGGCCCTGGTCAAAAGTAGTGGGGTCCGGCCTAGGAAGGTTAGGCCGTATACACAATTTTTTAAATCTTTCTCTCCTCTCTCTCTCCCTAAATAAAGGAATGTCAAATGTCAATGCTGTATATAATGTGAGCCATATTCCTGTAAAGCTCAGAGAGGATCTCATGACAAATTAAGTAGAGGTGCTGTGGTTACAGGTTCACCTGCCTCATCTGAAGCCTCTTCGTTTAGGGTGCTGCTATAGGCCACCAAGTGCAAAATGTCAGTACCTGGAAAATACAGTGCCTTGCGAAAGTATTCGGCCCCCTTGAACTTTGTGACCTTTTGCCACATTTCAGGCTTCAAACATAAAGATATAAAACTGTATTTTTTTGTGAAGAATCAACAACAAGTGGGACACAATCATGAAGTGGAACGACATTTATTGGATATTTCAAACTTTTTTAACAAATCAAACACTGAAAAATTGGGCGTGCAAAATTATTCAGCCCCTTTACTTTCAGTGCAGCAAACTCTCTCCAGAAGTTCAGTGAGGATCTCTGAATGATCCAATGTTGACCTAAATGACTAATGATGATAATTACAATCCACCTGTGTGTAATCAAGTCTCCGTATAAATGCACCTGCACTCAGAGGTCCGTTAAAAGCGCAGAGAGCATTATGAAGAACAAGGAACACACCAGGCAGGTCCGAGATACTGTTGTGAAGAAGTTTAAAGCCGGATTTGGATACAAAAAGCTTTCCCAAGCTTTAAACATCCCAAGGAGCACTGTGCAAGCGATAATATTGAAATGGAAGGAGTATCAGACCACTGCAAATATACCAAGACCTGGCCGTCCCTCTAAACTTTCAGCTCATACAAGGAGAAGACTGATCAGAGATGCAGCCAAGAGGCCCATGATCACTCTGGATGAACTGCAGAGATCTACAGCTGAGGTGGGAGACTCTGTCCATAGGACAACAATCAGTCGTATATTGCACAAATCTGGCCTTTATGGAAGAGTGGCAAGAAGAAAGCCATTTCTTAAAGATATCCATAAAAAGTGTCATTTAAAGTTTGCCACAAGCCACCTGGGAGACACACCAAACATGTGGAAGAAGGTGCTCTGGTCAGATGAAACCAAAATTGAACTTTTTGGCAACAATGCAAAACGTTATGTTTGGCGTAAAAGCAACACAGCTGAACACACCATTCCCACTGTCAAACATGGTGGTGGCAGCATCATGGTTTGGGCCTGCTTTTCTTCAGCAGGGACAGGGAAGATGGTTAAAATTGATGGGAAGATGGATGGAGCCAAATACAGCACCATTCTGGAAGAAAACCTGATGGAGTCTGCAAAAGACCTGAGACTGGGACGGAGATTTGTCTTCCAACAAGACAATGATCCAAAACATAAAGCAAAATCTACAATGGAATGGTTCACAAATAAACATATCCAGGTGTTAGAATGGCCAAGTCAAAGTCCAGACCTGAATCCAATCGAGAATCTGTGGAAAGAACTGAAAACTGCTGTTCACAAATGCTCTCCATCCAACCTCACTGAGCTCGAGCTGTTTTGCAAGGAGGAATGGGAAAAAATGTCAGTCTCTCGATGTGCAAGACTGATAGAGAAATACCCCAAGCGACTTACAGCTGTAATCGCAGCAAAAGGTGGCGCTACAAAGTATTAACTTAAGGGGGCTGAATAATTTTGCACGCCCAATTTTTCAGTTTTTGATTTGTTAAAAAAGTTTGAAATATTCAATAAATGTCGTTCCACTTCATGATTGTGTCCCACTTGTTGTTGATTCTTCACAAAAAAATACAGTTTTATATCTTTATGTTTGAAGCCTGAAATGTGGCAAAAGGTCGCAAAGTTCAAGGGGGCCGAATACTTTCGCAAGGCACTGTATGTGTGTGATGCTAACAGAGAAATATGTTTTCTTGGTGACCTGAACATCGACTGGTTATCATCTAAGTGTCCTCTCAAGATGAAGCTTCTTATTGTTACTAATGCCAACCTGCTCTCAGAGCATTTCATATTATTCTATACGTAAATCCTAGACACCATTTTTATTATGAAAGGTTCTATAGATAAAGTCTGTCATCATTGTCATTCCTGCCATTATTGTATGTCCACTTATTTAAATGGCCCTAGGGAATAGCGGGCCATTTTGGGATGCAACTATGTTATGGAGCTAGAGTGCCCGTGCAACATTAGGCAGGTATTGTGTTATTTCACAGGCTCTCCTCTCTTATAATAGAAGGCACTGCACTGCCATGAGATATGGCAGGAAGAGCTTGAGAAAACATTAATTGGGAGCCTGTCAGAGCAAACTGGAGAAAAAGTCAGTCTCCTATTCTATCACTGCCTTATCAGCCAGAAGGAAGGAAGATCTGTCTGAGGCCTGTCATTAAAATAGGCTCAGTGTTTTATTAAAGATTGTTGTGTGCTAAATCTCAAGGTCTAGTCAATGGCAGCAGACAAATTAAATGAAAATATCCTCCTGGCCCATCTTCAGTCAGTGGAGACTGGAGAGATAGTGTTCCTGTCGCTGCAGTACAGAAGGAGACTGTTTATAATGGGGACATCATGCATCATCTGTATGCTTTACCTCTGTGTCCCAAGTTATGCCCTATTCCCTTATATAGTGCATTACTTTTGCCAGAGGCCACCTGGAGATAGAGTTCATGTCATCAGGAGACTGAGCTAGAATAATTTGTATTTCACATCATTGGGTTTCTATTAGGGCTGTCAAACAACATATATATTGTTTAATTAAGTTAATTGCAGGATTTGCTGTGATTAATCACAATTAAACGCAAATTAAGAAATTGCTCAAATTGAGACATATTTTAAGATTTTGTTTTATACAAAAAGCACTTCTTGATTTGGTCCAAAATAATGGTCAGCAAAATCAGGTCAATTCATAAAGCACACTTTCTTTAACCTCAATGTCAACTTGTTTTGACATTGCGTTGTTGCTTTTAGATGATGTATTGTGTATGTTTTAAGTGTATTTTGAACGCATTCAGACAAATGCGATTAATCACGATATTTATTTTTTTCTGCTATAAAATTACAAAAAGTCGACTTGAGTTAACGAATGAACTCTGACAGCCTTTGTTTTAATATATTTTCCCCCATGAAATCTCACACACAGTTCAGATGTTCTTATTCACCTTATGAAGCTTGGCAACAAGGACGAGTCCAATTTGTTGCGATTGTTTTCCTCATTGAAATTGATTGAGACTCACCTGATGATGTCGTTAAATTTAAATTACATTTGTCAGGGCCTCCCGAGTGCGTCACTACAGATCCTGGTATGATACCGGTCTGTGTTGCAGCCGGCCACAACCACGAGACCCATGAGGCGGCGCACAACTGGCCCAGCGTCGTCTGGGTTAGGGGAGGGTTTGGCCGGCCGGGATGTTCTTGTCCTATCGCGCTCTAGCGACTCCTGTGACATGCCGACCGCATGCACGCTGACATGGTCACAGACATTAAGAGCGAGCTAGGACGAACTTAGTCAATATAACTATTTGTTTAGCACTTTTGAAATGTACAGTGACATAATTCAGAACATGAGACGTTCTTACAGTGTTCTCCCTGTACACCAAGTCAGGGGGCATATAAACAGACAATGAAAGCTCTTACAAAATGTAAGAAATTATAGGCTACATGTGCACCACCAAGTCAGAACAGTAGGCGAAATTAAGAGGGGTAAATAGACCAAATGATTAGGGTAAGACACATGGGCTACTGATATCTTACTACACAGCATACACTTAGTATTACTTTCTTAGCTACAGTATACATATCTCCCTGGCATATTACATTGTTTATGCAGCAGCACACAATACATTTTGGACACCTTGTGCTTTGCTCACTTGAACAGGAAGGTGGCATGGCGGTCCTTCGTGAGCAAATTTAGTCATCAAAGTCTGGAATTCTCTGGATTGATTGTGCTTTCAAAACAAGTAGGAACTCGTCATGATGATGTCATTGATCTTCAGGTTGTAGCTCAGAAAGAGTTCGGATTTACAATTCCGAGTTGGATGACCGTTCAAACCGTATTTTCCCAGTCGGAGTGTTTTTGATCCCAACTTCCCAGTTGTCTTGAACTCACTGAAGTCAAGTTTTCACAGTTCCGAGTTAACAGTTGTTTTGTGTGCGGGACAAATATGCTTCATTGACAGCATGGCCAATGTTGAATGTTTATCATTTTAAACTTGGAAAAGAGCCCCTGAATCCAAGATTTGGGACCACACAGACACTCCACAGATTAGCAGGCTTGTGATTGTCACTGATGCCACTGTCACTGATCCCTTCCAAACCACTTATTGTTGAATTTGCGATTTCCAACTTGTTGCGTAATGTTTATGTCTAATGGCACGATACATTTTTATCTATGATTTCTCTTCATTATTTCTCTTCATTTGACAAGGATTAAAATGTATTTTCCAGTAGGTTGTCAACTTGATTCATGATGATGACTGCTAGCTAAGATTTTGATGATGTATGATGTTGACATGATCAGTCTACTCAAAGCTACTGTAGATATATCATGATTTGGCGTTTTATCTGTGGTCAATGACCTTGTACCTTCTTGGATGGGCACTTCTAATGTAACTCTAAGGCAGCACCCAAGGGGCTAGAATCTTCTAGCTCTACCCTTAGACATGGTGGTGACGTAGTGTCCCCATGAGTTACAGAACACTGAGCCAATCACGGCGCAACATATTTTCTGCTGCTTGCCACACCACCACAGAAAGCACTCGGCTTTCTTGAGCTTTTCTTGAGCCTTTCTTGAGCTGCCTTAATCAAGAAAAAAAAAAGAGACCATGTTTGTATGCGGTTTTATTAACTAAATGTTTTACATTGTTTGCAAACTGATATGTGACACTTATTAATAAGGCTGTTTTTTTGTTGCTAAAAATATGGGGCTCAATATGGGGCACCTGCCCTGAATGGCGGGTCGCCCCTGGGTGGAACATAAGACACTACAGTTTTTAATGTCCTGTTTGTAGGATAGTCTCGAACGGAGCTCATTCAGTTTATTCCCTGGTGATTGCAATTTAGCCAATTGAACGGATGGTACCCACTCGCAGACTAATTCTCATAAGTCACCCCGATCTCCGCCCCCTGTACCTCTGTCCTTTCGACATACTAATGACAGGGATTGTGGCCTGTTCTCGGAGAAACAGTATGTCCTTTGCGTCAGACACATTAAAGAAAAAATCTTCATCCAGTTCGAGGTGAGTAATCAATGTTCTGATATCCCGAAGCTCTTTTCTGTCATGAGACAGTAGCAGCAACATTATGTACAAAATAAGTCACAAACAATGCAAAAGAACCACACAAAATAACACAGTTGGTTAGGAGCCTGTAAAACGGCAGCCATCCCCACCAGAGCCATTGTAGACCATTGACATTCGATGTCAATACAGATTTCTGTTCCCAAAACTAAAATCTGTTATGTACAGAGTGCACTTAAGTTTTGTAGACTTGACCCTTTGGCAAAGTTCCTAGAATTGTATTGTTTAGATGTCAGATATAAGTATTCTTTAGAAAAGTTGACAGAATTAGCATGTCTTAGTATTCCTTTGAAACAATCGGAATCTACATTTCCGTACACACTGTACATACAGTACGCATCCAGTACCTTGCCAGTCCTATCACCCTGCCTTGAAGATTATGGTTAGCAGTGGTCAGAGGACTTTAAACTGGGGAGGGTCACTCAGGGAGCATCCGTGTTTGATGCAGGCGAGACTGCTGACCTATGTGGTAAATTGGTTTAAATTTTTTCCTAAGAGATGCTTTGAAGTCGTCTGCAGAGGAAGTTGGTTTTATCAGTTTTTAACGATCACTCAGAGCCAGGGCTGAGAAACAAGTGAAGATCAGACGCGGCTCTTATGCACAGGCTTTGAAGTGTTAGTATCCTTGTAGCTGGAGAATACTTCTCAACATTGTTTTGGATGGGTTCTTATGTTACACAATACTTGAATATTAGGTTTTATTCTGAATGATATTCTAGACAAAATTAAATTCTGTATTTAATTAAGGGCCGTGTTCTGTTAAACAAATCTCTCATCACTGTGCAATTTTTAAGCCCCCAAAATCTTTGGGTGTGTCCCAAATTACACCATATTCTATCTCTCTAAATGTTTGTGCCGGTGACCATTGCAGATTTTATTTCTCATCTAGTTGTTTTGGGGTCTTTTTAAAAAAATTTTTTTTACACATTTCTTTGGTGTTTGGTCTCGAGCCAAAGGGTGTAGTTAACTAGTTAACTCCTCTATTAACCCATTACTGTAATCTATAGATATTCAATGGGGAAGTAAAACCAAGTTTTGTTTGGGCATTCACATAGATCTCAAAGGACTCAATAGTTAGCTCTGTTCAGCACCTTTGTTTGAAGTTGGCAACTTGACATCAGCAACAAAGGAGGGAGGGAGAGATACATCGAGCAGTTGTGTTTAAAGGTTGCATCTGCTCACTATCTGAATTTAGATATTTTTCTGTTAAAATTGGTGTTCCTACCATGCACCTCTCAGTCCTATACCTCAATACAAAACATTTTTGCCTGTCTTCTGGGGGAAGAATGACTTGATGTCTACGCTGTTACTCACTGATGAGGCATTCAGTTATTGGTTGACTGATGGATGGATTTGTATTTGTTTTTTTTATGGATCCCCATTAGCTGCTGCCAGGGTCCAGCAAAATTAGGGCAGTTATATATTAAGTGTGTGCCTTCAGGCCTTTACTCTACTACCACATATCTACAACACAAAATACATGTGTATGTGTGTGTAGTGCCTATGTTTGTGTTGCTTCACTATCCTGCTGTATTTTTTAATCTGTTTTTTTAAATACATTTTTACTGCTTGCATGAGTTACTTGATGTGGAATATAATTCCATGTAGTCATGGCTCTATGTAGTACTGTGCTGGTCCCATTGTCTGTTCAGGACTTGGGGAATTTGAAGAGCCCTTTGGTGGCATGTCTTGTGGGGTATGCATGGGTGTTCAACATGTCAATACCTCTCAGAAATACAAGTAGTGATGAAGTCAATCTCTCTTCCACTTTGAGCCAGGAGAGATTGACATGCATATTATTAATGGTAGCTTTCTGTGTACATCCAAGGGACAGCTGTGCTGCCCTGTTCTGAGTGACACCTTGTTCCCTTTACATTGCACTACTTTTGACCAGGGACAATGGGGCTCAGGTCAGAATAGTGCATTATGGAATAGAGTGCCATTTGGGATGGAGGCAGACTGTATTAGAAACTTAGCATGACTTCACATGCAGAGTGAATGTGACTCTCAATAAAATGGTAATAGAAGTCACTGTCACTATGCTCATTGGAAGAGGGTGGTCAGTGTGGCAGTGTGCCACCCATGGCTCTATATTTCTTCCAGGCAGGTCACACGTGAAGCAAGTCAGTATTCGACATCCCTCTACTGTATGTCTGAGGACGTTGGGAGATTATGTGGAAACCTACCACTAGGGGCAACAACGAGCGCTGTTACCTTAAAGTAGGTTTTAGTTTTGCTAAGGTGTTATGGATGGGGATTGTGGATGGGCATCAGCATCCATCTCTGATTCCAAAGGTTGCAAG
The DNA here is from genome assembly GCF_057628025.1 of Oncorhynchus mykiss. Taxonomy (NCBI): domain Eukaryota; kingdom Metazoa; phylum Chordata; class Actinopteri; order Salmoniformes; family Salmonidae; genus Oncorhynchus; species Oncorhynchus mykiss. Next base: position 34,494,520 of record NC_143025.1, read on the forward strand.
TTCAAATCCAGCAATAGAAAGTTTTTTTTTTATATTTTTGAGCATCTGCTTCTGTATGTATGAAGGCGCCAGAGAGGATGGCTGCCGTTTTATTGGCTCCTAACCAACCATGCTTTTTATTTATTTGCATTGTTTGTATCTTATTTTATATAAACTCAGCAAAAAATAAAGGTCTCTTTTTCAGGACTCTGTCTTTCAAAGGTAAAGGGTTTAAACACTGTTTCCTATGCTTGTTCAATGAACCATAAACAATTAATGAACATGCACCTGTGGAACTGTCATTGAGACACTAACAGCCTACAGACGGTAGGTAATTAAGGTCACAGTTATGAAAACTTAGGACACTAAAGAGGCCTTTCCACTGACTCTGAAAACCACCAAAAGAAAGATGCCCAGGGTCTCTGCTTATTTGCGTGAACGTGCCTTAGGCATGCTGCAAGGAGGCATGAGGATTGCAGATGTGGCCAGGGCAATAAATTGCAATATCCGTACTGTGAGATGCAGGAAGGCAACAACAACTGCCTGAGTTACACCAGCAATAGGTGCAGAGAGGCTGGACTGAGGGTTTGTAGGCCTGTTGTAAGACAGGTCCTCACCAGACATCACCGGCAACAATGTCGCCTATGGGCACAAACCCACCGTCGCTGGACCAGACAGGACTGGCAAAAGGTGCTCTTCACTGACTAGACACAGATTTGTTTCACCAGGGGTGATGGTCGGATTTGCGTTTATCGTAAAAGGAATGAGCGTTACACCGAGGCCTGTACTCTAGAGCGAGATCGATTTGGAGGTGGAGGGTCCATCATGGCCTGGGGCGGTGTGTCACAGCGACATCGAACTGAGCTTGTTGTCATTGCAGGCAATCTCAACACTGTGCGTTACAGGGAACACATTATCCTCCCTCATGTGGTACCCTTCCTGCAGGCTTATCCTGACATGACCCTCCAGCATAACAATGCCACCAGCCATACTGAGTGATTTGCTGCAAGACATAAATGTCAGTGTTCTGCCATGGCCAGCGAAGAGTCCAGCTCTCAATCCCATTGAGCACGTCTGGAACCTGTTGAATCGGAGGGTAAGGGCTAGGGTCCCCTTTTCTTCAGGGACACACTATTCCATTTCTGTTAGTCACATGTTTGTGGACTTTTTTCATTTTATGTCTCAGTTGTTGAATCTTGTTATGTTCATACAAATATTTACACATTTTAAGTTTGCTGAATATAAATGCAGTTGACAGTGAGAGGACGTTTCTTTTTTTGCTGAGTTTGTAATGTTGCTGCTACTGTCTCTTATGACCGAAAAGAGCTTCTGGACATCAGAACAGTGATTACTCACCTCGAAATGGACAAATAATTTTTCTTTAATGAGTCGGACAGGAAGGATATACACCAAACACTGAGATTTGGTGAGATTTGGAGAAACTGAGATTTTGCGGAAGGAGATCAGGATACCTTGTGAGGATCAGGCGACGAGTGACTAATCTGCCTTTGCCATCCGTAGTCTTAGCCAACATTCAATCGCTAGAAAATAAATGGGACGAACTAAAAGCGCGTATATCCTACCAACCAGACATTAAAAACTGTAGTATCTTATGTTTCACCGAGTCATGGCTGAACGACGACATTAATAACATACAGCTGGAGGGTTATGCACTCTATTGGCAGGATAGAACAGCAACCTCTGATGAGACATGGGGTGGCGGCCTATGTATATTTGTAAACCACAGCTGATGCACGACATCTAAGGAAGTCTCAAGGTTTTGCTCGCCTGAGGTTGAGTATCTCATGCTAAGCTGTAGACCACACTATTTACCTAGAGAGTTTTCATCTGTATTTTTTGTAGCAGTCTACATACCACCACGGACCACTCAATGAACTGTATACCACCATAAGCAAACAGGAAAACACTCATCCAGAGGCGGCGCTCCTAGTGGCCAGGGACTTTAATACCGGGAAACTTAAATCAGTTTAACCTAATTTCTATCAGCATGTTAAATGTGCAACCAGAGAGAAAAAACTCTAGACCACCTTTACTCCACACACAGAGACGCGTACAAAGCTCTCCCTCGCCCTCCATTTGGCAAATATGACCATAATTCTATCCTCCTTGTTCCTGCTTACAAGCAAAAATTAAAGCAGGAAGCACCAGTGACTTGGTCTATAAAAAAATGGTCAGATGAAGCAGATGCTAAACTACAGGACTGTTTTGCTAGCATAGACAGGAATATGTTCCGGGATTCTTCCGATGGCATTGAGGAGTAAACCACATCAGTGACTGGCTTCATCAATGTGACTGTACATACCTACCCCAACCAGAAGCCATGGATTACAGGCAACATTCGCACTGAACTAAAGGGTAGAGCTTCCGCTTTCAAGGAGCGGGACTCTAACCCGGAAGCTTAAAAGAAATCCAGCTATGCCCTCCGACGAACCATTAAACAGGCAAAGCATCAATAAAGGACACAGATCGAATTGTACTACACTGGTTCTGACGCTTGTTGGATGTGGCAGGGCTTGCAAACCATTACAGACTACAAAGGGAAGCACAGCCGAGAGCCTCCCAGTTACACAAGCCTACCAGAATAGTTAAACTACTTCTTTGATCGCTTCGAGGCAAACATCACTAAACATGCATGAGAGCACCAGCTGTTCTGGAAGACTGTATGTTCACGCTCTCCCATAGCCGATGTTAGTAATACCTTTAAACAGGTCAACATTCACAAGGCCGCCGGGCCAGATTGATTACCAGGATGTGTACTGTGAGCATGCGCTGACCAACTGGCAAGTGTCTTCACTGACATTTTCAACCTCTCCCTGTCCGAGTCTGTAATACCAACATGTTTCAAGCAGACCGCCATAGTTCCTGTGCCCATGAACACTAAGGTAACCTGAAAAAATGACCACCGACCTGTAGCACTCACCTGTGTAGCCATGAAGTGCTTTAAATGGCTGGTCATGGCTCACATCAACACCATTCTCCTAGAAACCCTATACCCACTCCAATTTCATTGGACACAGCTCAACACCAAAGTGCCCTCAAAGCTCATCACTTAGCTATGGACCCTGGGACTAAACACCTCCTTCTGCAACTGGATCCTGAGTTTCCTGACGGCCCGCCACCAGGTGGTAAGGGTAGGTAACAACACATCCACCACGCTGATCCTCACAGATGGGCCCCTCAGGGTTGCGTGCTCAGTCCCCTCCTGTACTCCCTGTTCACTCATGACTGCATGGCCAGGCATGATTCCAACACCATCATTAAGTTTGCCGATGAGGCAACAGTGGTAGGCCTGATCACTGACAACGATGAGACTGCCTATAGGTTGGAGGTCAGAGACCTGACTGTGTGGTGCAAGGACAACAACTTCTCCCTCAACGTGATCAAGACAAATGAGATGACTGTGGACTACAGAAAAAGGAGGACCGAGCACGCCCCCATTCTCAACGAAGGGCCTGTAGTGGAGCAGGTTGAGAGCTTCATGTTCCTTGGCGTCCACATGACCAACAAACTAACATGGTCCAAGCACACCAAGACAGTCGTGAAGAGGGCACGACAAAACATTTTCCCCCTCAGGAGACTGAAAAGATTTGACATGGGTCCTCAGATCCTCAAATGGTTTTACAGCTGCACCATCGAGAGCATCTGACAGGTTGTATCACTGCCTGGTATTGCAACTGCTCGGCCTCCAACCGCAAGGCACTACAGAGGGTAGTGCGTACGGCCCAGTACTTCACCCGGGCCAAGCTTCCTGCCATCCAGGACCTCTATACCAGGCGGTGTCAGAGGAAGGCCCTAAAAGGCCCCCCCACATTGACTCTGTACCAGTACCCCCTGTATATAGCCTCGCTATTGTTAATTTACGGCTGTTCTTTAATGATTTGTTACTTTTACTTTTACACAATTTGATTTGATTCCAAAGGTTGTAAGTTTCAATGCAGCTATAGATAGATTTTTAAAAATATATTTATGTTTTAAGCCTTTCCCTAACCTTTACCTGAACCATTCAGAGCTAAGGTCTAACCTTAACAATTCAGAGTTAATGCCTAAACTTAACCTTAAACACCTTGAAATATGACGTTTGGAACAACTTCAAAACCTGACATTTAATTCTGATGCGAGACTGTGAGAGCTGGGAGATTTCTTCTCATGTGACAGTACACTTTATACAAAGTCAAATGATAAACGGATGCTCTCTCTCTAACATGTTACAGTACAGCAAAGGATAAGACAGGCAGCTGAATGAGAAACCAGGGTATTGTTTGGCCTTTCTTAGAACAACCACTGTGCTTGATGGATTTGACCTTGGTTGACCTTACAGAGTTGTATTGTGTTTTCCAACTAGTAGCAGAAAATAAGGAAGTGCATTTGAACTCTGAAGCGATCCTCTCTTCATCCCTTGTCATCCTTGTGTGTGCAGACCCTAGTGTATATTACTACCTAGTTGCTCTTTTACATGCATTTTACAGACAAAAGACATCATTCAAAAGTGGTTACAGTACATGGCTCCTGGCAAGACTTATTTTCAATCAGCCTCCTCCATTTGTCCCAATACCTAAGAGCATTTAATCACAAACCACTTTGATTTGTGAGTGTATGTAAGGAGAGGGTAGCAGTTCTACATAATTTGCCTAGAGGGTAGACCAATGCACTTGAGCACTATTTTCACTACTAATAAAACAGCTTGTTACACTAAGACTACTTACAAAAACTACAGAATGCTGATGAGATACAACCCCAGAGCTCATGCTCCTTCAGTTTAGTATGGGTTGTTTGTGTTTGGAACCAGACTTGTGAAAGGTTTCGCTCCCAAGTGGTGCAGTGTTCTAAGGCATTGAATCTCAGCTAGAGGCGTCACTACAGACAACCTGGTTTGAATCCAGACTGTATCACAACCGGCCGTGATTGGGAGTCCCATAGGGTGTTGCACAATTGGCCCAGCGTCGTCTGAGTTTGGCCAGTGTAGGCCGTCATTGTAAATAAGAATTTGTTCTTAACTGACTTGCCTAGTTAAATAATGGCGAACAATGACACACTGTATGTCTCTCTCATACAGTATAGTATTGCATGTTATGTGGCAGCCAGTATCACAGGATAGCAGTGAGGTGTTTAAAAAAATAATATTATCCACAATAAATAAAATTGACAACATTAAATCAATTGCATTTGTGACCAGATGCATTCTATGGAATGGAATTCCCACAATGTGTTTCCACGTTTTCTTGCATATACCTTTTCCCTTTGTCAGCAAGGTAACTGACATCTTTGTTATTGTTAAGTAGCCTGGCTCAGTCACTTATAAAGGAATACATCATGTTCTCTGTGCAAGCCCAGAGAGAGCAAAAAGTCATGAGGACGAGGAGCTCCACATCTGGGCTTGTCATGTGCTCACAATACATTACACCTATGTAATTAAAACGGTCATATGTGAAGCTGGGACAAACATATACACTGTATATATATATTGACATAGGATCTCCTGAGATCACGTGATTTTATGTGAAGTTAGTGTGACACAAAAGTTCAACATGTGATACCATGAAACTACACGTGACATTTGAAAACCCATTTGTTGTTGAGAACATTTTCAGGACATTGTTTCATGGTCCCCTGGATTACTTGGGACCCAACCTCACTTCAGATTAGAACTCACAGCCTCTTGGTCACTAGGTACCTTAAATTTCTACTGCGCCACCAGATCTGTGGACATAATGGTGATTGACTATACATACAGTACACTGAGTGTACTAAACATTAGGAACACCTATTCTTTCCATGCCATAGACTGACAAGTTGAATCTAGGTGAAAGCTACACTCCCCTATTGGTGTCATCTGTTAAATCCACTTCAATCAGTAGAAACCATGAGACAATTGAGACATGGATTGTGTAAGTGTGCCATTCAGAGGGTGAATGGGTAAGACAGCATATTTAAGTGCTGTCATGATGTTGCCCTCTTTGGGTACAGCAAGCCCACCCCCCTCTCCCTGGTCAGAGAGAGGTCGTAAATTCCTGGGAACACCCTGCCTCATGGCCACACAGTATAAGAGACAGAGTGAATTGTCATAGAGAACAAAGGAAAAAGGAAATTCTTCCACCTCACAGAACTTGAGGTCCGAACAAATTTCATGTTCCGGACAAGGTGTAAAAGATCGGTGAAAAATCCAGCTACGAACTGGTTCGTTTGTTACATTTTGGGGAAGCTCATGGGAGACGGTGTGGCCACATTGCCATAACGCTGTTTATATAATAGCCTCAGATATGACGTTTACATCTAATTGTTGTATAAGATGAATGAGTGAGTATGATACTGTTTGTAAAATTGTGCGATGTGATTTTGGACTGTTTAATGAAGGAAACTCCAATTCCCCTTTGAGTTTAACTAAATCAGAGGACTGCCCCTGAGCCCAGTTAGAGTCAGACATCCTGGGACAGCCCCTTTCTGCAATTCCAAATAAAACACAACTTTGAGAAATTATCACCAGACCATGTTTTTCTCCATTAGGAGGGGACGAAGGTTGCAGACCACTGAATCTACTGAATCGTTTAACCATACCACGTGCTTAAACTCTTACACTATCGATACCGACAGAATAAGAACAAGTCTTTGATATGAATTACTAGTCTGCAGCTAGGAATTCATTGAACGCGAAGAACGACAACCGCCGAAACATCCATTCTACAACATCATGAATGAATGTCACTCTGAACTATCCAATATAACCATGGCAGAGAGAGAGAGATGGACAATTCTACAAAAGAAACAAACTTTTCAACAGCAATCAAGATGACACACTGAGCGTAAATATATATATTCATTGCAATTGTTTCCGAATGAGTGAGCGTTCATGTGCAAAGGATTACCATTTAAATTGTTATAATTATCAACTCTGTATTGACTTCTCAGCTGACCCCCACTCCCCGTTTTGTCCACCAAGCCGCGATGCCGGTTTAACCCACTAGGGCACATTCTCCTATCATTCCTTTTTACTGTTTGTTTATGCATTTCTGTGATTGTTTAGTTAGTTAATAAATAAATGATTTAAGACAATTGATGTATGGATGACTCATAGTGATTAAAACTAAGTCTTCAATTTAATGATAGTAAAGACACGATAGTGCCTTTGAACAGGGTATGGTAATAGGTGCCAGGTGCACCGGTTGGAGTGTTAAGAACTGCAACGGTGCTGCGTTTTTCACACTCAACAGTTTTCTGTGTGTATCAAGAATGTTTCACCACCCAAAGGACATCCAGCCAACGGCAGGCCAGTAGTCAAAAACAGGTAATTGATGAAAGAGGACAAAGGAGTCTGACACAAATTGTGCAGAGCAACAGATGGACTACAGTTAGTCAACTGACAGTCTAGTACAACATTGGTGCCCAAAGACACATAAAAGAATGCACGACTCAATGTACCTTGACATGAATGGGGTATGGCAGCTGACGACCTAACCGAGTTCCACTTCTTTCAGCAAAAAACCCAAAACTGGGATTTCAGTGGGATACAGAATGAAAACACTGGACACTGGAAATTACATTGCCTGGTGAATCCCGGTTCCTGCTGTTTCACACTGATGGGAGAACTAGGGTATGGAGAAAACCACAGGAGTACATGCATCCATCATGACCCATGTCAGCATTTCAAGCTGCTGGTAGTGGTGTGGGCTGTGTTTTCATGGCACACACTGGGCCACTTGATAAATTTGGAGCAACGTTTGAATGCCACAAGATATCTGAACATAAAATAGAATAAAACTTTATTGTCCATCCAGGATGGACACTTTTCTTTGGCATCACCTTCCATTAAAAGGATCACATACAGATACATTCTCACATCATAGACATTTAAACCAGCCAGTCCATCATGTTGCATACACTAAAAACATAGAGGACATTAACACATTCACTCACAACCGACTGCTGTCCCAACTGCACTGGATAGATAAGTACATACAGTGGAAAGAAAAAGTATGTGAACCCTTGGATTTAATAACTGGCTGACCCTGCTTTGGCAGCAATAACTTCAGGCAAACGTTTTCTGCAGTTGCGGATCAGAGCTGCACAATGGTCAGGAGGAATTTCGGACCATTCCTCTTTGCAAAACTGTTTCAGTCGAGCAATATTCTTGGGATGTCTGGTGTGAACTGCTCTCTTGAGGTCATGCCACAGCATCTCAATCGGGTTGAGATCAGGACTCTGACTGGGCCACTCTAGAAGGCGTATATTCTTCTGTTGAAGCCACTCTGTTGTTGATTTACTTCTGTGTTTTGGGTCGTTGTCCTGTTGCATTACCCAACGTCTGTTGAACTTCAATTGGTGGACAGATAGCCTAACATTCTCCTGCAAAATGTCTTGGTAAACTTGGGAATTCATTTTTCTGTCGATGATAGCAAGCAGTCCAGGCCCTGAGGCAGCAAAGCAACCCCAAACCATGATGCTCCCTCCACCATACTTTACAGTTTGGATGAGGTTTTAATGTTGGTGTGCTGTGCCTTTTTTTCTCCACACATAGTGTTGTGTGTTCCTTCCAAACAACCCAACTGTAGATTCATCTGTCCACAGAATATTTTGCCAGTCGTGCTGCGGAACATCCAGGTGCACTTTTGAAAACTTCAGATGTGCTGCAATGTTTTTTTGGACAGCAGTGGCTTCTTCCGTGGTGTCCTACCATGAACACCATTCTTGTTTCGTGTTTTACGTATCGTAGACTCGTCATGTTAGCATGTTCCAGAGATTTCTGAAAATCTTTAGCTGAGACTCTAGGATTCTTCTTAACCTCACTGAGCATTCTGAGCTGTGCTCTTGCATTCATCTTTGCAGGACGGCCACGCCTAGGGAGAGTAGCAACATGCTGAACTTTCTCCATTTATAGACAATTTGTCTTACCTTGGACTGATGAACATCAAGGCTTTTAGTGATACTTTTGTAACCCTTTCCAGCTTCATGCAAGTCAACAATCCTTAATCTTTTGTCTTCTGAGATCTCTTTTGTTCAAGGCATGGTTCACATCAGGCAATGCTTCTTGTGAATTGCAAAATCAAATTTTGTGAGTGTTTTTAATAGCGCAAAGCAGCTCTAACCAACATCTCCAATCTCGTCTCATTGATTGGACTCCAGGTTAGTTGACTCCTGACTCCAATTAGCTTTTGGAGAAGTCATTAGCCTAGGGGTTCGCATACGTTTTCCAACCTACACTGTGAATGTTTAAATTATGTTTTCAATATAGACAAGAAAAATACAATACATTGTGTGTTATTAGTTTAAGCACTCTATGTTTGTCTATTCTTGTGACTTAGATGAAGATCAGATCAAATTTCATTACCAATTTATGCAGAAATCCAGGTAATTCCAAAGGGTTCACACACTTTTTCTTGCCACTGTATAATGCACTATGTATTTAGTAGTCCAACAGCACAAGGAACAAATTAATGTTTGAACACGTGCTTCTTGACCATGGGCATTCAGAAGCGCCGGCAAGAGGGAAGCCTCTCAAACAGAGGGTGGGAGTGGTCGCCAACGACAGCCAGTGCCTTCTTTTTGGTAGCCTTGTGGAACAGACTGCTCAAATGGGCCTGTGGTTGACCAATTGCTTTACTGGCTGTGTTTACTATTCTACTCATCCCGCTAAGATTACCATACCAGACGGTCATATTGAACGTGAGGATGCTCTCCACCAAGCTCCTGTACACCCTTCAGAACATCCTGGCTGACCCCAAACCCCTTCAATTTCCTGATTAAAATCAGGCGCTGGCTTGCTTTAAAAAAAATATATAGTCTGCATTCTCTGTAAAACTCAGCTTGTTATCAATTTGTGTCCTAAGGTATTTTAAACACTCACCCACCTGTACTGGTTGGTTGTTCAGAGAGAGCGATTGGGACATTGGTAAGTTGTTGCCATTGATGATCCACTCCTTTGTCTCTTCCACATTGATGTGGAGGGAACTTGACCGGCACCATTCTTGAAGGTTGTTGGTCTGTTTGAAATAGCTGTCCCCACCTGACGTAACATCTTTAAAAAAAAGTCCTACCAGAGCCATGTCATCCGCGTACTTGAAAAGGCTCACAATGTTTCCTTGCATCTTCATATCATTAGTGTTAATAGAGAACAACAATGGTGAAAGGACACACCCCTGGGGCGCCCCTGTGTTCAGGGTCAGTTCATCAGAGGGCCCCATTTATGAGGACCCTCAGTTAAAAAGTCCTTGATCCAACCTGTGAGGCCTCCGTTGACATTCAGGTTCAGTAATAATTTCAGCAGTGTGTGTATTTGCATTGTATTGAAGGCTGAACTAAAATCAATAAACAAAATGTGTGCATATGATTTTGCATGTTGAAGGTGATTAGACACCATGTTGACAAAGGTCAGGGTAACATCCTCAGTCCCCCTCTGTGCCTTATAGGCAAACTGTAACGGTCCAGTTGATCTGCTATGGAAAGGGTAAGGTGCTAATTAACAACCCATTCCATGCATTTGTCCAAAAGGGGCGTGAGGGCCTCAGGAGAAAGTAATTTTATGATTTGGCCCCTGACTGCTTAGGCACCACTGCCTCTGATTGGGAACCATACCAGGCCAACATAGACATGAAACAACCGAGATTACCCACCGTGGTCACACCCCTGGTGCCCAGTCCAGGCACAACGTCCAGTCCCGCTCCTTGCAGGAGCCTTCCTATGTGCCGGTGCCCATTCCAGGCACGGCGTCCAGTCCAGCTCCATGGCCAGAGCCTTCTTCGGCGCCGGTGCCCAGTCCGGGTGCGGCGTTCTACCCAGCTCCATGGCCGGACCCCTGGTCTGGGCGGGGGCAAAGTCCCGCACCAGAGCCGCAAGCGGAGTGGGTACTTCGCCCCGCACCGGAGTTGCCACCCAGACCCTCCCCTATAGAGTCAGGTTTTGCGGCCGGAGTCCTCACCTTCGGGGGGGAGGGGGGGGGGGGTCACGCCCTGACCATAGAGAGCCTTTTTATTCTCTATGTTGGTTAGGTCGGGTGTGACTAGGTTGGGTAATCTAGGTTGTTTTATTTCTATGTTGTATGTATATATGGTTCCCAATCAGAGGCAGCTGTTTAGTGTTGTCTCTGATTGTGGATCATATTTAGGCAGCCATTTCCCCACAGTTTTTTGTGGGATCTTGTTTATGTGTAGTTGCCTTTGAGCACTCCATAGCTTCACGTTTCGTTTGCTTTTTTAAATTGTTTGGTGTGTTTCATGAAATAAAAGATGTGGAATCTATATCACGCTGCGCCTTGGTCCGAATGTTATTTCGACGATTGTGACAACCGCTCCATACTTTCTGATCTAGTATGTTAATTCTTCAGTGAGTCCTTTTAAGAGGGTGGTTCCATCACGTTTCGATTAATGTCTTTCTCATGCGGGCGTGGTTACTGACTTGGCAGAAGTTAACTTCACAAGTTTTCCCATATTTAATCATATCATTTTTACAACATTTAGATGTAATTCTGACTAATACATTGTGAAAGCTCTTAACTTCTTGGCGCACCCATCCCGTTAGCGGGATAATTTTTGTCAACATCCTCTGAATTGCAGAGCGCCAAATTCAAATTAAATATTTAATTTTCATGAAATCACAAGTGCAATATAGCAAAACACAGCTAAACTTGTTGTTAATCCACCTGGTGTGTCAGATTTAAAAAAAGCTTTACAGCGAAAGCAAGCCAAGCGTTTATGTAAGGACATCTCTCTCAGTAGACAAAACATTACAAACAGCTAGCAGCCACGTTGATTGGTCACGAAAGTCAGAAAACCAATAAAATGAATCGCTTACCTTTGATGATCTTCAGATGTTTGAACTCACGAGACTCCCAGTTACACAATAAATGCTTTTTTCGATAAAGACTATTTTTATATCCCAAAACCTCCATTTGTTATAGTTCTTTTGGCAAGAGTCTCTCTATACCACTCAGACATTCCATTCTTGGATACTGAGAGGTAAAGGGAGAAGGGAGGGAGGGGAGCGAGAGAGGGGAAGCTATCTTAGGGGTGAGGATCAAGTGACAATGTGCTTAACATGTCACATAATAAGTTGCATGGACTCACTCTGTGTGCTAGAATAGTGTTTAACATGATTTTTGAATGACTATCTCATTGCTGTACCCCACACATGCAATTACAGTATCTGTAAGGTCCCTCAATCGAGCAGTGAATTTCAAAAACAGATACAACCACAAAGACCAGGGATGTTTTCCAATGTCTCGCAAAGGAGGGCACCTATAGGTAGATGGGTAAAAATAAATATTAAAGCAGACATTGAATATCCTTTTGAGCACAGTGAAGTTATTAATTACATTTTGGATGGTGTATCAATACACCCAGACATTACAAAGATAAATACATCCCCCCTAACCCAGTTGCCAGAGAGGAAGGAAACCGCTAAGGGACTTCACTGTGAGACCAATGGTAACTTTAACATAGTTACAGAGTTTAATGGCTGTGATAGGAGAAAACTGAGTATGGATCAACAACATTGTTGTTACTCCACAATACTAACCTAATTGACAGAGTGAAAAGAAGGAAGCTTGTATAGAATAATAATGTTCCAAAACATGCATCCTGTTTGTAACAAGGCACTAAAGTAATGCTGTAAATGTGGCAAGCAATTAACTTTTTGTCCCGAATAAAACGTTTTATGTTTGGGGCAAATCTACTACAACACATTACTGAGTACTACTCTCCATATTTTTAAGCATAGTGGTGTCTGCATCATGTTATGGGTATGCTTGTAATCGTTAAGGACTGAGGAGTTTTTGAAAGAGAAACGGAATGGAGCTAAATATAGGCAAAATCCACTCGTCAGGACGTCAGGTGATGGACCCAGATGGTCTCAAACCATCCCAAACCATTATAAGTAAAGTAATGAAATGGTGGTTTTAAAGTCAGTGGGATGCTGTTCAGCTAAAGTATGACCCCACCTGGGATTTGAACTCATAAGCTCTGCATTCCCATACACATTCATTACTTATAATACATCTCAGCACTTAGCCTTCTGCACTGTTATTTTAGTTATCTAATAACCTGACTATCCTATCATCATTGATTTAATTTACCTATTTCAGTAATTTGAGGTTTTTCTGTATATTTGTCTAATGTTGGTCGGGCATATTATTCTGTTTTAACGTTGCTCCTGAATCACTATGATAAATGTAAGTGTTGATTTTTAACAAAGCTGAGATTAACTTTAAAGTTCAAAGTGTAGGAATACAGGCAGTGTCAGTTAACAGCAGAGGCATGGTGGCATAGCAGAACAATCAGAATGCCATGGACTAAGAGGTTGTGAGTTCAAATCCCAAATGAAGACTCTTTGAATAATAATTACTGTATAAATAAACATACATTATGTAGTCAAATATGAAATGTAAAAAAATCACTGTGTATCATAGCTACTCTTTTCACATGTGAAGTGGTCCAAAAACATAATTTCACATTACTTCTTCAAAGCAAATTATATTACAATATATCAAATCAAATTTTACTGGTCACATGCACCAAATAGAACAGGTGTAGACTTTACAGTGAAATGCCTACTTATGAGCCCTTCCCAACAATGCAGCATAAGACACATTTTTGCTAAAGACAAAATATAATAGTACACAATAAAAACAATAAAGAGGCTATATACAAGGAGTACCAGTACAGAGTCAATGTGCCGGGATACCAGGAAGTTAAGAGGCTATATACAAGGAGTACCAGTACAGAGTCAATGTGCCGGGGTACCAGGAAGTTAAGAGGCTATATACAAGGAGTACCAGTACAGAGTCAATGTGCCGGGGTACCAGGAAGTTAAGAGGCTATATACAAGGAGTACCAGTACAGAGTCAATGTGCCGGGGTACCAGGAAGTTAAGAGGCTATATACAAGGAGTACCAGTACAGAGTCAATGTGCCGGGGTACCAGGAAGTTAAGAGGCTATATACAAGGAGTACCAGTACAGAGTCAATGTGCCGGGGTACCAGGAAGTTAAGAGGCTATATACAAGGAGTACCAGTACAGAGTCAATGTGCAGGGGTACAAGGTAATTAAGAGGCTATATACAAGGAGTACCAGTACAGAGTCAATGTGCAGGGGTACCAGGTAGTTATGAGGCTATATACAAGGAGTACCAGTACAGAGTCAATGTGCCGGGGTACCAGGAAGTTAAGAGGCTATATACAAGGAGTACCAGTACAGAGTCAATGTGCAGGGGTACCAGGTAGTTATGAGGCTATATACAAGGAGTACCAGTACAGAGTCAATGTGCAGGGGTACCAGGTAGTTAAGAGGCTATATACAAGGAGTACCAGTACAGAGTCAATGTGCCGAGGGTACCAGGTAGTTAAGAGGCTATATATAAGGAGTACCCGTACACAGTCAATGTGCAGGGGTACCTGGTAGTTGAGGTAATTGAAGTAATACAGTATATGCGGGCAAAGGTAAAAGTGACAAGGCAATCAGGATTTATAATAAACAGAGTGGCAAGAGCATATACATGTACCATATATACAGTACATGTGGATAGGAGTAAAGTGACTAGGCGATCAGAATATATAATAAACAGAGTAGCAGCAGTGTGTGTATATGAGTGAGTGTGTGTGGTGTCGATATACAGTGGGGCAAAAAAGTATTTAGTCAGCCACCAATTGTGCAAGTTCTCCCACTTAAAAATATGAGATTTTCATCATAGGTACACTTCAACTATGACAGACAAAATTAGGAAAAAAAATCCAGAAAATCACATTGTAGGATTTTTTATGAATTTATTTGCAAATTATGGTGGAAAATAAGTATTTGGTCAATAACAAAAGTTTATCTAAATACTTTGTTATATACCCTTTGTTGGCAATGACAGAGGTCAAACGTTTTCTGTAAGTCTTTGCTCGGTTTTACACACTGTTGCTGGTATTTTGGCCCATTCCTCCATGCAGATCTCCTCTAGAGCAGTGATGTTTTGGGGCTGTTGCTGGGCAACACGGACTTTCAACTACCTACAAAGATTTTCTATGGGGTTGAGATCTGGAGACTGGCTAGGCCACTCCAGGACCTTGAAATGCTTCTTACGAAGCCACTCCTTCGTTGCCCGGGCGGTGTGTTTGGGATCATTGTCATGCTGAAAGACCCAGCCACGTTTCATCTTCAATGCCCTTGCTGATGGTAGGCTTTGTTACTTTGGTCCCAGCTCTCTGCAGGTCATTCACTAGGTCCCCCCGTGTGGTTCTGGGATTTTTGCTCACCGTTCTTGTGATCATTTTGACCACACGGGGTGAGATCTTGCGTGGAGCCCCAGATCGAGGGAGATTATCAGTGGTCTTGCATGTCTTCCATTTCCTAATAATTGCTCCCACAGTTGATTTCTTCAAACCAAGCTGCTTACCTATTGCAGATTCAGGTGGAATTATTATTATTATTATGGTGGAAAATAAGTATTTGGTCACCTACAAACAAGGAAGATTTCTGGCTCTCACAGACCTGTAACTTCTTCTTTAAGAGGCTCCTCTGTCCTCCACTCGTTACCTGTATTAATGGCACCTGTTTGAACTTGTTATCAGTATAAAAGACACCTGTCCACAACCTCAAACAGTCACACTCCAAACTCCACTATGGTCAAGACCAAAGAGCTGTCAAAGGACACCAGAAACAAAATTGTAGACCTGCACCAGGCTGGGAAGACTGAATCTGCAATAGGTAAGCAGCTTGGTTTGAAGAAATCAACTGTGGGAGCAATTATTAGGAAATGGAAGACATGCAAGACCACTGATAATCTCCCTCGATCTGGGGCTCCACGCAAGATCTCACCCCGTGTGGTCAAAATGATCACAAGAACGGTGAGCAAAAATCCCAGAACCACACGGGGGGACCTAGTGAATGACCTGCAGAGAGCTGGGACCAAAGTAACAAAGCCTACCATCAGCAAGGGCATTGAAGATGAAACGTGGCTGGGTCTTTCAGCATGACAATGATCCCAAACACACCGCCCGGGCAACGAAGGAGTGGCTTCGTAAGAAGCATTTCAAGGTCCTGGAGTGGCCTAGCCAGTCTCCAGATCTCAACCCCATAGAAAATCTTTGTAGGTAGTTGAAAGTCCGTGTTGCCCAGCAACAGCCCCAAAACATCACTGCTCTAGAGGAGATCTGCATGGAGGAATGGGCCAAAATACCAGCAACAGTGTGTAAAACCGAGCAAAGACTTACAGAAAACGTTTGACCTCTGTCATTGCCAACAAAGGGTATATAACAAAGTATTTAGATAAACTTTTGTTATTGACCAAATACTTATTTTCCACCATAATTTGCAAATAAATTCATTAAAAATCCTACAATGTGATTTTCTGGATTTTTTTCCCTTGTTTTGTCTGTCGTAGTTGAAGTGTACCTATGATGAAAATTACAGGCCTCTCTCATATTTTTAAGTGGGAGAACTTGCACAATTGGTGGCTGACTAAATACTTTTTTGCCCCACTGTACATGTATGTGTGTATTTTCTGTGTGTGAGCCTATGTAGTCTGTCTGTCTGTCTGTCTGTCTGTCTGTCTGTCTGTCTGTCTGTCTGTCTGTCTGTCTGTCTGTCTGTCTGTCTGTCTGTCTGTCTGTCTGTCTGTCTGTCTGTGTTGGAGTGTCAGTGTAGTATGTGTGAGTGTGTGGGTAGAGTCTAGTGAATGTGCATAGAGCAAGTGCAAGTGAGTCATTTAAAAAAAAATTGCAGAAAAGGAAATAAATAATATACATTACTTTTGAATCGCTCCCACTCCAGAGTTGAAGGTAGAACTAATTCTATGTGCTTGGCTCCAAAATTCATCAATATCGTCCCTGAAGCTCATCCAAACCCCATAGAAACAATAGTTCCCTGTTGGAGAAGGTTGGATGGATCTACAGCTAGGAAGCAATTACCAGACATGACTGGCTTCCCTCACAGCTTATCATGGGATAAAATGAATTGGATTTAACTGCTAGAGTCCTCAAAAACGATTATGTTCCTCGTGGGTTCAAGCAGCACATTGCATTCCAGTCATGGCAGCCATCGTTGCACCCCCTCACCCTTAATCTCCTGCTGGCAGTGCAGAGCAGAGACGGCAAAGGGACAGTGATGGATTGCAGATAGACAATGTTGCTGTACCGTTCCTCCAAGAACATTTCCTTGATATCGGTGATATTGGACCTGTCCAGATCCCGCCTGACCCAAGGCCTCGTCTTAAAGCCTTGTTATACAGGAGCACTGAGAGTCAGCACTCCAGGAATTCCAGGAGAAAAGCAAGTGGCAGTATCAGAGGACAAGGCTGTGCTAACAGGTCCACAGAGAGGTCCACAGGTCCAGTAACCGTGTCACGATGCCATCATATCAGATCCTTTCTGGCTTGCAGGGCTCTCTATGTGGCTTTCTTTGTCAGGTCCTTACACCTGTTGCTGTCTGTTCTCAGACTGTCTTTGAGACTCTAAGGTCAGGGCCCAGATTCAGAGACTAAGAGAGACTAGCCCTAATGGGATTGGTGACTTCTTCTTCCTCCTCATCCTCCGCTGGGCGGCTCAATCTCCTCTCATCTCTCCTCACAATAAACACTAACTAGGCCTACTGCTGCTGGTGGCTGGTGGCTTCTATATGCAGGGCCGATGTGACCATGGGGCTGACCACACGACACACACCAAGTTGTCTGGACCCGACTGACGCTGACTGAGAATGGAGGACGTGTCTGTTGGAGCATTAGACTCTCTGTCTCTCTGTCTCTCTGTCTCCCCCCCACAGTCAGTCTCTCCATTTCACTCCCCCGCTGTCTCTCCCCACTACATCTGTATGAGTCAAAATTACATTTCAGTAATGAGAGGGTGTAGCAGCAGAGCAAGTTAGAGGCTAAGCAGGCGTTTTCACATAGTTTCAACACTTTATAAGACCCAAAGGAGGGACCTATATTTGTGGTTCTGCTGTAGCTGTCAATGCAGTCTTTGTAATGATATTGAGATGTTGCCAAAGGTTATTTTTTATTGATCCAACAGGCCGCTTTACAAAAATGGATTAATTGTCAAGAGCAAATATCACATCCGTAGACAGTTTGTGAATTGTGAAAGTTTCCCCCAGGTTGCAGGTTGCTATGAAACTGCTATTCAGACATTGATGTGAAGCTTTTCAGTACGTGAAAAGTAAACCTTTTGCAACAACTGGTGACATTTGCATTCACCACAGTCTTTTCTACCTACTCCTTTCCTCCTATCAGTTTGGGTCATCTATATATTCCACTTAGCATTTTTCCACTTTTTTTAATCCGAAATGACTTACAGTACAGTGAGTGCATACGTTTGATGTGATCCCTGCAGGAATTGAACAACCTTGCTGTTGCTAGAGTCAAGCTCTTACAAAGGACCATCTGTAACCATCAGCTACCAGCCGTGACTTCCAGACACCAGCATAGACCTTAATCACTAATGGGAAAACTTGTTGTCCTTTTCCTATAATAGGTACAAACAACATCACAAAGAAGTATGTGTTACCCTTTAATATCAATACTCCAAATGGCAGAATTAGCACTTTGTAAAAACACAGAATTTAACATCATAGGTGGCGTACAAACATACAGTACAGTAGTCAATAGAATCCATTAAGCAAAGCAGGCCAGATTATCTCCAAAGAGCAGGCATGGTTATTGGTTCCATTTCACGACCTTGTGGCGTTCAAATGGTAACCTGCACTCTCCTACTTTCTCCTACTTTCCTCCCCTCCCCTCCCAACTCCAACAAAACTCTGCATTCTCATAGGATACATTCCACAGGCACCCTATTCCCTTTATAGTGCACAACTTTTTATGCTGCATAGGGAATAGGATGCCATTTTGAACATAACGATACGTTCCCTGATACAGCACATGGAGATAATTCAAGCATATACCTGCTAATTCCATACGATAGCTTTTATTTTATGTTGATCTTCAATAGGGTTTTGGCTGATTTAACAGTATCTAGTGCTGTCTTCCTCTGTTTCACCAATGGCACACTATTCCCTGTATAGTGCTATACTTTTGACAAGAGCCCTATGGGCCCGGGTCAAAAATAGTGCAGTATACAGGGAATAGGGGTGCCATTTGGGATGCAACCATCCTCCATACACAAATTTGTGATAATGAGCTTCTTTCTGTGCAAAAGCGTTGACATTCTGCACAGAGGTACAGCACTAGCAAGAGCCTTAAAACATCAAACACAGAAACAACCAGGCTTATTCCCACAATGGATTAGCTGCTCTGAGTGAATGTGCATCTGGCTGAATGGACAGGAGGAAGCCAGGAACATACATTCTCTGTGTGTCCAAAATGGCACCCTATTCCCTATATAGTGCACTACTTTTGACCAGCACCCATAGGGGAATATGGTGCCATTTGGGACACATTCTCTATTTCCCTTATCTACGTGTTCCGTACTCTTGGTAGGTATAGGAAAGAATACAACTAGCTGTTAATTATATTTTTCATTAGGCTGCTCTGAAAGGTCTGACAAGTCTTAATCATGACTGTTCTCACTTTCCAGAGACTCTGAAAACACTGTTTGCAGAAGAGAGAGGGCAGGAGTAGTTGAGAGGAAATGAGAAAGGAAAGGAGGAAAAGGCATATGCATTATTATTAGGCACCTAGGCATTTTTTCTTCTAGGACACAGTCCCCTGATTTATCCAGTATTACACAGGATCCATGGAAACTACGGATACTCTCACAGAGGAATGCTGAAATGTAAAAACTGAGATACATGTAGCCTACATACTTTCCTTGTCACTTTCTTCTCTCAAAAACATTCTGAAGGTGAGAGAATGACAACAAAGGCAGAAGGCTTCGCTGTGTAGGCATTATCCATTCACCCCTGATATGTCAGATAATTCTACAATCATAGAAATGTAGTAATTATATTAATATACAACACAATGTGACTACCCAGCAAACCAAAATTGGTTCTGTGAAAGATCCCAGAACATTTGTTAGGTTGCAAGAAATGTTCTCATAACACGTAAACGGTTGAGTTGTGCTGATGATTATACAATGTTTGTATAAAACATTCGACTGAAAATGCAAGAACGTTCCAAGATCACATTTTGTTTGTTTTTTAAAGGTTTCTACCATGTTTTATTAGGTTGTGGGAACAGTCTTTTGTATGTAAAAAAAAAATGTTTTTGGGAACATGTATTTTGTGATGTCCCCATAATGTTCCCAAAACACATTTTTTTTACATACAATGTTTATTTTAGGGTGCAAAAAACGTTCAACTGATGTTACAAGAACGTTCCCAGAATATATTGTTTAGATTGTGGTGTTATTGTGGGGGCATAAGAGATACAGTATGTTGCCAAAACACAAAAACGGTTGACTACAATGTTTCTATTAGGTCAAATAAAATGACCTGATGTTGCAAGAACGTTCCCAGAATAAATGTTTTTTTTTTATGTTCTTTAATAACCCATAAGGTCGATGTCCACACCCCAGTCTTTTTGCATTGGATTAGTCTCATTCCACCGCATCCGCCTATGTCGCACTTTTGCATCTGTGGTGAAAGGTGACAGAGCTAGAAAGGTATTTGTCAGACCATGAAAGGTCTGTAGTGCCCGAACGGTTTGGCCTAAAAACTATTATGAGACTGTCACGAACACAATGATTTTTTTCCGTTTGGCTCTACGACCCCCACAATAGTCTTGGGACTTGTCTGAAGTCGGCACAGCCGATCTGCCAACTTTTGTCTGCAGTGTCTGAACAGTTTGGGCCACACACTAGTATGACCCCTCTGTGGAAAGGTGAGACTCTCACAAACCTGTACATGTCAATGTTCTGCTCTAAGACGCCCACAGAAGACTCGTCTGAAGGTACCAGTTGAAAAAATGAATGGAACTATATACAATGTTGTGAAAAAGTATTTGCCCCTTTTCTCTATTTTTGCATATTTCTGATACTGAATGTTAATCAGATCTTCAAAAAAACCTAATGTTAGATAAAGGGAACCTGAGTTTACAAATATCAAAACAATTATACTTATTTTTTTATTTAATTAACAAAGTTATGCAACACCCAATTCCCTTGTGTGCAAAAGTCATTGCCCCCTTACACTCAATAACTGGTTGTGCCACCTTTAGCGGCAATGACTGCAACCAAATTTTTCCTGTAGTTGTTGATCAGTCTCTCACATCACTTTGGAGGAATTTTGTCTCTCGCTTCCATGCAGAACTACTTAACTCAATGACATTTGGGGGTTTTCAAGCATGAACTGCTCGTTTAAGTCCTGCCACAACATCTCAAATGGGATTAGGTCTTAGATTAGGCCATTACAACATTTCAAATGTGTTGCTTATAACCATTTTCATGTAGGCTTGATTGTGTGTTTTAGATCATTGTCTTGCTTCTTAACCCAGCGAGCTTCAGCTTCAGCTCACAAATGGATGGCCTGACATTCTCCTGTAGAATTCTCTGATACAGAACAGAATTCATGGTTCCTTCTATTGAGGCAGTTATATATAGTATAAAATAGTACATCACATTACATTTCATAACACTTTTCACAACACATTCAGTGTGTTCCCTTAGGCCCCTACTCTACTATCACATATCTACAATACAAAATTCACTGTGTGTAGAGTGTGTGTTTTCTGTTGTGTATGTGTGTCTGTGCCTGTGTTTGTGTTGCTTCACAGTCCCCGCTGTTCCATAAGGTGCATTTTTATCTGTTTTTTTTATCTGATTCTACTGCTTGCATCAATTACCTGATGTGGAAAAGAGTTCAATTTAGCCATGGCTTTATGTCGTACTGTAGAAGGTGCAGTTAGATCTGGCACCAGTGTGACGATGTATGATTTGCAAGTAGATATGTATAAAATGGAACTCCCCATTTCCAACACGTAATTGAATCACCCAGTTTACCAAATTACGCAATATTTGAGTTCAGGGTTAACTAAGATTATGAACTGGGTGGTTCTGCCCTGAATGCTTATTGGCTGACTGAAGTGCTATATCAGACCGTATACCACAGTTATGACAAAACATTTATTTTTACTGCTCTAATTACATTGGTAACCAGTTTATAATAGCAATAAGCGGGGGGTTATGGTATATGGCCAAAATACCATGGCTAAGGTCTGTGTCCAAGGCAGTTAACCCACTGTTCCCAGGCTGTCATTCAAAATAAGAATTTGTTCTTAACTGACTTGCCTAGTTCAATAAGAAAACATCCAAGATGTGTTGTACATAAGAACAGCCCTTAGAAGTGGTACGTTGGCCATATACCACACCCCCTTGTGCCTCATTGCTTTTATAAACTCGTTACAACTGTAATTGGAGCAGTAAACATATTTTTGGAGTCATACCCGTAGTATATGGTCTGATATACCAATTCTGGAGGGGGGAGAAATGTAAACTTGAGTAAATGTAAACTTGTTAGGCCAGGCCCACCCATGACTGCGCCCCTGCCCAGTCATGTGAAATCCATAGATCGTATAAGGAAATCAGTCAATATAAATAAATAAATTAGGCCCTAATTGAAATGGTTGCGTTTACATTTTTGTTCAGTATATATTGTAGAGGTGGCATCCGATCAGAATATTGGTGGTGTGGCTTGTGGGAGGCATGATTTTCAGAAAGTTATTTTTGGCCACCTGTTAGAGTAAAAATATCCTTCCTGTAAGTCATTTGCAGTTCACGAACAAGAAACATTAATTTTACTGACCTGATAATTATGATTGGTTTTTCTGAACTAATTATTTGTTTGAACTGCTGGCTGCAATGAGTTCCACAGCAGAATTAGTACACACTGCTCTGGCTCAGCTGCTCAGGTGACTTGCACTGACCGGGAACTGTCTATCATGTTTTTTTCTGTGAGGGAAAATAGATCATGAATCATAGAGGAGAAAAATACATGTATAAAACATATAATTGATTGCATGGTGCATGAATGAATGCTAATAATTTACTATTGGATGTTACTGTCACTCCCTGACCTTAGAGATGTTGGTTAGATGTTGGTTGTTTGGTTAGGTCAGGGTGTGATTCGGGTGGGAAAATCTATGTTTTCGATATCTTTGTGTTTTTGGCTGAGTATGGTTCCCAATCAGAGGCAGCTGTCTACCGTTGTCTCTGATTGGGGATCATATATAGGTTGTCATTTTCCTTTTGGGTTTTGTGGGATCTTGTTTTCTGTATAGTTTATTTTGCCTTACAGAACTGTGCGCTTTTGTTTTTGTCATTGTTATTTTCCTTTTGGTGTCATCAATAAAAGGAACGATGTACGCCTACCACGCTGCACCTTGGTCCGGTCATTCCACAAACGAGAGCCTTAATAGTTACTCAATGGGCTAATGGAGAAATGTTGCTTACCTAGAAAGACTCACAGCTGTAATCGATGCCAAAGGTGTTTCTAAAAAGTATTGACTCAGGGGTGTGAATAATTATGTCAATTAGATATTTCTGAATTTTATTTTCAATAAATTAGTTACAATTTCTAAAACATGGTTTCACTTTGTCATTATGGCGTATTGTGTGTAGATGGGTGAGAGAAAAAAAATATATTTAATACATTTTGAATTCAGGCTGTAACACAACAAAATGTGGAATAAGTCAAGGGTTATGAATACTTTCTGAAGGGACTGTAGATATTCTGACATAATATTGTATATCAGTGCATAAAGAAAGCCGTAGATGCTCCATCTACCTGCTGGGTTGCTAGACGAGCTGCTCTGCCTCAGAGCCTCAAAGCGAACCAGCCACAACAGCAGGTGAACCATGAAGCCATGCATGGCAGCATCACTCTACCATTGCGGACTAATCGGCAGATGTATTTTACAGCTGTTCCCATGACAGAACCACCAGAACGACCACTCGTTCAGTTTGCTTCATCAACCATGGACTCCCTCACCCTGAAAACGCCCTGAGCAATGCTCCAGCAAGGCAGGCAACAGACTGTCTGGCAGCAGTCATCTGGACACACAATCAAACATCACACGCAAAGGGGTTGACTGTTGACCTAGGGCTGACATTAGGAGGGGAGAGTAAGGCACTGTGTTGGTGGGTGGGGACTGGGGAGGGAGTTTTGTGGTTTACAGTTTTTTTTACAATCGCTTACACACTAAAAGTGGTACTTGAAGCACACTCAGTGAGACCATTAACTCATGTACCTAATCTTCAGACCAAGTCTGCAAAACTGCAAGCACATTATTTGCTTTATAGTCAGTTTGCAATTGTAAAACACACTTTTTTCAAAACACTAAACACAGATCTCTACATTAGACACATTCAAAACTAACAGGTCTTGTGTTTTGTTTGGAAAACACTGCCATTCCAAATGCCGCACGCATTTACAGATTACCTACAACCAGTGCTGACATGTGAACACACTTATAGCTAATTTCTTCACTTAGAAATCAGAGCTTGAGCACTATAAATAGGCTTCAGGTTGGCTTTCTTGGTTTGGACAACAATGGAGGCCAATTTTGGAGAGAGAGTTAGAGGAAGAAGAGTGAGAGTTTTGAGGGGGATGAGGACAAGGAGGAGGAGGACAAGTCTATTTGTTTATGTTCTACTGTATTTGTTTTGTCTGTTACTGTTCATCCTGAAATCTGGAGGAAAATACAATGTTTTGAGAAAGAAATACATATAATTCTCCCCCCTTGCATTTCTGTTTACATTGTAAATATTTACTGCATACGGATACATATTGTATTTGTGCACATACTTGTACGTGTGAGTGATAGACAAACTACCGTGGACACTGCACACTTAACATGCAAAAGACACGTCACATCCGTGTGTAGTGGACTTGTATAGAGCTAATCATTTGATGGTTTGTGTGTAGAGTTTTCATGCAAAAACACAATTTTGAGAAGAGTTCAAATAGTTTTGAATGAAGTGTTTGGTTTTGCAAGAGATGTGGGACATTTTGCATGTTGTGTGTGTGTTTTGGGGTTTTGTGTGTAGAGTTTAGCGAAAAGGAGCCATAGTTTCAGAAATCACGTGTAAACAATTGTCAAAAACTGTAAACGTGAATTATCTTCTTGGTCATTAGTAGGCTCGTTATGTGAGCAATCACTGAATATTTAAAGGACCAGTGCAGTCAAAAATGTGAATAATCGTCCTGTTTGATACATATTTCTACAATTTGATGTTGGAATAAATACTGTGAAATATAGAAAATTATGTTAATGCCCTTTAAGTGTAAAATCTGTTTGAAAAGGCCGCCTGAAATATCATTTTTTTTGGTGGGATGGAGTTTTCGCCTGCCTGGTGACCCTTCTGAAAAAAAATGCATAGACCAGCATAGGCTGGTGACCAACCTTTGTTGTGCTTTCACTGATGACCAGCCTTCATTGTCACACCCTGACCTTAGAGAGCCTTGTTTATTATCTATTTGGTTAGGTCAGGGTGTGACTTGGGTGGGCAAATCTATGTTTCTATTTCTTTGTTGGCCTAGTATGGTTCCCAATCAGAGGCAGCTGTTTTTCGTTGTCTCTGATTGGAGATCATACTTAGGCAGCCCTTTATCCCACCTTAGATTGTGGGATCTTGTTTGTGTGTAGTGGCGTTCGGCACTGCATATATCTTCACGGTCGGTTATAGTTTGTTACTTTTGTTTCGTGTTCATCTAATAAAATGATGTACACTTACCACGCTGCACCTTGGTCTAATTCTTCCATCAACGAGCGTGACATTCATTGTGTTTTCGTTGGTGACCAGACGTCGATGTGTTTTTGCTGGTGACCAGCCTAAGCTGTGTTTTGAACACTGGTGACGAGCATATAATGAATGGTCACCTGCAAAACTAGCAACACATCACATTATACTGGCTTGCAAATATATTCCTATTGGAATCCAGACTGAGTGGGGATAACCGACAATTGTAGCTTTCATTCACACATAATCTGCATTCAGAAAGTTAATTAATGAGACTGCCTAAACCGTCTAAACTGGAACAACCATTTCAGGGTGCAATAAATCCAACTAACAAATGGAATTAGTTTAGAACAATGTGTGTTATTCATCTTTGTGTTGCATAACAGAAATTAATTGATGAATTAATCAAACATAGATATTGACACAAACAATTCCCCAAAAATCTAACTGCAATAGAACATGCTGAGAAATATGAAAATGATGAGTATGGTTTTGCAGACCAGCTTGACCATGCTGGACCAGCATAAACCAAAATAAGTTATGGAGGGTTTTGTCTGGGGCATATCAGGAAGGGATATTTACTGTTGTGAAAGAACTATCTTGTTATTTTCCTCTTCACCATGTTTTTCTTTTATGCCATGAAACGCAATGTTAAAAAGTTCCTATAATCTTACCGTACACTACAGGCTACTGGTTTCAGTGAAAGTAAGGTAAACAACAACAAGATACACAATTTGAACAGCTAAATTAAGGTGATATTGCTCTAAAAGGACAGTATGTTGCTGAATGCTTGAGACTATTCCTCACTTGGAATTTGAACTCACAACCTCTTGGTTGCTAATGACTTGAATTTCCTGCTACACCACCAGGTCGGTGGGCATGACAGAGATTGGCCTCATATTTAATGGCAAGAATACATTTCTGCACTTTGCTAAAAGTTGCACAGAATCAAGTCAATAATTGATTATCTGACAAGACGAATGCACAGGGGAACTCGATGATTTTAACTTGGAAACTGTTGGGCGGAAGTGCATTAATGTATCAGTTGTGGCATTATGTACATCTTATTACCAAGGACATATATCTGCACACTCTTACAATTAGGGTACAGTTAGGTTACAGGGTTGTTCCCTGGAGTACAAAAAGGTCAAAGGTACACATAAGGTACCTTTAGATGTACGCATAGGAATTCTCATCATACTGGTCGGTTCCTTTCGGTACATGCACGGATAATCTAGTATAATGGTACATTTTTTTACCCAATATATACTGAACAGAAATATAAACATAACAGGCAACAATTTCAAAAATGTTACTAATTTACAATTCATATAAGGTAATCAATTAATTGAAAGATCTTCATTAGGCCCTAATCTCCGAATTTCATAAACTGTTCAGGGGCGCAACCATAGGCGCGCCTGGGAGGGCTTATGCCCACCCACTTGGGAGCCAGGTCCACCCACTGGAGAGCCAGGCCCAGCCAATAAAAATTAGTTTTTTTCCCAACGAAAGGGCTTTATTACAGACAGAAATACCTCTCAGTTTCATCAGACGATCCCTCAGGTGAAGAAGCCGGATGTGGAGAACCTGGGCTGGCGTGGTTACACATGGTTTGCGGTTGTGAGGCTAGTTGGACATACTACCACAATCTCTAAATTGACGTTTGAGGTGTCTTATGGTAGAGAAATTAACATTCAATTCTCTGGCAACAGCTCTGGTGGACATTCCTGTAGTCAGCAAGCTTCCTCAAAACGTGAAACATTTGTGGCATTGTGTTGTGTGACAAAACTGCCCATTTTAGAGTTACCTTTTATTTTCCCCACCACAAGGTGCACCTGTATAATGATCATGCTGTTTAATCATCTTCTTGATATTTTATTTTAGGTCATGAAACATGAGACTAACACTGTACATGTTGCATTTATGTTTTGGTTCAGTAATATTATTAAAGCAGTTCAAAATGGAACACCTCCCATCACAAAATAGTTCTGGTTTGATCCTTTACACAGGGGTTCCTCAAAGATCCTTTTCAAAGGAGTTTCTCAAGGAACCTTTTTGAACTGGAATGGTTCCACATGAGTGGCAATTTTTAGAACCACAATAGGTTCTACAGCAAACGTGCGTGAACCACCTGTTTAATGAACTTGAACTTGCTTGAACATGAACTTGCCACATGTATATCTGGAAACTAGTCACAAACCTTGAGTTGTGTTTGTTTCCAGCACTAAACTAATCTCTCTCCCTCCCTCCCTCCCTCTCCCGCTCCTCCCACCTTTTCCTCTCTCTCGCTGTTCCTAAAAGCATGTTCAGTCCCTGTCGTGTATGCCATTGTGACGTGTGCTGTTGTCTTTTGACTAGACATGTAACCAGCCTCAAACGACTGTCATGCTATTTTTCCAGGTTTACCATTGACAGCTTAGTGTCCCACTCACGTTCTCGTGTGCGTCTCAAATGGCAGTCTATTCCCCCTGGTCAAAAGTTGTACACTAAATAAGGACTAGGGTGCCATTTCGGATCCCTGTGACAGTGTTCCTGCTGTGACCTCAAGGACAGATCAGGGGACTTTA
The DNA here is from genome assembly GCF_057628025.1 of Oncorhynchus mykiss. NCBI lineage: Eukaryota > Metazoa > Chordata > Actinopteri > Salmoniformes > Salmonidae > Oncorhynchus > Oncorhynchus mykiss. Next base: position 34,522,675 of record NC_143025.1, read on the forward strand.
TATTCTGTTTTTGCAGAGAGAGAGAGCGAGAGAGAGCGAGAGAGACAGAGAGAAAGAGAGTGAGCCCACCCAGGTACAAGCCTACTCTGCTGCTGTGTGTCCCATAGTTTCCAGTCAGAAATAAGCTAGATCTTTTTATTGTTCGGTGGATGGAGGAAGAAGGATTTGAATGTTACCCTCATGGATGTGGTATATATACTGTACGAAATGTAATAACAATCTCCTGGCAGAGGCACAATAATTGACTTCGCCAAAGTATTGTAAAAAAGTAGGTTCAACACAAATTATGATGTTGAATTGTACTTTATTTTCTACTGTTCATCGTGGTATCATGAGTACAAAAAATGTACCTCTATTTATTACCTTTCTTTCCATTCATAATATTGGATTTCTGGAATTATATGACAGGATGCAAAATACGGTGCATTCAGAAAGTATTCAAACCACTTGACTTTTTCCACATTTTGTTACGTTGTAGCCTCATTCTATAAATGATAAGAAAAATTTTTTTTTTATCAATCTACTCACAATACCCTAAAATGACAACGCGAAAACAGGTTTTTAGACATTTTTGCTAAATTATTAAAAAATATATACTGAAATATATTTTTTACATAAGTATTCAGACCCTTTTCTATGAGACTCGTAATTTAGCTCAGGTGCATCCTGTTTCCATTGATCATTCTTGAGATGTTTATACAACTTGATTTGAGTCCACCTGTGGTAAATTCAATTGGTTTGCGATGATTTGGAAAGGTACACACCTGTTTATATAAGTGCATGTGCATGTATATAAGTGCATGTATATAAGTGCATCTATACAGTGCGTGTTAAAAGCTATTTGATCCATGGTATTGCTTTTATACCATATCCTTCCTTTTCGAATTCACTATTGAGAGTTTTGTACTGTCACATGAGGACATCTTAATTACATTGCAGGTAATCGTTAATTTGTACTGTATATACAATACAATTTGCTTCTCAAAATGAATACATCATTAGTAACTTATATTTATTGAATTTGTGTCCTCAGGGCACCATTGTAAAGGAGACACTGGTCTCAATTGGGCTCCCCTGATTAAATAACAGTAAATAAAACTCAGGTTGAAAAGAAGCACGATAAACTGAAGAATAATTGCTTTTATCTAAATTGTTATTTTCAGCAGAAAGCGAAATGAATGAAATTGCTTTAACCCATGCAATGTTTCTCAGAATATGGCATTATATTGTACTGTCACACAGTGGTGATTTAGCATGTAAATCTTGGAGGGGCCCCAAAAAAATAATGTGGGATGCATGCCATCAAAGCCACTACACAACACTAAACAATATGTTAATTGCACTATAACGGTGACAAACAGTGCCCACAAACTGTTAGGGACCATAAAAGTTGTCCCAACAGCAGACTCCCAACACCTTACAACTGCTACACCTGGCTATCAGCGGCGCCTTGTCTGGCAGCAAAACAGTTCCTTCAGCCTAATTTTCTGCTTTAAAAAAAAACACATCATATGGCTGACTTGCTTAAACAAATATGGTTTGTACTGACAATTGAGATGTACAAACTATGTCATAAGGGGACAATAAGTGGATAAGAGGCAATCCGGAATTTTGAGTAAGACATTAATGAGCGAGTTAGGACGGACATAGTAAATATAACTCTTTATTTAGCAGTTTTGAAATGTACAGAGACAGAATTCAGAACATGGGCTGTTCTTACAGTATTCTCCCTGTACACCAAGTCAGAACTGTAGGCTAAATAAAGTGGGCATAAAAGCAGACAATGAAAGCTCTTACAATATTTGATGATTACATTTCTCAAAAATAGGTGATAGGATACATGTGCACCACCAAGTGGGTTACTAACAGCTTACTACAAAACATACATTTATTATTACTTTCTTAGCTACAGTATACATATCTCCCTGGCATATTACATCATTTATGCAGGAGCATACAAGACATTTTTGGACTCAACTTGTGCTGTGCTCACTTGAACAGGAACTTGGTGCGGAACAGGAACTTGGTCCTTCGTGGGCAAATTTTGCCATCAAACTTTGTCATCAAAGTATGGCATTCTCTGGATTTATGGAGCTTTCAAGACAACTGGGTACTCGAAGAAGAAGAAAAAGGTTGAATCATGATGACGTTAGTGATGTACAGGTCGTGACTCTAGAAAGAGGCCCGAGATCCGAATTTACAATTTCGAGTTGGATGGAAGTTCAAGACATATTTTCCCAGTCGTAGCTTTAGTGAGTTCCCAGTTGTCTTGAACTCACTAAAGTCAGATTTTGCCGTTCCAAGTTAACAGTTGTTTTAAAGCGAGGCATAAATCATGCTTAATTGTCAGCCTGGACAATGTTGAATGGTTATAATTTTAAACTAGGAAAACAGACCCTTAATCTTAGACTTGGAACCACACAGCCACTCCAGTGAATAGCAGGTTATGCTCGCAGTTAGTCACTGATTACTTCCAAACCACTCATTGTTGAATTTGATTTCCAACTTGTTGTCTAATGTTTATATCCAATGGCTGATGTGCACCGGTACGTTTTTTTAAAATGTGGGGCTCAAAACAGGTGGGGCTCTGCCTGTTTTGAGGCTAGTCAGAAATTATTTGGAAAATCTGGACTGACTGCCATTATACTCAAGAAAGAGGGTACTGCAGACTGAGGGCAAAGTTCAACTGGAAAAAAGCCCCTAGCAGGCAGCAGCCCTTCTGTCCTCAAGCAGGGAAGGTTTGTTGATTACCCTCTGAAAGTGTATCATTACAGTTACAATGTTGTACACAGAGGTTTGCGTCTCAGTTGGCACTCTATTCCCTTTATAGTGCACTACTTTTGACCAGGGCCAATACCCAGAATTCCTTAACAAGATCAGAAGAAGGTTAACGACCATTACCTTATTACCTTGGTTGCAGTAGAGTTAACCCCATCGGGCCTGAAACCTAGTGGTATGACAACCATCCTCTACTAAGGCAGTTTTGTGATGTAGCTATTTACAGGGAGGTTTTAAACGTCTGGGTGGAGTTGATACTCTGGCAGGGAGAGATTTTGTTTGTTTCTCTAATCAATAAGACTTAGAATGCATCCCAAATGGCACCCTATTCCCTAAATAGTGCACAACTTTTGATATAAAGTGAATGGGTGCCATTTGTGAAGCAGACTTAAGCAGTACCTGTCAAGTCTTCAAACCAGTCTATCTAATTTTATTCAAAACGGACATATATTGGTTCAATGTCAAATCAAATAAAATACATTTTAATGGTCACGTACACATGGTTAGCAGACATTATTGCGAGTGTCGCGAAATGCTTGTGCTTCTAGTTCCGACAGTGCAGCAATATCTAACATGTAATCCAACAATTCCACAACTACCTAATACACACAAATCTAAGTAAAGGAATGGAATAAGAAATATATATATATATATATATTCTTATTCTATATATATATACATAAATATATGGATGAGCAATGACAGAGCGGCATAGGCAAGATGGAATAGATGGTATAAAATACAGTATGAGATGAGATGAGTGATGCAAGATATGTACACATTATTAAAGTTGCATTATTAAAGTATATGGATGAGCAATGACAGAGCGGCACAGGCAAGATGCAATAGATGGTATAAAATACAGTATGAGATGAGATGAGTGATGCAAGAAATGTACACATTATTAAAGTTGCATTATTAAAGTGACTAGTGATCCATTTGTCTGTAGGATTCAGTGCAGACAGGTTGCTCCCCACCGACTGCATAATTCAATATTCAGAGAGTCTGGAGAAAAGTGACCTCCATCTCCATCTACCTTTCTCTGATATGCACTGTAAAACATTTCATGTAAAATTTGCAGTAACTTACTGGCAGCAATTGGCCAATTACTGTAATAAATGTTACAGTATAACTACTGTAGTCCATTTTACGGTAATCTATTTTACGGTACCGGTACCCCCATTTTTACTGTAATGTAAATTACAGTATATTACTGGAATAACCCATGCAGCGACATATTGCCCAGTGTTCTTGGAAAAAACATTGAAATAAATTTAAATCATACTTCATTAACATATTTAAAAATATTTATATATGTCCGTGATATCTATACTTCAGTATATTGAAAATGAACTAAATTGGAACAAATTGAAATACATTTAATGTCAATTTAATTTGTGTTTTACTAGCATTTAAGTATATTCAATTATCTAAATTTGGACACTTTTGTTGTGCTCTATTCTTGGCATATTAGATAAAGAGAAAAAATTAATATACTTTGAATACACCTTAAGTGTATTTTTATGTATATTTTTCAAATTAATAATATAGTAATACAGTGCTAAAACTGGGATTATTTTATTTTTGAAGTAGACTTCCACGCAATGACTATTTTAATTAGCTATGTAAAGTTTATCTTGAGTGACTAAGGCATTTTTTCAGCCATTTATAACATGCTATTTCCAAACAGTTATGACTGGAGCAAAAAGTTTAAAGAGCTGTGCACCAGTGGGATTTCACACTTTAGTTGTTCCCATTAGAGTGATAAATTAACATTTCAATCAAATGTGTAATGTGTAATATTTAATGTGTAATTAAAAGTACAATATTATTCAGTTTGAAAATGAACAACAAAACATTTGAATAAGCTAAATATGAGGAACAATATCATAGTATAAATCAAAATATCAACTGCAGAAAAGGATGCTGGGTAATATTCAAACGTTTTTAACATGTTTTTTAAAGTATACTTAAAAATTATTTTGTGGACATTTAAGTTAAATATACTTTTTGAAAGTACACTTAAGTATATTTTCTTGCCATATGAAAAAGTATACTCCCAGGAAGCATGTTCCTCAGCTGTGCATGTTTTCTCATGTGGAATAAACAATCGTTATCATTGTCAACTTTCTCTGCAATCTTCTGAACAGGAATTCGGAAAGTACTATACTTCAAAACTCATTATTGGCACTGATACTACAGTGCCTTGTGCAAAAGTATTCATACCCTTGGATTTTTTTCACATATTATCATTACAAATTGGGATTAAAATTGATTTAATTGTATTTTTTTGTCGACATTCTACACAAAAGTCATATTGAACATTTTTTATTCATTATTTTTTAAAGATTAATATACATTCAATAACTCATATAGTCATTTCAAAAGTCTTCAACTCCCTGAGACAATACATGCTAGAAACACCGTTGGCAGCGATTACAACGATGAGCCTTCTTGGGGTAATTCTCTAAGAGCTTTACACACCTGGATTGTGCAATAATCGTATTTTATAATTTTTTTATAATTTTTCAAGCTCTGTCAAGATATTGGGGATCATGGCTAGAGAGCAATGTTCAGGTCTTGCCATAGATTTTAAAGCAGATTTAATTCAGAACTGTAACTTGGCCACTCAGGAACATTCACTGTGTTCCTGGTAAGCCAGTCCAGTGTAGATTTTGTCTTGTGTTGTAGGTTAGTGCCCTGCTTAAAGGTGAATTCCTCTCCCAGTGTCTGTTGTAAAGCCAATTGAAGCAGGTTTTCCTCTAGTATTTTGCCTGTGCTTAGCTCCATCCCATTTATTTTGATCCTGAAAAACTACAAAGTCTTTACAGATGTCAAGCATACTCATACCATGATGCAGCCACCATGGTTGAAAATAAGGTGGCAGTTACTCAGTTATGTTTGTGTTGAATTTGCCCTAAATATAAGGCTGTACTACTTTAGTGTCTTGTTGCATACAAGATGTATGTTTTGGATATATGTTCTGTATATTTGTATTATTCTTTTCACTCTGTCATTTAAATCATTACTGTGGAGTCACCACAATGTTGTTGATCCTTCCTCAGTTTTCTCCCATCACAGCCATCACCAATGGCCTCATGTTAACATCCCTGAGCAGTTTCATTCCCGTCCTGCAGATCAGTTCAGAAGGACGACTGTATCTTTGATGTGTCTGGGTGGTCTAATACATAATCCACAGCATAATTATTAACTTGACCATGCTTAAAGAGATATTCAATGTCTGATTTGATATTGTTACAGATCTACCAATCACTGAAAGGCTCCCTGGTCTTTGTTGTTCTTTGTTGTGCTTGAAATTCAATACTTGACTGAGGGACCTTACAGATGCCAGAGCACTTTGTCGACATCACAAGCAATATTGTCCCTCCTGAGGCAACGGGGGAAAAAGCCTCTTGTGTGCCATATCCAGCCCTGACATGATTCCTCACCTATATCACCACGGCTAAATCCATGGCTTGCAGCAGATTTACTCTGGTGTAGGGTTGTCTATCATACACATTCCATCTCCAAGAGGAGAAAAAACTCCTCAACCGGATTCAGGAAAGGTGAGTATGGAGGGAGGTACAAGTTCATAAACTGCCCATTGATGTTAAACCATTCCCTTACCTGAGCAGCTCGGTGGAAACTGACATTGTCCCACACTATCAGATAGGTGGGAATGGGATTCTCATTTAGCTCTTGACCCTGCTGCTCTTGAACCTGCTGCTCAAATAAAATATCTCTTAGATTGGCAATACATCTTAGAAGGTACTGGGTTTTATATGGCCCGAGTGTAACATGGTGATGTAGAACACCATGGTTGCTGATAGCAGCACAGATTGTGACATTGCCACCTCGTTGACCAGGGACTTCAACAATGGCCCGCTGTCCAATCATGCTTCTCCTCTTTGTTAGATTGAAGCCTGCTTCATCGACAAAGATGAACTGATGGCGTCTGTCCAAGGATTCCAAGTCAAATATTGTCTGTGTAGAAGTACAATATACTGTATTTTGGATTTTGTAAGTCGTACAGAGACAGTGCTATACTGTAGAGTACAATTAGGCTTCTAATTCACATACATTGTATGTACTGAAGAGTAATGTCATTCACATAGTATGTGTTAGTACTGTAGACAATCTGGATTACAGTAAATGTTTCTGAATGTACACTTACTTGCACATACTGAGCTCGCAGTTCTTTCACCCTTGGTGAGTTGATCTCAAAAGGTACTCTCTATACATGTTTCATTCGCATCCTGTTACGATGGAGGACACAGTCAATTGTGGAAATGCTCACACTGTCGATTCCCTGGAAGTGTGTGTTGTCTTGTATCACTCGTTCCTGGATTTCTCTGAGTCGTATTGGATTATCTTGAAGGACCATGCCAACTATAACAGCCTCTTGGTCCTGAGTGAATATAGCTGTCCTTCCACCTGCATGTGGCAGCCTTGCAATTTTACAAAAAGTAGTTGTGCAGTTACAAAACATTTTCATGCAGTACAATACATACAGTGATTAACTTTACAAATGTCTATTGAAACATCTGCATATAGTGTAGTACAGTAAAATTGCAATTACAAAAATACAGTATTATACTGTACCTGTTCTCTTCTCTGAATGTCCTTACTATGGTGGACACAGAAAATCGGCTCAAATTGGGTTGCACTCTATGTCCTGCTTCCCTCATTGTCAGTCCATGGACAAGAAGATGGTCTATAACTGTTGCTCGAATTTTAACAGATATTTCCACTCTTTGTCTTCCTATTCATTGTCTTCTTCCAATTTCTTGCCCTCCTCCTCCTCTTCGTCGCCCACCTCGCATACGTCCTCGTCCTCTCACATTGTTTCTTCTATCCATTCCCAGACTTTCTCCTTCCCACCTTCAACAACCTGTTTGCTCTCTGAACTGGCTTATATTGGTTGTGTCGCATCATTTGAAACATGTTAAATCAATTTTGAGTGGTTGTGTTCAAGCAATGACATGTGTTCTCTATTTGTTTTTGATTGTTGCCACTTGTGTTTACCAGTATGGATGACATGTGCATTAGAGTGCAGAATGTGTTTTGAGAATGAGAATGTGTTTAGAGTTTTGCTGAAAAGTCTACCATGTGAAATGGTTTAAGGTATTGACAAAACACTGCATAAATCCTGTTGTGACTAGGGGGCAGTATTTTCAATTTTGGAAAAATAACGTATCCAAAGTAAATGGGATATTTTGTTAGGACAAGATGCTAGAATATGCATATAATTGACAGTTTAGGATAGAAAACACTCTAAAGTTCCCAAAACTGTACAAATATTGTCTGTGAGTATAACAGAACTGATATTGCAGGCGAAAGCCTGAGAAAAATCCAATCCGGAAATGCCTCATGTTTTGAATATTGAGCAGTGAATGGGCTATCAACCAGATTACTTTTTCTACGTATTCCCCAAGGTGTCTACAGCATTGTGACGTAGTTTTACGCATTTATGTTGAAGAAAACCCGTAAGCGGCTACATTGTGTAAGTGGTCAGCTGATGGCTCTCAGAGTGATTCTCACGTAATATACAGAGGTAGCCATTTTTCCAATCGGTCCTACTGAAAAACCAATTATCCCGGTGGATATATTATCGAATAGATATTTTAAAAACACCTTGAAGATTGATTATAAACAATGTTTGCCATGTTTATGTCGATATTATGGAGCTAATTTGGAATTTTTTCGGCGTTTTCGTGACCGTAATTTCTGGTCGATTTCTCAGCCAAACGTGAAGAACAAACGGAGCTATTTCGCCTACAAAAATGGTATTTTAGCAAAAAAATGAACATTGGCTATCTAACTGGGAGTCTCGTGAGTGAAAACATCTGAAGCTCATCAAAGGTAAACTATTTAATTTGATTGCTTTTCTGATTTTCGTGACCAAGTTACCTGCTGCTAGCTGGACATAATGCTATGCTAGGCTATCGATAAACTTCCACAAATGCTTGTATTGCTTTGGCTGTAAAGCATATTTTGAAAATCTGAGATGACAGGGTGATTAACAAAAGGCTAAGTTGTGTCTCAGTATATTTCACTTGTGATTTTCATGAATAGGAATATTTTTAGTAATATTTATGTCCGTTGCGTCATGCTAATTAGTGTCAGTCGATGATTACGCTCCCGGATCCGGGATGGGTAGTATCAAGAGGATAATTAGCTAAATGGGTCCAGGCAACTGAGAACTTTGTTCAGCCAATGGGTTTTAGTGTTTTAGCAATTGAGAAAAACTGTAATCCTACACGAATTTAGGCTTGCCTAAACAAAGCGGCTGAATACGTATGCAACGACTATATATTTTTTTTTTTATTTATCTTATTTTTTTATAATTTTTCTTCCACTTTGACATTACAGAGTATTCTGAGATCATTGTTGACAACAAATGAGAATTAAATCAATTTTAAACCCACTTTGTAACACAATAAAATGTGAAGAATATGAAGACTTTTGCAAGGCACTGTATACTTATTGTGTACTTGATCACGCACAAGCAGAGTTTCATTAAAAAAATCAATGCTTCAACTTAAAAACAACTCTAAGTGTATTTAGAATGAATATACTAAATTACAATTAAAGCATTTGAAATTGAGGTACAGTTTTAATGAGTGTGTTTAAGTTTAATGATAGTGAATATATAGTATACTTAAGACATAATATAAAATAATATCTCATATTTGAAGTATATTATTCAAATTTTATCCATCGTTAAATTAAGTATAATTTAGTATACTTGTAATATATTAAAATATGAATTTTTTTCACTTGGGTTAGCAAGTTCTGTAGTAATTACATAATTAGTAGGCAATGCTTACTCAGAATTGGTTAAAATCACACAATGCACACCAATGATGTAATTGAAAATATTAATCTTCCTCTATCTTTTTTTACCACAAAAAATTGAAATGCGCAATTTTCACATATGTTGATATGCTTCTAAACTGATAGTGACAACAGATCAAAAGGCCATGGCTAAACCATTTAAGGTTTGAGGTAATTTTATTAGTTTTAAAAAAAATTCTTTACAGGTAAAATGTCAAATAAGTTACAATTTAATCATCATTAATTTAAAATGCAAAATAATTCAAATAATAAATAATACATTCAAATTAGGTAAACCATATGTCCATCTAATCAAAGAATATCAAAAACAAAAGCAATCAATCAAAAACAAAAGAATTGGGAGAATCAGTCCGTCAAGCTGTTCAATATTCGATTTCCAAAAGCCTAACATTTCTGAGCCTCTCATATTAAACAACCATCTGTTGCTCACACTAAACAATGTGGCACTGATGGGGGTCACACTCTACAAGATTCTTCACTTGGTCTTGAGGTTTCTCGATACCACAGTGTCTCGCAAAAACAATGATGTGATGGTGTGACTATATTTAACGTAGCTACAATGAGCTGTGGCTCAATGAACCCTCATTAACTTTTTCAGTCAGACATTCACGCTTGCTAGACATAGCTGAAATATCTAGTCAACATTTTTAATTGAATAACATTGCTTGTTAACTTGTTAAAGATTTGACATTTTGCCAAGTACAAACGCATACTAATAGTAGTCATCGCTCCTGCTTAAGAGACTACACATTCTGGGTGATACGAAACAATGTCATCTCACTAGCTTCTTATCTGGCGAGCTCTCATTGACTATTGCTGATCACCATTCTCAAAACATGTCGTTGCACATCTCACACTACAGGAGTATTGAAGATTTTCCGCTGATGAAATCAAACATGCTCAAAAACAAGATCAGTAGTCCTCAGATTGCATCTCTGACCTGCTCACATTCAACAAACGTCGGTGACGGCCGTGCACTCCGAGTAGGCAACGACATGGGATTTTTATCTCCGATCTCAAAAAACTTGTTTGGGACAGCTAAATCGGGGCCAAAATCTTGCAGTGTACACCTGGATTCAGTCAATCAATCTGTCAGTCCAGAACGTGTATGTGTTTTTGTTTCAGGGGTAGGGGTGTGGTCTGGTCTGGCAATTGCTGGATGGAGTTGGCAGTTGTGGTTGGTCGGTGGAGTGTCCAGGGTTGTTGCTAGTGTTGGAGCCGTGACTGGAAGTTGTGCTGTTGCTGGGACCAGGGCTGAAAACTGGGGACCGGGGCAAAAACTGGAACCGGGAACCAGGGCAGGTGCTGGGTTGGGAACTAGGTCTGCAGAGGGGACGAAGGACAACCTGAGGAGCAAGCAGACACACAAAGGAACCCTAGACCCAGAGGTTAATGGTGGTACTTCCCTGTGACCTGCTCTCTCCAGGTGGTGGTGGTGTGGAGGAGAATCGATGCGGCAGCAAGGCTGCTGAAGAATGGGTCTGGTCTTGGTCTGGACCTTTCAGGATGTTCTCTGCTGTCATGCGAGGTAGAGTCTGCAACACTGGTGGGGGTCCTGGTGGGGGTCCCAGCAGTAGGAAATTGTAAATAATAATTTGTTCTTAACTGACTTGCCTAGTTAAATAAAATTTAAAAATACAGTATGGTGCTGAGTCTGAGGGTTTTGAGGAAGGGGGTGGCAAAGTACTGTTCAAAGTAGCTATTTTTCCTGTTTGTCGTGTAGATGTTGGTGACCAAGTTGGATAGTCCCTGTGCCCTAATGATGTTAAGGATGTCTGGGCCCCCCTTCTCAACTGCTTTGTACAGGATGCTGTGCTTGAGTCTCTCCATCTGGCTCCTCTAGACAAAGGTGAACATCATGCGTTCAATCTTCTTGCTGGTCGCTATGTCTGGGGGAAACACTCTGCCTAGGTACAGGACAATGGGGAGAATGATTGCCATCAGGACCAGGACCTTATCCGTCATTGTGAGGGATCGTGCACTCCCTTCACACACTCCCTTTCAAGTGGCGGATGGCCTCCTCCCAGCTGACGGAGCCATCTTGATCCATCTGGAAGGTGACCCACAACAGCTTGATGGTCTCTATTTTGACAGGGAAAGAGGTGGTGAGAGTCTCATGCCAGTCCTTGACAGGAACAGTTCACTCTTATCCATCTTGTCCAGGGTGCCAGTGACAGCACAGTAGTCAACAAACACCTTTGTTGCCATCGCGTTGAAGCGACTATCTGTGCTGACAATGGTTATGTCGTCCATGTACTCCACCACTTTGAGCCTCTCCCCTTGTGCCTTTGGCATCTGGTGCCAGGTATTCCTGGTGTTGACCTGATCTTCTGGAGGAAAGGCTCTAGGTAGATGACGTACAGCAGGCGGCGGATCTGATGGGGACTGGGTTTGTGAGGGTGATGTTTACCAGCATTCCTCATGACACAGCTAACCATGTCAAAACCCTTCTCCATTAATGGTTTAAAACTTGTTACCACTCTGATCTGCCTCTTATATAAAATTAATTGTTAGGGAACCACTAACACTTAAATTGGTACAGCACTCTCACTAATGGGTGCAACAAATACAGCCTCTTAAAAAAAACACCACAAAATACATTGATAAGTGAAAAACAACAACACCACACATGTTTGAAAGGTTTTTGGAACTTCAAAAACATGGTATTGTATGCTGAATTACAGTAAATTACTGGCATCAATTGGCCAATAAGTCTCTGTAGAGGTTCCTAGAATTCCTAAGCTAAAATATATTATTCTGTGGAGGTACAGCGTTCTCACTCACTGGTGCAACAAATATAGCATGTTTCAAGGCACGCCTTAAAATATGTTAATGAGCCAGAGACTCTTTCCCCGCACATACAATTTTCCCACAATGCACTATGGTTAACACTGTAAAACAACTCTATGATATTATTCAGGTCATACAGTATTATATTGTTGATTAATACAGAAAGTTATTGATAAACTTACAAAACGGCTAATAGTGTGGTTACTACAGGAGGGGAAGGTCCTGCAGTGAGCAGTGTTGTGAGCATTGGTCAGTAGTGAGAGTCTATATCGGTGCTGAAGTAGAACTAGCTGGTGCATTGGGCTGTGATGAGTTGTAGAAAGCAGTGATCACCTCCTCAGTGCGCGTGTGTGTGGCCTGTGGGGAGAAGTTCACTGCAGTGATTCACTCAGTGAGATAACTGTGTCTGATGGGAGAATGAATGTTCTTGTCAAGAAGAGGAGTGCTGAGAAAGGTAGCAGCCACCAGAGAGGCAGCTGGAAGGTGAGAGAGACAGAATGAGATGATTGGAGCAGAGCTGGGTGTATGTCCCAAATGGCACCCAGCTTTTGACCAGGGCCCATAGAGCTCTGGTAAAAAAAAAGAAATGTACTATAAAGGGAACAGGGTGCCATTTGGGAGGCACATCTATTCCTGAAACTTTCCTTCACTAAGGTTATTTTTCCCAGCCTGTGGAAAACACCTAATGCTTTCCTGCATTTGATCCCACTGGCTGTGAGGATATTTTGGTTAGACTGTTTATTAGTTATGAATGATTTCAAACTGCTATTTTATGCTTAGTTTTGGATGCAAATGTAAATAGGACTCATTTGGAACAGTAGCCTAATTGAAGGGCCCTGTGTTTTGCGAGATCATGTGACATGCTTGTATTTGAACCTTTAAGCTTTTTCATAAAAATGTCTCCTTTACTTTTTATGTCAGGTGTTCCAGCACCATCCTCAGACAATAGAATACCACAGTAACCACAGTTCTGTCGTCATAATACCCATAAAACTTTGCGGTCAAACACGGAATCATTTTTTTCACCATTCATTTTCCCATAGGGGATTTAAAAAAAGACTTAAAATAAGATCCGTGTTTCGTTTAGGCTTCTCCTGGCATGACGTTTTGATAACTTTTACAAATTTTTCAGACAAGTTGACATTTATCCATATATTCAGCTCTACTCTTCAGAATCGAAAATGCTCATTTACCATCAAAGTAGACATCATGCAAGGCTGCAAATCCCTACAAGCTCCTGCACGTCATCTCAAGGCAAAACCTTTGCTATCAGCTAGCTAGCTAGGTTGATCCAAAACAAAATATATACTTAAGTTCATTTACCGTTCCACATTTTAACTAATATGTGTTAGTTTATTTATGCATTTGGTCTTGTGTCTTCTACAGAATACTATCCTAGTAGCAGTCAGATACAGTGCCTTCAGAAAGTATTCACACCCCTTGACTTTTTCCACATTTTGTATTACAGCCTGGATTTAAAACGGATTAAATATATATATTTTTGTCACTGTCCTACGCACAATACCCGATAAAGTCAAAGTGGAATCACGTTTTTCAAAATTTTAACAAATTAATAAAAAATGAAAAACAGAAAGTGAATAAGAATTCAAATCCTTTGTTATGGCAATTCTAAATAAGTTCAAGTAAGTTCAGTAAAAATGTACTTAACAAGTCATATATAAGCTGCATGGACTCTTTTGTGCAATAATAGTGTTTAACATGATTTTTGGCAGACTACTGTACCTCATCTCTGTTCCCCACACATACATCTGTAAAGTCCCTCAGTCAAGCAGTGCATTTCGAACACAGATTCAACCACAAAGGAGGTTTTCCAATGCGTCGCAAAGAAGGGCACCTATTGGTAGATGGGTAAAAAATGTTTAAAAAAACAGACATTAAATATCCCTTTGAAGTTATTAATTACACTTTGGATAATGTATCAATACACCCAGTCACTACAAAGATACAGGCCTCCTTCCTAACTCAGTTTCCGGATTGGAAGGAAACCACTCAGGGATTTCACATTGAGGCCAACGGTGACTTTAAAACAGTTGCAGAGTTTAATGGCTGTGCTAGAAGAAAACTGGATCAATAACATTGTAGTTACTCCCCAATACTAACTTAATTGCCAGAGACATAAGAATGAAGACTGTACAGGAAACAAATATTCCAAAACATGCATCTGGTTTACAGCAAGGCACTAAATACTGCAAAAAAAAATGTGGCAAGCAATTAACTTTTTGTCCTGAGCACAAAGTGTTATGTTTGGGGCAAATCCAATAGAACACATTACTGAGTACCATTCTCCATAGTTTCAGGGGTGGCTGCATCATGTTATGTGTATGCTTGTGATCGTTAAGGACTGGGGAGTTTTTCAGAATAAAAAAGAAATGGAATGGAGCTAAACACAGGCAAAATCCTAGAGGAAAACCTTGTTCTGTCTATTTCCACCAGACACTGGGAGATAAATTCACCTTTCAGCAGGACACTAACCTAAAACAGAAGGCAACACCTACAGTGGAGTTGCTTACCAAGGAGACAGTGAATGTTCAGAGTGGCCGAGTTACAGTTTTGACTTAAAATCTCCTGATACTACCCATCCCGGGTCCGGGAGTGTTGTCATCAACTGACACTAATTAGCATAACGCAACGGACATAAATATTACTAGAAAATATTCCTATTCATGAAATCACAAGTGAAATATATTGAAACACAGCTTAGCCTTTTGTTAATCACCCTGTCATCTCAGATTTTGAAAATATGCTTTACAGCCAAAGCAAGACAAGCATTTGTGTAAGTTTATTGATAGCCTAGCATAGCATTATGCCTAGCTAGCAGCAGGCAACCTGGTCACGAAAATCAGAAAAGCAATCAAATTAAATAGTTTACCTTTGATGAGCTTCGGATGTTTTCACTCACGAGACTCCCAGTTAGATAGCAAATGTTCCTTTTTTCCAAAAATATAATTTTTGTATGCGAAATAGCTCTGTTTGTTCTTCACGTTTGGCTGAGAAATCGATCGGAAATTACGGTCACGACAAAGCCGAACAATATTCCAAATTAGCTCCATAATATCGGCAGAAACATGGCAAACGTTGTTTATAATCAATCCTCAAGGTGTTTTTCAAATATCTATTCGATAATATATAAACCGGGAATGGTGGCTTCTTAGTAGGAAAGAGAGAAACAATCGCCGCATTTGTCCTTTACGCACAAAACACTGAGAGACCTCAGCTGACCACTGACGCAATGTTGACGTTCAGGCTCATTTTTCAAAATAAAAGCCTGAAACTATGTATTATGACACTAGACACATTAGGGAAGCCATAGAAAAAGGAATATGGTTGATATCCCTTTCACTGCTCAATAGGGACGCATAGGAACGCAGAGGTTTCTAAATAAGAGTCACTTCCTGATTGGATTTTTCTCAGGCTTTCACCTGCAATATCATTTCTGTTATACTCACAGACAATATTTTTACAGTTTTGGAAACTTTAGAATGTTTTCTATCCTAAGCTGTCAATTATATGCATGTTCTAGCATCTTGTCCTGATAAATAGCCCTTTTACTTTGGGGACGTTATTTTTCCAAAAATGAAAATAGTGCCCCCCCTTGTGGACCAGTGTCCCGTCCACGGGACAGTTGTTGCTCAATATGAATAATGTGATTAAAACGTTGTTTTAAACAACAACAACAACAAATCCGCACATGTAAATGTCTTATATGGGCTGAAAGCTTAAATTCTTGTTAATCTACCTGCATTGTCCAATTTACAGTAGTTCTTACAGCGAGAGAAAAAAATACTGTGCTATTGTTAGAGGAGAGTGCACAACAACAAAACACTTTTTTCACCGTGAAAGGTTTGATACATTCACATCTGAAGGTAAATAATTAACTTACATTCTGAAATCTTGCTCTGATTTGTCATCCTAAGGGTCTCAGAGACAAAATGTAGTGTAGTTTTGTGTGATAAAATCCTTTTTCATTTCCTAAAAAGGTGCATATATTATGCATGATCGATTTTGTATTTCCACTCGTTCAACATGCAAAGAAAGAAATCTGTGAAAATTGTATGCTAAACGTTGCTTATACCAGTCAAATTACCTTCATATTTATTCCTCAGACACTCTAAAAAGTCACCAGCATTTGCTATATCATTCTGTATTCAGTATATCCACTGGAAAGCCAATTTTAGCCAGTAAGATATGACATCATTGCGTGCCGATGACACGGGCGGTGTTCACTTGATTGACTGTATCTTTGTCAAATAACAATCTATCGTTTTCAAATCTAGCTAGCTAGATAGCCAATGAGCTGTGCTTTAGGAGAGTAGGTGGAAACCCTTTGTGTGAAGAATAATCTTTCAGCTAATCTTGCGCGTATTAATCGAGCGGCATTTGGACATTTATGCAAGAGCATGTCAAAGAGCGTTACGCATATCTGTGAGTTATGAAAAATACATTTTTTGTAAATGTTCTTACAATATGACTACCAATACTAGAAAAGCTAAATCAAAGTCCAGGTATACAGATTTTGGACGATATTCTAGCAGAAATCTACCGGGAAAGTGTCATAGACAACACCTACAGGAAAGGATACTACATTAGACTTGTAAGTGAAATATAAGTCTTTATATTTACATTATTTTATATTGTAAATCCGAGCTAATGCAGTTTTGTTTCAATGGTTGCATATTATTCATTTGAGAGATTTTTGAAATATTTTCTGTGATTGCTTTATATTTACGTGTGTATATATATATATATATATATATATATATATATATATATATATATACTGTATATATATATATATATATATATATATATATATATATATATATATATATAAACTCAGCAAAAAAAAGAACGTCCTCTCACTGTCAACTGCGTTTATTTTCAGCAAACTTAACGTGTAAATATTTGTATGAACATAACAAGATTCAACAACTGAGACATAAACTGAACAAGTTCCACAGACATGTGACTAACAGAAATTGAATAATGTGTCCCTGGTCAAACTCAAAAGTAACAGTCGGTATCTGGTGTGGCCAACAGCTGCATTAAGTACTGCAGTGCATCTCCTCCTCATGGACTGCACCAGATTTGCTTGTTCTTGCTGTGAGATGTTACCCCACTCTTCCACCTTCAAGTTCCCGGACATTTCTGGGGGGGATTGGCCCTAGCCCTCACCCTCTGATCCAACAGGTCCCAGACGTGCTCAATGGGATTGAGATCTGGGCTCTTCACTGGCCATGGCAGAACACTGACACCTGTCTTGCAGGAAATCATGCACGGAACGAGCAGTATGTGTCACGGTCGTCCTCCTCTTCATCTGAAGAAGAGAGGCGAGAAGGATCGGAGGACCAAAATGCGGCGTGGTATGTGTTCATCATGAATTTTAATAAAGAAAACACTGAACACTGAAACACTATACAAAAACAATAAACAAAATAACGACCGTGAAGCTAATGAGAACTGTGCTGACACAAGCAATCAACATAGACAAACAAACAGTGCAACCCAGGCTACCTAAGAATGATTCTCAATCAGAGACAACTAATGACACCTGCCTCTGATTGAGAATCATACTAGGCCGAAACATACAAATCCCCAAATCATAGAAAAACAAACATAGACTGCCCACCCAAACTCACGCCCTGACCATACTAAATATATACAAAACAAAGGAAACAAAGGTCAGAACGTGACAGTATGGCTGGTGGCATTGTCATGCTGGAGGGTCATGTCAGGATGAGCCTGTAGGAAGGGTACCACATGAGGGAAAAGCATGTCTTCCCTGTAACACACAGCGATGAGATTGCCTGCAATGACAACAAGCTCAGTCCGATGATGCTGTGACACACCGCCCCTGTGACACACGGACCCTCCACATCCAAATCAATCCCGCTCCAGAGTACAGAGTACAGGCTCCATTCATTTTTCTTTTGATCCTGATTAGTCTTCCAGTCCTTGCTGCTGAAAAACATCCCCACAGCATTATGCTTCCACCACCATGCTTCACCGTAGGGATGGCGCAGGTTCCTTCCAGATGTGACGCTTGGCATTCAGGCCAAAGAGTTCAATGTTGGTTTCATCAGACCAGAGAATCTTGTTTCTCATTGTCTGGGAGGCCTTTAGGGGCCTTTTGGCAAACTCCAAGTGGGCTGTCATGTGCCTTTTACTGAGGAGTGGCCACTCTCTTCTGATTGGTGGAGTGCTGCAGATATGGTTGTCCTTCTGGAAGGTTCTCCCATCTCCACAGAGGTACTGTGGAGCTTTGTCAGAGTGACAATCATATTTTTGGTCACCTCCCTGACCAAGGCCCTTCTCCCCCGATTGCTCAGATTGATTGGGTGGTCAGATCTAGGAAGAGTCTTGGGGGTTCCAAACTTCTTCCATTTAAGAATGATTTAGATCACTGAGTTCTTGGGGACCTTCAATAGTGCACAATTGTTTTGTACCCTTCCCCAGATCCATGCCTCGACACAATCCTCTCTCGGAGTTCTACAGACAATTCATTCAACCTCAAGGATAGATTTTTGCTCTGACATGCACTGCCAAATGTAGGACCTTATACAGTATATACAGGTGTGGGCCTGTCTCCAAATCATGTCCAATTAAATAAATTTACCACAGGTGGACTCCAATCAAGTTGTAGAAATATCTCAAAGATGATCAATGGGAACAGGATGCACCTGAGCTCAATTTTGAGTGTCATAGCAAAGGGTCTGAATACTTCTGTAAATATGGTATTTCTGTTTTTTATTTGTTTTCATAAATTTTCTACCATTTCCAAAAACCTGTTTTCGCTTTATGATTATGGGGTAATGTGTGTTTTATGGGGTAATGTGTGTTTAGCTTTTACTGAAATGATGTTTATTAATTATTAAATTATGAAAAATATTAATAACATTCCACCCATGAGGCCACTAGGTCATTTGACTGAATGAAAGGGCTATGACTGCAAAACTGACAATGTACAAGCTCAACCCTTAAACCCAATCTGCGTCAATATAAGTAACATAACAAAGCTAGATATATGATATGATTTTTTGCATGGGCTGTTTCAATCCACTGCATCTGCCTATGTTGACCTTCCAGATCTGCGGTAGAAAGTGGTCTTCTCACGAAAACATCTGTAGCATCTGAATGGTTTGTAACAACTAACCATTCTATGGAAAGGGGAGACTATAGAAAGCGGAAACTCTCACAACGACAATGGTGTTCTCAGTTGTACTCAACCCCCTCAAGTGTCACAGGACTTGTCTAAAGGTAACCCTTAGCCTACAATGAATGGAATTCTGGAAGTAGTTTTGTGGCAACAAAAACAAGGTGTTTAAAAATAAAACTTTTTTTTTTCTTTCTTTTTTCTTATATCTCCGACCTAGATATAGGACGGACACTTCCAAAACCGTATTCATTATGATGTATTGGTGTTTTTTTTTTGCCAATTATGAATATGTTATTCAATGCATTTCTATGGGCTATAGTAGTGAAGGCCAAATTCCGTATTTTATCAAATACAATTTTGGGGGATACCTTAAGTTTTCCTAAACTTCCAAATGAAATAGCTAAACGATTCATGTTATGACCTTC
This sequence comes from Oncorhynchus mykiss, assembly GCF_057628025.1. Classification (NCBI taxonomy): domain Eukaryota; kingdom Metazoa; phylum Chordata; class Actinopteri; order Salmoniformes; family Salmonidae; genus Oncorhynchus; species Oncorhynchus mykiss. The sequence continues at coordinate 34,542,700 of NC_143025.1, forward strand.
TTAACCCTCCTGTTGTGTTCGGTCGAATTGGACCGATTTACAAGTTTTCTCTCTGAAAAATGTAGTTCATTTAGTCTGATTGTCATAAGGTTCCATGACTTTGTCCACACAGGGCACCTGAACACACCAAATACATTTTGATGATTTTCATTACATTTTGGGTGTTTTATTTAACTTTTCTACACCTGTGGTGTTCCGGTCAAAAAATGATCAGTCATTAGAAATTAATGGGTGAGGCTACAATTTGAGTTCAGGCAAATGCCCAGTCATGAGATGAGCAAATTTCATCTACCAGACACCCACATGCATGTGTGTTTGAGCGCGCACACACACACACACACACACACACACACACACACACACACACACACACACACACACATGCACCTCACTCCCCTTCTTAGCTTCCATGGCAACCCCCACAGGAACCTTTGCCCAATATAATCTTTCCCCCATGGGAACTACACCTGTTGGCATTCTCACAAACAATTGCAACATTGTTTCAATAATAGCTTTGGTATATAAAGCTTTTTGAAAACCTTGCTCATTCTGTGGCAGCACAATGACCAAACAATACACTGTATGTGAGGCTCTTGATCATATCTTTGATCATGACACTGGTGAGGAAGAGAGTCCTTGCTAAACTTTGACACAAAGTAGTCTGTGATAAATAGCACAATATGTTTCATCTGAGTATCTGTTATAGTCAAAATAAACCATACATTGCTTTTTTTTTACTAAAAAATGAGTTGTATGAGCTCAGCTCAATGAGGCCTACAGGCCATAAACAGCAAATAGAAGTTCAAAATGTGTAATGTTCACAAGAACTTAAGTTTATGAAAAAGATGTAACACAACATTAGGTGATCATTTATGTATTATTATGGATTTATAATCGGCTATAATGGGGCAGTCATTTTGGACCGGGAACACAGAATGAATTAACATGAAACGAACACAACAGGAGGGTTAAAACAGTTCCATATGTCAGCTTATAACCCCCAAAATGCAGCATTTTACCCTGTTGCACACAACAAGCTTCCATTCCCCCTGTCACAAAGGGATTCATGGCTGATTTAACTAGTATTTACCAGTTCGAGGGCAATTCAAGTGGATTTTTCCCAGATGTGGTATATTTCCACTTCACACGTGGTTAGGAACGCATCATAACGCCGATAACCATCCACTTTAGAGCCGTATATTACACTTTACAGTGGCTTGCGAAAGTATTCACCCCCCTTTGCATTTTTCCTATTTTCTTGCCTTACAACCTGGAATTAAAACAGATTTTGAAAGGGTTTGTATCATTTGATTTACACAACATGCCTACCGCTTTGAAGATGCTAAATATTTTTTCTTGTGAAAAAAAACAAGAAATAAGACAAATAAACAGGAAAGTCAATACTTTGTAGAGCCACTGTTTGCAGCAATTACAGCTACAAGTCTCTTGGGGTATGTCTCTATAAGGTTGGCACATCTAGCCACTGGGATTTTTGCCCATTCTTCAAGGCCTAACTGCTCCAGCTCCTTCAAGTTGGATGGGTTTTTCTGGTGTACAGCAATCTTTAAGTAATACCACAGATTCTCAATTGGATTGAGGTCTGGGCTTAGACTAGGCCATTCCAAAACATTTAAATGTTTCCCCTTAAACCACTAAAGTGTTGATTTAGCAGTATGCTTAGGTTCATTGTTCTGCTGGAAGGTGAACCTCTGTCCCAGTCTCAAATCCCTGGAAGACTGAAACAGAATTTCCCTGTATTTAGCACCATCCATCATTCCTTCAATTCTGACCAGTTTCCCAGTCCCTGCCGATGAAAAACATCTTCACAGCATGATGCTGCCACAACCACGCTTCACTGTGGGGATGATGTTCTTGGGGTGATGCGAGGTGTTGGCTTTGTGCAAGACATAGCGTTTTCCTTGATGGCCAAAAATGTCACAGATCCCTTGGGAACTTTCATTACGCACACCTATCCCCTGTTCCCACTGATTAGCACTTGAATAAGTGTGCCCTTTGGTTTCCATTGGGCTGTCGATTATTGTTACTATGTCTGTTCGTGCGTGTGAGTACCTGTGCTGTGTGTTTTCTCTTGCGTGCCATTGTTGATTGCGCAGATGATTACGGGTCTCGTCCAGTGTGTTAATCATTGTAGTATAGTTGTAGTTTATTCAAGGTACTCCTCGCTCTTTTGTTTTAGGTTCCTACCATGTGTTTTGTTACGTGTTTGTGTGGTCTTCGTCCCTTTGCCTTTACACAGCACGCCGTAATTTGGGTTTAGTAAAAAAAATATATTACGCATTATTGTGCCTGTCTCCCTACTCATTTATACCAACGTGACAAAAAAGCTCAATTTTAGTCTCATCTGACCAGAGTACCTTCTTGCAGATATTTGGGGAGTCTCCCACATGCCTTTTGTCAAACACCAAACTTGTTTGCTTATTTGTTTTCTTTAAAACTTCTTCAGGGCCGGGGGCAGTGTTCTGAAATTCAGATGACTGACATGCCCAAAGTAAACTGCCTGTTACTCAGGCCCAGAAGCTAGGATATGCATATAATTGGTAGTATTGAATAGAAAACACTGAAGTTTCTAAAACTGTTAAAATAATATCAGGCAAAAACCTGAAGAGAATCCATCCGGATTTTTTTTTTTGAGGTCACCACCATTTAAAATGCCTGTCTATGGGATAATCAAAGGAATAGCTCTCAAATTGCAGTTCCTATGGCTTCCACTGGATGTCAACAGTCTTTAGAAAGAGTTTCAGGCTTGTTCTTTGAAAAATGAGCTAGAATTTGTAGTTTTCCTTGGTGGCTTTCATTTTGCCTCTACTGTTGTGGTGCAGGTTGGTGAGGGCGCGCACTTCGTTATTTATCTCCGTCTTAAATTTCTCCGTCTTAAATTTGATCGTTTATTTACATATTAGGGTACCTGAGGATTGATTAGAAACATTGTTTGACTTGTTTGGATGAAGTTTATTAGTAACTTTTGGGATTCCTTTGTTTGTGGAATGGGTGGATTACTGAATCAAACGCGCCAACTAAACAGACTTTTTGGGACATAAAGAAGGACTTTATCGAAAAAAAGACCATTTGATGTGTAGCGGGGACCCTTGGAATTGCAAACAGAGGTAGATCTTCAAAGAAAAGTGATTTATTTTATTGCTTTTTTTTGTGTGAATTTTACCCCTTTTTCTCCCCAATTTCATGGTATCCAATTGTTTTTTTTAGTAGCTACTATCTTGTCTCATCGCTACAACTCCCGTACGGGCTCGGGAGAGACGAAGGTTGAAAGTCATGCGTCCTCCAATACACAACCCAACCAAGTCACACTGCTTCTTAACACAGCGCCTATCCAACCGCACCAATGTGTAGGAGGAAACACTGTGCACCTGGCAACCTTGGTTAGCGCGCACTGCGCCGGGCCCACCACAGGAGTCGCTGGTGCGTGATGAGACAAGGATTTCCCTACCGGCCAAACCCTCCCTAACTAGGCCAATTGTGCGTCGCCCCACGAACCTACCGGTCACGGCCGGTTAGGACAGAGCCTGGGCGCGAACCCAGAGTCTCTGGTGATGCAGCTGGTGCTCTTAACCACCCCGGGAGGCTTTTTTATTGCTATTTCTGACTATTGTGACGCCTGTGCTGGCTTGGAAAATGTTTTTAATGCTTTTGTGTGTGGGGCGCTGTCCTCCGATAATCACATGGTATGCTTTTTCCGTAAAGCCTTTTTGAAATCTGACAGAGTGACTGGAATAATAAGAAGTTAAGATTTTAAATGATGTAGGACAGTTCATGAATGTTCAACATTACGATTTTGTCATTTCAATTTGGCGCGGTCCAGCTTCACCGGATGTTGTCGATTTTGCGCTAATAGGTTTTAAGCAATGGCTTTTTTTCTGGCTACTCTTCCATAAAACCCAGCCCTGTGGAGTGTACTGCTTAAAGTGGTCCTATGGATAGATACTCCAATCTCCGCTGCGGAGCTTTGCAGCTCCTTCAGGGTTATCTTTGGTCTCTTTGTTGCCTCTCTGATTAATTCCTTCCTTGCCTGGTCCGTGAGTTTTGGTGGGAGGCCCTCTCTTGGCAGGTTTGATGTGATGCCATATTCTTTAAATTTTTTAATAATGGATTAAAGGTGCTCCATGGGATGTTCAAAGTTTCTGATACTTTTTTATAACCCAACCCTGATCTGTACTTCTCCACAACTTTGTCCCTGACCTGTTAGGAGCACTCCTTGGTCTTCATGGTGCCACTTGCTTGGTGGTGCCCCTTGCTTAGTAGTGTTGCACACTCTGGGGCCTTTCAGAACAGGTGTATGTATACTGAGATCATGTGACAGATCATGTGATACTTAAATAAAGTCCACCTGTGTGCAATCTAACTAATTATGTGACTCCTGAAGGTAATTGGTTACACCAGATCTTATTCATGGACTTCATAGCAAAGGGGGTGAATACATATGGTATGCACGCACCACTTTTCCATTTAATTTTTAAAATAATTTTTGGAAACAACTTATTTTTTTAATTTCACTTCACCAATTTGGACTATTTTGTGTGTGGCCATTATATGCAAATGTATGTAAATGCATTTGAAATAGATTTTATGTGACATTTTGTATAGGATTGATGGACTTCTGCTGTTGAGGGGGGATGATTTAGTGTATTAAATGCACCAGTAGTCTGGTGTTGATGGATTGAATCAGGGCTGTCCACAAGGCTTTCACCATCGTGGCGGCCGTCTGGTCCCAGGTGGGTACTGCAAGGGCATAGCGAGAGAACAGATCAGTCATAACCAGTATATAAGGGTAGGTATCGCTCAGTCTGTTTAAGGACTGGTAATCCAGCCCAACAATTTCAAAGGGCTAACTGCTCTGGATAGGATTTCCGGCTTTACTCACCACAGAGGTTGAGCACTCCGTTGGGCACACCGAAGTCTCACACCCGGACATCCTTACCCATACCCATGCCAGAAGAACCATTGCGAAGGACAGACAGTACTTTTCCCCCAGCTGGAGTTGCCTGCTTTTTTGTGGTACTCCCTTTAGATGTCCTGAACATGGTCAGGGGGAAGAAGGAGTTGGCGGGCCAGGGTGCCTGTGTCTGGCTCTTCCATGCACTGAACCTGGAGGCCATTTTTCAACTCCAGCCTGCTCCTCTCCTGCAGCAGTTGGCCCATCTGAGGGGAAAGTGAGCGTCTGTCCAGGTTAATGGGCACCCCACCTGACTTCAACCAGGCATGCAGGTTAGGATCCTGTTGTGGCCACTCCTTCCAGGGCTGCCCCATCCTCCAAGGCTTGGCTGTGTGGGTCACCCTCCGGATGACCAAACAGCCCCAGCTGCTCTGACCCCTGAGCGGATGTAGCCTGGAAGTCTTGACAGTAAACCAGTGTCACTGTTGGCAGTGCCTTGTCTGTATTTAATGTCAAAGGTTTAATTTGCAAGTCTGTTGGTGTCTAGATGCACCAGTGGGTTGTTGTCAGTGAAAATCGTGAATTTGGCCCCCCAGAGGTAGTCTTAGAATTTTTTAGTCACTGCCTACTTGAGACCCAGCAAATTAAACTTGAATGAGCTGATATTTTGGTTTTTGCTTTCAGTGGGGATCAGGCTTTGGCTCGCGTATGCAATGACCCTCTCTCGGCCATCCTGGACTTGGGCCAACATGGCCCCCAGTCCCTCTAGACTAGCATCCAGTGTTTTTCATAAGTGCCGGCCGTCGGCTAAACAGCCAGTAACTGACTCATTGTCTGCCGGCTACTTTTTCCACTGAAAAGTCTGTATAGCAGCGTCCTGCTAAAATGAACGATATGCATCTTCTAGTGATCTATTGATAGGACAGGCGCCTGTCAGTCATAAAGCGAGCAATGACACACTGCTGTTTGCTGTCTGCTGTCTGTCCCGCCTCTTGGTACCTGTGTTATTTTCATGGAGGGACAGCATAATCATCATCTCCTGTGAGTGAATTTACACATCCCATGTAATGTAAGTGATAACGATGAGTTGAAATTCACGTAACTATTGTTTTGTGGCACATTCATTTATATTCTTTTGTGTGTTTCATAAGCCTATAGCCAGCCACAGAGTCGGTCGCATAGGCTATTTACTGTGCATTGATTGACGACCAAACAGCAAGTTTTGACAAGATGTCAAACCGACTAAATAAAGTAAATCTCGTATATCTTTTTGCTATTCATAAATCATACAATGTGGTTATACTGTATGTCAATGGTATTGCATCAGGACAAGTAAACCAAATCGCATCATTGAGAGAGTCATTCATTTGGCTACCCAATTTTCATACGGGTAGGTTAATACTGCTATTCACTGATTATCTGCAGATAAATTATGAAAACATTTGATGAAGTTGAATCCTCACTGCAGCAGCAATAGATAGTGGAGAGAGACACTCATTTGGGTAGAAAATATGATTACAAAAACAGATTTTATTAGGATCTCTTTTGGTCCTCATTTGGACTAATCCTTAAAGAGTCCTTAAACATTAAAGGACCATTAATAATATGATCACATTTTCACATATAACACACTGTTACAAACAGACTTAATACACTGACATATTGACCAGATAAATACTCTAACAGTCTAAAAATATTGATTATTCATGTACCATTTGAATTTATATATTGAAAGGTTTCTGGTTTGCTCAGATACATTATTCAATTTCTTTATTGCTCTAAATCAAAATGTAGTTTTTTTCTTTTTCTCTTTACTGTCTGGAAAACACATAGATGGTGGACAATCTATTACTAGCATTTACTGAATGTCTGTCTCTTACAGGGGTAGAAGTAACGAATTACAATTACTCTCGTAACCTGTAATTTAGTAGCTTTTCTCTGTACTTGTACTTTTTTGAGTATTTTTCAAAGGCTGTACTTTTACTTTTACTTAATCCGTTACAGTTACAATGTAGAAAAAGGATATACGTCATCATGGCAAGCACATGAAGTTTGCACCTTTTATTTCAGCTAGAACTGTTTGTCAGTGACAAGTAACATGACCAAATGGACCAATTCAATTCAATTGCACATATCGCGCCAAAACGGCCCAATCACAGCTGTGTATGCAAACCAAATGATGATCGGTAGCAAGATTTTCTAACAGTAAAAAAGAAGGTAGTTACGTGCCGTGAAAAAAAAGGGTTTCCTAATCAACTTGAAAAATAAATGGAGCCTAACGAGATTGAGCAGGTTCAGGAGACAATACAGACACACACAGAGACAAAGCCAGTGGCCGGGTCTTCTGAAGACAATGAGGAAGTAAATCCATGGCCGTATTTCAAAGAACACTTCAACTTCAAGCAGAGAAGAGGAGACAGTGTAATTATGGAATGTATGTTCTGCTTACCAAAGATGGTGGAGGTGCCTACCTACAAAAAAAACCCAGCATCAAACTTGAGGAAACATGTAATGGTATGAAAAGGAAAGTTATATAAACATATTTTATCGCCATGAATGGCGTTTGTTGTGGAGGCTATGTATGTAGCTAACAAAGTGTTGCCACTAGCCAGTTGCATTCCATCTGTAGCATAATGTTAACGTTAGCTAGCTCATCCTGTTGCTAGCTAGTTTAGAAGCTAACCCTGACCAACATCTTTATATAGCTGAAGGAACTATGAGCTGTAGTGCGGGCTACTACCGCGTTGACATTATGGTGGCTAGTAGCTAGCCATCTCCATAATGTACGTTATTGGGGATAGCTAAACGTGTAATTAATAAACTTGTGAAGATACAATTAATACATCCTTTTGAGAACTGGTATTTTTAGGTCTCTGTATTATTTTCTTTGCTTGCTTATTTCCTAGCTGTATCTGGTTAGATCACAGAGTTTTGAATAATAGCCATAAACTATAGTTCTTATAACTGGGGAAAATAACAATATTCTCCAACATCCATATGTATTTGGCCAGTGACATTATTCAAAACATGTTGTAATTTCTAAATGGTTCATTTGATATGAATAAAAACAACTTCTTATAGCTGACAGTCTGCACTTTAACCCCATTGTCATTGTATCTTTTCAAATCCAATGTGCTGGACAACAGAGCCAAAACAAAATGTTGTCATTGCCCAAATACTTACAGATTGCACTCTGTGCTGGTTTTAAGTTAATTTATATAAAACCAAACTGGTCAGGCTATATATATATATATATATATATTTATTGCCCAGATTGATGCAATAATTTTGTCCACAGAGAAAACATCCATTATTAAAGATGACAAACTACAATATGCCCACCTCTGCAACCACAAACAAACAAACCAAGGAACTCTCAAACACCTCTTCAACTTGCAAGCCAGCAAAGGTGTCTGAAATGATGGCAGTGGGAGGAGCCAGGTCCATCTCACAGGCAACCGCTGTGAGATGCTTGTCATTAATTTGATCTGTCAGGGCCAACAGCCATTCTCTATGGTCGAACAACCAGCTTTTAAATAGTTGGCAACCACCCTGCATCCTCAATGCAAAGTCATCTCCAGACCTACTGCTTGTTTAAGAATACTTAAAGCTGCCAATCACATGAAGAAGACAGTTATGGCACACCTTGGCAGGGTAAATTATGTTGCCACCACCACTGATTGTTGGACAGCTCATCAAAGGAGTTACATCGGGGTCACGTGCCACTGGATAGATGAAGAAACTGGTGAGACGTTCTGCTGCACTCACTTGCAAGAGATTGAGAGGTTCCCACACATTTGATGTGCTTGCAGGTGCCCTCGATAACATCCATTGTGCATACAGGATCAGGGGGAAAGTGGTAAGAACCACAACAGACAGTGGATCAAACTTCATCAAAGCATTCAATGTTTTTGGTGAGCAGAGCCAGGCAGTCGAGTCAGCAGACCAAGACTCAGATGCTGAAGAGCCAGCAGAGCAGGTTGAATTCCAAGACATCTATTGCATCCTGGAAAATGACAGTGGCCTAGAATATCAACTCCCTTGGCATCAACGGGGTGCATGATGCGCATTGCAACAGATTCTGCGTTGGCAGAAACAAATAGTGATAGCTACAAAAGGTTGTCCAGGTGGTCTTTTGCCAAATACCAAGCTATGTGGAATAAAACGGGGCGGTCAACCGTAGCTGCTGAAGTTGTAGAGAATGAGTGCAAACTGCAGTTGATCCATCCAAATCAAACACGTTGGAACTCAACTTACCTGGCTGTGGAGAGGATCACACGCATCATACAAGAGAAGGGGGAGGATGCCATAAGAAATGTGTGTGAATTAAAAGTGAAAATGTGAGTAGCAATTCTTTGAATCAATGTAATGTTTTCCTATTACAGTACTATTTATTGTCCATGAAATGTTAGAATTCTAAGAGGTATTACATTTCCCTTACCTTGTCTTTCAGGCTGTCCCAGCAGAAATGTCCTTCTTTAATGAGTACTGCAAAGTGATCAAGTCTTTGGTCTCAGCTTTGAACCTTCTATAGTCTGAGACCAACACACATATGGGATAGCTGCTGCCAGGGATCTGCTTACTAAAAACAAAACTTCCAAGGCTGGAAGCATCTTGCCAAATGTGCCAACCACTTATCAGAGCCATTCAGAATGGTCTCCAAAAGCGCTTCGGAGAAATGATGGAGGAGCCACAGCTTATTGCTGCCGAAATCCTTCTGCCAAAGTTCCAGACGTCTTGGACTGGCAAAGCTGGTGTCATCACAGCCGGTATAATTTCTTTACTCCAAAAGGTTTTAACCTCATTGTCCATATGATGATATCTTTTAGTCTGAGCCTTTTATTTAATAGTTTTTTGTTATGTTTTTCTTTTTTTCATTATTTAAGTTGCATTACAGGTGTTGGACAATCACCTTTTGCATATAACTCATTTTGGGTACAGCCAGACATGGACTCACCTCATTAGAGAATTTGTTAGATCTGAATGTATTTGAACACCTCAAATCAATCTCAGTATCTGAGAATAACAAGTGGAAGTCTGTGTTAGAGCTATTGCAATGGCAATAATATGATTGTGTTGCCAGCCACATACAGTGCCTTGCGAAAGTATTCGTCCCCCTTGAACTTTGCAACCTTTTGCCACATTTCAGGCTTCAAACATAAAGATATAAAACTGTATTTTTTTGTGAAGAATCAACAACAAGTAGGACACAATCATGAAGTGGAACGACATTTATTGGATATTTCAAACTTTTTTAACAAATCAAAAACTGAAAAATTGGGCGGGCAAAATTATTCAGCCCCCTTAAGTTAATACTTTGTAGCGCCACCTTTTGCTGCGATTACAGCTGTAAGTCGCTTGGGGTATGTCTCTATCAGTTTTGCACATCGAGAGACTGACATTTTTTCCCATTCCTCCTTGCAAAACAGCTCGAGCTCAATGAGGTTGGATGGAGAGCATTTGTGAACAGCAGTTTTCAGTTCTTTCCACAGATTCTCGATTGGATTCAGGTCTGGACTTTGACTTGGCCATTCTAACGCCTGGATATGTTTATTTTTGAACCATTCCATTGTAGATTTTGCTTTATGTTTTGGATCATTGTCTTGTTGGAAGACAAATCTCCGTCCCAGTCTCAGGTCTTTTGCAGACTTCATCAGGTTTTCTTCCAGAATGGTCCTGTATTTGGCTCCATCCATCTTCCCATCAATTTTATCCATCTTCCCTGTCCCTGCTGAAGAAAAGCAGGCCCAAACCATGATGCTGCCACCACCATGTTTGACAGTGGGGATGGTGTGTTCAGCTGTGTTGCTTTTACGCCAAACATAACGTTTTGCATTGTTGCCAAAAAGTTCAATTTTGGTTTCATCTGACCAGAGCACCTTCTTCCACATGTTTGGTGTGTCTCCCAGGTGGCTTGTGGCAAACTTTAAACAACACTTTTTATGGATATCTTTAAGAAATGGCTTTCTTCTTGCCACTCTTCCATAAAGGCCAGATTTGTGCAATATACGACTGATTGTTGTCCTATGGACAGAGTCTCCCACCTCAGCTGTAGATCTCTGCAGTTCATCCAGAGTGATCATGGGCCTCTTGGCTGCATCTCTGATCAGTCTTCTCCTTGTATGAGCTGAACGTTTAGAGGTACGGCCAGGTTTTGGCAGATTTGCAGTGAGTCTGATACTCCTTCCATTTCAATATTATCGCTTGCACAGTGCTCCTTGGGATGTTTAAAGCTTGGGAAATCTTTTTGTATCCAAATCCGGCTTTAAACTTCTTCACAACATTATCTCGGACTTGCCTGGTGTGTTCCTTGTTCTTCATGATGCTCTCTGCGCTTTTAACGGACCTCTGAGACTATCACAGTGCAGGTGCATTTATACGGAGACTTGATTACACACAGGTGGATTGTATTCATCATCATTAGTCATTTAGGTCAACATTGGATAATTCAGAGATCCTCACTGAACTTCTGGAGAGAGTTTGCTGCACTGAAAGTAAAGGGGCTGAATAATTTTGCACGCCCAATTTTTCAGTTTTTGATTTGTTAAAAAAGTTTGAAATATCCAATAAATGTCGTTCCACTTCATGATTGTGTCCCACTTGTTGTTGATTCTTCACAAAAAAATACAGTTTTATATCTTTATGTTTGAAGCCTGAAATGTGGCAAAAGGTTGCAAAGTTCAAGGGGGCCGAATACTTTCGCAAGGCACTGTACAACAGAGTTTGCTGAAACACTGACTATGTGAATGTTGTGATGCTTCCAATGTACAGGTTTGGAGTACCTGCAGAATCAACTTGACACAATCACACAGGACGTTTAAAAAAAAAATGTTGTTGATTTTCCCATGATGTCAAGCAAATAGGCACTGAGTTAGAAGTTAGGCCTTGAAATACACCTATAGGTACACTTCCAATTGACTCAAATGATGTCAATTAGCCTATTAGAAGCTTCTAAAGCCATTACATAATTTACTGGATTTTTCCAAACTGTTTAAAGGCACAGTCAATTTAGTGTATGTTAACTTCTGACCCACTGGAATTGTGATACAGTGAAATAATCTGTCTGTTAACAATTGTAGGAAAAATTACTTGTCATGCACAAATTAGATGTCCTAACCAACTTGCCAAAACTATAGTTTTTTAACAACAAATTTGTGAAGTGGTTGAAAAACAAGTTTTAATGACTCTAACCTAAGTGTAAGTGACTTCAACTGTATAAGGGAGGACTATCGTCTTATGGTGAGGATAGCCGTGTTGCAAGCCCAGCTTCAGATGCAATCGTTAGGCAAGGGCAATTTAAGAGAAACAGCATCTGTGTCACCAGTAAGTACAGTTATTAGTATAAATTTACCCTCACAGTCCCTGCAGCCGGACAATTTTCTCAAGGCTTCTGGAAAGAAATGTCGGCATCCTCAACCGGTGTCGCTCATTCAGCAACGAGTTGGAGTTAGAGGCCGAGCCTTCTCAGGTTTCTCCTCCACCCATTACGGGTCTGAGCCGCCAAAGCCTCCCACAATTAACTATGATAAATTGAAAACCCTATTGACGACTCCATTAGCCGCAATATTAGACTTGAAAATAATCATCCGGCGACACTGTTACTCTGTTTATCAGGGGGCTGGGCTACTGACATAGAGGCTAATCTGAAGAGGGTGCTTGCTAAAGCTAAAACTGGCGAGCATAGAGTATAGGGACATTTTTATCCACGTCGGAACCAACGATGTTAGGATGAAACAGTCAGAGGTCACTAAGTGCAACATAGCTTCAGTGTGTAAATTAGCTAGAAAGATGTGTTGGCATCGAGTAATTGCCTATGGCCCCCTCCCAGTTAGAGGGAGTGATGAGCTCTACAGCAGACTCTTTCGCTGGTTGAAAACTGTTTTCTGCCCTTCCCAAAAGATAGAATTTGTAGATAATTGGCGCTCTTTCTTGGACTCACCCACAAACAGGACCAAGCTTGGACTGCTAAGGAGTGACCTCATCTTATCTATCAACATAGACAGGGCTCTATCTTCTCTAGCTTCACAATGAGATAGGGTGCAGGCCCGGCAGCAGGCTGTTAGCCAGCCTGCCATATTTGTGGAGTCTGCCACTAGCACAGTCAGTGTAGTCAGCTCAGCTATCCCCATTGAAACCGTGTCTGCCTCGATCTAGGTTGAGCAAAACTAAACATGGAAGTTTTCGCCTTGGCAATCTCACTGGAATAAAGACCTCCTCCATTCCTCTCATTATTGAAAGAGATTGTGAAATCTCACAACTCAAAATATGGCTACTTAATGTTAGATCCCTCACTTCCAAGGCAGTCATAGTCAATTAACTAATCAATGACCATAAACTTGATGTGATTGGCCTGGCTGAAACATGGCTTAAACCTGATAAATTTACTGTGTTAAATGAGGCATTTTCTCCTGGGCTCACTAGTGACCTTATCCCTTGCGCATCCACAAAGATGGAGGTGTTCCTAACATTTATGACAGCAAATTTCAATTTACAACAAAAGCTTCTAATCATGAAATCTGTGCAGCCTACTCAATCACTTTTTATAGCTACTGTTAACAGGCCTCTTGGGATGTATACAGTGTTCCTCACTGAGTTCCCTGAATTCCTATTGGACCTTGTAGTCATGGCAGATAATATTCACATTTTTGGTGACTAATATTCACATGGAAAAGTCCACAGACCCACTACAAAAGGCTTTCGGAGCCATCATCGACTCAGTGGATTTTGTCCAACATGCCTCCGGACCTACTCACTATCACATTCATACTCTGGATCTAGTTTTGTCCCATGGAATATATATTGTGGATCTAAATGTTTTTCCCCATAATCCTGGACTATTGGACCACCATCTTATTATGTTTGCAAAAGCCGTGCTATAAATTATTGGACAACCCAAAGATTCCTAGATGCCCTTCCAGACTCCTTCCACCTATCCAAGGATGTCAGAGTACAAAAATCGGTTGAACACCTGAGGATCTAAACTTAACCTTGCGTAATACCCTAGATGCAGTCACACCCCTAAAATAAAAAAACATTTGTCACAAGAAATTGGCTCCCTGGTATACAGAAAATACCCGAGCTCTGAAGCAAGCTTCCAAAAAATTGGAGCGGAAATGGTGCTCCACCAAACTGAAAGTCTTCCGATTAGCTTGGAAAGACAGTAACGTGCAATATCAAAGAGCCCTCACTGCTGCTCGATCATCGTATTTTTCCAACCTAATTGAGGAGAAATAGAACAATTTATTTTTGATACTGTCGCAAAGCTAACTGAAAAGCAGTATTCCCCAAGAGAAGATGGCTTTCACTTCAGCAGTGATGACTTCATGAACTTCTTGAGTTTGCACAGAACTGCCAGGAACTAGGATCAATGGAGACACTCCAGTTTTTTAAATCCTGTATCTCTTGACACATTCATGAAACTAGTATTGGCCTCTAAACCTTCAAGCTGACAAGTGGACCATATTCCAAGTAAACTACTGAAAGACATATTTCCTGTGCTTGGCCATCATATGTTGAACATAATAAATGGCTCCCTACCCACCGGATGTGTACCAAACTCACTAAGTGTCAGTAATAAAGCCTCTCTTGAAAAAAAAAAACATGACCCAGGAAATGTAAAAACTATCGGCCTATATCGAACCTCCTATTCCTCAACTTTTTGGGTGAAAAAGCTGTTGTGCAGCAACTCATTGCCTTCTTGTGAAATTTGATTTGATTTCTTGAACACAACTAATGTTTACAAAACGCTATAGACCCCATCATAGCACTGAGACTGTACTCGTGAAGGTGGTAAATTACCTTTTAATGGCAAAGACCAAGGCTCTGCATCTGTCCTCGTGCTCCTAGACCTTGGTGCAGCTTTTGACACCGTGAATCACCATTCTTTTGGAGAGATTGGAAACCCTAATTGGTCTACACGGACAAGTTTTTGGCTTGTTTAGATCTTATCTGTGAAAGATATCAGTTAGTCTCTGTGGATGACACACAGCTGTACATTTCAAAGAAACATGGTGAAGCCCTAAAATTGCCTACCCTGGAAGAAGCCAAAACAAATATGCTACTTTTAGGTCCCAAAAAACAAAGAGATATGCTGTTGGATCTGACAATTAAGCTTGATGGTTGTACAGTTGTCTCAAATAAAACTGTGAAGGACCTTGTTGTTACTCTAGATCCTGATCTCTCTTTTGACGAACATATCAAGAATATTTCAAGGACAGCCTTTTTCCATCTTCGTAACATTGCCGAAATGTGAAACGTTTTGACCAAAAATGATGCAGAAAAGCTAATCCAGGCTTTGTCCACTTCTGTATTTGTTTACTGCAATGCTTTCCTCTCTGGCTATCCAGGTAAAGCACTAAATAAACTTCAGTTAGTGCTAAACACGGCTGCTAGAATCTTGACTAGAACCCCAACATTTGATCATATTACGTCAGTGCTTAAAGCTAGGTATTAGGGCTGGGCGATATGGCCAAAATCTCATACCCCGATATAGGTCATTTCACATCCCGATAACGATACATATCACGATATAGCACATTTTCTGTCAATTCAAAGAATAAATAGTTTATATAAAATGACCACATGTAAAGGACTATTTCTTATTACATTTTGAATCATACTCAACAAATAAAAAGGTACTTACTCATATTTGATTATTTAATTTAGAACCTGTGCAAATTTTCAATTAAGCATGTAATAAAATATGAATGTATAACATCTAAAAAGGTAAATAGAAAACACTTAAATTATAGTTGCAAACAACATAAATATAGGCCTAAAATAGCTATTTGTTATTTTGGCATTTAATACGTGTCACACATCAATCTGCATTTGGTACCTTGGGTCGAGTGTTAGCACCAACTCACAAAACCCCTGTTTCTCTACTGTGTAAATGGGGCCATGCCTTTGCAGATGTAAGTTGTAACGGCAGCTGTTATCTCCTTCCATCTTTGATTCTTTGCCATATGGTGTGCCGCGGGCAAAAGCCTCTTGCAATGTCTGAGTCGGGGGTTTGTTTTGAGCACTCGACTGTACGTTTTTGGGTCTCATCCGTAGACTCTCCGTACTGTTTCACATGATTCTAGCGTAGGTGGTAAATGAGGTCAGTGGTGTTTGAGCCTGTTGTCGGGACCGGCCTGCAGCATATTTTGCAGTGGACGGTTTTCTGGTCCGTGTCATACTTTTCATACCCGAACCACATCCATGCGACCGAAGTTGCCCCTCTTTTAGGTACGAGCTCCGTGCTCTGTGTCACGTTCACTCTCTTTCATGTTTGTTTGAGTTGCACATTTCCTTCCGAATGCAAAGCTTTGTCCAATTGACGAAAAATATTGCCGTAAAGAGTGTGATTTGCGACACAACTAATAAAACAATAGAAACATTTCTATTGTTTCATATTATGCTCTATCGTCACACGATATATACCGTCATTTCGCCCAGCCCTATTAGGTATGATTTCAAGGTTTTACTGTTAACCTACAAAGTATTACATGGGCTTGTTCCTTCCTATCTTTCCAATTTGGTCCTGCCGTACATACCTACACGTACGCTACGGTCACAAGACGCAGGCCTCCTTATTGTACCTAGAATTTCTAAGCGAACAGCTGGAGGCAGGGCATTCTCCTATAGAGCTCAATTTTTATGGAATGGTCTGCCTATCCATGGGAGAGACACAGACTCGGTTTTGACCTTTAAGTCTTTACTGAAAACTCATCTCTTCAGTAGGTCCTATGATTGAGTGTAGTCTGGCCCAGGATGTGCGAAGGTGAACGGCAAGGCGCTGGAGCGACGAACCGCCCTTGCTGTCTCTGCCTGGCCATCTCCCTTTTTCCCACTGAGATTCTCTGGCTCTGAACCTATTATGGGGGCTGAGTCACTGGATTACTAGTGTTTTTCCATGCCTTCCCTAGGAGGGGTGCGTCACTTGAATGGGTCGAGTCAGACGTGATCTTCCTGTCTAGTTTTGCGCTCAGGCTTGTACGGTGGAGGAGATGTTTGTGTGCTATACTCAGCCTTGTCTCAGGGTAGTAGGTTGGTGGTCTGTTGATATCCATCCAGTGGTGTGGGGGGTGTGATTTGGCAAAGTGGGTGGGGTTATATCCTGCCTGGTTGGCCCTGTCCGGGGGTATCATCGGATGGGGCCACAGTGTTCCCCATCCCCCCCCTCTGTCTCAGCCTCCATATCTATCCCCAGTCTACCTGGTCGTGCTGCTGCTCCAGGATCAGCTGTTCTGCATGTGGCTATGGAAGCCTGACATGTTCACCGGACATGCTACCTTTTCCCGGACCTGCTGTTTTCAACTCTCTCTCTGTACCTCACCTGCTGTTTGGCCCCTGGCAATGAAAAGCCAACTGACATTTACTCCTGAGGTACTGACATGTTGCCCCCTCTACAACCCTGCTGGTCATTTATGAACAATTTGGCCTTAAAAGAACTGTGTGTATCATAATGACTACTTTCTGTTTTCACATGTGAAGTGTTCCAAAAATGTATGTTTTCACGTGATTTCACATGTGAAATTGTTTTTTTTCTTCTCATAAGGGCCACTTTCCATTTAGGAATAATACCCAAGAGAATGGATAGATACATATGTGTCAAGGGCGCCACAATCAGTTGCAGCAAGCCGTAGAAGACATGGGTCAAGCATGTCTGCCCCAGTGGACTTTTTAACATCTAAGAGTAGAGAGAACAGTGGTTCACCATTTACAGTATAAGGAAATTCTGTGATTGAACAGGGGTGCATCATCTAGAGATGAGCTTGTGTCACAAACAGTCTTTTCAGAGTTGTCCTTATTGCTGCTATATCCCCTTTCAAATAATTGGGCTGCAGCAATAAAATGTTGGTTAACCGCCTCAGTTATTAAAGTATTGACGTTAAAACCTCAGAGGTGTGGCTGATTCTTTTTAGTGATTTAATAGCCTTCCAAACTTTGCTGGATCTACACGAGAGTCAGAAATGGAATTAATGAAATAGCCCTTTTTATGGAAGCAGTACATTTGTTTCTAAGTTGTCTGAAAGTGAGCCAGTCAGTAGAGCTTCCAGCGTGTCTGGCTCCAGACCAAGCTTTGTTCCTTAGCTGAAATAACACAGCAAGTGCAGGTTTGAACCATGGGTTGGCTCTATCTTCTAAGTCTTAATCTCTTCATAGCAGCATGTTTATCAAATACAGAGATAAACATAGTAGAGAGTTGTTCAAGGGCAAATTCCGCTTCTGGAATGTCATTACCACTAAGTAAGCCTGAATGATAAAGGTCATATAAGAACCCTTGCTGATGGAAGTGTTTAAAGTTTCTTGTGGTGATAAGGTGTGGTTTAGTTTTAGGCAACTTGGTGTTTCTGACATAGACAATTGAAAAGTGATCACTGTGGTCCATACAAAAGACCCCACTAGTTGAGTATTTATGAGGGTTATTTGTAAGTATCAAATCAAATTCAAACGAGTGGGGTCAGAAATCAGTTAGACTAAGTTCAAATCGATGCATACTGATTTTAGACAATCTGACGAGGGAGTAAGCCATCGAGATTCCGATCCTCCGATATCACTGTTTCAGAGGCCATGAATGGGCCTAGTAGCTCAGAAACAGTCATGTTTGCTCCGGCTGTGGCGGAAGGAGGGCGATAGATCCCTGCCACGTAGAAAATATAATTTTGAGAAATAAAAACATTTATAACTTGTAGCTCAAATTGCTTTGGAAGCTAGACATTGAGAGATTGGGCCGCCTTAATAAAGTTATTTTTCAGATAAATAGCTACACCGCAACCCTTCTTTTCCCTATCAACTCTGTAAACATTATAATCATGAAGTGCAAGGGAATTATCATCAACATAGCTTTTTAACCATAAGGCACTGGAATTATCTTGATCCTTTAAGTACTTGTTTTCTGGATCATTCAAATGTCATAGACCATAGATTCACTCTTTTAAAAGTTTAAATTCAAGACAATATGTAAAACACGCTCAGATTCCAAACATGTCATGTGCTTGATATTGTAGCAGAACTACTGTAAAGGCCAAATAAATTCTACTGACTGAAATCTAAACCTCTACCTTTTTAAGTCTGCGTCTTGTACAACAGATAAACTATTACTATTTTAATGATACAATTAGCAACAGACTGTAGTATTACATCAACAACAATCCAATGAAATGTGTCTCTGATGGAGAGAACCAGGCTGTGGTGATTTGCTGCTTGTGTCTCTCTGGGGGAAGTTCTGTCTCTGGTGACGCAGGACCAGGCCAGCAGAGGTATGAAAATCACGTTATCTTCACTTCATCCCAAATGGCACCCTGTTCCCTTTATAGTGTACTGTACTTTTGACCAGGAACTGTAGGGCTCTGGTCAAAAGTAGTATATTGCATAAAGAATATGGTACCTTTTGGGACACAGCCAGATCAGGGTGTGTTGGCACCTTGCCTCTGTCCGCTACAAGGGCAGGTTAATCAAGAGCTTAGCAGTGTCAAGACACTCAGTAATAGAAAAAAATGCTGCCTTCTGGCTATGGAGTCCATGAACTCAAGTCACTGCATCTCAGTGCTTGAGGCATCACTACAGACAACCTGGTTTGAATCCAGGCTGTATCACAAACGGCCGTGATTGGGAGTCCCATAGGGCGGCGCACAATTGGCCCAGCGTCGTCCGGGTTTGGCTGGTGTAGGCCATCATTGTAAATAATAATTTGTTCTTAACTGACTTGCCTAGTTAAATAAAGGTAAAAAAAAAAACAATAAAAAAGTATATTTGGAAAAGCCTGCAGATGTTTTATTAAGCTCTGAGCAGCTGCAGAAGTGTACTCTCTGTGTTTGCGTCCCAAATGGCACCCTCTTCTCTATACTTTATTTATTTAACATTAATTTTTTATCAGGGCGTCATACTGAGACCAACGTCTCTTTTACAGATGAATTAAATAAATTACAGAAAATGCACAGTTCAATATAAATACAAAAGGCAAGTAGAAAAAAAACATGGTCATAAAAACAAATACATTAATAAGGTCTTAATCAGCCTTCTGAATTGCAATAGAGGCACCAAAACATCACATTTGAGAAGATTCTTCCACAAATAATGTGCAAGAAAACTAAAAGCTTACCTTACTCTGTAGATACCATCTCTGAGACCGGGTGTGGTAACTCTTATGTCTGAAGTTTAGTAAAGATGTTCGGTACAGTGGGACTTTAAAGAATCAAATCAAAGTTTATTTGTCACGTGCGCTGAATACAACAGTGAAATGCTTACTTACAGGCTCTAACCAATAGTGCAAAAAAGGTATTAGGTGAACAATAGGTAGGTAAAGAAATAAAACAACAGTAGAAAGGCAGGCTATATACAGTAGCCAGGCTATAAAAGTAGCGAGGCTACATACAGACACCGGTTAGTCAGGCTGATTGAGGTAGTATGTACATGTAGATATGGTTAAAGTGACTATTCATATATGATGAACAGAGAGTAGCAGTAGCGTAAAAGAGGGGGTGGTGGGTGGGACACAAAGCAGACAGCCCGGTTAGCCACTGTGCGGGAGCACTGTTTGGTCGGCCCAATTGAGGTAGTATGTACATGAATGTGTAGTTAAAGTGACTATGCATATATGATAAACAGAGAGTAGCAGCAGCGTAAAAAGAGGGGTTGGGAAGGGGGCACTCAAATAGTCCGGGTAGCCATTTGATTACCTGATTACCATAGTCTTATGGCTTGGGGGTAAAAACTGTTGATAAGCCTGTTTGTCCTAGACTTGGCACTCCGGTACCGCTTGCCATGTGATAGTAGAGAGAACAGTCTATGACTGGGGTCTTTGACAATTTTTAGGGCCTTCCTCTGACACCGCCTGGTGTAGAGGTCCTGGATGGCAGGCAGCTTGGCTCCAGTGATGTACTGGGCCGTACGCACTACCCTCTGTAGTGCCTTGTGGTCAGAGGATGTGCAGTTGCCATACCAGGCAGTGATGTTGCAGCTGTGGCACCTTTGAAGGATCTCGGAACCCGTGCCAAATCTTTTTCGTTTCCTGAGGGGGAATAGGCTTTGTCGTGCCCTCTTCACGACTGTCTTGGTGTGTTTGGACCATTCTAGTTTGTTGTTGATGTGGACACCAAGGAACTTGAAGCTCTTAACCTGCTACACTACAGCCCCGTCGATGAGAATGGGGGGGGTGTGCTCTGTCCTCCTTTTCCTGTAGTCCACAATAATCTCCTTAGTCTTGGTTACGTTGAGGGATAGGTTGTTATTCTGGCACCAGCCGGCCGGGTCTCTGACTTCTACCTATAGGCTGTCTCGTCGTTGTTGGTGATCAGGCCACCACTGTTGTCATCTGCAAACTTAATGATGGTGTTGTAGTCGTGCCTGGCCATGCAGTCGTGGGTGAAGAGGGAGTACAGGAGGGGACTGAGCATGCACCCCTGGGGAGCTCCAGTGTTGAGGATCAGCGTGGCAGATGTGTTGCTACCTACCCTCACCACCTGGGGGCGGTCCGTCAGGAAGTCCAGGATCCAGTTGCAGAGGGAGGTGTTTAGTCCCAGGATCCTTAGGGTACTATGGTGTTGACTACAGCTCAGCGTTCAATGAATAGCATTCTCACGTAAGTGTTCCTTTTGTCCAGGTGGGAAAGGGCAGTGTGGCGCGCAATAGAGATGGCATCATCTGTGGATCTGTTTGGGCGGTATGCTAATTGGAGTGGGTCTAGGGTTTCTGGGATAATGGTGTTGATGTGAGCCATTGCCAACCTTTCAAAGCACTTCATGGCCACAGACGTGAGTGCTACGGGTCTGTAGTCATTTAGGCAGGTTGTCTGTGTTCTTGGGCACAGGGACTATGGTGGTCTGCTTGAAACATGTTGGTATTACAGACTTAATCAGGGACATGTTGAAAATGTCAGTGAAGACATCTGCCAGTTGGTCAGCACATGCCCGGAGCACACGTCCTGGTAATCCGTCTGGCCCTGCAGCCTTGTGTATGTTGACCTGTTTAAAGGTCTTACTCATGTTGGCTATGGAGAGCATGATCACACAGTTACCTGGAACAGCTGATGCTCTCATGCATGCCTCAAGTGTTGCTTGCCTCTAAGCGAGCCGAGTAGTGATTTAGCTCGTCTGGTAGGCTCATGTCACTGGGCAGCTCGCAGCTGTGCTTCCCTTTGTAATCTGTAATAGTTTGCAAGCCCTGCCATATAAGACGAGCGTCGGAGCCGGTGTAGTATGATTCAATCTTAGCCCTGTATTGACGCTTTGCCTGTTTGATGGTTCGTTGCAGGGCATAGCAGGATTTCTTGTAAGCTTCCGGTTTAGAGTCCCGCACCTTGAAAGAGGCAGCTCTACCCTTTAGCTCAGTGCGAATGTTGCCTGTAATCCATGGCTTCTGGTTGGGGTATGTATGTATGTATGGCTTTATAAATGAAAACATAGCAATGTATCAAACTATGTGAAGTCAAAGAGGGCCAACCAACTTTCTGGTGGAGAATGCAGTGATGAGTACTAAAATTGTCACCAGTAATAAAGAACAGTGCGCTATGATAAACTGCATCTAACGGCTTTAACGAAGTGGCAGCTACATTCATATAGATGATGTCGCCATGACATAGGACCGATAAGAATGTTGACTGAATAATCTGCTTTCTACTATTTAGCTAGAAGAGTATAGAAGACAATTAGTTTTATAGAAGAAGCCCATTTTTATTCTCAGCTTCTTTACAAACTCATCAATATGCTTTTTAAAGACAGTTTTTCATCTATCCAGATGCCCAGATATTTGTAAGCAGGTAAACAATCAATTTGGACACCATCCAAAGTACATATGCTTAAAGATTTTATGCGTCCTCTAGAGAACATATAATTCGTTTTACATGCATTCAGTACTAATTTCAGGTCAATAAAGTTTTTCTGTAATACAATGAAGGCAGACTGTAGTTAAGATGGAGCCACAGGAAAGGAAGACACAGAGTTACCTCTGCTGCAGAGGACAAGTTCATTAGAGCTACCAGCCTCAGATATTGCATCACAAATAAATGCTTCATAGAGTTCAGACACATCAACTGTTCAGAGGAGAATGTGTGAATCAGGCCTTCATGGTCGAATTGCTAGAAAGAATCCACTACTAAAGGACACCAATAATAAGAAGAGACTTCCTTGGGCCAAGAAACACAAGCAATGGAAATTAGACCGGTGGAAATATGTCCTCCTGTTGCAGGGTTGGGGCTGCCATGGGGGGTAGGACTGTCCTGGGGGTGGGAGTAGGGAAGGTAACCATAACTAGCCTGGGGGAGAGGTTGTGGGGGGAATTTAAGAGGGTGGTGTGGAGGGCCATGTAGCTGGCAAAGCTCCAAACTCAGCATATGAGTGCTGATGATGTGGATTATAGATGGTGTGGACTGCATCATATGGTGTACAACCCTCGAGAATGTTTTGTCATAGCACTATCTCTACTAAATCCTTCCTCTTTCTCACACTGTTGGTTTTGTGTTTGTTTATCTACACTATGTGCTAATTCTTGTTGTTGTCCTTGTTGGGTTTATAGTCCTCCTATCCCATTCCTTCCTTATGTTGCCTAATGACTCAGCAGATGAGTCTTGTAAGAACCAAGTCGATCAATCTCTCAAAATCTCTCAACTATTTCCACAAAAGAAAGGTATCTTCAAATTCCTCTAGATGGGCAGAACACAGCAATGCACAAAAAAACTAAACATATACTACATGTATTTTTTATTGCAATTTAGGGAGGAGCTCTTAAGTGCTGCTGCTCGTGGAATTGGTTTCTAGGAGATTATATAGTTCACTACTGTTGGCCAAAGCCCATAGGGCTACTAAAGTGCACTGAATAGGCAGCAATTTTGGATGCACCTCGTCTATAAGAAATGTCATTTGTAGAAGTTCGATGATGTCAGCTTAGGAAGTCTGATTGTCCTGGTGCTTTCTCACAATATGGGTCATCATTTCTATAGTCTGGAAGTGACATGACCATTCCAGTCACCTTCTCAAATTACTTCCCTGTTTCTCTTTGTACTGTACTGTGGTTGGGGAAAATGTAATGTAGCATACAAATTGTTCAGTTGCCTTGTTTTCCCAGCCATGTCAGGAGAGTGTAATATGTGTTTTGCTGTTAACTCACTGGCAAAATAAAAGCCCTGGCAAAATAAGAGAGAACTCAATAAGAAAAAGGTGACAACCCCCCCTAATCGTGCAATGAATAGTCACACTTTAGCAGCCCGTCTGGCTTGGAAGAAAAGCAGTGTGAAACATAAGCACCAGATGGAATTATATTTCCTTTGTTGCGGTTTTAAGCTGAAATACATGCTATTGTTTGTGATCATGTTTAATTTTCAGACATCTACGTTGTAGAAAAAAGAAAGAAGAGGAAGAAAAAAGCAACAACAAAGAAAAACGCAACGATTATAAAATGTCCTCCTGTGGGGTGTATGATCTAAAAGAAAGTGGGATCAAACCCCTTTGTGGAGAGAGAGGACATGAGAGTTAGAGAGAGATAATGAGAGGGAAAGCATCAAACACTCTGGTCCCACAATGGGGCCCCCATTCTCAGGGTCCACGTGCACCCCTCACTCATGAATAGTCACTTTCATCGACTTTTATTCTACTTGTTAAGATCCTGTGTTGTTCTTTTTGTACCGTGTTTGTCTTAGAAATACTTATTCTACCTTCCATTGTCCCTTTCCCATAACCTGTTTATGTTTGCCTTTCGTTCATTCTCACAGTAGAACCATTACAGGATGTGGGTAACGATTTTGATGTGGCTCTTTAGAAACTGGCTGTCTCCCAAATGGCTGCCTATACATACAGTATTCCCTATAGGCTGCGGTCAAAAGTAATGCACCATGTAGAGAATAGGGTGCTATTTGGAAGAAAACAATGTGTAAAGTGTATTATGAGTGATAGATGTGACGTGAGGTGTCCATCAGTGCCCAGCGTGGGCTTCTGGCTGGCTGGAGCTGGCAGAGCACTGACAGTAGACTGCGCCACAAATGCAGAACAGCCTCAATTCGTCTGGGCATGGACTCCACAAACGTCCAACAACCCAACGGTTTGAAGTTCGAAACTCATCACAACTTCAGAATTTGAGCTAATTTGCAACTTTTTAACAACTTACTACTTTTTTGGCTTCTTTGCAACTACTTAGCATGTTAAATAACCCTTCTCCTAACCCTCTTAGCTAAACCTTTCCCTAACCATAACCCTTTTAGCTAACCCTTCCCCTAACCTTAACCCTAATCGTAACCCTTTAACATAACACCTAAACTTAACCCTAACCTTAACCCTAACCCCTAGCCAAACTAATGTTACCCAGCTAACTAATGTTAGCCACCTAGCAAGAATTTGTAACATATTGAACATTTTACAAATTCGTAACATATATGAATTATAATTCGTAACATATCATATGAAATGGGCATGGACTTTAACATTAGGAGATATAAATACAGGTTGTAACGCAACAACATTTGGAAAAAGTCAAGGGGTGTGAATAGTTTCTAAAGAAAGACTCACAGCTGTAGGCTAATTGCTGCAAAAAGGATAATTCTAACATGTGTTGACTCAGGGGGTTGAAAACTTATCTAACCAAGATACAGTGCATTCCGAAAGTACTCAGACCCCTTGACCTTTCGACATTTTGTAACTTTACAGACAGATTCTACAATGGATTGAATTTAAAAAAATCCTACACACAATACCCCATAATGACACAGCGAAAACAGGACTTTAGACATTTTTTCAAATGTATTAAAAATAAAAAACAGAAATACCTTATTTACATAAGTATTCAGACCCTTTGCTATGAGACTCGAAATTGAGCTCAGGTGCATCCTATTTCCATTGATCATCCTTGAGATGTTTCTACAACTTGGAGTCCAACTGTAGTAAATTCAATTAACAGTTGACAGTGCATGTCAGAAAAAAAACAAGCCATGAGATCAAAATAATTGTCCGTAGAGCTCTGAGACAGGATTGTGTCGAGGCACAGATCTGGGGAAGGGGAACAAAACATTTCTGCAGAATTAAAATCACCAAAAACACAGTGGCCTCCATCATTCTTAAATGGAAGAAGTTTGGAACCATCAAGACTCCTCCTAGAGCTGGCCGCCCTGCCAAACTGAGCAATCGGGGGAGAAGAGCCTTGGTCAGGGAGGTGACAAAGAACCCGATGGTCACTCTGAAAGAGCACTGGAGTTCCTCTATGGAGATAGGAGAACCTTCCAGAAGGACAACCGTCTCTGCAGCCCTCCACCAATCAGGCCTTCATGGTGGTGGCCAGATGGGAGCCACTCTGCAGTAAAAGGCGAGAGACAATCCGCTTGGAGTTTGCCTAAAGGCACCTAAAAGACTCTCAGAACATGAGAAACAAGATTCTCTGGTCTGATGAAACCAAGATTGAACTCTGGCCTGAATGCGAAGCGTCACATCTGGAGGAAACCTGGCACCATCCCTATGGTGATGCATGGTGGTGGCAGCACCATGCTGTGGGAATGAGAGAAACTCCCCAAATACAGGTGTGCCAAGCTTGTAGCGTCATACCCAAGAAGACCCGATGCTGTAATCGCTGCCAAAGGTGCCTCAAAAAGTACTG